>NW_027361762.1:10410000-11010000 GCF_039654945.1 Dendrobates tinctorius | reverse complement strand
GCGTTTTGAATGAACAATCACAGTTCTTGGTAGAATCGTGCAGGATTGAAATTTTGATGCTTTTCTACTCCTCTCAACAGCCCAAACAAGTTTCTAAAAGGATGAGTATGCAACTACTTTACTTTTGGAGAAAATTCAAAACATTCATTATTCAAAAGGGCCCAATAGCAAAAAGCAGCGGTTTGAAAGAACACTCACATTTCTTGGTAGAATCGTGCAGGATTGAAATTTTTGACGTTTTTCTACTATTCTCATGAGCCCAAACAAGACTCTAGAAGGCTGATCTTGCAACTACTTTACTTTTGGAGAAAATTCAAAACATTCATTATTCAATAGGGCCCAATAGCAAAAAGCAGTGGCTTGAATGAACACTCACATTTCTTGGTAGAATCGTGCAGGATTGAAATTCTTGATGTTTTTCTACTCCTCTCATGAGCCTAAACAAGACTCTAAAAGGATGAGCTTGCAACTACTTTACTTTTGGAGATCATTCAAAACATTCATTATTCAATAGAGCCCAATAGCAAATAGCAGCATTTTGAATGAACAATCACAGTTCTTGGTAGAATCGTGCAAGATTGAAATTTTTGATGCTTTTCTATAACTCTCAACAGCCCAAACAAGTTTCTAAAAGGATGAGTTTGCAACTACTTTACTTTTGGAGAAAATTCATAACATTCATTATTCAGTGAGGTCTAATAGCAAAAAGCAGCGTTTTGAATGAACAATCACAGTTCTTGGTAGAATCGTGCAGGATTGAAATTTTTCATGTTTTTCTACTCCGCTCAACATCCCAAACAAGTTTCTAAAAGGATGAGTTTGCAAATACTTTACTTTTGGAGAAAATTCAAAACATTCATTATTCAATAGAGCCCATTATCAAAAAGCAGCGGTTTGAATGAACACTCACAGTTCTTAGTAGAATCGTGCAAGATTGAAATTTTTGATTTTTTTCTACTCCTCTCATGAGCCCCAATAAGACTCTAGAAGAATGAGTTTGCACATACTTTACCTTTGGAGAAAATTCAAAACATTCATTATTCAATAGGGTCTAATAACAAAAAGCAGCGTTTTGAATGAACAATCACAGTTCTTGGTAGAATCGTGCAGAATTGAAATTTTTTATGCTTTTCTACTCCTCTCAACACCCCAAACAAGTTTCTAAAAGGATGAGTTTGCAACTACTTTACTTTTGGAGAAAATTCAAAACATTCCTTATTCAAAAGGGCCCAATAGCAAAAAGCAGCAGTTTGAAAGAACACTCACATTTCTTGGTAGAATCGTGCAGGATTGAAATTTTTGACTTTTTTTAGTACTCTCATGAGCCCAAGCAAGTCTCTAGAAGGCTGAGCTTGCAACTACTTTACTTTTGGAGAAAATTCAAAACATTAATTATTCAATAGGGCCCAATATCAAAAAGCAGCGGCTTGAATGAACAATCACAGTTCTTGGTAGAATCGAGCAGGATTAAAATTTTTGATGCTTTTCTACTCCTCTCAACAGCCCAAACAAGTTTCTAAAAGGTTGACTTTGCAACTACTTAACTTTTTGAGCAAATTCAAAACATTCATTATTCAATAGGGCCCAATAGCAAAAAGCAGCGGTTTGAATGAACACTCACATTTCTTGGTAGAATCGTTCAGGATTGAAATTTTTGATGTTTTTCTATTCCTCTTATGAACCCAAACAACACTCTAGAAGCATGATTTTGCAACTACTTTACATTTGGAGAAAATTCAAAACATTCATTATTCAATAGAGCCCAATAGCAAAAAGCAGTGTTTTGAATGAACAATCACATTTCTTGGTAGAATTGTGCAGGATTGAAATTTTTGATGTTTTTCTACTCCTCTCAAGAGCCCAAACAAGTTTCCAAAAGGATGAGTTTGCAACTACTTTACTTTTGGAGAAAAATCTAAACATTCATTATTCAATAGTGTCTAATAGCAAAAAAGAGCGATTTGAATGAACAGTCACATTTCTTGGTAGAATCGTGCAGAATTGAAATTTTTGACGTTTTTCTACTCCTCTCATGAGCCCAAACAAGTTTCTAAAAGGATGAGTTTGCAACTTCTTTAGTTTTGGAGAAAATTCAAAACATTCATTATTCAAAAGAGCCCAATATCAAAAAGCAGCAGTTTGAATGAACACTCACATTTCGTAGTAGAATCGTGCAAGATTGAAATTTTTGAGGTTTTTCTACTCCTCTCATGAGCCCCCAATAAGACTCTAGAAGGATGAGTTTGCACCTACTTTACTTTTGGAGAAAATTCAATACATTCATTTTTCAATAGGGTCTAATATTAAAAAGCAGCGTTTTGAATGGACAATCACAGTTCTTGATAGAATCGAGCAGGATTAAAATTTTTAATGCTTTTCTACTCCTCTCAACAGCCCAAACAAGTTTCTAAAAGGATGAGTTTGCAACTACTTAACTTTTGGAGCAAATTTAAAACATTCATTATTCAAAAGGGCCCAATAGCAAAAAGCAGCGGTTTGAAAGAACACTCACATTTCTTGGTAGAATCGTGCAGGATTGAAATTTTCGATGTTTTTCTACTCCTCCTATGAACCCAAACAACACTCTAGAAGGCTGAGCTTGCAACTACTTTACTTTTGGAGAAAATTCAAAACATTCATTATTCAATAGGGCCCAATATCAAAAAGCAGCGACTTGAATGAACACTCACATTTCTTGGTAGAATCGTGCAGCATTGAAATTCTTGATGTTTTTCTACTCCTCTCATGAGCCCAAACAAGACTCTAAAAGGATGAGCTTGCAACTACTTTACTTTTGGAGAACATTGAAAACATTCGTTATTCAATAGAGCCCAATAGCAAAAAGCAGCGTTTTGAATGAACAATCACAGTTCTTGGTAAAATCGTGCAGGATTGAAATTTTTGATGCTTTTCTACTCCTCTCAACAGCCCAAACAAGTTTCTAAAAGGATTAGCTTGCAACTACTTTACTTTTGGAGAAAATTCATAACAGTCATTACTCAATAGGGTCTAATAGCAAAAAGCAGCGTTTTGAATGAAAATTCACAGTTCTTGGTAGAATCGTGCAGGATTGAAATTGTTGATGTTTTTCTACTCCTCTCAACAGCCCAAACAAGTTTCTAAAAGGATGAGTTTGCAACTACTTTACTTTTGGAGAAAATTCAAAACATTCATTGTTCAATAGGGCCTAAAAACAAAAAGCAGCGGTGTGAATGAACACTCACATTTCTTGGTAGAATTGTGCAGGAATTAAATTTTTGTCGTTTTCTACTCCTCTCATGAGCCCAAAAAAGACTCTAGAAGGATGAGTTTGCAACTACTTTACTTTTGGAGAAAATTCTAAACATTCATTATTCAATAGGGTCTAATAGCAAAAAGCAGCGTTTTGAATGAACAATCACAGTTCTTGGTAGAATCGAGCAGGATTAAAATTTTTGATGCTTTTCTACTCCGCTCAACAGCCCAAACAAGTTTCTAAAAGGATGACTTTGCAACTACTTAACTTTTTGAGCAAATTCAAAACATTCATTATTCAATAGGGCCCAATAGCAAAAAGCAGCGTTTTGAAAGAACACTCACATTTCTTGGTAGAATCGTTCAGGATTGAAATTTTTGATGTTTTTCTATTCCTCTTATGAACCCAAACAACACTCTGGAAGCATGATTTTACAACTGCTTTACTTTTGGAAAAAATTCTAAACATTCATTATTCAATAGAGCCCAATAGCAAAAAGCAGCGTTTTAAATGAACAACCACATTTCTTGGTAGAATTGTGCAGGATTGAAATTTTTGATGTTTTTCTACTCCTCTCAAAAGCCCAAACAAGTTTCCAAAAGGATGAGTTTGCAACTACTTTACTTTTGGAGAAAAATCTAAACATTCATTATTCAATAGGGTCTAATCGCAAAAAGCAGCGATTTGAATGAACAGTCACATTTCTTGGTAGAATCGTGCAGAATTGAAATTTTTGACGTTTTTCTACTCCACTCATGAGCCCAAACAAGTTTCTAAAAGGATGAGTTTGCAACCACTTTAGTTTTGGAGAAAATTCAAAACATTCATTATTCAAAAGAGCCCAATATCAAAAAGCAGCAGTTTGAATGAACACTCACATTTCTTAGTAGAATCGTGCAAGATTGAAATTTTTGATGTTTTTCTACTCCTCTATTGAGCCCCAATAAGACTCTAGAAGGATGAGTTTGCACCTACTTTACTTTTGGAGAAAATTCAATACATTCATTATTCAATAGGGTCTAATATTAAAAAGCAGCGTTTTGAATGAACAATCACATTTCTTGGTAGAATCGTGCAGTATTTAAATTTTTGATGCTTTTCTACTCCTCTCAACAGCCCAAACAAGTTTCTAAAAGGATGAGTTTTCAACTACTTAACTTTTGGAGCAAATTCAAAACATTCATTATTCAATAGTGCCCAATAGCAAAAAGCAGCGGTTTGAATGAACACTCACATTTCTCGGTAGAATCGTGCAGGATTGAAATTTTTGATGTTTTTCTACTCCTCTCATGAGCCCAAACAAGACTCTAGAAGGATGATTTTGAAACTACTTTACTTTTGGAGAAAATTCAAAACATTCATTATTCAATAGGGTCTAATAGCAAAAAGCAGCGTTTTGAATGAACAATCACAGTTCTTGGTAGAATCGAGCAGGATTAAAATTTTTGATGCTTTTCTACTCCTCTCAACAGCCCAAACAAGTTTCTAAACGGATGAGTTTGCAACTACTTAACTTTTGGAGCAAATTCAAAACATTCATTATTCAATAGGGCCCAATAGCAAAAAGCAGCGGTTTGAATGAACACTCACATTTCTTGGTAGAATCGTTCAGGATTGAAAGTTTCGATGTTTTTCTACTCCTCCTATGAACCCAAAGAACACTCTAGAAGGATGATTTTGCAACTACTTTACATTTGGAGAAAATTCAAAACATTCATTATTAAATAGGGTGTAATAGCAAAAAGCAACGTTTTGAATGAACAATCAGTTCTTGGTAGAATCAAGCAGGATTAAAATTTTTGATGCTTTTCTACTCCACTCAACAGCCCAAACAAGTTTCTAAAAGGATGAGTTTGCAACTACTTTACTTTTGGAGCAAATTCAAAACATTCATTATTCAATAGGGCCAAATAGCAAAAAGCAGCAGTTTGAATGAACACTCACATTTCTTAGTAGAATCGTAGAAATGACGTGGAAGTGCAATAAGGACTGCGCTTGCTTCTGGTAGAGTAAAGGGTTCTTTATTCAGCCAACGCGTTTCCTGAGCCTGCTGGCTCACTTCATCAGGGCAGAGCTCAGGAAACGCATTAGCTGAATAAAGAACCCTTTACTCTACCAGAAGCAAGCGCAATCCTTATTGCACTTCCACGTCATTTCTGCAATTCTGTCCTAGGACCCTGTGCAGACTTGCTGCTGCTTCTTAAGCGTTCATGGGTGTTGTGACTTCCTCACAACCCCAATAGGTGAGCACCTTCCTTACTGTTCCACAATTTTAATTGTTTTATACGGATTTCACACAGTGGATGCGCCCTGTATCTCTCCTTTTAGTAGAATCGTGCAAGATTTACATTTTTGAGGTTTTTCTACTCCTCTCATGAGCCCCAATAAGGCTCTGGAAGGATGAGTTTGCACCTACTTTACTTTTTGAGAAAATTCAAAACATTCATTATTCAATAGGGTCTAATAGCAAAAAGCAGCGTTTTGAATGAACAATCACAGTTCTTGGTAGAATCATGCAGGATTGAAATTTTTGGTGCTTTTCTACTCCTCTCAACAGCCCAAACAAGTTTCTAAAAGGATGAGTTTGCACCTACTTTACTTTTGGAGAAAATTCAAAACATTCATTATTCAAAAGGGCCCAATAGCAAAAAGCAGTGGTTTGAAAGAACACTCACATTTCTTGGTAGAATCGTGCAGGAGTGAAATTTTTGATGTTTTTCTACTCCTCTCATGAGCCCAAACAAGACTCTAGAAGGATGAGCTTGCAACTACTTTACTTTTGGAGAAAATTCAAAACAGTCATTATTCAATAGGGTCTAATAGCAAAAAGGAGAGTTTTGAATGAACTATCACAGTTCTTGGTACAATCGCGCAGGATTGAAATTTTTTGATGCTTTTCTACTCCTCTCAACAGCCCAAACAAGTTTCTAAAAGGATGAATTTGGAACAACTTTACTTTTGGAGAAAATTCAAAACATTCATTATTCAAAAGGGCCCAATAGCAAAAAGCAGCGGTTTGAAAGAACACTCACATTTCTTGGTAGAATCGTGTAGGATTGAAATTTTTGACATTTTTCTACTCCTCTATTGAGCCCCAATAAGACTCTAGAAGGATGAGTTTGCACCTACTTTAATTTTGGAGAAAATTCAAAACATTCATTATTCAATATGGCCCAATAGCAAAAAGCAGCGGTTTGAATGAACACTCACATTTCTTGGTAGAATCGTTCAGGATTGAATTTTTCGATGTTTTTCTACTGCTCCTATGAACCCAAACAACACTCTAGAAGGATGATTTTGCAACTACTTTACATTTGGAGAAAATTCAAAACATTCATTATTCAATAGGGTGTAATAGCAAAAAGCAGCGTTTTGAATGAACAATCAGTTCTTGGTAAAATTGAGAAGGATTAAAATTTTTGATGCTTTTCTACTCCTCTCAACAGCCCAAACAAGTTTCTAAAAGGATGAGTTTGCAACTACTTTACTTTTGGAGCAAATTCAAAACATTGATTATTCAATAGGGCCAAATAGCAAAAAGCAGCGGTTTGAATGAACACTCACATTTCTTAGTAGAATCGTGCAAAATTTAAATTTTTGAGGTTTTTCTACTCCTCTCATGAGCCCCAATAAGACTCTAGAAGGATGAGTTTGCACCTACTTTACTTTTTGAGAAAATTCAAAACATTCATTATTCAATAGGGTCTAATAGCAAAAAGCAGCGTTTTGAATGAACTATCACAGTTCTTGGTAGAATCGTGCAGGATTGAAATTTTTGATGCTTTTCTACTCCTCTCAACAGCCCAAACAAGTTTCTAAAAGGATGAGTTTGCACCTACTTTAGTTTTGGAGAAAATTCAAAACAGTCATTATTCAATAGGGTCTAATAGCAAAAAGGAGAGTTTTGAATGAACTATCACAGTTCTTGGTACAATCGCGCAGGATTGAAATTTTTGATGCTTTTCTACTCCTCTCAACAGCCCAAACAAGTTTCTAAAAGGATGAATTTGGAACAACTTAACTTTTGGAGAAAATTCAAAACATTCATTATTCAATAGAGCCCAATAGTAAAAAGCAACGTTTTGAATGAACAATCACATTTCTTGGTAGAATCGTGCAGGATTGAAATTTTTGATGTTTTATTACTCCTCTCAACAGCCCAAACAAGTTTCTAAAAGGATGAGTTTGCAACTACTTTACTTTTGGAAAAAATTCAAAACATTCATCATTCAATAGGGCCCAATAGCAAAAAGCAGCGGTTTGATGAACACTCACATCTCTTGGTAGAATCGTTCAGGGTTGACATTTTTGATGTTTTTCTACTCCTCTCATGAGCCCAAACAAGACTCTAAAAGGATGAGCTTGCAACTACTTTACTTTTGGAGAAAATTCAAAAAATTCATTATTCAATAGGGCCCAATAGCAAAAAGCAGCATTTTGAATGAACAGTCAAATTTCTGGGTAGAATCGTGCAGGATTGAAATTTTTGACATTTTTCTACTCCTCTCATGAGCCCAAAAAAGACTCTAGAAGGATGAGTTTGCAACTACTTTACTTTTGGAGAAAATTCAAAACATTCATTATTCAATAGGGTCTAAAAGCAAAAAGCAGCGTTTTGAATGAACAAACACAGTTCTTGGTAGAATCATGCAGGATTGAAAGTTTTGCTGCTTTTCTACTCCTTTCACCAGCCCAAACAAGTTTCTAAAAGGATGAGATTGGAAATACTTAACTTTTGGAGAAAACCCAAAACATTCATTATTCAATAGGGCCCAATAGCAAAAAGCAACATTTTGAATGAACAATCACATTTCTTGGTAGAATCATGCAGGATTGAAATGTTTGACGTTTTTCTACTCCTCTCATGAGCCCAAACAAGTTTCTAAAAGGATGAGTTTGCAACTACTTTACTTTTGGAGAAAATTCAAAACATTCATTATTCAATAGAGCCCATTATCAAAAAGCAGCGGTTTGAATGAACACTCACATTTCTTAGTAGAATCGTGCAAGATTGAAATTTTTGACATTTTTCTACTCCTCTCATGAGCCCCAATAAGACTCTAGAAGGATGAGTTTGCACCTACTTTACCTTTGGAGAAAATTCAAAACATTCATTATTCAATAGGGTCTAATAACAAAAATCAGTGTTTTGAATGAACAATCACAGTTCTTGGTAGAATCGTGCAGGATTGAAATTTTTGATGATTTTCTTCTCCTCTCCACAGCCCAAACAAGTTTCTAAAAGGATGAGTTTGCAACTACTTTACTTTTGGAGAAAATTCAAAACATTCATTATTCAAAAGGGCCCAATAGCAAAAAGCAGCGGTTTGAAAGAACACTCACATTTCTTGGTAGAATCGTGCAGGATTGAAATTTTTGACGTTTTTCTACTACTCTCATGAGCCCAAACAAGACTCTAGAAGGCTGATCTTGCAACTACTTTACTTTTGGAGAAAATTCAAAACATTCATTATTCAATAGGGCCCAATAGCAAAAAGCAGCGGCTTGAAAGAACACTCACATTTCTTGGTAGAATCGTGCAGGATTGAAATTCTTGATGTTTTTCTACTCCTCTCATGAGCCCAAACAAGACTCTAAAAGGATGAGCTTGCAACTACTTTACTTTTGGAGATCATTCAAAACATTCATTATTCAATAGAGCCCAATAGCAAATAGCAGCGTTTTGAATGAACAATCACAGTTCTTGGTAGAATCGTGCAGGATTGAAATTTTTGATGCTTTTCTACACCTCTCAACAGCCCAAACAAGTTTTTAAAAGGATGAGTTTGCAACTACTTTACTTTTGGAGAAAATTCATAACATTCATTATTCAATAGGGTCTAATAGCAAAAAGCAGCGTTTTGAATGAACAATCACAGTTCTTGGTAGAATCGTGCAGGATTGAAATTTTTCATGTTTTTCTACTCCTCTCAACAGCCCAAACAAGTTTCTAAAAGGATGAGTTTGCAACTACTTTATTTTTGGAGAAAATTCAAAACATTCATTATTCAATAGAGCCCATTATCAAAAAGCAGCGGTTTGAATGAACACTCACATTTCTTAGTAGAATCGTGCAAGATTGAAATTTTTGACGTTTTTCTACTCCTCTCATGAGCCCCAATAAGACTCTAGAAAATTCAAAACATTCATTATTCAATAGGGTCTAATAACAAAAAGCAGCGTTTTGAATGAACAATCACAGTTCTTGGTAGAATCGTGCAGGATTGAAATTTTTGATGCTTTTCTACTCCTCTCAACAACCCAAACAAGTTTTTAAAAGGATGAGTTTGCAACTACTTTACTTTTGGAGAAAATTCAAAACATTCCTTATTCAAAAGGGCCCAATAGCAAAAAGCAGCGGTTTGAAAGAACACTCACATTTCTTGGTAGAATCGTGCAGGATTGAAATTTTTGACATTTTTCTACTACTCTCATGAGCCCAAACAAGACTCTAGAAGGTTGAGCTTGCAACTACTTTACTTTTGGAGAAAATTCAAAATATTCATTATTCAATAGGGCCCAATATCAAAAAGCAGCGGCTTGAATGAACACTCACATTTCTTGGTAGAATCGTGCAGCATTGAAATTCTTGATGTTTTTCTACTCCGCTCATGAGCCCAAACAAGACTCTAAAAGGATGAGCTTGCAACTACTTTACTTTTGGAGAACAATCAAAACATTCATTATTCAATAGAGCCCAATAGCAAAAAGCAGCGTTTTGAATGAACAATCACAGTTCTTGGTAAAATCGTGCAGGATTGAAATTTTTGATGCTTTTCTACTCTTCTCAACAGCCGAAACAAGTTTCTAAAAGGATGAGTTTGCCACTACTTTACTTTTGGAGAAAATTCATAACATTCATTATTCAATAGGGTCTAATAGCAAAAAGCAGCGTTTTGAATGAACAATCACAGTTCTTGGTAGAATCGTGCAGGATTGAAATTTTTGATGTTTTTCTACTCCTCTCAACAGCCCAAACAAGTTTCTAAAAGGATTAGTTTGCAACTACTTTACTTTTGGAGAAAATTCAAAACATTCATTGTTCAATAGGGCCTAAAGGAAAAAAGCAGCGGTGTGAATGAACACTCACATTTCTTGGTAGAGTCGTGCAGGAATTAAATTTTTGTCGTTTTCTACTCCTCTCATGAGCCCAAAAAGACTCTAGAATGATGAGTTTGCAACTACTTTACTTTTGGAGAAAATTCAAAACATTCATTATTCAATAGGGTCTAATAGCAAAGAGCAGCGTTTTGAATGAACAATCACAGTTCTTGGTAGAATCGAGCAGGATTAAAATTTTTGATGCTTTTCTACTCCTCTCAACAGCCCAAACAAGTTTCTAAAAGGATGACTTTGCAACTACTTAACTTTTTGAGCAAATTCAAAACATTCATTATTCAATAGGGCCCAATAGCAAAAAGCAGCGGTTTGAATGAACACTCACATTTCTTGGTAGAATCGTTCAGGATTGAAATTTTTGATGTTTTTCTATTCCTCTTATGAACCCAAACAACACTCTAGAAGCATGATTTTGCAACTACTTTACTTTTGAAGAAAATTCAAAACATTCATTATTCAATAGAGCCCAATAGCAAAAACTAGCGTTTTGAATGAACAATCACATTTCTTGGTAGAATTGTGCAGGATTGAAATTTTTGATGTTTTTCTACTCCTCTCAACAGCCCAAACAAGTTTCCAAAAGGATGAGTTTGCAACTACTTTACTTTTGGAGAAAAATCTAAACATTCATTATTCAATAGGGTCTAATAGCAAAAATCAGCGATTTGAATGAACAGTCACATTTCTTGGTAGAATCGTGCAGAATTGAAATTTTTGATGTTTTTCTACTCCTCTCATGAGCCCAAACAAGTTTCTAAAAGGATGAGTTTGCAACTACTTTATTTTTGGAGAAAATTCAAATCATTCATTATTCAAAAGAGCCCAATATCAAAAAGCAGCAGTTTGAATGAACACTCACATTTCTTAGTAGAATCGTGCAAGATTGAAATTTTTGATGTTTTTCTACTCCTCCTATGAACCCAAACAACACTCTAGAAGGATGATTTTGCAACTACTATACATTTGGAGAAAATTCAAAACATTCATTATTCAATAGGGTGTAATAGCAAAAAGCAGCGTTTTGAATGAACAATCAGTTCTTGGTAGAATCAAGCAGGATTAAAATTTTTGATGCTTTTCTACTCCACTCAACAGCCCAAACAAGTTTCTAAAAGGATGAGTTTGCAACTACTTTACTTTTGGAGCAAATTCAAAACATTCATTATTCAATAGGGCCAAATAGCAAAAATCAGCGGTTTGAATGAACACTCACATTTCTTAGTAGAATTGTAGAAATGACGTGGAAGTGCAATAAGGACTGCGCTTGCTTCTGGTAGAGTAAAGGGTTCTTTATTCAGCCAACGCGTGATCCTGCTGGCTCACTTCATCAGGGCAGAGCTCAGGAAACGCGTTGGCTGAATAAAGAACCCTTTACTCTACCAGAATCAAGCGCAGTCCTTATTGCACTTCCACGTCATTTCTGCAATTCTGTCCTAGGACCCTGTGCAGACTTGCTGCTGCTTCTTAAGCGTTCATGGGTGTTGTGACTTCCTGACAACCCCAATAGGTGAGCACCTTCCTTACTGTTCCACAATTTTAATTGTTTTATACGGATTTCACACAGTGGATGCGCCCTGTATCTCTCCTTTTAGTAGAATCGTGCAGGATTGAAATTTTTGATGCTTTTCTACTCCTCTCAACAGCCCAAACAAGTTTCTAAAAGGATGAGTTTGCACCTACTTTACTTTTGGAGAAAATTCAAAACATTCATTATTCAAAAGGGCCCAATAGCAAAAAGCAGCGGTTTGAAAGAACACTCACATTTCTTGGTAGAGTCGTGCAGGAGTGAAATTTTTGATGTTTTTCTACTCCTCTCATGAGTCCAAACAAGACTCTAGAAGGATGAGCTTGCAACTACTTTACTTTTGGAGAAAATTCAAAACAGTCATTATTCAATAGGGTCTAATAGCAAAAAGAAGAGTTTTGAATGAACTATCACAGTTCTTGGTACAATCGCGCAGGATTGAAATTTTTTGATGCTTTTCTACTCCTCTCAACAGCCCAAACAAGTTTCTAAAAGGATGAATTTGGAACAACTTAACTTTTGGAGAAAATTCAAAACATTCATTATTCAATAGAGCCCAATAGTAAAAAGCAACGTTTTGAATGAACAATCACATTTCTTGGTAGAATCGTGCAGGATTTAAAGTTTTGCTGCTTTTCTACTCCTTTCACCAGCCCAAACAAGTTTCTAAAAGGATGAGATTGCAAATACTTAACTTTTGGAGAAAATCCAAAACATTCATTATTCAATAGGGCCCAATAGCAAAAAGCAACGTTTTGAATGAACAATCACATTTCTTGGTAGAATCGTGCAGGATTGAAATTTTTGACATTTTTCTACTCCTCTCATGAGCCCAAACAAGTTTCTAAAAGGATGAGTTTGCAACTACTTTACTTTTGGAGAAAATTCAAAACATTCATTATTCAATAGAGCACATTATCAAAAAGCAGCGTTTGAATGAACACTCACATTTCTTAGTAGAATCGTTCAGGATTGAAATTTTTGATGTTTTTCTATTCCTCTTATGAACCCAAACAACACTCTAGAGGCATGATTTTGAAACTACTTTACTTTTGGAGAAAATTCAAAACATTCATTATTCAATAGAGCCCAATAGCAAAAAGCAGCGTTTTGAATGAACAATCACATTTCTTGGTAGAATTGTGCAGTTTTGAAATTTTTGATGTTTTTCTACTCCTCTCAACAGCCAAACAAGTTTCCAAAAGGATGAGTTTGCAACTACTTTACTTTTGGAGAAAAATCTAAACATTCATTATTCAATAGGGTCTAAAAGCAAAAAGCAGCGATTTGAATGAACAGTCACATTTCTTGGTAGAATCGTGCAGAATTGAAATTTTTGACGTTTTTCTACTCCTCTCATGAGCCCAAACAAGTTTCTAAAAGGATGAGTTTGCAACTACTTTAGTTTTGGAGAAAATTCAAAACATTCATTATTCAAAAGAGCCCAATATCAAAAAGCAGCAGTTTGAATGAACACTCACATTTCTTAGTAGAATCGTGCAAGATTGAAATTTTTGACATTTTTCTACTCCTCTATTGAGCCCCAATAAGACTCTAGAAGGATGAGTTTGCACCTACTTTACTTTTGGAGAAAATTCAATACATTCATTATTCAATAGGGTCTAATATTAAAAAGTAGCGTTTTGAATGAACAATCACAGTTCTTGGTAGAATCGTGCAGGATTGAAATTTTTGATGCTTTTCTACTCCTCTCAACAGCCCAAACAAGTTTCTAAAAGGACGAGTTTGCAACTACTTAACTTTTGGAGCAAATTCAAAACATTCATTATTCAATAGGGCCCAATAGCAAAAATCAGCGGTTTGAATGAACACTCACATTTCTTGGTAGAATCGTTCAGGATTGAAATTTTCGATGTTTTTCTACTCCTCCTATGAACCCAAACAACACTCTAGAAGGGATGATTTTGCAACTACTTTACATTTGGAGAAAATTCAAAACATTCATTATTCAATAGGGTGTAATAGCAAAAAGCAGCGTTTTGAATGAACAATCAGTTCTTGGTAGAATCAAGCAGGATTAAAATTTTTGATGCTTTTCTACTCCACTCAACAGCCCAAACAAGTTTCTAAAAGGATGAGTTTGCAACTACTTTACTTTTGGAGCAAATTCAAAACATTCATTATTCAATAGGGCCAAATAGCAAAAAGCAGCGGTTTGAATGAGCACTCACATTTCTTAGTAGAATCGTAGAAATGACGTGGAAGTGCAATAAGGACTGCGCTTGCTTCTGGTAGAGTAAAGGGTTCTTTATTCAGCCAACGCGTTTCCTGAGCCTGCTGGCTCACTTCATCAGGGCAGAGCTCAGGAAACGCGTTGGCTGAATAAAGAACCCTTTACTCTAACAGAAGCAAGCGCAGTCCTTATTGCACTTCCACGTCATTTCTGCAATTCTGTCCTAGGACCCTGTGCAGACTTGCTGCTGCTTCTTAAGCGTTCATGGGTGTTGTGACTTCCTCACAACCCCAATAGGTGAGCACCTTCCTTACTGTTCCACAATTTTAATTGTTTTATACAGATTTCACACAGTGGATGCGCCCTGTATCTCTCCTTTTAGTAGAATCGTGCAAGATTTAAATTTTTGAGGTTTTTCTATGCCTCTCATGAGCCCCAATAAGACTCTAGAAGGATGAGTTTGCACTTACTTTACTTTTTGAGAAAATTCAAAACATTCATTATTCAATAGGGTCTAATAGCAAAAAGCAGCGTTTTGAATGAACAATCACAGTTCTTGGTAGAATCGTGCAGGATTGAAATTTTTGATGCTTTTCTACTCCTCTCAACAGCCCAAACAAGTTTCTAAAAGGATGAGTTTGCACCTACTTTAGTTTTGGAGAAAATTCAAAACAGTCATTATTCAATAGGGTCTAATAGCAAAAAGGAGAGTTTTGAATGAACTATCACAGTTCTTGGTACAATCGCGCAGGATTGAAATTTTTGATGCTTTTCTACTCCTCTCAACAGCCCAAACAAGTTTCTAAAAGGATGAATTTGGAACAACTTAACTTTTGGAGAAAATTCAAAACATTCATTATTCAATAGAGCCCAATAGTAAAAAGCAACGTTTTGAATGAACAATCACATTTCTTGGTAGAATCGTGCAGGATTGAAATTTTTGATGTTTTATTACTCCTCTCAACAGCCCAAACAAGTTTCTAAAAGGATGAGTTTGCAACTACTTTACTTTTGGAAAAAATTCAAAACATTCATCATTCAATAGGGCCCAATAGCAAAAAGCAGCGGTTTGATGAACACTCACATCTCTTGGTAGAATCGTTCAGGGTTGAAATTTTTGATGTTTTTCTACTCCTCTCATGAGCCCAAACAAGACTCTAAAAGGATGAGCTTGCAACTACTTTACTTTTGGAGAAAATTCAAAACATTCATTATTCAATAGGGCCCAATAGCAAAAAGCAGCATTTTGAATGAACAGTCAAATTTCTGGGTAGAATCGTGCAGGATTGAAATTTTTGACTTTTTTCTACTCCTCTCATGAGCCCAAAAAAGACTCTAGAAGGATGAGTTTGCAACTACTTTACTTTTGGAGAAAATTCAAAACATTCATTATTCAATAGGGTCTAAAAGCAAAAAGCAGCGTTTTGAATGAACAAACACAGTTCTTGGTAGAATCGTGCAGGATTGAAAGTTTTGCTGCTTTTCTACTCCTTTCACCAGCCCAAACAAGTTTCTAAAAGGATGAGATTGGAAATACTTAACTTTTGGAGAAAATCCAAAACATTCATTATTCAATAGGGCCCAATAGCAAAAAGCAACATTTTGAATGAACAATCACATTTCTTGGTAGAATCATGCAGGATTGAAATGTTTGACGTTTTTCTACTCCTCTCATGAGCCCAAACAAGTTTCTAAAAGGATGAGTTTGCAACTACTTTACTTTTGGAGAAAATTCAAAACATTCATTATTCAATAGAGCCCATTATCAAAAAGCAGCGGTTTGAATGAACACTCACATTTCTTAGTAGAATCGTGCAAGATTGAAATTTTTGACATTTTTCTACTCCTCTCATGAGCCCCAATAAGACTCTAGAAGGATGAGTTTGCACCTACTTTACCTTTGGAGAAAATTCAAAACATTCATTATTCAATAGGGTCTAATAACAAAAATCAGCGTTTTGAATGAACAATCACAGTTCTTGGTAGAATCGTGCAGGATTGAAATTTTTGATGCTTTTCTTCTCCTCTCCACAGCCCAAACAAGTTTCTAAAAGGATGAGTTTGCAACTACTTTACTTTTGGAGAAAATTCAAAACATTCATTATTCAAAAGGGCCCAATAGCAAAAAGCAGCGGTTTGAAAGAACACTCACATTTCTTGGTAGAATGGTGCAGGATTGAAATTTTTGACGTTTTTCTACTACTCTCATGAGCCCAAACAAGACTCTAGAAGGCTGATCTTGCAACTACTTTACTTTTGGAGAAAATTCAAAACATTCATTATTCAATAGGGCCCAATAGCAAAAAGCAGCGGCTTGAATGAACACTCACATTTCTTGGTAGAATCGTGCAGGATTGAAATTCTTGATGTTTTTCTACTCCTCTCATGAGCCCAAACAAGACTCTAAAAGGATGAGCTTGCAACTACTTTACTTTTGGAGATCATTCAAAACATTCATTATTCAATAGAGCCCAATAGCAAATAGCAGCGTTTTGAATGAACAATCACAGTTCTTGGTAGAATCGTGCAGGATTGAAATTTTTGATGCTTTTCTACACCTCTCAACAGCCCAAACAAGTTTTTAAAAGGATGAGTTTGCAACTACTTTACTTTTGGAGAAAATTCATAACATTCATTATTCAATAGGGTCTAATAGCAAAAAGCAGCGTTTTGAATGAACAATCACAGTTCTTGGTAGAATCGTGCAGGATTGAAATTTTTCATGTTTTTCTACTCCTCTCAACAGCCCAAACAAGTTTCTAAAAGGATGAGTTTGCAACTACTTTATTTTTGGAGAAAATTCAAAACATTCATTATTCAATAGAGCCCATTATCAAAAAGCAGCGGTTTGAATGAACACTCACATTTCTTAGTAGAATCGTGCAAGATTGAAATTTTTGACGTTTTTCTACTCCTCTCATGAGCCCCAATAAGACTCTAGAAAATTCAAAACATTCATTATTCAATAGGGTCTAATAACAAAAAGCAGCGTTTTGAATGAACAATCACAGTTCTTGGTAGAATCGTGCAGGATTGAAATTTTTGATGCTTTTCTACTCCTCTCAACAACCCAAACAAGTTTTTAAAAGGATGAGTTTGCAACTACTTTACTTTTGGAGAAAATTCAAAACATTCCTTATTCAAAAGGGCCCAATAGCAAAAAGCAGCGGTTTGAAAGAACACTCACATTTCTTGGTAGAATCGTGCAGGATTGAAATTTTTGACATTTTTCTACTACTCTCATGAGCCCAAACAAGACTCTAGAAGGTTGAGCTTGCAACTACTTTACTTTTGGAGAAAATTCAAAATATTCATTATTCAATAGGGCCCAATATCAAAAAGCAGCGGCTTGAATGAACACTCACATTTCTTGGTAGAATCGTGCAGCATTGAAATTCTTGATGTTTTTCTACTCCGCTCATGAGCCCAAACAAGACTCTAAAAGGATGAGCTTGCAACTACTTTACTTTTGGAGAACAATCAAAACATTCATTATTCAATAGAGCCCAATAGCAAAAAGCAGCGTTTTGAATGAACAATCACAGTTCTTGGTAGAATCGTGCAGGATTGAAATTTTTGATGCTTTTCTACTCTTCTCAACAGCCGAAACAAGTTTCTAAAAGGATGAGTTTGCCACTACTTTACTTTTGGAGAAAATTCATAACATTCATTATTCAATAGGGTCTAATAGCAAAAAGCAGCGTTTTGAATGAACAATCACAGTTCTTGGTAGAATCGTGCAGGATTGAAATTTTTGATGTTTTTCTACTCCTCTCAACAGCCCAAACAAGTTTCTAAAAGGATTAGTTTGCAACTACTTTACTTTTGGAGAAAATTCAAAACATTCATTGTTCAATAGGGCCTAAAGGAAAAAAGCAGCGGTGTGAATGAACACTCACATTTCTTGGTAGAGTCGTGCAGGAATTAAATTTTTGTCGTTTTCTACTCCTCTCATGAGCCCAAAAAAGACTCTAGAATGATGAGTTTGCAACTACTTTACTTTTGGAGAAAATTCTAAACATTCATTATTCAATAGGGTCTAATAGCAAAAAGCAGCGTTTTGAATGAACAGTCACATCTCTTGGTAAAATCGTGCAGGATTGAAATTTTTGACGTTTTTCTACTCCTCTTATGAGCCCAAACAAGACTCTAGTAGGATGAGTTTGCAACTAGTTTACTTTTGGAGAAAATTCAAAACATTCATTATTCAATAGGGTCTAATAGCAAAGAGCAGCGTTTTGAATGAACAATCACAGTTCTTGGTAGAATCGAGCAGGATTAAAATTTTTGATGCTTTTCTACTCCTCTCAACAGCCCAAACAAGTTTCTAAAAGGATGACTTTGCAACTACTTAACTTTTTGAGCAAATTCAAAACATTCATTATTCAATAGGGCCCAATAGCAAAAAGCAGCGGTTTGAATGAACACTCACATTTCTTGGTAGAATCGTTCAGGATTGAAATTTTTGATGTTTTTCTATTCCTCTTATGAACCCAAACAACACTCTAGAAGCATGAGTTTGCAACTAGTTTACTTTTGGAGAAAATTCAAAACATTCATTATTCAATAGGGTCTAATAGCAAAAAGCAGCGTTTTGAATGAACAATCACAGTTCTTGGTAGAATCGTGCAGGATTGAAATTTTTGATGCTTTTCTACTCCTCTCAACAGCCCAAACAAGTTTCTAAAAGGATGAGTTTGCACCTACTTTACTTTTGGAGAAAATTCAAAACATTCATTATTCAAAAGGGCCCAATAGCAGAAAGCAGCGGTTTGAAAGAACACTCACATTTCTTGGTAGAGTCGTGCAGGAGTGAAATTTTTGATGTTTTTCTACTCCTCTCATGAGTCCAAACAAGACTCTAGAAGGATGAGCTTGCAACTACTTTACTTTTGGAGAAAATTCAAAACAGTCATTATTCAATAGGGTCTAATAGCAAAAAGAAGAGTTTTGAATGAACTATCACAGTTCTTGGTACAATCGCGCAGGATTGAAATTTTTTGATGCTTTTCTACTCCTCTCAACAGCCCAAACAAGTTTCTAAAAGGATGAATTTGGAACAACTTAACTTTTGGAGAAAATTCAAAACATTCATTATTCAATAGAGCCCAATAGTAAAAAGCAACGTTTTGAATGAACAATCACATTTCTTGGTAGAATCGTGCAGGATTTAAAGTTTTGCTGCTTTTCTACTCCTTTCACCAGCCCAAACAAGTTTCTAAAAGGATGAGATTGCAAATACTTAACTTTTGGAGAAAATCCAAAACATTCATTATTCAATAGGGCCCAATAGCAAAAAGCAACGTTTTGAATGAACAATCACATTTCTTGGTAGAATCGTGCAGGATTGAAATTTTTGACATTTTTCTACTCCTCTCATGAGCCCAAACAAGTTTCTAAAAGGATGAGTTTGCAACTACTTTACTTTTGGAGAAAATTCAAAACATTCATTATTCAATAGAGCACATTATCAAAAAGCAGCGGTTTGAATGAACACTCACATTTCTTAGTAGAATCGTTCAGGATTGAAATTTTTGATGTTTTTCTATTCCTCTTATGAACCCAAACAACACTCTAGAAGCATGATTTTGAAACTACTTTACTTTTGGAGAAAATTCAAAACATTCATTATTCAATAGAGCCCAATAGCAAAAAGCAGCGTTTTGAATGAACAATCACATTTCTTGGTAGAATTGTGCAGTTTTGACATTTTTGATGTTTTTCTACTCCTCTCAACAGCCAAACAAGTTTCCAAAAGGATGAGTTTGCAACTACTTTACTTTTGGAGAAAAATCTAAACATTCATTATTCAATAGGGTCTAAAAGCAAAAAGCAGCGATTTGAATGAACAGTCACATTTCTTGGTAGAATCGTGCAGAATTGAAATTTTTGACGTTTTTCTACTCCTCTCATGAGCCCAAACAAGTTTCTAAAAGGATGAGTTTGCAACTACTTTAGTTTTGGAGAAAATTCAAAACATTCATTATTCAAAAGAGCCCAATATCAAAAAGCAGCAGTTTGAATGAACACTCACATTTCTTAGTAGAATCGTGCAAGATTGAAATTTTTGACATTTTTCTACTCCTCTATTGAGCCCCAATAAGACTCTAGAAGGATGAGTTTGCACCTACTTTACTTTTGGAGAAAATTCAATACATTCATTATTCAATAGGGTCTAATATTAAAAAGTAGCGTTTTGAATGAACAATCACAGTTCTTGGTAGAATCGTGCAGGATTGAAATTTTTGATGCTTTTCTACTCCTCTCAACAGCCCAAACAAGTTTCTAAAAGGACGAGTTTGCAACTACTTAACTTTTGGAGCAAATTCAAAACATTCATTATTCAATAGGGCCCAATAGCAAAAATCAGCGGTTTGAATGAACACTCACATTTCTTGGTAGAATCGTTCAGGATTGAAATTTTCGATGTTTTTCTACTCCTCCTATGAACCCAAACAACACTCTAGAAGGGATGATTTTGCAACTACTTTACATTTGGAGAAAATTCAAAACATTCATTATTCAATAGGGTGTAATAGCAAAAAGCAGCGTTTTGAATGAACAATCAGTTCTTGGTAGAATCAAGCAGGATTAAAATTTTTGATGCTTTTCTACTCCACTCAACAGCCCAAACAAGTTTCTAAAAGGATGAGTTTGCAACTACTTTACTTTTGGAGCAAATTCAAAACATTCATTATTCAATAGGGCCAAATAGCAAAAAGCAGCGGTTTGAATGAGCACTCACATTTCTTAGTAGAATCGTAGAAATGACGTGGAAGTGCAATAAGGACTGCGCTTGCTTCTGGTAGAGTAAAGGGTTCTTTATTCAGCCAACGCGTTTCCTGAGCCTGCTGGCTCACTTCATCAGGGCAGAGCTCAGGAAACGCGTTGGCTGAATAAAGAACCCTTTACTCTAACAGAAGCAAGCGCAGTCCTTATTGCACTTCCACGTCATTTCTGCAATTCTGTCCTAGGACCCTGTGCAGACTTGCTGCTGCTTCTTAAGCGTTCATGGGTGTTGTGACTTCCTCACAACCCCAATAGGTGAGCACCTTCCTTACTGTTCCACAATTTTAATTGTTTTATACAGATTTCACACAGTGGATGCGCCCTGTATCTCTCCTTTTAGTAGAATCGTGCAAGATTTAAATTTTTGAGGTTTTTCTACGCCTCTCATGAGCCCCAATAAGACTCTAGAAGGATGAGTTTGCACCTACTTTACTTTTTGAGAAAATTCAAAACATTCATTATTCAATAGGGTCTAATAGCAAAAAGCAGCGTTTTGAATGAACAATCACAGTTCTTGGTAGAATCGTGCAGGATTGAAATTTTTGATGCTTTTCTACTCCTCTCAACAGCCCAAACAAGTTTCTAAAAGGATGAGTTTGCACCTACTTTAGTTTTGGAGAAAATTCAAAACAGTCATTATTCAATAGGGTCTAATAGCAAAAAGGAGAGTTTTGAATGAACTATCACAGTTCTTGGTACAATCGCGCAGGATTGAAATTTTTGATGCTTTTCTACTCCTCTCAACAGCCCAAACAAGTTTCTAAAAGGATGAATTTGGAACAACTTAACTTTTGGAGAAAATTCAAAACATTCATTATTCAATAGAGCCCAATAGTAAAAAGCAACGTTTTGAATGAACAATCACATTTCTTGGTAGAATCGTGCAGGATTGAAATTTTTGATGTTTTATTACTCCTCTCAACAGCCCAAACAAGTTTCTAAAAGGATGAGTTTGCAACTACTTTACTTTTGGAAAAAATTCAAAACATTCATCATTCAATAGGGCCCAATAGCAAAAAGCAGCGGTTTGATGAACACTCACATCTCTTGGTAGAATCGTTCAGGGTTGAAATTTTTGATGTTTTTCTACTCCTCTCATGAGCCCAAACAAGACTCTAAAAGGATGAGCTTGCAACTACTTTACTTTTGGAGAAAATTCAAAACATTCATTATTCAATAGGGCCCAATAGCAAAAAGCAGCATTTTGAATGAACAGTCAAATTTCTGGGTAGAATCGTGCAGGATTGAAATTTTTGACATTTTTCTACTCCTCTCATGAGCCCAAAAAAGACTCTAGAAGGATGAGTTTGCAACTACTTTACTTTTGGAGAAAATTCAAAACATTCATTATTCAATAGGGTCTAAAAGCAAAAAGCAGTGTTTTGAATGAACAAACACAGTTCTTGGTAGAATCGTGCAGGATTGAAAGTTTTGCTGCTTTTCTACTCCTTTCACCAGCCCAAACAAGTTTCTAAAAGGATGAGATTGGAAATACTTAACTTTTGGAGAAAATCCAAAACATTCATTATTCAATAGGGCCCAATAGCAAAAAGCAACATTTTGAATGAACAATCACATTTCTTGGTAGAATCATGCAGGATTGAAATGTTTGACGTTTTTCTACTCCTCTCATGAGCCCAAACAAGTTTCTAAAAGGATGAGTTTGCAACTACTTTACTTTTGGAGAAAATTCAAAACATTCATTATTCAATAGAGCCCATTATCAAAAAGCAGCGGTTTGAATGAACACTCACATTTCTTAGTAGAATCGTGCAAGATTGAAATTTTTGACATTTTTCTACTCCTCTCATGAGCCCCAATAAGACTCTAGAAGGATGAGTTTGCACCTACTTTACCTTTGGAGAAAATTCAAAACATTCATTATTCAATAGGGTCTAATAACAAAAATCAGCGTTTTGAATGAACAATCACAGTTCTTGGTAGAATCGTGCAGGATTGAAATTTTTGATGCTTTTCTTCTCCTCTCCACAGCCCAAACAAGTTTCTAAAAGGATGAGTTTGCAACTACTTTACTTTTGGAGAAAATTCAAAACATTCATTATTCAATAGGGTCTAAAAGCAAAAAGCAGTGTTTTGAATGAACAAACACAGTTCTTGGTAGAATCGTGCAGGATTGAAAGTTTTGCTGCTTTTCTACTCCTTTCACCAGCCCAAACAAGTTTCTAAAAGGATGAGATTGGAAATACTTAACTTTTGGAGAAAATCCAAAACATTCATTATTCAATAGGGCCCAATAGCAAAAAGCAACATTTTGAATGAACAATCACATTTCTTGGTAGAATCATGCAGGATTGAAATGTTTGACGTTTTTCTACTCCTCTCATGAGCCCAAACAAGTTTCTAAAAGGATGAGTTTGCAACTACTTTACTTTTGGAGAAAATTCAAAACATTCATTATTCAATAGAGCCCATTATCAAAAAGCAGCGGTTTGAATGAACACTCACATTTCTTAGTAGAATCGTGCAAGATTGAAATTTTTGACATTTTTCTACTCCTCTCATGAGCCCCAATAAGACTCTAGAAGGATGAGTTTGCACCTACTTTACCTTTGGAGAAAATTCAAAACATTCATTATTCAATAGGGTCTAATAACAAAAATCAGCGTTTTGAATGAACAATCACAGTTCTTGGTAGAATCGTGCAGGATTGAAATTTTTGATGCTTTTCTTCTCCTCTCCACAGCCCAAACAAGTTTCTAAAAGGATGAGTTTGCAACTACTTTACTTTTGGAGAAAATTCAAAACATTCATTATTCAAAAGGGCCCAATAGCAAAAAGCAGCGGTTTGAAAGAACACTCACATTTCTTGGTAGAATGGTGCAGGATTGAAATTTTTGACGTTTTTCTACTACTCTCATGAGCCCAAACAAGACTCTAGAAGGCTGATCTTGCAACTACTTTACTTTTGGAGAAAATTCAAAACATTCATTATTCAATAGGGCCCAATAGCAAAAAGCAGCGGCTTGAATGAACACTCACATTTCTTAGTAGAATCGTGCAAGATTGAAATTTTTGACGTTTTTCTACTCCTCTCATGAGCCCCAATAAGACTCTAGAAAATTCAAAACATTCATTATTCAATAGGGTCTAATAACAAAAAGCAGCGTTTTGAATGAACAATCACAGTTCTTGGTAGAATCGTGCAGGATTGAAATTTTTGATGCTTTTCTACTCCTCTCAACAACCCAAACAAGTTTTTAAAAGGATGAGTTTGCAACTACTTTACTTTTGGAGAAAATTCAAAACATTCCTTATTCAAAAGGGCCCAATAGCAAAAAGCAGCGGTTTGAAAGAACACTCACATTTCTTGGTAGAATCGTGCAGGATTGAAATTTTTGACATTTTTCTACTACTCTCATGAGCCCAAACAAGACTCTAGAAGGTTGAGCTTGCAACTACTTTACTTTTGGAGAAAATTCAAAATATTCATTATTCAATAGGGCCCAATATCAAAAAGCAGCGGCTTGAATGAACACTCACATTTCTTGGTAGAATCGTGCAGCATTGAAATTCTTGATGTTTTTCTACTCCGCTCATGAGCCCAAACAAGACTCTAAAAGGATGAGCTTGCAACTACTTTACTTTTGGAGAACAATCAAAACATTCATTATTCAATAGAGCCCAATAGCAAAAAGCAGCGTTTTGAATGAACAATCACAGTTCTTGGTAGAATCGTGCAGGATTTAAATTTTTGATGCTTTTCTACTCTTCTCAACAGCCGAAACAAGTTTCTAAAAGGATGAGTTTGCCACTACTTTACTTTTGGAGAAAATTCATAACATTCATTATTCAATAGGGTCTAATAGCAAAAAGCAGCGTTTTGAATGAACAATCACAGTTCTTGGTAGAATCGTGCAGGAGTGAAATTTTTGATGTTTTTCTACTCCTCTCATGAGTCCAAACAAGACTCTAGAAGGATGAGCTTGCAACTACTTTACTTTTGGAGAAAATTCAAAACAGTCATTATTCAATAGGGTCTAATAGCAAAAAGAAGAGTTTTGAATGAACTATCACAGTTCTTGGTACAATCGCGCAGGATTGAAATTTTTTGATGCTTTTCTACTCCTCTCAACAGCCCAAACAAGTTTCTAAAAGGATGAATTTGGAACAACTTAACTTTTGGAGAAAATTCAAAACATTCATTATTCAATAGAGCCCAATAGTAAAAAGCAACGTTTTGAATGAACAATCACATTTCTTGGTAGAATCGTGCAGGATTTAAAGTTTTGCTGCTTTTCTACTCCTTTCACCAGCCCAAACAAGTTTCTAAAAGGATGAGATTGCAAATACTTAACTTTTGGAGAAAATCCAAAACATTCATTATTCAATAGGGCCCAATAGCAAAAAGCAACGTTTTGAATGAACAATCACATTTCTTGGTAGAATCGTGCAGGATTGAAATTTTTGACATTTTTCTACTCCTCTCATGAGCCCAAACAAGTTTGTAAAAGGATGAGTTTGCAACTACTTTACTTTTGGAGAAAATTCAAAACATTCATTATTCAATAGAGCACATTATCAAAAAGCAGCGGTTTGAATGAACACTCACATTTCTTAGTAGAATCGTTCAGGATTGAAATTTTTGATGTTTTTCTATTCCTCTTATGAACCCAAACAACACTCTAGAAGCATGATTTTGAAACTACTTTAGTTTTGGAGAAAATTCAAAACATTCATTATTCAATAGAGCCCAATAGCAAAAAGCAGCGTTTTGAATGAACAATCACATTTCTTGGTAGAATTGTGCAGTTTTGACATTTTTGATGTTTTTCTACTCCTCTCAACAGCCAAACAAGTTTCCAAAAGGATGAGTTTGCAACTACTTTACTTTTGGAGAAAAATCTAAACATTCATTATTCAATAGGGTCTAAAAGCAAAAAGCAGCGATTTGAATGAACAGTCACATTTCTTGGTAGAATCGTGCAGAATTGAAATTTTTGACGTTTTTCTACTCCTCTCATGAGCCCAAACAAGTTTCTAAAAGGATGAGTTTGCAACTACTTTAGTTTTGGAGAAAATTCAAAACATTCATTATTCAAAAGAGCCCAATATCAAAAAGCAGCAGTTTGAATGAACACTCACATTTCTTAGTAGAATCGTGCAAGATTGAAATTTTTGACATTTTTCTACTCCTCTATTGAGCCCCAATAAGACTCTAGAAGGATGAGTTTGCACCTACTTTACTTTTGGAGAAAATTCAATACATTCATTATTCAATAGGGTCTAATATTAAAAAGTAGCGTTTTGAATGAACAATCACAGTTCTTGGTAGAATCGTGCAGGATTGAAATTTTTGATGCTTTTCTACTCCTCTCAACAGCCCAAACAAGTTTCTAAAAGGACGAGTTTGCAACTACTTAACTTTTGGAGCAGATTCAAAACATTCATTATTCAATAGGGCCCAATAGCAAAAATCAGCGGTTTGAATGAACACTCACATTTCTTGGTAGAATCGTTCAGGATTGAAATTTTCGATGTTTTTCTACTCCTCCTATGAACCCAAACAACACTCTAGAAGGGATGATTTTGCAACTACTTTACATTTGGAGAAAATTCAAAACATTCATTATTCAATAGGGTGTAATAGCAAAAAGCAGCGTTTTGAATGAACAATCAGTTCTTGGTAGAATCAAGCAGGATTAAAATTTTTGATGCTTTTCTACTCCACTCAACAGCCCAAACAAGCTTCTAAAAGGATGAGTTTGCAACTACTTTACTTTTGGAGCAAATTCAAAACATTCATTATTCAATAGGGCCAAATAGCAAAAAGCAGCGGTTTGAATGAGCACTCACATTTCTTAGTAGAATCGTAGAAATGACGTGGAAGTGCAATAAGGACTGCGCTTGCTTCTGGTAGAGTAAAGGGTTCTTTATTCAGCCAACGCATTTCCTGAGCCTGCTGGCTCACTTCATCAGGGCAGAGCTCAGGAAACGCGTTGGCTGAATAAAGAACCCTTTACTCTAACAGAAGCAAGCGCAGTCCTTATTGCACTTCCACGTCATTTCTGCAATTCTGTCCTAGGACCCTGTGCAGACTTGCTGCTGCTTCTTAAGCGTTCATGGGTGTTGTGACTTCCTCACAACCCCAATAGGTGAGCACCTTCCTTACTGTTCCACAATTTTAATTGTTTTATACAGATTTCACACAGTGGATGCGCCCTGTATCTCTCCTTTTAGTAGAATCGTGCAAGATTTAAATTTTTGAGGTTTTTCTACGCCTCTCATGAGCCCCAATAAGACTCTAGAAGGATGAGTTTGCACCTACTTTACTTTTTGAGAAAATTCAAAACATTCATTATTCAATAGGGTCTAATAGCAAAAAGCAGCGTTTTGAATGAACAATCACAGTTCTTGGTAGAATCGTGCAGGATTGAAATTTTTGATGCTTTTCTACTCCTCTCAACAGCCCAAACAAGTTTCTAAAAGGATGAGTTTGCACCTACTTTACTTTTGGAGAAAATTCAAAACATTCATTATTCAAAAGGGCCCAATAGCAAAAAGCAGCGGTTTGAAAGAACACTCACATTTCTTGGTAGAATCGTGCAGGAGTGAAATTTTTGATGTTTTTCTACTCCTCTCATGAGCCCAAACAAGACTCTAGAAGGATGAGCTTGCAACTACTTTACTTTTGGAGAAAATTCAAAACAGTCATTATTCAATAGGGTCTAATAGCAAAAAGGAGAGTTTTGAATGAACTATCACAGTTCTTGGTACAATTGCGCAGGATTGAAATTTGTTGATGCTTTTCTACTCCTCTCAACAGCCCAAACAAGTTTCTAAAAGGATGAATTTGGAACAACTTATCTTTTCGAGAAAATTCAAAACATTCATTATTCAATAGAGCCCAATAGTAAAAAGCAACGTTTTAAATGAACAATCACATTTCTTGGTAGAATCGTGCAGGATTGAAATTTTTTACGTTTTTCTACTCCTCTCATGAGCCCCAATAAGACTCTAGAAGGATGAGTTTGCACCTACTTTACCTTTAGAGAAAATTCAAAACATTCATTATTCAAAAGGGTCTAATAACAAAAAGCAGCGTTTTGAATGAACAATCACAGTTCTTGGTAGAATTGTGCAGGATTGAAATTTTTGATGCTTTTCTACTCCTCTCAACAGCCCAAACAAGTTTCTAAAAGGATGAGTTTGCAACTACTTTACTTTTGGAGAAAATTCAAAACATTCATTATTCAAAAGGGCCCAATTGCAAAAAGCAGCGGTTTGAAAGAACACTCACATTTCTTGGTAGAATCGTGCAGGATTGAAATTTTTGACGTTTTTCTACTACTCTCATGAGCGCAAACAAGACTCTAGAAGGCTGAGATTGCAACTACTTTACTTTTGGATAAAATTCAAAACATTCATTATTCAATAGGGCCCAATAGCAAAAGGAAGCGGCTTGAATGAACACTCACATTTCTTGGTAGAATCGTGCAGGATTGAAATTCTTGATGTTTTTCTACTCCTCTCATGAGCCCAAACAAGACTCTAAAAGGATGAGCTTGCAACTACTTTACTTTTGGAGAACATTCAAAACATTCATTATTCAATAGAGCCCAATAGCAAAAAGCAGTGTTTTGAATGAACAATCACAGTTCTTGGTAGAATCGAGCAGGATTAAAATTTTTGATGCTTTTCTACTCCTCTCAACAGCCCAAACAAGTTTCTAAAAGGATGACTTTGCAACTACTTAACTTTTTGAGCAAATTCAAAACATTCATTATTCAATAGGGCCCAATAGCAAAAAGCAGCGGTTTGAATGAACACTCACATTTCTTGGTAGAATCGTTCAGGATTCAAATTTTTGATGTTTTTCTATTCCTCTTATGAACCCAAACAACACTCTAGAAGCATGATTTTGCAACTACTTTACTTTTGGAGAAAATTCAAAACATTCATTATTCAATAGAGCCCAATAGCAAAAACTAGCGTTTTGAATGAACAATCACATTTCTTGGTAGAATTGTGCAGGATTGAAATTTTTGATGTTTTTCTACTCCTCTCAACAGCCCAAACAAGTTTCCAAAAGGATGAGTTTGCAACTACTTTACTTTTGGAGAAAAATCTAAACATTCATTATTCAATAGTGTCTAATAGCAAAAAGCAGCGATTTGAATGAACAGTCACATTTCTTGGTAGAATCGTGCAGAATTGAAATTTTTGACGTTTTTCTACTCCTCTCATGAGCCCAAACAAGTTTCTAAAAGGATGAGTTTGCAACTACTTTACTTTTGGAGAAAATTCAAATCATTCATTATTCAAAAGAGCCCAATATCAAAAAGCAGCAGTTTGAATGAACACTCACATTTCTTAGTAGAATCGTGCAAGATTGAAATTTTTGATGTTTTTCTACTCCTCCTATGAACCCAAACAACACTCTAGAAGGATGATTTTGCAACTACTATACATTTGGAGAAAATTCAAAACATTCATTATTCAATAGGGTGTAATAGCAAAAAGCAGCATTTTGAATGAACAATCAGTTCTTGGTAGAATCAAGCAGGATTAAAATTTTTGATGCTTTTCTACTCCACTCAACAGCCCAAACAAGTTTCTAAAAGGATGAGTTTGCAACTACTTTACTTTTGGAGCAAATTCAAAACATTCATTATTCAATAGGGCCAAATAGCAAAAATCAGCGGTTTGAATGAACACTCACATTTCTTAGTAGAATCGTAGAAATGACGTGGAAGTGCAATAAGGACTGCGCTTGCTTCTGGTAGAGTAAAGGGTTCTTTATTCAGCACCTTCCTTACTGTTCCACAATTTTAATTGTTTTATACGGATTTCACACAGTGGATGCGCCCTGTATCTCTCCTTTTAGTAGAATCGTGCAAGATTTAAATTTTTGAGGTTTTTCTACTCCTCTCATGAGCCCCAATAAGACTCTAGAAGGATGAGTTTGCACCTACTTTACTTTTTGAGAAAATTCAAAACATTCATTATTCAATAGGGTCTAATAGCAAAAAGCAGCGTTTTGAATGAACAATCACAGTTCTTGGTAGAATCGTGCAGGATTGAAATTTTTGATGCTTTTCTACTCCTCTCAACAGCCCAAACAAGTTTCTAAAAGGATGAGTTTGCACCTACTTTACTTTTGGAGAAAATTCAAAACATTCATTATTCAAAAGGGCCCAATAGCAAAAAGCAGCGGTTTGAAAGAACACTCACATTTCTTGGTAGAATCGTGCAGGAGTGAAATTTTTGATGTTTTTCTACTCCTCTCATGAGTCCAAACAAGACTCTAGAAGGATGAGCTTGCAACTACTTTACTTTTGGAGAAAATTCAAAACAGTCATTATTCAATAGGGTCTAACAGCAAAAAGAAGAGTTTTGAATGAACTATCACAGTTCTTGGTACAATCGCGCAGGATTGAAATTTTTTGATGCTTTTCTACTCCTCTCAACAGCCCAAACAAGTTTCTAAAAGGATGAATTTGGAACAACTTAACTTTTGGAGAAAATTCAAAACATTCATTATTCAATAGAGCCCAATAGTAAAAAGCAACGTTTTGAATGAACAATCACATTTCTTGGTAGAATCGTGCAGGATTGAAAGTTTTGCTGCTTTTCTACTCCTTTCACCAGCCCAAACAAGTTTCTAAAAGGATGAGATTGCAAATACTTAACTTTTGGAGAAAATCCAAAACATTCATTATTCAATAGGGCCCAATAGCAAAAAGCAACGTTTTGAATGAACAATCACATTTCTTGGTAGAATCGTGCAGGATTGAAATTTTTGACATTTTTCTACTCCTCTCATGAGCCCAAACAAGTTTCTAAAAGGATGAGTTTGCAACTACTTTACTTTTGGAGAAAATTCAAAACATTCATTATTCAATAGAGCACATTATCAAAAAGCAGCGGTTTGAATGAACACTCACATTTCTTAGTAGAATCGTTCAGGATTGAAATTTTTGATGTTTTTCTATTCCTCTTATGAACCCAAACAACTCTCTAGAAGCATGATTTTGAAACTACTTTACTTTTGGAGAAAATTCAAAACATTCATTATTCAATAGAGCCCAATAGCAAAAAGCAGCGTTTTGAATGAACAAACACATTTCTTGGTAGAATTGTGCAGTTTTGAAATTTTTGATGTTTTTCTACTCCTCTCAACAGCCAAACAAGTTTCCAAAAGGATGAGTTTGCAACTACTTTACTTTTGGAGAAAAATCTAAACATTCATTATTCAATAGTCTAATAGCAAAAAGCAGCGATTTGAATGAACAGTCACATTTCTTGGTAGAATCGTGCAGAATTGAAATTTTTGACGTTTTTCTACTCCTCTCATGAGCCCAAACAAGTTTCTAAAAGGATGAGTTTGCAACTACTTTAGTTTTGGAGAAAATTCAAAACATTCATTATTCAAAAGAGCCCAATATCAAAAAGCAGCAGTTTGAATGAACACTCACATTTCTTAGTAGAATCGTGCAAGATTGAAATTTTTGACGTTTTTCTACTCCTCTATTGAGCCCCAATAAGACTCTAGAAGGATGAGTTTGCACCTACTTTACTTTTGGAGAAAATTCAATACATTCATTATTCAATAGGGTCTAATATTAAAAAGTAGCGTTTTGAATGAACAATCACAGTTCTTGGTAGAATCGTGCAGGATTGAAATTTTTGATGCTTTTCTACTCCTCTCAACAGCCCAAACAAGTTTCTAAAAGGACGAGTTTGCAACTACTTAACTTTTGGAGCAAATTCAAAACATTCATTATTCAATAGGGCCCAATAGCTAAAATCAGCGGTTTGAATGAACACTCACATTTCTTGGTAGAATCGTTCAGGATTGAAATTTTCGATGTTTTTCTACTCCTCCTATGAACCCAAACAACACTCTAGAAGGGATGATTTTGCAACTACTTTACATTTGGAGAAAATTCAAAATATTCATTATTCAATAGGGTGTAAAAGCAAAAAGCAGCGTTTTGAATGAACAATCAGTTCTTGGTAGAATCAAGCAGGATTAAAATTTTTGATGCTTTTCTACTCCACTCAACAGCCCAAACAAGTTTCTAAAAGGATGAGTTTGCAACTACTTTACTTTTGGAGCAAATTCAAAACATTCATTATTCAATAGGGCCAAATAGCAAAAAGCAGCGGTTTGAATGAGCACTCACATTTCTTAGTAGAATCGTAGAAATGACGTGGAAGTGCAATAAGGACTGCGCTTGCTTCTTGTAGAGTAAAGGGTTCTTTATTCAGCCAACGCATTTCCTGAGCCTGCTGGCTCACTTCATCAGGGCAGAGCTCAGGAAACGCGTTGGCTGAATAAAGAACCCTTTACTCTAACAGAAGCAAGCGCAGTCCTTATTGCACTTCCACGTCATTTCTGCAATTCTGTCCTAGGACCCTGTGCAGACTTGCTGCTGCTTCTTAAGCGTTCATGGGTGTTGTGACTTCCTCACAACCCCAATAGGTGAGCACCTTCCTTACTGTTCCACAATTTTAATTGTTTTATACAGATTTCACACAGTGGATGCGCCCTGTATCTCTCCTTTTAGTAGAATCGTGCAAGATTTAAATTTTTGAGGTTTTTCTACGCCTCTCATGAGCCCCAATAAGACTCTAGAAGGATGAGTTTGCACCTACTTTACTTTTTGAGAAAATTCAAAACATTCATTATTCAATAGGGTCTAATAGCAAAAAGCAGCGTTTTGAATGAACAATCACAGTTCTTGGTAGAATCGTGCAGGATTGAAATTTTTGATGCTTTTCTACTCCTCTCAACAGCCCAAACAAGTTTCTAAAAGGATGAGTTTGCACCTACTTTACTTTTGGAGAAAATTCAAAACATTCATTATTCAAAAGGGCCCAATAGCAAAAAGCAGCGGTTTGAAAGAATACTCACATTTCTTGGTAGAATCGTGCAGGAGTGAAATTTTTGATGTTTTTCTACTCCTCTCATGAGCCCAAACAAGACTCTAGAAGGATGAGCTTGCAACTACTTTACTTTTGGAGAAAATTCAAAACAGTCATTATTCAATAGGGTCTAATAGCAAAAAGGAGAGTTTTGAATGAACTATCACAGTTCTTGGTACAATTGCGCAGGATTGAAATTTTTTGATGCTTTTCTACTCCTCTCAACAGCCCAAAAAAGTTTCTAAAAGGATGAATTTGGAACAACTTATCTTTTGGAGAAAATTCAAAACATTCATTATTCAATAGAGCCCAATAGTAAAAAGCAACGTTTTGAATGAACAATCACATTTCTTGGTAGAATCGTGCAGGATTGAAATTTTTTACGTTTTTCTACTCCTCTCATGAGCCCCAATAAGACTCTAGAAGGATGAGTTTGCACCTACTTTATCTTTGGAGAAAATTCAAAACATTCATTATTCAAAAGGGTCTAATAACAAAAAGCAGCGTTTTGAATGAACAATCACAGTTCTTGGTAGAATTGTGCAGGATTGAAATTTTTGATGCTTTTCTACTCCTCTCAACAGCCCAAACAAGTTTCTAAAAGGATGAGTTTGCAACTACTTTACTTTTGGAGAAAATTCAAAACATTCATTATTCAAAAGGGCCCAATAGCAAAAAGCAGCGGTTTGAAAGAACACTCACATTTCTTGGTAGAATTGTGCAGGATTGAAATTTTTGACGTTTTTCTACTACTCTCAAGAGCGCAAACAAGACTCTAGAAGGCTGAGCTTGCAACTACTTTACTTTTGGATAAAATTCAAAACATTCATTATTCAATAGGGCCCAATAGCAAAAGGAAGCGGCTTGAATGAACACTCACATTTCTTGGTAGAATCGTGCAGGATTGAAATTCTTGATGTTTTTCTACTCCTCTCATGAGCCCAAACAAGACTCTAAAAGGATGAGCTTGCAACTACTTTACTTTTGGAGCACATTCAAAACATTCATTATTCAATAGAGCCCAATAGCAAAAAGCAGTGTTTTGAATGAACCATCACAGTTCTTGGTAGAATCGTGCAGGATTGAAATTTTTGATGCTTTTCTACTCCTCTCAACAGCCTAAACAAGTTTCTAAAAGGATGAGTTTGCAACTACTTTACTTTTGGAGAAAATTCATAACATTCATTATTCAATAGGGTCTAATAGCAAAGAGCAGCGTTTTGAATGAACAATCACAGTTCTTGGTAGAATTGAGCAGGAATAAAATTTTTGATGCTTTTCTACTCCTCTCAACAGCCCAAACAAGTTTCTAAAAGGATGAGTTTGCAACTACTTTACTTTTGGAGAAAATTCAAAACATTCATTATTCAAAAGGGCCCAATAGCAAAAAGCAGCGGTTTGAATGAACACTCACATTTCTTGGTAGAATCGTTCAAGATTGAAATTTTTGATGTTTTTCTACTCCTCCTATGAACCCAAACAACACTCTAGAAGCATGATTTTGCAACTACTTTACATTTGGAGAAAATTCAAAACATTCATTATTCAATAGGGTGTAATAGCAAAAAGCAGCGTTTTGAATGAACAATCACATTTCTTGGTAGAATTGTGCAGGATTGAAATTTTTGATGTTTTTCTACTCCTCTCAACAGCCCAAACAAGTTTCCAAAAGGATGAGTTTGCAACTACTTTACTTTTGGAGAAAAATCTAAACATTCATTATTCAATAGGGTCTAATAGCAAAAAGCAGCGATTTGAATGAACAGTCACATTTCTTGGTAAAATCATGCAGAATTGAAATTTTTGATGTTTTTCTACTCCTCTCATGAGCCAAAACAAGTTTCTAAAAGGATGAGTTTGCAACTACTTTAGTTTTGGAGAAAATTTAAAACATTCATTGTTCAAAAGAGCCCAATATCAAAAAGCAGCAGTTTGAATGAACACTCACATTTCTTAGTAGAATCGTGCAAGATTGAAATTTTTGACGTTTTTCTACTCCTCTATTGAGCCCCAATAAGACTCTAGAAGGATGAGTTTGCACCTACTTTACTTTTGGAGAAAATTCAATACATTCATTATTCAATAGGGTCTAATATTAAAAAGCAGCGTTTTGAATGAACAATCACAGTTCTTGGTAGAATCGTGCAGGATTGAAATTTTTGATGCTTTTCTACTCCTCTCAACAGCCCAAACAAGTTTCTAAAAGGATGAGTTTGCAACTACTTAACTTTTGGAGCAAATTCAAAACATTCATTATTCAATAGTGCCCAATAGCAAAAAGCAGCGGTTTGAATGAACACTCACATTTCTTGGTAGAATCGTGCAGGATTGAAATTTTTGATGTTGTTCTACTCCTCTCATGAGCCCAAACAAGACTCTAGAAGGATGAGTTTGCAACTACTTTACTTTTGGAGAAAATTCAAAACAGTCATTATTCAATAGGGTCTAATAGCAAAAAGCAGCGTTTTGAATGAACAATCACAGTTCTTGGTAGAATCGTTCAAGATTGAAATTTTCGATGTTTTTCTACTCCTCCTATGAACCCAAACAACACTCTAGAAGGATGATTTTGCAACTACTTTACATTTGGAGAAAATTCAAAACATTCATTATTCAATAGGGTGTAATAGCAAAAAGCAGCGTTTTGAATGAACAATCAGTTCTTGGTAGAATTGAGCAGGAATAAAATTTTTGATGCTTTTCTACTCCACTCAACAGCCCAAACAAGTTTCTAAAAGGATGATTTTGCAACTACTTTACTTTTGGAGAAAATTCAAAACATTCATTATTCAAAAGAGCCCAATATCAAAAAGCATCAGTTTGAATGAACACTCACATTTCTTAGTAGAATCGTGCAAGATTTAAATTTTTGAGGTTTTTCTACTCCTCTCATGAGCCCCAATAAGACTCTAGAAGGATGAGTTTGCACCTACTTTACTTTTTGAGAAAATTCAAAACATTCATTATTCAATAGGGTCTAATAGCAAAAAGCAGCGTTTTGAATGAACAATCACAGTTCTGGGTAGAATCGTGCAGGATTGAAATTTTTGATGCTTTTCTACTCCTCTCAAAAGCCCAAACAAGTTTCTAAAAGGATGAGTTTGCACCTACTTTACTTTTGGAGAAAATTCAAAACATTCATTATTCAAAAGGGCCCAATAGCAAAAAGCAGCGGTTTGAAAGAACACTCACATTTCTTGGTAGAATCATGCAGGAGTGAAATTTTTGATGTTTTTCTACTCCTCTCATGAGCCCAAACAAGACTCTAGAAGGATGAGCTTGCAACTACTTTACTTTTGGAGAAAATTCAAAACAGTCATTATTCAATAGGGTCTAATAGCAAAAAGGAGAGTTTTGAATGAACTATCACAGTTCTTGGTACAATCGGGCAGGATTGAAATTTTTGATGCTTTTCTACTCCTCTCAACAGCCCAAACAAGTTTCTAAAAGGATGAATTTGGAACAACTTAACTTTTCGAGAAAATTCAAAACATTTATTATTCAATAGAGCCCAATAGTAAAAAGCAACGTTTTGAATGAACAATCACATTTCTTGGTAGAATCGTGCAGGATTGAAATTTTTGATGTTTTTCTACTCCTCTCAACAGCCCAAACAAGTTTCTAAAAGGATGAGTTTGCAACTACTTTACTTTTGGAAAAAATTCAAAACATTCATCATTCAATAGGGCCCAATAGCAAAAAGTAGCGGTTTGAATGAACACTCACATCTCTTGGTAGAATCGTTCAGGGTTGAAATTTTTGATGTTTTTCTACTCCTCTCATGAGCCCAAACAAGACTCTAAAAGGATGAGCTTACAACTACTTTACTTTTGAAGAAAATTCAAAACATTCATTATTCAATAGGGCCCAATAGCAAAAAGCAGCGTTTTGAATGAACAGTCAAATTTCTGGGTAGAATCGAGCAGGATTGAAATTTTTGACATTTTTCTACTCCTCTCATGAGCCCAAAAAAGAATATAGAAGGATGAGTTTGCAACTACTTTACTTTTGGAGAAAATTCTAAACATTCATTATTCAATAGGGTCTAATAGCAAAAAGCAGCGTTTTGAATGAACAGTCACATTTCTTGGTAAAATCGTGAAGGATTGAAAGTTTTGCTGCTTTTCTACTCCTTTCACCAGCCCAAACAAGTTTCTAAAAGGATGAGATTGCAAATACTTTACTTTTGGAGAAAATCCAAAACATTCATTATTCAATAGGGCCCAATAGGAAAAAGCAACATTTTGAATGAACAATCACATTTCTTGGTAGAATCGTGCAGGATTGAAATTTTTGATGTTTTTCTACTCCTCTCAACAGCCCAAACAAGTTTCTAAAAGGATGAGTTTGCAACTACTTTACTTTTGGAAAAAATTCAAAACATTCATCATTCAATAGGGCCCAATAGCAAAAAGCAGCAGTTTGAATGAACACTCACATCTCTTGGTAGAATCGTTCAGGGTTGAAATTTTTGATGTTCTTCTACTCCTCTCATGAGCCCAAACAAGACTCTAAAAGGATGAGCTTGCAACTACTTAACTTTTGGAGAAAATTCATAACATTCATTATTCAATAGGGTCTAATAGCAAAAAGCAGCGTTTTGAATGAACAATCACAGTTCTTGGTAGAATCGTGCAGGATTGAAATTTTTGATGTTTTTCTACTCCTCTCATGAGCCCAAACAAGACTCTAAAAGGATGAGCTTGCAACTACTTAACTTTTGGAGAAAAGTCAAAAAATTTATTATTCAATAGGGTCTAATAGCAAAAAGCAGCGTTTTGAATGAACAATCACAGTTCTTGGTAGAATCGAGCAGGATTAAAATTTTTGATGCTTTTCTACTCCTCTCAACAGCCCAAACAAGTTTCTCAAAGGATGAGTTTGTAACTACTCAACTTTTGGAGCAAATTCAAAACATTCATTATTCAATAGGGCCTAAAAGGAAAAAGCAGCCGTTTGAATGAACACTCACATTTCTTGGTAGAATCGTTCAGGATTGAAATTTTCGATGTTTTTCTTCTCCTCCTATGAACCCAAACAACACTCTAGAAGGATGATTTTGCAACTACTTTACATTTGGAGAAAATTCAAAACATTCATTATTCAATAGGGTCTAATAGCAAAAAGCAGCGTTTTGAATGAACAATCAGTTCTTGGTAGAATCGAGCAGGATTAAAATTTTTGATGCTTTTCTACTCCACTCAACAGCCCAAACAAGTTTCTAAAAGGATGAGTTTGCAACTATTTTACTTTTGGAGCAAATTCAAAACATTCATTATTCAATAGGGCCCAATAGCAAAAAGCAGCGGTTTGAATGAACACTCACATTTCTTAGTAGAATCGTGCAAGATTGAAATTTTTGACGTTTTTCTACTCCTCTCATGAGCCCAAACAAGTCTCTAGAAGGATGAGCCTGCAACTACTTTACTTTTGGAGAAAATTCAAAACAGTCATTATTCAATAGGGTCTAATAGCAAAAAGGAGAGTTTTGAATGAACTATCACAGTTCTTGGTACAATCGCGCAGGATTGAAATTTTTGATGCTTTTCTACTCCTGTCAACAGCTCAAACAAGTTTCTAAAAGGATGAATTTGGAAAAACTTAACTTTTGGAGAAAATTCAAAACATTCATTATTCAATAGAGCCCAATAGTAAAAAGCAACGTTTTGAATGAACAATCACATTTCTTGGTAGAATCGTGCAGGATTGAAATTTTTGATGTTTTTCTACTCCTCTCAACAGCCCAAACAAGTTTCTAAAAGGATGAGTTTGCAACTACTTTAGTTTTGGAGAAAATTTAAAACATTCATTATTCAAAAGAGCCCAATATCAAAAAGCAGCAGTTTGAATGAACAATCACATTTCTTAGTAGAATCGTGCAAGATTGAAATTTTTGATGTTTTTCTACTCCTCTATTGAGCCCCAATAAGACTCTAGAAGGATGAGTTTGCACCTACTTTACTTTTGGAGAAAATTCAATACATTCATTATTCAATAGGGTCTAATATTAAAAAGCAGCGTTTTGAATGAACAATCACAGTTCTTGGTAGAATCGTGCAGGATTGAAATTTTTGATGCTTTTCTACTCCTCTCAACAGCCCAAACAAGTTTCTAAAAGGATGAGTTTGCAACTACTTAACTTTTGGAGCAAATTCAAAACATTCATTATTCAATAGTGCCCAATAGCAAAAAGCAGCGGTTTGAATGAACACTCACATTTCTTGGTAGAATCGTGCAGGATTGAAATTTTTGATGTTGTTCTACTCCTCTCATGAGCCCAAACAAGACTCTAGAAGGATGAGTTTGCAACTACTTTACTTTTGGAGAAAATTCAAAACATTCATTATTCAATAGGGTGTAATAGCAAAAAGCAGCGTTTTGAATGAACAATCAGTTCTTGGTAGAATTGAGCAGGAATAAAATTTTTGATGCTATTCTACTCCACTCAACAGCCCAAACAAGTTTCTAAAAGGATGAGTTTGCAACTACTTTACTTTTGGAGAAAATTCAAAACATTCATTATTCAAAAGAGCCCAATATCAAAAAGCAGCAGTTTGAATGAACACTCACATTTCTTAGTAGAATCGTGCAAGATTTAAATTTTTGAGGTTTTTCTACTCCTCTCATGAGCCCCAATAAGACTCTAGAAGGATGAGTTTGCACCTACTTTACTTTTTGAGAAAATTCAAAACATTCATTATTCAATAGGGTCTAATAGCAAAAAGCAGCGTTTTGAATGAACAATCACAGTTCTTGGTAGAATCGTGCAGGATTGAAATTTTTGATGCTTTTCTACTCCTCTCAACAGCTCAAACAAGTTTCTAAAAGGATGAGTTTGCACCTACTTTACTTTTGGAGAAAATTCAAAACATTCATTATTCAAAAGGGCCCAATAGCAAAAAGCAGCGGTTTGAAAGAACACTCATATTTCTTGGTAGAATCGTGCAGGAGTGAAATTTTTGATGTTTTTCTACTCCTCTCATGAGCCCAAACAAGACTCTAGAAGGATGAGCTTGCAACTACTTTACTTTTGGAGAAAATTCAAAACAGTCATTATTCAATAGGGTCTAATAGCAAAAAGGAGAGTTTTGAATGAACTATCACAGTTCTTGGTACAATCGGGCAGGATTGAAATTTTTGATGCTTTTCTACTCCTCTCAACAGCCCAAACAAGTTTCTAAAAGGATGAATTTGGAACAACTTAACTTTTCGAGAAAATTCAAAACATTCATTATTCAATAGAGCCCAATAGTAAAAAGCAACGTTTTGAATGAACAATCACATTTCTTGGTAGAATCGTGCAGGATTGAAATTTTTGATGTTTTTCTACTCCTCTCAACAGCCCAAACAAGTTTCTAAAAGGATGAGTTTGCAACTACTTTACTTTTGGAAAAAATTCAAAACATTCATCATTCAATGGGAACCAATAGCAAAAAGCAGCGGTTTGAATGAACACTCACATCTCTTGGTAGAATCGTTCAGGGTTGAAATTTTTGATGTTTTTCTACTCCTCTCATGAGCCCAAACAAGACTCTAAAAGGATGAGCTTACAACTACTTTACTTTTGGAGAAAATTCAAAACATTCATTATTCAATAGGGCCCAATAGCAAAAAGCAGCGTTTTGAATGAACAGTCAAATTTCTGGGTAGAATCGAGGAGGATTGAAATTTTTGACATTTTTCTACTCCTCTCATGAGCCCAAAAAAGAATATAGAAGGATGAGTTTGCAACTACTTTACTTTTGGAGAAAATTCTAAACATTCATTATTCAATAGGGTCTAATAGCAAAAAGCAGCGTTTTGAATGAACAGTCACATTTCTTGGTAAAATCGTGAAGGATTGAAAGTTTTGCTGCTTTTCTACTCCTTTCACCAGCCCAAACAAGTTTCTAAAAGGATGAGATTGCAAATACTTTACTTTTGGAGAAAATTCATAACATTCATTATTCAATAGGGTCTAATAGCAAAGAGCAGCGTTTTGAATGAATAATCACAGTTCTTGGTAGAATTGAGCAGGAATAAAATTTTTGATGCTTTTCTACTCCTCTCAACAGCCCAAACAAGTTTCTAAAAGGATGAGTTTGCAACTACTTTACTTTTGGAGAAAATTCAAAACATTCATTATTCAAAAGGGCCCAATAGCAAAAAGCAGCGGTTTGAATGAACACTCACATTTCTTGGTAGAATCGTTCAAGATTGAAATTTTTGATGTTTTTCTACTCCTCCTATGAACCCAAACAACACTCTAGAAGCATGATTTTGCAACTACTTTACATTTGGAGAAAATTCAAAACATTCATTATTCAATAGGGTGTAATAGCAAAAAGCAGCGTTTTGAATGAACAATCACATTTCTTGGTAGAATTGTGCAGGATTGAAATTTTTGATGTTTTTCTACTCCTCTCAACAGCCCAAACAAGTTTCCAAAAGGATGAGTTTGCAACTACTTTACTTTTGGAGAAAAATCTAAACATTCATTATTCAATAGGGTCTAATAGCAAAAAGCAGCGATTTGAATGAACAGTCACATTTCTTGGTAAAATCATGCAGAATTGAAATTTTTGATGTTTTTCTACTCCTCTCATGAGCCCAAACAAGTTTCTAAAAGGATGAGTTTGCAACTACTTTAGTTTTGGAGAAAATTTAAAACGTTCATTATTCAAAAGAGCCCAATATCAAAAAGCAGCAGTTTGAATGAACACTCACATTTCTTAGTAGAATCTTGCAAGATTGAAATTTTTGACGTTTTTCTACTCCTCTATTGAGCCCCAATAAGACTCTAGAAGGATGAGTTTGCACCTACTTTACTTTTGGAGAAAATTCAATACATTCATTATTCAATAGGGTCTAATATTAAAAAGCAGCGTTTTGAATGAACAATCACAGTTCTTGGTAGAATCGTGCAGGATTGAAATTTTTGATGCTTTTCTACTCCTCTCAACAGCCCAAACAAGTTTCTAAAAGGATGAGTTTGCAACTACTTAACTTTTGGAGCAAATTCAAAACATTCATTATTCAATAGTGCCCAATAGCAAAAAGCAGCGGTTTGAATGAACACTCACATTTCTTGGTAGAATCGTGCAGGATTGAAATTTTTGATGTTGTTCTACTCCTCTCATGAGCCCAAACAAGACTCTAGAAGGATGAGTTTGCAACTACTTTACTTTTGGAGAAAATTCAAAACATTCATTATTCAATAGGGTCTAATAGCAAAAAGCAGCGTTTTGAATGAACAATCACAGTTCTTGGTAGAATCGAGCAGGATTAAAATTTTTGATGCTTTTCTACTCCTCTCAAAAGCCCAATCAAGTTTCTAAAAGGATGAGTTTGCAACTACTTAACTTTTGGAGCAAATTCAAAACATTCATTATTCAATAGGGCCCAATAGCAAAAAGCAGCGGTTTGAATGAACACTCAGATTTCTTGGTAGAATCGTTCAAGATTGAAATTTTCGATGTTTTTCTACTCCTCCTATGAACCCAAACAACACTCTAGAAGGATGATTTTGCAACTACTTTACATTTGGAGAAAATTCAAAACATTCATTATTCAATAGGGTGTAATAGCAAAAAGCAGCCTTTTGAATGAACAATCAGTTCTTGGTAGAATTGAGCAGGAATAAAATTTTTGATGCTTTTCTACTCCACTCAACAGCCCAAACAAGTTTCTAAAAGGATGATTTTGCAACTACTTTACTTTTGGAGAAAATTCAAAACATTCATTATTCAAAAGAGCCCAATATCAAAAAGCAGCAGTTTGAATGAACACTCACATTTCTTAGTAGAATCGTGCAAGATTTAAATTTTTGAGGTTTTTCTACTCCTCTCATGAGCCCCAATAAGACTCTAGAAGGATGAGTTTGCACCTACTTTACTTTTTGAGAAAATTCAAAACATTCATTATTCAATAGGGTCTAATAGCAAAAAGCAGCGTTTTGAATGAACAATCACAGTTCTTGGTAGAATCGTGCAGGATTGAAATTTTTGATGCTTTTCTACTCCTCTCAACAGCCCAAACAAGTTTCTAAAAGGATGAGTTTGCACCTACTTTACTTTTGGAGAAAATTCAAAACATTCATTATTCAAAAGGGCCCAATAGCAAAAAGCAGCGGTTTGAAAGAACACTCACATTTCTTGGTAGAATCGTGCAGGAGTGAAATTTTTGATGTTTTTCTACTCCTCTCATGAGCCCAAACAAGACTCTAGAAGGATGAGCTTGCAACTACTTTACTTTTGGAGAAAATTCAAAACAGTCATTATTCAATAGGGTCTAATAGCAAAAAGGAGAGTTTTGAATGAACTATCACAGTTCTTGGTACAATCGGGCAGGATTGAAATTTTTGATGCTTTTCTACTCCTCTCAACAGCCCAAACAAGTTTCTAAAAGGATGAATTTGGAACAACTTAACTTTTCGAGAAAATTCAAAACATTTATTATTCAATAGAGCCCAATAGTAAAAAGCAACGTTTTGAATGAACAATCACATTTCTTGGTAGAATCGTGCAGGATTGAAATTTTTGATGTTTTTCTACTCCTCTCAACAGCCCAAACAAGTTTCTAAAAGGATGAGTTTGCAACTACTTTACTTTTGGAAAAAATTCAAAACATTCATCATTCAATAGGGCCCAATAGCAAAAAGCAGCGGTTTGAATGAACACTCACATCTCTTGGTAGAATCGTTCAGGGTTGAAATTTTTGATGTTTTTCTACTCCTCTCATGAGCCCAAACAAGACTCTAAAAGGATGAGCTTACAACTACTTTACTTTTGGAGAAAATTCAAAACATTCATTATTCAATAGGGCCCAATAGCAAAAAGCAGCGTTTTGAATGAACAGTCAAATTTCTGGGTAGAATCGAGCAGGATTGAAATTTTTGACATTTTTCTACTCCTCTCATGAGCCCAAAAAAGAATATAGAAGGATGAGTTTGCAACTACTTTACTTTTGGAGAAAATTCTAAACATTCATTATTCAATAGGGTCTAATAGCAAAAAGCAGCGTTTTGAATGAACAGTCACATTTCTTGGCAAAATCGTGAAGGATTGAAAGTTTTGCTGCTTTTCTACTCCTTTCACCAGCCCAAACAAGTTTCTAAAAGGATGAGATTGCAAATACTTTACTTTTGGAGAAAATCCAAAACATTCATTATTCAATAGGGCCCAATAGGAAAAAGGAACGTTTTGAATGAACAATCACATTTCTTGGTAGAATCGTGCAGGATTGAAATTTTTGATGTTTTTCTACTCCTCTCAACAGCCCAAACAAGTTTCTAAAAGGATGAGTTTGCAACTACTTTACTTTTGGAAAAAATTCAAAACATTCATCATTCAATGGGGCCCAATAGCAAAAAGCAGCAGTTTGAATGAACACTCACATCTCTTGGTAGAATCGTTCAGGGTTGAAATTTTTGATGTTCTTCTACTCCTATCATGAGCCCAAACAAGACTCTAAAAGGATGAGCTTGCAACTACTTAACTTTTGGAGAAAATTCATAACATTCATTATTCAATAGGGTCTAATAGCAAAAAGCAGCGTTTTGAATGAACAATCACAGTTCTTGGTAGAATCGTGCAGGATTGAAATTTTTGATGTTTTTCTACTCCTCTCATGAGCCCAAACAAGACTCTAGAAGGTTGAGTTTGCAACTACTTTACTTTTGGAGAAAAGTCAAAAAATTCATTATTCAATAGGGTCTAATAGCAAAAAGCAGCGTTTTGAATGAACAATCACAGTTCTTGGTAGAATCGAGCAGGATTAAAATTTTTGATGCTTTTCTACTCCTCTCAACAGCCCAAACAAGTTTCTCAAAGGATGAGTTTGTAACTACTCAACTTTTGGAGCAAATTCAAAACATTCATTATTCAATAGGGCCCAATAGGAAAAAGCAGCCATTTGAATGAACACTCACATTTCTTGGTAGAATCGTTCAGGATTGAAATTTTCGATGTTTTTCTTCTCCTCCTATGAACCCAAGCAACACTCTAGAAGGATGATTTTGCAACTACTTTACATTTGGAGAAAATTCAAAACATTCATTATTCAATAGGGTCTAATAGCAAAAAGCAGCGTTTTGTATGAACAATCAGTTCTTGGTAGAATCGAGCAGGATTAAAATTTTTGATGCTTTTCTACTCCACTCAACAGCCCAAACAAATTTCTAAAAGGATGAGTTTGCAACTACTTTACTTTTGGAGCAAATTCAAAACATTCATTATTCAATAGGGCCCAATAGCAAAAAGCAGCGGTTTGAATGAACACTCACATTTCTTAGTAGAATCGTGCAAGATTGAAATTTTTGAGGTTTTTCTACTCCTCTCATGAGCCCAAACAAGACTCTAGAAGGATGAGCCTGCAACTACTTTACTTTTGGAGAAAATTCAAAACAGTCATTATTCAATAGGGTCTAATAGCAAAAAGGAGAGTTTTGAATGAACTATCACAGTTCTTGGTACAATCGCGCAGGATTGAAATTTTTGATGCTTTTCTACTCCTGTCAACAGCTCAAACAAGTTTCTAAAAGGATGAATTTGGAAAAACTTAACTTTTGGAGAAAATTCAAAACATTCATTATTCAATAGAGCCCAATAGTAAAAAGCAACGTTTTGAATGAACAATCACATTTCTTGGTAGAATCGTGCAGGATTGAAATTTTTGATGTTTTTCTACTCCTCTCAACAGCCCAAACAAGTTTCTAAAAGGATGAGTTTGCAACTACTTTAGTTTTGGAGAAAATTTAAAACATTCATTATTCAAAAGAGCCCAATATCAAAAAGCAGCAGTTTGAATGAACAATCACATTTCTTAGTAGAATCGTGCAAGATTGAAATTTTTGACGTTTTTCTACTCCTCTATTGAGCCCCAATAAGACTCTAGAAGGATGAGTTTGCACCTACTTTACTTTTGGAGAAAATTCAATACATTCATTATTCAATAGGGTCTAATATTAAAAAGCAGCGTTTTGAATGAACAATCACAGTTCTTGGTAGAATCGTGCAGGATTGAAATTTTTGATGCTTTTCTACTCCTCTCAACAGCCCAAACAAGTTTCTAAAAGGATGAGTTTGCAACTACTTAACTTTTGGAGCAAATTCAAAACATTCATTATTCAATAGTGCCCAATAGCAAAAAGCAGCGGTTTGAATGAACACTCACATTTCTTGGTAGAATCGTGCAGGATTGAAATTTTTGATGTTGTTCTACTCCTCTCATGAGCCCAAACAAGACTCTAGAAGGATGAGTTTGCAACTACTTTACTTTTGGAGAAAATTCAAAACATTCATTATTCAATAGGGTCTAATAGCAAAAAGCAGCGTTTTGAATGAACAATCACAGTTCTTGGTAGAATCGAGCAGGATTAAAATTTTTGATGCTTTTCTACTCCTCTCAACAGCCCAATCAAGTTTCTAAAAGGATGAGTTTGCAACTACTTAACTTTTGGAGCAAATTCAAAACATTCATTATTCAATAGGGCCCAATAGCAAAAAGCAGTGGTTTGAATGAACACTCACATTTCTTGGTAGAATCGTTCAAGATTGAAATTTTCGATGTTTTTCTACTCCTCCTATGAACCCAAACAACACTCTAGAAGGATGATTTTGCAACTACTTTACATTTGGAGAAAATTCAAAACATTCATTATTCAATAGGGTGTAATAGCAAAAAGCAGCGTTTTGAATGAACAATCAGTTCTTGGTAGAATTGAGCAGGAATAAAATTTTTGATGCTTTTCTACTCCACTCAACAGCCCAAACAAGTTTCTAAAAGGATGAGTTTGCAACTACTTTACTTTTGGAGAAAATTCAAAACATTCATTATTCAAAAGAGCCCAATATCAAAAAGCAGCAGTTTGAATGAACACTCACATTTCTTAGTAGAATCGTGCAAGATTTAAATTTTTGAGGTTTTTCTACTCCTCTCATGAGCCCCAATAAGACTCTAGAAGGATGAGTTTGCACCTTCTTTACTTTTTGAGAAAATTCAAAACATTCATTATTCAATAGGGTCTAATAGCAAAAAGCAGCGTTTTGAATGAACAATCACAGTTCTTGGTAGAATCGTGCAGGATTGAAATTTTTAATGCTTTTCTACTCCTCTCAACAGCCCAAACAAGTTTCTAAAAGGATGAGTTTGCACCTACTTTACTTTTGGAGAAAATTCAAAACATTCATTATTCAAAAGGGCCCAATAGCAAAAAGCAGCGGTTTGAAAGAACACTCACATTTCTTGGTAGAATCGTGCAGGAGTGAAATTTTTGATGTTTTTCTACTCCTCTCATGAGCCCAAACAAGACTCTAGAAGGATGAGCTTGCAACTACTTTACTTTTGGAGAAAATTCAAAACAGTCATTATTCAATAGGGTCTAATAGCAAAAAGGAGAGTTTTGAATGAACTATCACAGTTCTTGGTACAAACGGGCAGGATTGAAATTTTTGATGCTTTTCTACTCCTCTCAACAGCCCAAACAAGTTTCTAAAAGGATGAATTTGGAACAACTTAACTTTTCGAGAAAATTCAAAACATTCATTATTCAATAGAGCCCAATAGTAAAAAGCAACGTTTTGAATGAACAATCACATTTCTTGGTAGAATCGTGCAGGATTGAAATTTTTGATGTTTTTCTACTCCTCTCAACAGCCCAAACAAGTTTCTAAAAGGATGAGTTTGCAACTACTTTACTTTTGGAAAAAATTCAAAACATTCATCATTCAATAGGGCCCAATAGCAAAAAGCAGCGGTTTGAATGAACACTCACATCTCTTGGTAGAATCGTTCAGGGTTGAAATTTTTGATGTTTTTCTACTCCTCTCATGAGCCCAAACAAGACTCTAAAAGGATGAGCTTACAACTACTTTACTTTTGGAGAAAATTCAAAACATTCATTATTCAATAGGGCCAAATAGCAAAAAGCAGCGTTTTGAATGCACAGTCAAATTTCTGGGTAGAATCGAGCAGGATTGAAATTTTTGACATTTTTCTACTCCTCTCATGAGCCCAAAAAAGAATATAGAAGGATGAGTTTGCAACTACTTTACTTTTGGAGAAAATTCTAAACATTCATTATTCAATAGGGTCTAATAGCAAAAAGCAGCGTTTTGAATGAACAGTCACATTTCTTGGTAAAATCGTGAAGGATTGAAAGTTTTGCTGCTTTTCTACTCCTTTCACCAGCCCAAACAAGTTTCTAAAAGGATGAGATTGCAAATACTTTACTTTTGGAGAAAATTCAAAACATTCATTATCAATAGGGCCCAATAGGAAAAAGCAACATTTTGAATGAACAATCACATTTCTTGGTAGAATCGTGCAGGATTGAAATTTTTGACGTTTTTCTACTACTCTCATGAGCCCAAACAAGACTCTAGAAGGCTGATCTTGCAACTACTTTACTTTTGGAGAAAATTCAAAACATTCATTATTCAATAGGGCCCAAAAACAAAAAGAAGCGGCTTGAATGAACACTCACATTTCTTGGTAGAATCGTGCAGGATTGAAATTCTTGATGTTTTTCTACTCCTCTCATGAGCCCAAACAAGATTCTAGAAGGCTGAGCTTGCAACTACTTTACTTTTGGAGAAAATTCAAAACTTTCATTATTCAATAGGGCCCAATAGCAAATAGCAGCGGCTTGAATGAACACTGACATTTCTTGGTAGAATTGTGCAGGATTGAAATTCTTGATGTTTTTCTACTCCTCTCATGAGCCCAAACAAGACTCTAAAAGGATGATCTTGCAACTACTTTACTTTTGGAGAACAATCAAAACATTCATTATTCAATAGAGCCCAATAGCAAAATGCAGCGTTTTGAAAGAACAATCACAGTTCTTGGTAGAATCGTGCAGGATTGAAATTTTTGATGCTTTTCTACTCCTCTCAACAGCCCAAACAAATTTCTCAAAGGATGAGTTTGTAACTACTCAACTTTTGGAGCAAATTCAAAACATTCATTATTCAAAAGAGCCCAATATCAAAAAGCAGCAGTTTGAATGAACACTCACATTTCTTAGTAGAATCGTGCAAGATTTAAATTTTTGAGGTTTTTCTAATCCTCTCATGAGCCCCAATAAGACTCTAGAAGGATGAGTTTGCACCTACTTTACTTTTTGAGAAAATTCAAAACATTCATTATTCAATAGGGTCTAATAGCAAAAAGCAGCGTTTTGAATGAACAATCACAGTTCTTGGTAGAATCGTGCAGGATTGAAATTTTTGATGCTTTTCTACTCCTCTCAACAGCCCAAACAAGTTTCTAAAAGGATGAGTTTGCACCTACTTTACTTTTGGAGAAAATTCAAAACATTCATTATTCAAAAGGGCCCAATAGCAAAAAGCAGCGGTTTGAAAGAACACTCACATTTCTTGGTAGAGTCGTGCAGGAGTGAAATTTTTGATGTTTTTCTACTCCTCTCATGAGTCCAAACAAGACTCTAGAAGGATGAACTTGCAACTACTTTACTTTTGGAGAAAATTCAAAACAGTCATTATTCAATAGGGTCTAATAGCAAAAAGGAGTTTTGAATGAACTATCACAGTTCTTGGTACAATCGGGCAGGATTGAAATTTTTGATGCTTTTCTACTCCTCTCAACAGCCCAAACAAGTTTCTAAAAGGATGAATTTGGAACAACTTAACTTTTCGATAAAATTCAAAACATTCATTATTCAATAGAGCCCAATAGTAAAAAGCAACGTTTTGAATGAACAATCACATTTCTTGGTAGAATCGTGCAGGATTGAAATTTTTGATGTTTTTCTACTCCTCTCAACAGCCCAAACAAGTTTCTAAAAGGATGAGTTTGCAACTACTTTACTTTTGGAAAAAATTCAAAACATTCATCATTCAATAGGGCCCAATAGCAAAAAGCAGCGGTTTGAATGAACACTCACATCTCTTGGTAGAATCGTTCAGGGTTGAAATTTTTGATGTTTTTCTACTCCTCTCATGAGCCCAAACAAGACTCTAAAAGGATGAGCTTACAACTACTTTACTTTTGGAGAAAATTCAAAACATTCATTATTCAATAGGGCCCAATAGCAAAAAGCAGCAGTTTGAATGAACAGTCAAATTTCTGGGTAGAATCGTGCAGGATTGAAATTTTTGACATTTTTCGACTCCTCTCATGAGCCCAAAAAAGACTCTAGAAGGATGAGTTTGCAACTACTTTACTTTTGGAGAAAATTCAAAACATTCATTATTCAATAGGGTCTAAAAGCAAAAAGCAGCGTTTTGAATGAACAAACACAGTTCTTGGTAGAATCGTGCAGGATTGAAAGTTTTGCTGCTTTTCTACTCCTTTCACCAGCCCAAACAAGTTTCTAAAAGGATGAGATTGCAAATACTTAACTTTTGGAGAAAATCAAAAACATTCATTATACAATAGGGCCCAATAGCAAAAAGCAACGTTTTGAATGAACAATCACATTTCTTGGTAGAATCATGCTGGATTGAAATTTTTGACGTTTTTCTACTCCTCTCATGAGCCCAAACAAGTTTCTAAAAGGATGAGTTTGCAACTACTTTACTTTTGGAGAAAATTCAAAACATTCATTATTCAATAGGGTCTAAAAGCAAAAAGCAGCGTTTTGAATGAACAAACACAGTTCTTGGTAGAATCGTGCAGGATTGAAAGTTTTGCTGCTTTTCTACTCCTTTCACCAGCCCAAACAAGTTTCTAAAAGGATGAGATTGCAAATACTTAACTTTTGGAGAAAATCAAAAACATTCATTATACAATAGGGCCCAATAGCAAAAAGAACAGCTTGAATGAACACTCACATTTCTTGGTAGAATCGTGCAGGAATGAAATTCTTGATGTTTTTCTACTCCTCTTATGAGCCCAAACAAGACTCTAGAAGGCTGAGCTTGCAACTACTTTACTTTTGGAGAAAATTCAAAACTTTCATTATTCAATAGGGCCCAATAGCAAAAAGCAGCGGCTTGAATGAACACTCACATTTCTTGGTAGAATCATGCAGGATTGAAATTCTTGATGTTTTTCTACTCCTCTAATGAGCCCAAACAAGACTCTAAAAGGATGAGCTTGCAACTACTTTTGGAGAAAATTCAAAACATTCATTATTCAATAGGGTCTAAAAGCAAAAAGCAGCGTTTTGAATGAACAAACACAGTTCTTGGTAGAATCGTGCAGGATTGAAAGTTTTGCTGCTTTTCTACTCCTTTCACCAGGCCAAACAAGTTTCTAAAAGGATGAGATTGCAAATACTTAACTTTTGGAGAAAATCCAAAACATTCATTATTCAATAGACCCCATTATCAAAAAGCAGCGGTTTGAATGAACACTCACATTTCTTAGTAGAATCGTGCAAGATTGAAATTTTTGACGTTTTTCTACTCCTCTCATGAGCCCCAATAAGACTGTAGAAGGATGAGTTTGCAAATACTTTACTTTTGGAGAAAATTCAAAACATTCATTATTCAATAGAGCCATTATCAAAAAGCAGCGGTTTGAATGAACACTCACATTTCTTAGTAGAATCGTGCAAGATTGAAATTTTTGATGTTTTTCTACTCCTCTCATGAGCCCCAATAAGACTCTAGAAGGATGAGTTTGCACCTACTTTACCTTTGGAGAAAATTCAAAACATTCATTATTCAATAGGGCCCAATAGCAAAAAGCAGCGTTTTGAATGAACAGTCAAATTTCTGGGTAGAATCGTGCAGGATTGAAATTTTTGACATTTTTCGACTCCTCTCATGAGCCCAAAAAAGACTCTAGAAGGATGAGTTTGCAACTACTTTACTTTTGGAGAAAATTCAAAACATTCATTATTCAATAGGGTCTAAAAGCAAAAAGCAGCGTTTTGAATGAACAAACACAGTTCTTGGTAGAATCGTGCAGGATTGAAAGTTTTGCTGCTTTTCTACTCCTTTCACCAGCCCAAACAAGTTTCTAAAAGGATGAGATTGCAAATACTTAACTTTTGGAGAAAATCAAAAACATTCATTATACAATAGGGCCCAATAGCAAAAAGCAACGTTTTGAATGAACAATCACATTTCTTGGTAGAATCATGCAGGATTGAAATTTTTGACGTTTTTCTACTCCTCTCATGAGCCCAAACAAGTTTCTAAAAGGATGAGTTTGTAACTACTTTACTTTTGGAGAAAATTCAAAACATTCATTATTCAATAAAGCCCAATATCAAAAAGCAGCGGTTTGAATGAACACTCACATTACTTAGTAGAATCGTGCAAGATTGAAATTTTTGACATTTCTCTACTTCTCTCATGAGCCACAATAAGACTCTAGAAGGATGAGTTTGCACCTACTTTACCTTTGGAGAAAATTCAAAACATTCATTATTCAATAGGGTCTAATAACAAAAAGCAGCGTTTTGAATGAACAATCACAGTTCTTGGTAGAATCGTGCAGGATTTACATTTTTGATGCTTTTCTACTCCTCTCAACAGCCCAAACAAGTTTCTAAAAGGATGAGTTTGCAACTAGTTTACTTTTGGAGAAAATTCAAAACATTCATTATTCAATAGGGTCTAATAGCAAAGAGCAGCGTTTTGAATGAACTATCACAGTTCTTGGTAGAATCGAGCAGGATTAAAATTTTTTATGCTTTTCTACTCCTCTCAACAGCCCAAACAAGTTTCTAAAAGGATGACTTTGCAACTACTTAACTTTTTGAGCACATTCAAAACATTCATTATTCAATAGGGCCCAATAGCAAAAAGCAGCGGTTTGAATGAACACTCACATCTCTTGGTAGAATCGTTCAGGGTTGAAATTTTTGATGTTTTTCTACTCCTCTCATGAGCCCAAACAAGACTCTAAAAGGATGAGCTTGCAACTACTTTACTTTTGGAGAAAATTCAAAACATTCATTATTCAATAGGGCCCAATAGCAAAAAGCAGCGTTTTGAATGAACAGTCAAACTTCTGGGTAGAATCGAGCAGGATTGAAATTTTTGACATTTTTCTACTCCTCTCATGAGCCCAAACAAGTTTCTAAAAGGATGAGATTGCAAATACTTAACTTTTGGAGAAAATCCAAAACATTCATTATTCAATAGGGCCCAATAGCAAAAAGCAACGTTTTGAATGAACAATCACTTTTCTTGGTAGAATCGTGCAGGATTGAAATTTTTGATGTTTTTCTACTACTCTCATGAGCCCAAACAAGACACTAGAAGGCTGATCTTGCAACTTCTTTACTTTTGGAGAAAATTCAAAACATTCATTATTCAATAGGACCCAATAGCAAAAAGAAGCGGCTTGAATGAACACTCACATTTCTTGGTAGAATCGTGCAGGATTGAAATTCTTGATGTTTTTCTACTCCTCTCATGAGCCCAAACAAGACTCTAGAAGGCTGAGCTTGCAACTACTTTACTTTTGGAGAAAATTCAAAACATTCATTATTCAATAGGGTCCAATAGCAAAAAGCAGCAGCTTGAATGAACACTGACATTTCTTGGTAGAATCGTGCAGGATTGAAATTCTTGATGTTTTTCTACTCCTCTCATGAGCCCAAACAAGACTCTAAAAGGATGAGCTTGCAACTACTTTACTTTTGGAGAACATTCAAAACATTCATTATTCAATAGAGCCCAATAGCAAAAAGCAGCGTTTTGAAAGAACAATCACAGTTCTTGGTAGAATCGTGCAGGATTGAAATTTTTGATGCTTTTCTACTCCTCTCAACAGCCCAAACAAGTTTCTAAAAGGATGAGTTTGCAACTACTTTACTTTTGGAGAAAATTCATAACATTCATTATTCAATAGGGTCTAATAGCAAAAAGCATCGTTTTGAATGAACAATCACAGTTCTTGGTAGAATCGTGCAGGATTGAAATTTTTGATGTTTTTCTACTCCTCTCAACAGCCCAAACAAGTTTCTAAAAGGATGAGTTTGCAACTACTTAACTTTTGGAGAAAATTCAAAACATTCATTATTCAATAGGGCCCATTATCAAAAAGCAGCGGTTTGGATGAACACTCACATTTCTTAGTAGAATCGTGCAAGATTTAAATTTTTGACGTTTGCTACTCCTCTCATGAGCCCAAACAAGACTCTAAAAGGATGAGCTTGCAACTACTTTACTTTTGGAGAAAATTCAAAACATTCATTATTCAATAGGGTCTAATAGGAAAAAGCAGCGTTTTGAATGAACAATCACAGTTCTTGGTAGAATCGTGCAGGATTGAAATTTTTGATGTTTTTCTACTCCTCTCAACAGCCCAAACAAGTTTCTAAAAGGATGAGTTTGCAACTACTTAACTTTTGGAGAAAATTCAAAACATTCATTATTCAAAAGGGCCCAATAGCAAAAAGCAGCGGTTTGAATGAACACTCGCATTTCTTGGTAGAATCGTGCAGGATTGAAATTTTTGATGTTTTTCTACTCCTCTCATGAGCCCAAACAAGACTCTAGAAGGATGAGTTTGCAACTACTTTACTTTTGGAGAAAATTCAAAAAATTCATTATTCAATAGTGTCTAATAGAAAAAAGGAGCGTTTTGAATGAACAATCACAGTTCTTGGTACAATCGTGCAGGATTGAAATTTTTAATGCTTTTCTACTCCTCTCAACAGCCCAAACAAGTTTCTAAAAGGATGAATTTGGAACAACTTAACTTTTGGAGAAAATTCAAAACATTCATTATTCAATAGAGCCCAATAGCAAAAAGCAACGTTTTGAATGAACAATCACATTTCTTGGTAGAATCGTGCAGGATTTAAATTTTTGATGCTTTTCTACTCCTCTCAACAGCCCAAACAAGTTTCTAAAAGGATGAGTTTGCAACTACTTTAGTTTTGGAGAAAATTCAAAACATTTATTATTCAAAAAAGCCCAATATCAAAAAGCAGCAGCTTGAATGAACACTCACATTTCTTGGTAGAATCGTGCAGTATTGAAATTTTTGATGTTTTTCTACCCCTCTCATGAGCCCAAACAAGACTCTAGAAGGATGAGTTTGCAACTACTTTACTTTTGGAGAAAATTCAAAACATTCATTATTCAATAGGGTCTAATAGCAAAAAGCAGCGTTTTGAATGAGCAATCACAGTTCTCGGTAGAATCAAGCAGGATTAAAATTTTTGATGCTTTTCTACTCCTCTCAACAGCCCAAACAAGTTTCTAAAAGGATGAGATTGCAAATACTTAACTTTTGGAGAAAATCAAAAACATTCATTATACAATAGGGCCCAATAGCAAAAAGCAACGTTTTGAATGAACAATCACATTTCTTGGTAGAATCATGCAGGATTGAAATTTTTGACGTTTTTCTACTCCTCTCATGAGCCCAAACAAGTTTCTAAAAGGATGAGTTTGTAACTACTTTACTTTTGGAGAAAATTCAAAACATTCATTATTCAATAGAGCCCAATATCAAAAAGCAGCGGTTTGAATGAACACTCACATTACTTAGTAGAATCGTGCAAGATTGAAATTTTTGACATTTCTCTACTTCTCTCATGAGCCACAATAAGACTCTAGAAGGATGAGTTTGCACCTACTTTACCTTTGGAGAAAATTCAAAACATTCATTATTCAATAGGGTCTAATAACAAAAAGCAGCGTTTTGAATGAACAATCACAGTTCTTGGTAGAATCGTGCAGGATTGACATTTTTGATGCTTTTCTACTCCTCTCAACAGCCCAAACAAGTTTCTAAAAGGATGAGTTTGCAACTAGTTTACTTTTGGAGAAAATTCAAAACATTCATTATTCAATAGGGTCTAATAGCAAAGAGCAGCGTTTTGAATGAACTATCACAGTTCTTGGTAGAATCGAGCAGGATTAAAATTTTTTATGCTTTTCTACTCCTCTCAACAGCCCAAACAAGTTTCTAAAAGGATGACTTTGCAACTACTTAACTTTTTGAGCACATTCAAAACATTCATTATTCAATAGGGCCCAATAGCAAAAAGCAGCGGTTTGAATGAACACTCACATTTCTTGGTAGAATCGTTCAGGATTGAAATTTTTGATGTTTTTCTATTCCTCTTGTGAACCCAAACAACACTCTAGAAGCATGATTTTGCAACTACTTTACTTTTGGAGAAAATTCATAACATTCATTATTCAATAGGGTCTAATAGCAAAAAGCAGCGTTTTGAATGAACAAACACAGTTCTTGGTAGAATCGTGCAGGATTGAAAGTTTTGCTGCTTTTCTACTCCTTTCACCAGCCCAAACAAGTTTCTAAAAGGATGAGATTGCAAATACTTAACTTTTGGAGAAAATCAAAAACATTCATTATACAATAGGGCCCAATAGCAAAAAGCAACGTTTTGAATGAACAATCACATTTCTTGGTAGAATCATGCAGGATTGAAATTTTTGACGTTTTTCTACTCCTCTCATGAGCCCAAACAAGTTTCTAAAAGGATGAGTTTGCAACTACTTTACTTTTGGAGAAAATTCAAAACATTCATTATTCAATAGGGTCTAAAAGCAAAAAGCAGCGTTTTGAATGAACAAACACAGTTCTTGGTAGAATCGTGCAGGATTGAAAGTTTTGCTGCTTTTCTACTCCTTTCACCAGCCCAAACAAGTTTCTAAAAGGATGAGATTGCAAATACTTAACTTTTGGAGAAAATCAAAAACATTCATTATACAATAGGGCCCAATAGCAAAAAGCAATGTTTTGAATGAACAATCACATTTCTTGGTAGAATCATGCAGGATTGAAATTTTTGACATTTTTCTACTCCTCTCATGAGCCCAAACAAGTTTCTAAAAGGATGAGTTTGCAACTACTTTACTTTTGGAGAAAATTCAAAACATTCATTATTCAATAGGGTCTAAAAGCAAAAAGCAGCGTTTTGAATGAACAAACACATTTCTTGGTAGAATCGTGCAGGATTGAAAGTTTTGCTGCTTTTCTACTCCTTTCACCAGCCCAAACAAGTTTCTAAAAGGATGAGATTGCAAATACTTAACTTTTGGAGAAAATCAAAAACATTCATTATACAATAGCGCCCAATAGCAAAAAGAACAGCTTGAATGAACACTCACATTTCTTGGTAGAATCGTGCAGGATTGAAATTCTTGATGTTTTTCTACTCCTCTTATGAGCCCAAACAAGACTCTAGAAGGCTGAGCTTGCAACTACTTTACTTTTGGAGAAAATTCAAAACTTTCATTATTCAATAGGGCCCAATAGCAAAAAGCAGCGGCTTGAATGAACACTCACATTTCTTGGTAGAATCATGCAGGATTGAAATTCTTGATGTTTTTCTACTCCTCTAATGAGCCCAAACAAGACTCTAAAAGGATGAGCTTGCAACTATTTTTGGAGAAAATTCAAAACATTCATTATTCAATATGGTCTAAAAGCAAAAAGCAGCGTTTTGAATGAACAAACACAGTTCTTGGTAGAATCGTGCAGGATTGAAAGTTTTGCTGCTTTTCTACTCCTTTCAACAGGCCAAACAAGTTTCTAAAAGGATGAGATTGCAAATACTTAACTTTTGGAGAAAATCCAAAACATTCATTATTCAATAGAGCCCATTATCAAAAAGCAGTGGTTTGAATGAACACTCACATTTCTTAGTAGAATCGTGCAAGATTGAAATTTTTGACATTTTTCTACTCCTCTCATGAACCCCAATAAGACTGTAGAAGGATGAGTTTGCAAATACTTTACTTTTGGAGAAAATTCACAACATTCATTATTCAATAGAGCCATTATCAAAAAGCAGCGGTTTGAATGAACACTCACATTTCTTAGTAGAATCGTGCAAGATTGAAATTTTTGATGTTTTTCTACTCCTCTCATGAGCCCCAATAAGACTCTAGAAGGATGAGTTTGCACCTACTTTACCTTTGGAGAAAATTCAAAACATTCATTATTCAATAGGGCCCAATAGCAAAAAGCAGCATTTTGAATGAACAGTCAAATTTCTGGGTAGAATCGTGCAGGATTGAAATTTTTGACATTTTTCGACTCCTCTCATGAGCCCAAAAAAGACTCTAGAAGGATGAGTTTGCAACTACTTTACTTTTGTAGAAAATTCAAAACATTCATTATTCAATAGGGTCTAAAAGCAAAAAGCAGCGTTTTGAATGAACAAACACAGTTCTTGGTAGAATCGTGCAGGATTGAAAGTTTTGCTGCTTTTCTACTCCTTTCACCAGCCCAAACAAGTTTCTAAAAGGATGAGATTGCAAATACTTAACTTTTGGAGAAAATCAAAAACATTCATTATATAATAGGGCCCAATAGCAAAAAGCAACGTTTTGAATGAACAATCACATTTCTTGGTAGAATCATGCAGGATTGAAATTTTTGACGTTTTTCTACTCCTCTCATGAGCCCAAACAAGTTTCTAAAAGGATGAGTTTGCAACTACTTTACTTTTGGAGAAAATTCAAATCATTCATTATTCAATAGAACCCATTATCAAAAAACAGCGGTTTGAATGAACACTCACATTTCTTGGTAGAATCGTGCAGGATTGAAATTTTTGATGTTTTTCTACTCCTCTCATGAGCCCAAACAAGACTCTAGAAGGATGAGTTTGGAACTACTTTACTTTTGGAGAAAATTCAAAAAATTCATTATTCAATATGGTCTAATAGCAAAAAGTAGCGTTTTGAATGAACAATCACAGTTCTTGGTAGAATCGAGCAGGATTAAAATTTTTGATGCTTTTCTACTCCTCTCAACAGTCCAAACAAGTTTCTCAAAGGATGAGTTTGTAACTACTCAACTTTTGGAGCAAATTCAAAACATTCATTATTCAATAGGGCCCAATAGCAAAAAGCAGCAGTTTGAAAGAACACTCACATTTCTTGGTAGAATTGTTCAGGATTGAAATTTTCGATGTTTTTCTTCTCCTCCTATGAACCCAAACAACACTCTAGAAGGATGATTTTGCAACTACTTTACATTTGGAGAAAATTCAAAACATTCATTATTCAATAGGGTCTAATAGAAAAAGCAGCGTTTTGAATGAACAATCAGTTCTTGGTAGAATCGAGCAGGATTAAAATTTTTGATGCTTTTCTACTCCACTCAACAGCCCAAACAAGTTTCTAAAAGGATGAGTTTGCAACTACTTTACTTTTGGAGCAAATTCAAAACATTCATTATTCAATAGGGCCCAATAGCAAAAAGCAGCGGTTTGAATGAACACTCACATTTCTTAGTAGAATCTTGCAAGATTGAAATTTTTGAGGTTTTTCTACTCCTCTCATGAGCCCAAACAAGACTCTAGAAGGATGAGCCTGCAACTACTTTACTTTTGGAGAAAATTCAAAACAGTCATTATTCAATAGGGTCTAATAGCAAAAAGGAGAGTTTTGAATGAACTATCACAGTTCTTGGTACAATCGCGCAGGATTGAAATTTTTGATGCTTTTCTACTCCTGTCAACAGCCCAAACAAGTTTCTAAAAGGATGAATTTGGAACAACTTAACTTTTGGAGAAAATTCAAAACATTCATTGTTCAATAGAGCCCAATATTAAAAAGCAACGTTTTGAATGAACAATCACATTTCTTGGTAGAATCGTGCAGGATTGAAATTTTTAATGTTTTTCTACTCCTCTCATGAGCCCAAACAAGACTCTAAAAGGATGAGCTTGCAACTACTTTACTTTTGGAGAAAATTCAAAACATTCATTATTCAATAGGGCCCAATAGCAAAAAGCAGCGTTTTGAATGAACAGTCAAATTTCTGGGTAGAATCGTGCATGATTGAAATTTTTGACATTTTTCTACTCCTCTCATGAGCCCCAATAAGACTCTATAAGGATGAGTTTGCACCTACTTTACCTTTGGAGAAAATTCAAAACATTCATTATTCAATAGAGTCTAATAACAAAAAGCAGCGTTTTGAATGAGCAATCACAGTTCTTGGTAGAATCGTGCAGGATTGAAATTTTTGATGCTTTTCTACTCCTCTCAACAGCCCAAACAAGTTTCTAAAAGGATGAGTATGCAACTACTTTACTTTTGGAGAAAATTCAAAACATTCATTATTCAAAAGGGCCCAATAGCAAAAAGCAGCGGTTTGAAAGAACACTCATATTTCTTGGTAGAATCGTGCAGGATTGAAATTTTTGACGTTTTTCTACTACTCTCATGAGCCCAAACAAGACTCTAGAAGGCTGATCTTGCAACTACTTTACTTTTGGAGAAAATTCAAAACATTCATTATTCAATAGGGCCCAATAGCAAAAAGCAGCGGCTTGAATGAACACTCACATTTCTTGGTAGAATCGTGCAGGATTGAAATTCTTGATGTTTTTCTACTCCTCTCATGAGCCCAAACAAGACTCTAAAAGGATGAGCTTGCAACTACTTTACTTTTGGAGATCATTCAAAACATTCATTATTCAATAGAGCCCAATAGCAAATAGCAGCATTTTGAATGAACAATCACAGTTCTTGGTAGAATCGTGCAGGATTGAAATTTTTGATGCTTTTCTACTCCTCTCAACAGCCCAAACAAGTTTCTAAAAGGATGAGTTTGCAACTACTTAATTTTTGGAGCAAATTCAAAACATTCATTATTCAATAGGGCTCAATAGCAAAAAGCAGCGGTTTGAATGAACACTCACATTTCTTGGTAGAATCGCTCAGGATTGAAATTTTTTATGTTTTTCTACTCCTCTTATGAACCCAAACAACACTCTAGAAGAATGATTTTGCAACTACTTTACTTTTGGAGAAAATTCTAAACATTCATTATTCAATAGGGTCTAATAGCAAAAAGCAGCGATTTGAATGAACAGTCACATTTCTTGGTAGAATCGTGCAGAATTGAAATTTTTGACGTTTTTCTACTCCTCTCATGAGCCCAAACAAGTTTCTAAGAGGATGAGTTTGCAACTACTTTAGTTTTGGAAAAAATTCAAAACATTCATTATTCAAAAGAGCCCAATATCAAAAAGCAGCAGTTTGAATGAACACTCACATTTCTTGGTAGAATCGTTCAGGATTGAAATTTTTGATGTTTTTCTACTCCTCCTATGAACCCAAACAACACTCTAGAAGGATGAGTTTGCAACTACTTTACTTTTGGAGCAAATTCAAAACATTCATTATTCAATAGGGCCAAATAGCAAAAAGCAGCGGCTTGAATAAACACTCACATTTCTTAGTAGAATCGTGCAAGATTTAAATTTTTGAGGTTTTTCTACTCCTCTCATGAGCCCCAATAAAACTCTAGAAGGATGAGTTTTCACCTACTTTACTGTTTGAGAAAATTCAAAACATTCATTATTCAATAGGGTCTAATAGCAAAAAGCAGCGTTTTGAATGAACAATCACAGTTCTTGGTAGAATCGCGCAGGATTGAAATTTTTGATGCTTTTCTACTCCTCTCAACAGCCCAAACAAATTTCTAAAAGGATGAGTTTGCACCTACTTTACTTTTGGAGAAAATTGAAAACATTCATTATTCAAAAGTGCCCAATAGCAAAAAGCAGCGGTTTGAAAGAACACTCACATTTCTTGGTAGAATCGTGCAGGAGTTAAATTTTTGATGTTTTTCTACTCCTCTCATGAGCCCAAACAAGACTCTAGAAGGATGAGCTTGCAACTACTTTACTTTTGGAGAAAATTCAAAACAGTCATTATTCAATAGGGTCTAATAGCAAAAAGGAGAGTTTTGAATGAACTATCACAGTTCTTGGTACAATCGCGCAGGATTGAAATTTTTGATGCTTTTCTACTCCTCTCAACAGCCCAAACAAGTTTCTAAAAGGATGAATTTGGAACAACTTAACTTTTGGAGAAAATTCAAAACATTCATTATTCAATAGAGCCCAATAGTAAAAAGCAACGTTTTGAATGAACAATCACATTTCTTGGTAGAATCGTGCAGGATTGAAATTTTTGATGTTTTTCTACTCCTCTCAACAGCCCAAACAAGTTTCTAAAATGATGAGTTTGCAACTACTTTACTTTTGGAAAAAATTCAAAACATTCATCATTCAATAGGGCCCAATAGCAAAAAGCAGCGGTTTGAATGAACACTCACATCTCTTGGTAGAATCGTTCAGGGTTGAAATTTTTGATGTTTTTCTACTCCTCTCATGAGCCCAAACAAGACTCTAAAAGGATGAGCTTGCAACTACTTTACTTTTGGAGAAAATTCAAAACATTCATTATTCAATAGGGCCCAATAGCAAAAAGCAGCGTTTTGAATGAACAGTCAAACTTCTGGGTAGAATCGAGCAGGATTGAAATTTTTGACATTTTTCTACTCCTCTCATGAGCCCAAAAAAGACTCTAGAAGGATGAGTTTGCAACTACTTTACTTTTGGAGAAAATTCAAAACATTCATTATTCAATAGGGTCTAAAAGCAAAAAGCAGCGTTTTGAATGAACAAACACAGTTCTTGGTAGAATCGTGCAGGATTGAAAGTTTTGCTGCTTTTCTACTCCTTTCACCAGCCCAAACAAGTTTCTAAAAGGATGAGATTGCAAATACTTAACTTTTGGAGAAAATCCAAAACATTCATTATTCAATAGGGCCCAATAGCAAAAAGCAACGTTTTGAATGAACAATCACTTTTCTTGGTAGAATCGTGCAGGATTGAAATTTTTGATGTTTTTCTACTACTCTCATGAGCCCAAACAAGACACTAGAAGGCTGATCTTGCAACTTCTTTACTTTTGGAGAAAATTCAAAACATTCATTATTCAATAGGACCCAATAGCAAAAAGAAGCGGCTTGAATGAACACTCACATTTCTTGGTAGAATCGTGCAGGATTGAAATTCTTGATGTTTTTCTACTCCTCTCATGAGCCCAAACAAGACTCTAGAAGGCTGAGCTTGCAACTACTTTACTTTTGGAGAAAATTCAAAACATTCATTATTCAATAGGGTCCAATAGCAAAAAGCAGCAGCTTGAATGAACACTGACATTTCTTGGTAGAATCGTGCAGGATTGAAATTCTTGATGTTTTTCTACTCCTCTCATGAGCCCAAACAAGACTCTAAAAGGATGAGCTTGCAACTACTTTACTTTTGGAGAACATTCAAAACATTCATTATTCAATAGAGCCCAATAGCAAAAAGCAGCGTTTTGAAAGAACAATCACAGTTCTTGGTAGAATCGTGCAGGATTGAAATTTTTGATGCTTTTCTACTCCTCTCAACAGCCCAAACAAGTTTCTAAAAGGATGAGTTTGCAACTACTTTACTTTTGGAGAAAATTCATAACATTCATTATTCAATAGGGTCTAATAGCAAAAAGCATCGTTTTGAATGAACAATCACAGTTCTTGGTAGAATCGTGCAGGATTGAAATTTTTGATGTTTTTCTACTCCTCTCAACAGCCCAAACAAGTTTCTAAAAGGATGAGTTTGCAACTACTTAACTTTTGGAGAAAATTCAAAACATTCATTATTCAATAGGGCCCATTATCAAAAAGCAGCGGTTTGGATGAACACTCACATTTCTTAGTAGAATCGTGCAAGATTTAAATTTTTGACGTTTGCTACTCCTCTCATGAGCCCAAACAAGACTCTAAAAGGATGAGCTTGCAACTACTTTACTTTTGGAGAAAATTCAAAACATTCATTATTCAATAGGGTCTAATAGGAAAAAGCAGCGTTTTGAATGAACAATCACAGTTCTTGGTAGAATCGTGCAGGATTGAAATTTTTGATGTTTTTCTACTCCTCTCAACAGCCCAAACAAGTTTCTAAAAGGATGAGTTTGCAACTACTTAACTTTTGGAGAAAATTCAAAACATTCATTATTCAAAAGGGCCCAATAGCAAAAAGCAGCGGTTTGAATGAACACTCGCATTTCTTGGTAGAATCGTGCAGGATTGAAATTTTTGATGTTTTTCTACTCCTCTCATGAGCCCAAACAAGACTCTAGAAGGATGAGTTTGCAACTACTTTACTTTTGGAGAAAATTCAAAAAATTCATTATTCAATAGTGTCTAATAGAAAAAAGGAGCGTTTTGAATGAACAATCACAGTTCTTGGTACAATCGTGCAGGATTGAAATTTTTAATGCTTTTCTACTCCTCTCAACAGCCCAAACAAGTTTCTAAAAGGATGAATTTGGAACAACTTAACTTTTGGAGAAAATTCAAAACATTCATTATTCAATAGAGCCCAATAGCAAAAAGCAACGTTTTGAATGAACAATCACATTTCTTGGTAGAATCGTGCAGGATTTAAATTTTTGATGCTTTTCTACTCCTCTCAACAGCCCAAACAAGTTTCTAAAAGGATGAGTTTGCAACTACTTAACTTTAGGAGCAAATTCAAAACATTCATTATTCAATAGGGCCCAATAGCAAAAAGCAGCGATTTGAATGAACAGTCACATTTCTTGGTGGAATCGTGCAGAATTGAAATTTTTGACGTTTTTCTACTTCTCTCATGAGCCCAAACAAGTTTCTTAGAGGATGAGTTTGCAACTACTTTAGTTTTGGAGAAAATTCAAAACATTTATTATTCAAAAAAGCCCAATATCAAAAAGCAGCAGCTTGAATGAACACTCACATTTCTTGGTAGAATCGTGCAGTATTGAAATTTTTGATGTTTTTCTACCCCTCTCATGAGCCCAAACAAGACTCTAGAAGGATGAGTTTGCAACTACTTTACTTTTGGAGAAAATTCAAAACATTCATTATTCAATAGGGTCTAATAGCAAAAAGCAGCGTTTTGAATGAGCAATCACAGTTCTCGGTAGAATCAAGCAGGATTAAAATTTTTGATGCTTTTTTACTCCTCTCAACAGCCCAAACAAGTTTCTAAAAGGATGAGTTTGCAACTACTTAAATTTTGGAGCAAATGCAATACATTCATTATTCAATAGGGCCCAATAGCAAAAAGCAGTGGTTTGAATGAACACTCACATTTCTTGGTAGAATCGTTCAGGATTGAAATTTTCGATGTTTTTCTACTCCTATGAACTCAAACAACACTATAGAAGGATGATTTTGCAACTACTTTACATTTGGAGAAAATTCAAAACATTCATTATTCAATAGGGTGTAATAGCAAAAAGCAGCATTTTGAATAAACAATCAGTTCTTGGTAGAATTGAGCAGGATTAAATTTTTTGATGCTTTTCTACTCCACTCAACAGCCCAAACAAGTTTCTAAAAGGATGAGTTTGCAACTACTTTACTTTTGGAGCAAATTCAAAACATTCATTATTCAATAGGGCCCAATAGCAAAAAGCAGCGGTTTGAAAGAACACTCACATTTCTTGGTAGAATCGTGCAGGAGTTAAATTTTTGATGTTTTTCTACTCCTCTCATGAGCCCAAACAAGACTCTAGAAGGATGAGTTTGCAACTACTTTACTTTTGGAGAAAATTCATAACATTCATTATTCAATAGGGTCTAATAGCAAAAAGCAGCGTTTTGAATGAACAATCACAGTTCTTGGTAGAATCGTGCAGGATTGAAATTTTTGATGTTTTTCTACTCCTCTCAACAGTCCAAACAAGTTTCTAAAAGGATGAGTTTGCAACTACTTAACTTTTGGAGAAAATTCAAAACATTCATTATTCAAAAGGGCCCAATAGCAAAAAGCAGCGGTTTGAATGAACACTCGCATTTCTTGGTAGAATCGTGCAGGATTGAAATTTTTGATGTTTTTCTACTCCTCTCATGAGCCCAAACAAGACTCTAGAAGGATGATTTTGCAACTACTTTACTTTTGGAGAAAATTCAAAAAATTAATTATTCAATAGGGTCTAATAGCAAAAAGTAGCGTTTTGAATGAACAATCACAGTTCTTGGTAGAATCGAGCAGGATTAAAATTTTGATGCTTTTCTACTCCTCTCAACAGCCCAAACAAGTTTCTCAAAGGATGAGTTTGTAACTACTCAACTTTTGGAGCAAATTCAAAACATTCATTATTCAATAGGGCCCAATAGCAAAAAGCAGCGGTTTGAAAGAACACTCACATTTCTTGGTAGAATTGTTCAGGATTGAAATTTTCGATGTTTTTCTTCTCCTCCTATGAACCCAAACAACACTCTAGAAGGATGATTTTGCAACTACTTTACATTTGGAGAAAATTCAAAACATTCATTATTCAATAGGGTCTAATAGAAAAAGAAGCGTTTTGAATGAACAATCAGTTCTTGGTAGAATCGAGCAGGATTAAAATTTTTGATGCTTTTCTACTCCACTCAACAGCCCAAACAAGTTTCTAAAAGGATGAGTTTGCAACTACTTTACTTTTGGAGCAAATTCAAAACATTCATTATTCAATAGGGCCCAATAGCAAAAAGCAGCGGTTTGAATGAACACTCACATTTCTTAGTAAAATCTTGCAAGATTGAAATTTTTGAGGTTTTTCTACTCCTCTCATGAGCCCAAACAAGACTCTAGAAGGATGAGCTTGCAAATACTTTACTTTTGGAGAAAATTCAAAACAGTCATTATTCAATAGGGTCTAATAGCAAAAAGGAGAGTTTTGAATGAACTATCACAGTTCTTGGTACAATCGCGCAGGATTGAAATTTTTGATGCTTTTCTACTCCTGTCAACAGCCCAAACAAGTTTCTAAAAGGATGAATTTGGAACAACTTAACTTTTGGAGAAAATTCAAAACATTCATTGTTCAATAGAGCCCAATATTAAAAAGCAACGTTTTGAATGAACAATCACATTTCTTGGTAGAATCGTGCAGGATTGAAATTTTTAATGTTTTTCTACTCCTCTCAACAGCCCAAACGAGTTTCTAAAAGGATGAGTTTGCAACTACTTTACTTTTGGAAAAAATTCAAAACATTCATCATTCAATAGGGCCCAATAGCAAAAAGCAGCGGTTTGAATGAACACTCACATCTCTTGGTAGAATCATTCAGGGTTGAAATTTTTGATGTTTTTCTACTCCTCTCATGAGCCCAAACAAGACTCTAAAAGGATGAGCTTGCAACTACTTTACTTTTGGAGAAAATTCAAAACATTCATTATTCAATAGGGCGCAATAGCAAAAAGCAGCGTTTTGAATGAACAGTCAAATTTCTGGGTAGAATCGTGCAGGATTGAAATTTTTGACATTTTTCTACTCCTCTCATGAGCCCAAAAAAGACTCTAGAAGGATGAGTTTGCAACTACTTTACTTTTGGAGAAAATTCAAAACATTCATTATTCAATTGGGTCTAAAAGCAAAAAGCAGCGTTTTGAATGAACAAACACAGTTCTTGGTAGAATCGTGCAGGATTGAAAGTTTTGCTGCTTTTCTACTTCTTTCACCAGCCCAAACAAGTTTCTAAAAGGATGAGATTGCAAATACTTAACTTTTGGAGAAAATCCAAAACATTCATTATTCAATAGGGCCCAATAGCAAAAAGCAACGTTTTGAATGAACAATCACATTTCTTGGTAGAGTCATGCAGGATTGAAATTTTTGACGTTTTTCTACTCCTCTCATGAGCCCAAACAGGTTTCTAAAAGGATGAGTTTGCAACTACTTTACTTTTGGAGAAAATTCAAAACATTCATTATTCAATAGAGCCCATTATCAAAAAGCAGCGGATTGAATGAACACTCACATTTCTTAGTAGAATCGTGCAAGATTGAAATTTTTGACGTTTTTCTACTCCTCTCATGAGCCCCAATAAGACTCTGTAAGGATGAGTTTGCACCTACTTTACCTTTGGAGAAAATTCAAAACATTCATTATTCAATAGAGTCTAATAACAAAAAGCAGCGTTTTGAATGAACAATCACAGTTCTTGGTAGAATCGTGCAGGATTGAAATTTTTGATGCTTTACTACTCGTCTCAACAGCCCAAAAAAGTTTCTAAAAGGATCAGTATGCAACTACTTTACTTTTGGAGAAAATTCAAAACATTCATTATTCAAAAGGGCCCAATAGCAAAAAGCAGCGGTTTGAAAGAACACTCACATTTCTTGGTAGAATCGTGCAGGATTGAAATTTTTGACGTTTTTCTACTACTCTCATGAGCCCAAACAAGACTCTAGAAGGCTGATCTTGCAACTACTTTACTTTTGGAGATCATTCAAAACATTCATTATTCAATAGAGCCCAATAGCAAATAGCAGCATTTTGAATGAACAATCACAGTTCTTGGTAGAATCGTGCAGGATTGAAATTTTTGATGCTTTTCTACTCCTCGCAACAGCCCAAACAAGTTTCTAAAAGGATGAGTTTGCAACTACTTAATTTTTGGAGCAAATTCAAAACATTCATTATTCAATAGGGCTCAATAGCAAAAAGCAGCGGTTTGAATGAACACTCACATTTCTTGGTAGAATCGCTCAGGATTGAAATTTTTTATGTTTTTCTACTCCTCTTATGAACCCAAACAACACTCTAGAAGAATGATTTTGCAACTACTTTACTTTTGGAGAAAATTCTAAACATTCATTATTCAATAGTGTCTAATAGCAAAAAGCAGCGATTTGAATGAACAGTCACATTTCTTGGTAGAATCGTGCAGAATTGAAATTTTTGACGTTTTTCTACTCCTCTCATGAGCCCAAACAAGTTTCTTAGAGGTTGAGTTTGCAACTACTTTAGTTTTGGAAAAAATTCAAAACATTCATTATTCAAAAGAGCCCAATATCAAAAAGCAGCAGTTTGAATGAACACTCACATTTCTTGGTAGAATCGTGCATGATTGAAATTTTTGATGTTTTTCTACTCCTCTCAACAGCCTAAACAAGTTTCTAAAAGGATGAGTTTGCAACTACTTTACTTTTGGAGAAAATTCAAAACATTCATTATTCAATAGGGCCCTATAGCAAAAAGCAGCGGTTTGAATGAACACTCACATTTCTTGGTAGAATCGTTCAGGATTGAAATTTTTGATGTTTTTCTACTCCTCCTATGAACCCAAACAACACTCTAGAAGGATGAGTTTGCAACTACTTTACTTTTGGAGCAAATTCAAAACAATCATTATTCAATAGGGCCAAATAGCAAAAAGCAGCGGCTTGAATAAACACTCACATTTCTTAGTAGAATCGTGCAAGATTTAAATTTTTGAGGTTTTTCTACTCCTCTCATGAGCCCCAATAAAACTCTAGAAGGATGAGTTTTACCTACTTTACTGTTTGAGAAAATTCAAAACATTCATTATTCAATAGGGTCTAATAGCAAAAAGCAGCGTTTTGAATGAACAATCACAGTTCTTGGTAGAATCGCGCAGGATTGAAATTTTTGATGCTTTTCTACTCCTCTTAACAGCCCAAACAAATTTCTAAGAGGATGAGTTTGCACCTACTTTACTTTTGGAGAAAATTGAAAACATTCATTATTCAAAAGGGCCCAATAGCAAAAAGCAGCGGTTTGAAAGGACACTCACATTTCTTGGTAGAATCGTGCAGGAGTTAAATTTTTGATGTTTTTCTACTCCTCTCATGAGCCCAAACAAGACTCTAGAAGGATGAGCTTGCAACTACTTTACTTTTGGAGAAAATTCAAAACAGTCATTATTCAATAGGGTCTAATAGCAAAAAGGAGAGTTTTGAATGAACTATCACAGTTCTTGGTACAATCGCGCAGGATTGAAATTTTTGATGCTTTTCTACTCCTCTCAACAGCCCAAACAAGTTTCTAAAAGGATGAATTTGGAACAACTTAACTTTTGGAGAAAATTCAAAACATTCATTATTCAATAGAGCCCAATAGTAAAAAGCAACGTTTTGAATGAACAATCACATTTCTTGGTAGAATCGTGCAGGATTGAAATTTTTGATGTTTTTCTACTCCTCTCATCAGCCCAAACAAGTTTCTAAAAGGATGAGTTTGCAACTACTTTACTTTTGGAAAAAACTCAAAACATTCATCATTCAATAGGGCCCAATAGCAAAAAGCAGCGGTTTGAATGAACACTCACATCTCTTGGTAGAATCGTTCAGGGTTGAAATTTTTGATGTTTTTCTACTCCTCTCATGAGCCCAAACAAGACTCTAAAAGGATGAGCTTGCAACTACTTTACTTTTGGAGAAAATTCAAAACATTCATTATTCAATAGGGCCCAATAGCAAAAAGCAGCATTTTGAATGAACAGTCAAATTTCTGAGTAGAATCGAGCAGGATTGAAATTTTTGACATTTTTCTACTCCTCTCATGAGCCCAAAAAAGACTCTAGAAGGATGAGTTTGCAACTACTTTACTTTTGGAGAAAATTCAAAACATTCATTATTCAATAGGGTCTAAAAGCAAAAAGCAGCATTTTGAATGAACAAACACAGTTCTTGGTAGAATCATGCAGGATTGAAAGTTTTGCTGCTTTTCTACTCCTTTCACCAGCCCAAACAAGTTTCTAAAAGGATGAGATTGCAAATACTTAACTTTTGGAGAAAATCCAAAACATTCATTATTCAATAGGGCCCAATAGCAAAAAGCAACGTTTTGAATGAACAATCACTTTTCTTGGTAGAATCGTGCAGGATTGAAATTTTTGATGTTTTTCTACTACTCTCATGAGCCCAAACAAGACACTAGAATGCTGATCTTGCAACTACTTTACTTTTGGAGAAAATTCAAAACATTCATTATTCAATAGGACCCAATAGCAAAAAGAAGCGGCTTGAATGAACACTCACATTTCTTGGTAGAATCGTGCAGGATTGAAATTCTTGATGTTTTTCTACTCCTCTCATGAGCCCAAACAAGACTCTAGAAGGCTGAGCTTGCAACTACTTTACTTTTGGAGAAAATTCAAAACATTCATTATTCAATAGGGTCCAAAAGCAAAAAGCAGCGGCTTGAATGAACACTGACATTTCTTGGTAGAATCGTGCAGGATTGAAATTCTTGATGTTTTTCTACTCCTCTCATGAGCCCAAACAAGACTCTAAAAGGATGAGCTTGCAACTACTTTACTTTTGGAGAAAATTCAAAACATTCATTATTCAATAGGGTCTAATAGCAAAAAGCAGCGTTTTGAATGAACAATCACAGTTCTTGGTAGAATCGTGCAGGATTGAAATTTTTGATGTTTTTCTACTCCTCTCAACAGCCCAAACAAGTTTCTAAAAGGATGAGTTTGCAACTACTTAACTTTTGGAGAAAATTCAAAACATTCATTATTCAAAAGGGCCCAATAGCAAAAAGCAGCGGTTTGAATGAACACTCGCATTTCTTGGTAGAATCGTGCAGGATTGAAATTTTTGATGTTTTTCTACTCCTCTCATGAGCCCAAACAAGACTCTAGAAGGATGAGTTTGCAACTACTTTACTTTTGGAGAAAATTCAAAAAATTCATTATTCAATAGTGTCTAATAGAAAAAAGGAGCGTTTTGAATGAACAATCACAGTTCTTGGTACAATCGTGCAGGATTGAAATTTTTAATGCTTTTCTACTCCTCTCAACAGCCCAAACAAGTTTCTAAAAGGATGAATTTGGAACAACTTAACTTTTGGAGAAAATTCAAAACATTCATTATTCAATAGAGCCCAATAGCAAAAAGCAACGTTTTGAATGAACAATCACATTTCTTGGTAGAATCGTGCAGGATTTAAATTTTTGATGCTTTTCTACTCCTCTCAACAGCCCAAACAAGTTTCTAAAAGGATGAGTTTGCAACTACTTAACTTTAGGAGCAAATTCAAAACATTCATTATTCAATGGGGCCCAATAGCAAAAAGCAGCGTTTTGAATGAACACTCACATTTCTTGGTAGAATCGCTCAGGATTGAAATTTTTTATGTTTTTCTACTCCTCTTATGAACCCAAACAACACTCTAGAAGAATGATTTTGCAACTACTTTACTTTTGGAGAAAATTCTAAACATTCATTATTCAATAGGGTCTAATAGCAAAAAGCAGCAATTTGAATGAACAGTCACATTTCTTGGTGGAATCGTGCAGAATTGAAATTTTTGACGTTTTTCTACTTCTCTCATGAGCCCAAACAAGTTTCTTAGAGGATGAGTTTGCAACTACTTTAGTTTTGGAGAAAATTCAAAACATTCATTATTCAAAAGAGCCCAATATCAAAAAGCAGCAGTTTGAATGAACACTCACATTTCTTGGTAGAATCGTGCAGGATTGAAAATTTTGATGTTTTTCTACTCCTCTCATGAGCCCAAACAAGACTCTAGAAGGATGAGTTTGCAACTACTTTCCTTTTGGAGAAAATTCAAAACATTCATTATTCAATAGGGCCCAATAGCAAAAAGCAGCGGTTTGAATGAACACTCACATTTCTTGGTAGAATCGTGCAGGATTGAAATTTTTGATGTTTTTCTACTCCTCTCATGAGCCCAAAAAAGACTCTAGAAGGATGAGTTTGCAACTACTTTACTTTTGGAGAAAATTCAAAACTTTCATTATTCAATAGGGTCTAAAAGCAAAAAGCAGCGTTTTGAATGAACAAACACAGTTCTTGGTAGAATCGTGCAGGATTGAAAGTTTTGCTGCTTTTCTACTCCTTTCACCAGCCCAAAAAAGTTTCTAAAAGGATGAGATTGCAAATACTTAAATTTTGGAGAAAATCCAAAACATTCATTATTCAAAAGTGCCCAATAGCAAAAAGCAACGTTTTGAATGAACAATCATTTTTCTTGGTAGAATCGTGCAGGATTGAAATTTTTGATGTTTTTCTACTCCTATCATGAGCCCAAACAAGACTCTAGAAGGATGAGTTTGCAACTACTTTCCTTTTGGAGAAAATTCAAAACATTCATTATTCAATAGGGCCCAATTGCAAAAAGCAGCGGTTTGAATGAACACTCACATTTCTTGGTAGAATCGTGCAGTATTGAAATTTTTGATGTTTTTCTACCCCTCTCATGAGCCCAAACAAGACTCTAGAAGGATTAGTTTGCAACTACTTTACTTTTGGAGAAAATTCAAAACATTCATTATTCAATAGGGTCTAATAGCAAAAAGCAGCGTTTTGAATGAGCAATCACAGCTCTCGGTAGAATCGAGCAGGATTAAAATTTTTGATGCTTTTCTACTCCTCTCAACAGCCCAAACAAGTTTCTAAAAGGATGAGTTTGCAACTACTTTTGAGACAATTACAATTACAATTACATTTACAATTACATTTACATTACATTTACATTTACAATTACATTTACAATTACAATTACAAATCACAACTACAATTACAACTACAATTTTTGAGACAATTCAAAACATTCATTATTCAATAGGGTGTAATAGCAAAAAGCAGCATTTTGAATGAACAATCAGTTCTTGGTAGAATTGAGCAGGATTAAATTTTTTGATGCTTTTCTACTCCACTCAACAGCCCAAACAAGTTTCTAAAAGGATGAGTTTGCAACTACTTTACTTTTGGAGCAAATTCAAAACATTCATTATTCAATAGGGCCCAATAGCAAAAAGCAGCGGTTTGAAAGAACACTCACATTTCTTGGTAGAATCGTGCAGGAGTTAAATTTTTGATGTTTTTCTACTCCTCTCATGAGCCCAAACAAGACTCTAGAAGGATGAGTTTGCAACTACTTTACTTTTGGAGAAAATTCATAACATTCATTATTCAATAGGGTCTAATAGCAAAAAGCAGCGTTTTGAATGTACAATCACAGTTCTTGGTAGAATCGTGCAGGATTGAAATTTTTGATGTTTTTCTACTCCTCTCAACAGCCCAAACAAGTTTCTAAAAGGATGAGTTTGCAACTACTTAACTTTTGGAGAAAATTCAAAACATTCATTATTCAAAAGGGCCCAATAGCAAAAAGCAGCGGTTTGAATGAACAGTCGCATTTCTTGGTAGAATCGTGCAGGATTGAAATTTTTGATGTTTTTCTACTCCTCTCATGAGCCCAAACAAGACGCTAGAAGGATGAGTTTGCAACTACTTTACTTTTGGAGAAAATTCAAAAAATTCATTATTCAATAGGGTCTAATAGCAAAAAGTAGCGTTTTGAATGAACAATCACAGTTCTTGGTAGAATCGAGCAGGATTAAAATTTTTGATGCTTTTCTACTCCTCTCAACAGCCCAAACAAGTTTCTCAAAGGATGAGTTTGTAACTACTCAACTTTTGGAGCAAATTCAAAACATTCATTATTCAATAGGGCCCAATAGCAAAAAGCAGCGGTTTGAAAGAACACTCACATTTCTTGGTAGAATCGTTCAGGATTGAAATTTTCGATGTTTTTCTTCTCCTCCTATGAACCCAAACAACACTCTAGAAGGATGATTTTGCAACTACTTTACATTTGGAGAAAATTCAAAACATTCATTATTCAATAGGGTCTAATAGAAAAAGCAGCGTTTTGAATGAACAATCAGTTCTTGGTAGAATCGAGCAGGATTAAAATTTTTGATGCTTTTCTACTCCACTCAACAGCCCAAACAAGTTTCTAAAAGGATGAGTTTGCAACTACTTTACTTTTGGAGCAAATTCAAAACATTCATTATTCAATAGGGCCCAATAGCAAAAAGCAGCGGTTTGAATGAACACTCACATTTCTTAGTAGAATCTAGCAAGATTGAAATTTTTGAGGTTTTTCTACTCCTCTCATGAGCCCAAACAAGACTCTAGAAGGATGAGCTTGCAAATACTTTACTTTTGGAGAAAATTCAAAACAGTCATTATTCAATAGGGTCTAATAGCAAAAAGGAGAGTTTTGAATGAACTATCACAGTTCTTGGTACAATCGCGCAGGATTGAAATTTCTGATGCTTTTCTACTCCTGTCAACAGCCCAAACAAGTTTCTAAAAGGATGAATTTGGAACAACTTAACTTTTGGAGAAAATTCAAAACATTCATTGTTCAATAGAGCCCAATATTAAAAAGCAACGTTTTGAATGAACAATCACATTTCTTGGTAGAATCGTGCAGGATTGAAATTTTTAATGTTTTTCTACTCCTCTCAACAGCCCAAACAAGTTTATAAAAGGATGAGTTTGCAACTACTTTACTTTTGGAAAAAATTCAAAACATTCATCATTCAATAGGGCCCAATAGCAAAAAGCAGCGGTTTGAATGAACACTCACATCTCTTGGTAGAATCGTTCAGGGTTGAAATTTTTGATGTTTTTCTACTCCTCTCATGAGCCCAAACAAGACTCTAAAAGGATGAGCTTGCAACTACTTTACTCTTGGAGAAAATTCAAAACATTCATTATTCAATTGGGTCTAAAAGCAAAAAGCAACGTTTTGAATGAACAATCACATTTCTTGGTAGAGTCATGCAGGATTGAAATTTTTGACGTTTTTCTACTCCTCTCATGAGCCCAAACAAGTTTCTAAAAGGATGAGTTTGCAACTACTTTACTTTTGGAGAAAATTCAAAACATTCATTATTCAATAGAGCCCATTATCAAAAAGCAGCGGTTTGAATGAACACTCACATTTCTTAGTAGAATCGTGCAAGATTGAAATTTTTGACGTTTTTCTACTCCTCTCATGAGCCCCAATAAGACTCTATAAGGATGAGTTTGCACCTACTTTACCTTTGGAGAAAATTCAAAACATTCATTATTCAATTGGGTCTAAAAGCAAAAAGCAACGTTTTGAATGAACAATCACATCTCTTGGTAGAATCGTGCAGGATTGAAATTTTTGACGTTTTTCTACACCTCTCATGAGCCCAAACAAGTTTCTAAAAGGATGAGTTTGCAACTACTTTACTTTTGGAGAAAATTCAAAACATTCATTATTCAAAAGGGCCCAATAGCAAAAAGCAGCGGTTTGAAAGAACACTCACATTTCTTGGTAGAATCGTGTAGGATTGAAATTTTTGACATTTTTCTACTCCTCTCATGAGCCCCAATAAGACTCTAGAAGGATGAGTTTGCACCTACTTTACATTTTGAGAAAATTCAAAACATTCATTATTCAATAGGGTCTAATAACAAAAATCAGCGTTTTGAATGAACACAGTTCTTGGTAGAATCGTGCAGGATTGAAATTTTTGATGCTTTTCTACTCCTCTCCACAGCCCAAACAAGTTTCTAAAAGGATGAGTTTGCAACTACTTTACTTTTGGAGAAAATTCAAAACATTCATTATTCAAAAGGGCCCAATAGCAAAAAGCAGCGGTTTGAAAGAACACTCACATTTCTTGGTAGAATCGTGCAGGATTGAAATTTTTGACGTTTTTCTACTACTCTCATGAGCCCAAACAAGACTCTAGAAGGCTGATCTTGCAACTACTTTACTTTTGGAGAAAATTCAAAACATTCATTATTCAATAAGGCCCAACAGCAAAAAGCAGCGGCTTGAATGAACACTCACATTTCTTGGTAGAATCGTGCAGGATTGAAATTCTTGATGTTTTTCTACTCCTATCATGAGCCCAAACAAGACTCTAAAAGGATGAGCTTGCAACTACTTTACTTTTGGAGATCATTCAAAACATTCATTATTCAATAGAGCCCAATAGCAAATAGCAGCGTTTTGAATGAACAATCACAGTTCTTGGTAGAATCGTGCAGGATTGAAATTTTTGATTCTTTTCTACACCTCTCAACAGCCCAAACAAGTTTTTAAAAGGATGAGTTTGCAACTACTTTACTTTTGGAGAAAATTCATAACATTCATTATTCAATAGGGTCTAATAGCAAAAAGCAGCGTTTTGAATGAACAATCACAGTTCTTGGTAGAATCGTGCAGGATTGAAATTTTTCATGTTTTTCTACTCCTCTCAACAGCCCAAACAAGTTTCTAAAAGGATGAGTTTGCAAATACTTTATTTTTGGAGAAAATTCAAAACATTCATTATTCAATAGAGCCCATTATCAAAAAGCAGCGGTTTGAATGAACACTCACATTTCTTAGTAGAATCGTGCAAGATTGAAATTTTTGACGTTTTTCTACTCCTCTCATGAGCCCCAATAAGACTCTAGAAAATTCAAAACATTCATTATTCAATAGGGTCTAATAACAAAAAGCAGCGTTTTGAATGAACAATCACAGTTCTTGGTAGAATCGTGCAGGATTGAAATTTTTGATGCTTTTCTACTCCTCTCAACAACCCAAACAAGTTTTTAAAAGGATGAGTTTGCAACTACTTTACTTTTGGAGAAAATTCAAAACATTCCTTATTCAAAAGGGCCCAATAGCAAAAAGCAGCGGTTTGAAAGAACACTCACATTTCTTGGTAGAATCGTGCAGGATTGAAATTTTTGACATTTTTCTACAACTCTCATGAGCCCAAACAAGACTCTAGAAGGTTGAGCTTGCAACTACTTTACTTTTGGAGAAAATTCAAAATATTCATTATTCAATAGGGCCCAATATCAAAAAGCAGCGACTTGAATGAACACTCACATTTCTTGGTAGAATCGTGCAGCATTGAAATTCTTGATGTTTTTCTACTCCGCTCATGAGCCCAAACAAGACTCTAAAAGGATGAGCTTGCAACTACTTTACTTTTGGAGAACAATCAAAACATTCATTATTCAATAGAGCCCAATAGCAAAAAGCAGCGTTTTGAATGAACAATCACAGTTCTTGGTAAAATCGTGCAGGATTGAAATTTTTGATGCTTTTCTACTCTTCTCAACAGCCGAAACAAGTTTCTAAAAGGATGAGTTTGCCACTACTTTACTTTTGGAGAAAATTCATAACATTCATTATTCAATAGGGTCTAATAGCAAAAAGCAGCGTTTTGAATGAACAATCACAGTTCTTGGTAGAATCGTGCAGGATTGAAATTTTTGATGTTTTTCTACTCCTCTCAACAGCCCAAACAAGTTTCTAAAAGGATTAGTTTGCAACTACTTTACTTTTGGAGAAAATTCAAAACATTCATTGTTCAATAGGGCCTAAAGGAAAAAAGCAGCGGTGTGAATGAACACTCACATTTCTTGGTAGAGTCGTGCAGGAATTAAATTTTTGTCGTTTTCTACTCCTCTCATGAGCCCAAAAAAGTCTCTAGAATGATGAGTTTGAAACTACTTTACTTTTGGAGAAAATTCTAAACATTCATTATTCAATAGGGTCTAATAGCAAAAAGCAGCGTTTTGAATGAACAGTCACATCTCTTGGTAAAATCGTGCAGGATTGAAATTTTTGACGTTTTTCTACTCCTCTTATGAGCCCAAACAAGACTCTAGAAGGATGAGTTTGCAACTAGTTTACTTTTGGAGAAAATTCAAAACATTCATTATTCAATAGGGTCTAATAGCAAAGAGCAGCGTTTTGAATGATCACAGTTCTTGGTAGAATCGAGCAGGATTAAAATTTTTGATGCTTTTCTACTCCTCTCAACAGCCCAAACAAGTTTCTAAAAGGATGACTTTGCAACTACTTAACTTTTTGAGCAAATTCAAAACATTCATTATTCAATAGGGCCCAAAAGCAAAAAGCAGCGGTTTGAATGAACACTCACATTTCTTGGTAGAATCGTTCAGGATTGAAATTTTTGATGTTTTTCTATTCCTCTTATGAACCCAAACAACACTCTAGAAGCATGATTTTGCAACTACTTTACTTTTGGAGAAAATTCAAAACATTCATTTTTCAATAGAGCCCAATAGCAAAAACTAGCGTTTTGAATGAACAATCACATTTCTTGGTAGAATTGTGCAGGATTGAAATTTTTGATGTTTTTCTACTCCTCTCAACAGCCCAAACAAGTTTCCAAAAGGATGAGTTTGCAACTACTTTACTTTTGGAGAAAAATCTAAACATTCATTATTCAATAGGGTCTAATAGCAAAAAGCAGCGATTTGAATGAACAGTCACATTTCTTGGTAGAATGGTGCAGAATTGAAATTTTTGACGTTTTTCTACTCCTCTCATGAGCCCAAACAAGTTTCTAAAAGGATGAGTTTGCAACTACTTTAGTTTTGGAGAAAATTCAAATCATTCATTATTCAAAAGAGCCCAATATCAAAAAGCAGCAGTTTGAATGAACACTCACATTTCTTAGTAGAATCGTGCAAGATTGAAATTTTTGATGTTTTTCTACTCCTCCTATGAACCCAAACAAGACTCTAGAAGAATGAGTTTGCAACTAGTTTACTTTTGGAGAAAATTCAAAACATTCATTATTCAATAGGGTGTAATAGCAAAAAGCAGCGTTTTGAATGAACAATCAGTTCTTGGTAGAATCAAGCAGGATTAAGATTTTTGATGCTTTTCTACTCCACTCAACAGCCCAAACAAGTTTCTAAAAGGATGAGTTTGCAACTGCTTTACTTTTGGAGCAAATTCAAAACATTCATTATTCAATAGGGCCAAATAGCAAAAATCAGCGGTTTGAATGAACACTCACATTTCTTAGTAGAATTGTAGAAATGACGTGGAAGTGCAATAAGGACTGCGCTTGCTTCTGGTAGAGTAAAGGGTTCTTTATTCAGCCAACGCGTTTCCTGATCCTGCTGGCTCACTTCATCAGGGCAGAGCTCAGGAAACGCGTTGGCTGAATAAAGAACCCTTTACTCTACCAGAATCAAGCGCAGTCCTTATTGCACTTCCACGTCATTTCTGCAATTCTGTCCTAGGACCCTGTGCAGACTTGCTGCTGCTTCTTAAGCGTTCATGGGTGTTGTGACTTCCTGACAACCCCAATAGGTGAGCACCTTCCTTACTGTTCCACAATTTTAATTGTTTTATACGGATTTCACACAGTGGATGCGCCCTGTATCTCTCCTTTTAGTAGAATCGTGCAAGATTTAAATTTTTGAGGTTTTTCTACTCCTCTCATGAGCCTCAATAAGACTCTAGAAGGATGAGTTTGCACCTACTTTACTTTTGGAGAAAATTCAAAACATTCATTATTGAAAAGGGCCCAATAGCAAAAAGCAGCGGTTTGAAAGAACACTCACATTTCTTGGTAGAGTCGTGCAGGAGTGAAATTTTTGATGTTTTTCTACTCCTCTCATGAGTCCAAACAAGACTCTAGAAGGATGAGCTTGCAACTACTTTACTTTTGGAGAAAATTCAAAACAGTCATTATTCAATAGGGTCTAATAGCAAAAAGAAGAGTTTTGAATGAACTATCACAGTTCTTGGTACAATCGCGCAGGATTGAAATTTTTTGATGCTTTTCTACTCCTCTCAACAGCCCAAACAAGTTTCTAAAAGGATGAATTTGGAACAACTTAACTTTTGGAGAAAATTCAAAACATTCATTATTCAATAGAGCCCAATAGTAAAAAGCAACGTTTTGAATGAACAATCACATTTCTTGGTAGAATCGTGCAGGATTGAAAGTTTTGCTGCTTTTCTACTCCTTTCACCAGCCCAAACAAGATTCTAAAAGGATGAGATTGCAAATACTTAACTTTTGGAGAAAATCCAAAACATTCATTATTCAATAGGGCCCAATAGCAAAAAGCAACGTTTTGAATGAACAATCACATTTCTTGGTAGAATCGTGCAGGATTGAAATTTTTGACATTTTTCTACTCCTCTCATGAGCCCAAACAAGTTTCTAAAAGGATGAGTTTGCAACTACTTTACTTTTGGAGAAAATTCAAAACATTCATTATTCAATAGAGCACATTATCAAAAAGCAGCGGTTTGAATGAACACTCACATTTCTTAGTAGAATCGTTCAGGATTGAAATTTTTGATGTTTTTCTATTCCTCTTATGAACCCAAACAACACTCTAGAAGCATGATTTTGAAACTACTTTACTTTTGGAGAAAATTCAAAACATTCATTATTCAATAGAGCCCAATAGCAAAAAGCAGCGTTTTGAATGAACAATCACATTTCTTGGTAGAATTGTGCAGTTTTGAAATTTTTGATGTTTTTCTACTCCTCTCAACAGCCAAACAAGTTTCCAAAAGGATGAGTTTGCAACTACTTTACTTTTGGAGAAAAATCAAAACATTCATTATTCAATAGGGTCTAATAGCAAAAAGCAGCGATTTGAATGAACAGTCACATTTCTTGGTAGAATCGTGCAGAATTGAAATTTTTGACGTTTTTCTACTCCTCTCATGAGCCCAAACAAGTTTCTAAAAGGATGAGTTTGCAACTACTTTAGTTTTGGAGAAAATTCAAAACATTCATTATTCAAAAGTGCCCAATATCAAAAAGCAGCAGTTTGAATGAACACTCACATTTCTTAGTAGAATCGTGCAAGATTGAAATTTTTGACGTTTTTCTACTCCTTTATTGAGCCCCAATAAGACTCTAGAAGGATGAGTTTGCACCTACTTTACTTTTGGAGAAAATTCAATACATTCATTATTCAATAGGGTCTAATATTAAAAAGTAGCGTTTTGAATGAACAATCACAGTTCTTGGTAGAATCGTGCAGGATTGAAATTTTTGATGCTTTTCTACTCCTCTCAACAGCCCAAACAAGTTTCTAAAAGGACGAGTTTGCAACTACTTAACTTTTGGAGCAAATTCAAAACATTCATTATTCAATAGGGCCCAATAGCAAAAATCAGCGGTTTGAATGAACACTCACATTTCTTGGTAGAATCGTTCAGGATTGAAATTTTCGATGTTTTTCTACTCCTCCTATGAACCCAAACAACACTCTAGAAGGGATGATTTTGCAACTACTTTACATTTGGAGAAAATTCAAAACATTCATTATTCAATAGGGTGTAATAGCAAAAAGCAGCGTTTTGAATGAACAATCAGTTCTTGGTAGAATCAAGCAGGATTAAAATTTTTGATGCTTTTCTACTCCACTCAACAGCCCAAACAAGTTTCTAAAAGGATGAGTTTGCAACTACTTTACTTTTGGAGCAAATTCAAAACATTCATTATTCAATAGGGCCAAATAGCAAAAAGCAGCGGTTTGAATGAGCACTCACATTTCTTAGTAGAATCGTAGAAATGACGTGGAAGTGCAATAAGGACTGCGCTTGCTTCTGGTAGAGTAAAGGGTTCTTTATTCAGCCAACGCGTTTCCTGAGCCTGCTGGCTCACTTCATCAGGGCAGAGCTCAGGAAACGCGTTGGCTGAATAAAGAACCCTTTACTCTAACAGAAGCAAGCGCAGTCCTTATTGCACTTCCACGTCATTTCTGCAATTCTGTCCTAGGACCCTGTGCAGACTTGCTGCTGCTTCTTAAGCGTTCATGAGTGTTGTGACTTCCTCACAACCCCAATAGGTGAGCACCTTCCTTACTGTTCCACAATTTTAATTGTTTTATACAGATTTCACACAGTGGATGCGCCCTGTATCTCTCCTTTTAGTAGAATCGTGCAAGATTTAAATTTTTGAGGTTTTTCTACGCCTCTCATGAGCCCCAATAAGACTCTAGAAGGATGAGTTTGCACCTACTTTACTTTTTGAGAAAATTCAAAACATTCATTATTCAATAGGGTCTAATAGCAAAAAGCAGCGTTTTGAATGAACAATCACAGTTCTTGGTAGAATCGTGCAGGATTGAAATTTTGGATGCTTTTCTACTCCTCTCAACAGCCCAAACAAGTTTCTAAAAGGATGAGTTTGCACCTACTTTAATTTTGGAGAAAATTCAAAACATTCATTATTCAAAAGGGCCCAATAGCAAAAAGCAGCGGTTTGAAAGAACCCTCACATTTCTTGGTAGAGTCGTGCAGGAGTGAAATTTTTGATGTTTTTCTACTCCTCTCATGAGCCCAAACAAGACTCTAGAAGGATGAGCTTGCAACTACTTTACTTTTGGAGAAAATTCAAAACAGTCATTATTCAATAGGGTCTAATAGCAAAAAGGAGAGTTTTGAATGAACTATCACAGTTCTTGGTACAATTGCGCAGGATTGAAATTTTTTGATGCTTTTCTACTCCTCTCAACAGCCCAAACAAGCTTCTAAAAGGATGAGATTGCAAATACTTAACTTTTGGAGAAAATCCAAAACATTCATTATTCAATAGAGCCCAATAGTAAAAAGCAACGTTTTAAATGAACAATCACATTTCTTGGTAGAATCGTGCAGGATTGAAATTTTTTACGTTTTTCTACTCCTCTCATGAGCCCCAATAAGACTCTAGAAGGATGAGTTTGCACCTACTTTACCTTTAGAGAAAATTCAAAACATTCATTATTCAAAAGGGTCTAATAACAAAAAGCAGCGTTTTGAATGAACAATCACAGTTCTTGGTAGAATTGTGCAGGATTGAAATTTTTGATGCTTTTCTACTCCTCTCAACAGCCCAAAACAAGTTTCTAAAAGGATGAGTTTGCAACTACTTTACTTTTGGAGAAAATTCAAAACATTCATTATTCAAAAGGGCCCAATAGCAAAAAGCAGCGGTTTGAAAGAACACTCACATTTCTTGGTAGAATCGTGCAGGATTGAAATTTTTGACGTTTTTCTACTACTCTCATGAGCGCAAACAAGACTCTAGAAGGCTGAGCTTGCAACTACTTTACTTTTGGATAAAATTCAAAACATTCATTATTCAATAGGGCCCAATAGCAAAAGGAAGCGGCTTGAGTGAACACTCACATTTCTTGGTAGAATCGTGCAGGATTGAAATTCTTGATGTTTTTCTACTCCTCTCATGAGCCCAAACAAGACTCTAAAAGGATGAGCTTGCAACTACTTTACTTTTGGAGAACATTCAAAACATTCATTATTCAATAGAGCCCAATAGCAAAAAGCAGTGTTTTGAATGAACAATCACAGTTCTTGGTAGAATCGAGCAGGATTAAAATTTTTGATGCATTTCTACTCCTCTCAGCAGCCCAAACAAGTTTCTAAAAGGATGACTTTGCAACTACTTAAATTTTTGAGCAAATTCAAAACATTCATTATTCAATAGGGCCCAATAGCAAAAAGCAGCGGTTTGAATGAACACTCACATTTCTTGGTAGAATCATTCAGGATTGAAATTTTTGATGTTTTTCTATTCCTCTTATGAACCCAAACAACACTCTAGAAGCATGATTTTGCAACTACTTTACTTTTGGAGAAAATTCAAAACATTCATTATTCAATAGAGCCCAATAGCAAAAACTAGCGTTTTGAATGAACAATCACATTTCTTGGTAGAATTGTGAAGGATTGAAATTTTTGATGTTTTTCTACTCCTCTCAACAGCCCAAACAAGTTTCCAAAAGGATGAGTTTGCAACTACTTTACTTTTGGAGAAAAATCTAAACATTCATTATTCAATAGGGTCTAATAGCAAAAAGCAGCGATTTGAATGAACAGTCACATTTCTTGGTAGAATCGTGCAGAATTGAAATTTTTGACGTTTTTCTACTCCTCTCATGAGCCCAAACAAGTTTCTAAAAGGATGAGTTTGCAACTACTTTAGTTTTGGAGAAAATTCAAATCATTCATTATTCAAAAGAGCCCAATATCAAAAAGCAGCAGTTTGAATGAACACTCACATTTCTTAGTAGAATCGTGCAAGATTGAAATTTTTGATGTTTTTCTACTCCTCCTATGAACCCAAACAACACTCTAGAAGGATGATTTTGCAACTACTATACATTTGGAGAAAATTGAAAACATTCATTATTCAATAGGGTGTAATAGCAAAAAGCAGCGTTTTGAATGAACAATCAGTTCTTGGTAGAATCAAGCAGGATTAAAATTTTTGATGCTTTTCTACTCCACTCAACAGCCCAAACAAGTTTCTAAAAGGATGAGTTTGCAACTACTTTACTTTTGGAGCAAATTCAAAACATTCATTATTCAATAGGGCCAAATAGCAAAAATCAGCGGTTTGAATGAACACTCACATTTCTTAGTAGAATTGTAGAAATGACGTGGAAGTGCAATAAGGACTGCGCTTGCTTCTGGTAGAGTAAAGGGTTCTTTATTCAGCCAACGCGTTTCCTGATCCTGCTGGCTCACTTCATCAGGGCAGAGCTCAGGAAACGCGTTGGCTGAATAAAGAACCCTTTACTCTAACAGAAGCAAGCGCAGTCCTTATTGCACTTCCACGTCATTTCTGCAATTCTGTCCTAGGACCCTGTGCAGACTTGCTGCTGCTTCTTAAGCGTTCATGGGTGTTGTGACTTCCTGACAACCCCAATAGGTGAGCACCTTCCTTACTGTTCCACAATTTTAATTGTTTTATACGGATTTCACACAGTGGATGCGCCCTGTATCTCTCCTTTTAGTAGAATCGTGCAAGATTTAAATTTTTGAGGTTTTTCTACTCCTCTCATGAGCCCCAATAAGACTCTAGAAGGATGAGTTTGCACCTACTTTTTGAGAAAATTCAAAACATTCATTATTCAATAGGGTCTAATAGCAAAAAGCAGCGTTTTGAATGAACAATCACAGTTCTTGGTAGAATCGTGCAGGATTGAAATTTTTGATGCTTTTCTACTCCTCTCAACAGCCCAAACAAGTTTCTAAAAGGATGAGTTTGCACCTACTTTACTTTTGGAGAAAATTCAAAACATTCATTATTGAAAAGGGCCCAATAGCAAAAAGCAGCGGTTTGAAAGAACACTCACATTTCTTGGTAGAGTCGTGCAGGAGTGAAATTTTTGATGTTTTTCTACTCCTCTCATGAGTCCAAACAAGACTCTAGAAGGATGAGCTTGCAACTACTTTACTTTTGGAGAAAATTCAAAACAGTCATTATTCAATAGGGTCTAATAGCAAAAAGAAGAGTTTTGAATGAACTATCACAGTTCTTGGTACAATCGCGCAGGATTGAAATTTTTTGATGCTTTTCTACTCCTCTCAACAGCCCAAACAAGTTTCTAAAAGGATGAATTTGGAACAACTTAACTTTTGGAGAAAATTCAAAACATTCATTATTCAATAGAGCCCAATAGTAAAAAGCAACGTTTTGAATGAACAATCACATTTCTTGGTAGAATCGTGCAGGATTGAAAGTTTTGCTGCTTTTCTACTCCTTTCACCAGCCCAAACAAGTTTCTAAAAGGATGAGATTGCAAATACTTAACTTTTGGAGAAAATCCAAAACATTCATTATTCAATAGGGCCCAATAGCAAAAAGCAACGTTTTGAATGAACAATCACATTTCTTGGTAGAATCGTGCAGGATTGAAATTTTTGACATTTTTCTACTCCTCTCATGAGCCCAAACAAGTTTCTAAAAGGATGAGTTTGCAACTACTTTACTTTTGGAGAAAATTCAAAACATTCATTATTCAATAGAGCACATTATCAAAAAGCAGCGGTTTGAATGAACACTCACATTTCTTAGTAGAATCGTTCAGGATTGAAATTTTTGATGTTTTTCTATTCCTCTTATGAACCCAAACAACACTCTAGAAGCATGATTTTGAAACTACTTTACTTTTGGAGAAAATTCAAAACATTCATTATTCAATAGAGCCCAATAGCAAAAAGCAGCGTTTTGAATGAACAATCACATTTCTTCGTAGAATTGTGCAGTTTTGAAATTTTTGATGTTTTTCTACTCCTCTCAACAGCCAAACAAGTTTCCAAAAGGATGAGTTTGCAACTACTTTACTTTTGGAGAAAAATCTAAACATTCATTATTCAATAGGGTCTAATAGCAAAAAGCAGCGATTTGAATGAACAGTCACATTTCTTGGTAGAATCGTGCAGAATTGAAATTTTTGACGTTTTTCTACTCCTCTCATGAGCCCAAACAAGTTTCTAAAAGGATGAGTTTGCAACTACTTTAGTTTTGGAAAAAATTCAAAACATTCATTATTCAAAAGAGCCCAATATCAAAAAGCAGCAGTTTGAATGAACACTCACATTTCTTAGTAGAATCGTGCAAGATTGAAATTTTTGACGTTTTTCTACTCCTCTATTGAGCCCAATAAGACTCTAGAAGGATGAGTTTGCACCTACTTTACTTTTGGAGAAAATTCAATACATTCATTATTCAATAGGGTCTTATATTAAAAAGTAGCGTTTTGAATGAACAATCACAGTTCTTGGTAGAATCGTGCAGGATTGAAATTTTTGATGCTTTTCTACTCCTCTCAACAGCCCAAACAAGTTTCTAAAAGGATGAGTTTGCACCTACTTTACTTTTGGAGAAAATTCAAAACATTCATTATTCAATAGAGCCCAATAGCAAAAACTAGCGTTTTGAATGAACAATCACATTTCTTGGTAGAATTGTGCAGGATTGAAATTTTTGATGTTTTTCTACTCCTCTCAACAGCCAAACAAGTTTCCAAAAGGATGAGTTTGCAACTACTTTACTTTTGGAGAAAAATCTAAACATTCATTATTCAATAGAATCTAATAGCAAAAAGCAGCGATTTGAATGAACAGTCACATTTCTTGGTAGAATCATGCAGAATTGAAATTTTTGACGTTTTTCTACTCCTCTCATGAGCCCAAACAAGTTTCTAAAAGGATGAGTTTGCAACTACTTTAGTTTTGGAGAAAATTCAAAACATTCATTATTCAAAAGAGCCCAATATCAAAAAGCAGCAGTTTGAATGAACACTCACATTTCTTAGTAGAATCGTGCAAGATTGAAATTTTTGACGTTTTTCTACTCCTCTATTGAGCCCCAATAAGACTCTAGAAGGATGAGTTTGCACCTACTTTACTTTTGGAGAAAATTCAATACATTCATTATTCAATAGGGTCTAATATTAAAAAGTAGCGTTTTGAATAAACAATCACAGTTCTTGGTAGAATCGTGCAGGATTGAAATTTTTGATGCTTTTCTACTCCTCTCAACAGCCCAAACAAGTTTCTAAAAGGACGAGTTTGCAACTACTTAACTTTTGGAGCAAATTCAAAATATTCATTATTCAATAGGGCCCAATAGCAAAAATCAGCGGTTTGAATGAACACTCACATTTCTTGGTAGAATCGTTCAGGATTGAAATTTTCGATGTTTTTCTACTCCTCCTATGAACCCAAACAACACTCTAGAAGGGATGATTTTGCAACTACTTTACATTTGGAGAAAATTCAAAATATTCATTATTCAATAGGGTGTAAAAGCAAAAAGCAGCGTTTTGAATGAACAATCAGTTCTTGGTAGAATCAAGCAGGATTAAAATTTTTGATGCTTTTCTACTCCACTCAACAGCCCAAACAAGTTTCTAAAAGGATGAGTTTGCAACTACTTTACTTTTGGAGCAAATTCAAAACATTCATTATTCAATAGGGCCAAATAGCAAAAAGCAGCGGTTTGAATGAACACTCACATTTCTTAGTAGAATCGTAGAAATGACGTGGAAGTGCAATAAGGACTGCGCTTGCTTCTGGTAGAGTAAAGGGTTCTTTATTCAGCCAACGCGTTTCCTGAGCCTGCTGGCTCACTTCATCAGGGCAGAGCTCAGGAAACGCGTTGGCTGAATAAAGAACCCTTTACTCTAACAGAAGCAAGCACAGTCCTTATTGCACTTCCACGTCATTTCTGCAATTCTGTCCTAGGACCCTGTGCAGACTTGCTGCTGCTTCTTAAGCGTTCATGGGTGTTGTGACTTCCTCACAACCCCAATAGGTGAGCACCTTCCTTACTGTTCCACAATTTTAATTGTTTTATACAGATTTCACACAGTGGATGCGCCCTGTATCTCTCCTTTTAGTAGAATCGTGCAAGATTTAAATTTTTGAGGTTTTTCTACGCCTCTCATGAGCCCCAATAAGACTCTAGAAGGATGAGTTTGCACCTACTTTACTTTTTGAGAAAATTCAAAACATTCATTATTCAATAGGGTCTAATAGCAAAAAGCAGCGTTTTGAATGAACAATCACAGTTCTTGGTAGAATCGTGCAGGATTGAAATTTTTGATGCTTTTCTACTCCTCTCAACAGCCCAAACAAGTTTCTAAAAGGATGAGTTTGCACCTACTTTACTTTTGGAGAAAATTCAAAACATTCATTATTCAAAAGGGCCCAATAGCAAAAAGCAGCGGTTTGAAAGAACACTCACATTTCTTGGTAGAATCGTGCAGGAGTGAAATTTTTGATGTTTTTCTACTCCTCTCATGAGCCCAAACAAGACTCTAGAAGGATGAGCTTGCAACTACTTTACTTTTGGAGAAAATTCAAAACAGTCATTATTCAATAGGGTCTAATAGCAAAAAGGAGAGTTTTGAATGAACTATCACAGTTCTTGGTACAATTGCGCAGGATTGAAATTTTTTGATGCTTTTCTACTCCTCTCAACAGCCCAAACAAGTTTCTAAAAGGATGAATTTGGAACAACTTATCTTTTGGAGAAAATTCAAAACATTCATTATTCAATAGAGCCCAATAGTAAAAAGCAACGTTTTGAATGAACAATCACATTTCTTGGTAGAATCGTGCAGGATTGAAATTTTTTACGTTTTTCTACTCCTCTCATGAGCCCCAATAAGACTCTAGAAGGATGAGTTTGCACCTACTTTACCTTTGGAGAAAATTCAAAACATTCATTATTCAAAAGGGTCTAATAACAAAAAGCAGCGTTTTGAATGAACAATCACAGTTCTTGGTAGAATTGTGCAGGATTGAAATTTTTGATGCTTTTCTACTCCTCTCAACAGCCCAAACAAGTTTCTAAAAGGATGAGTTTGCAACTACTTTACTTTTGGAGAAAATTCAAAACATTCGTTATTCAAAAGGGCCCAATAGCAAAAAGCAGCGGTTTGAAAGAACACTCACATTTCTTGGTAGAATCGTGCAGGATTGAAATTTTTGACGTTTTTCTACTACTCTCATGAGCGCAAACAAGACTCTAGAAGGCTGAGCTTGCAACTACTTTACTTTTGGATAAAATTCAAAACATTCATTATTCAATAGGGCCCAATAGCAAAAGGAAGCGGCTTGAATGAACACTCACATTTCTTGGTAGAATCGTGCAGGATTGAAATTCTTGATGTTTTTCTACTCCTCTCATGAGCCCAAACAAGACTCTAAAAGGATGAGCTTGCAACTACTTTACTTTTGGAGCACATTCAAAACATTCATTATTCAATAGAGCCCAATAGCAAAAAGCAGTGTTTTGAATGAACAATCACAGTTCTTGGTAGAATCGTGCAGGATTGAAATTTTTGATGCTTTTCTACTCCTCTCAACAGCCTAAACAAGTTTCTAAAAGGATGAGTTTGCAACTACTTTACTTTTGGAGAAAATTCATAACATTCATTATTCAATAGGGTCTAATAGCAAAGAGCAGCGTTTTGAATGAACAATCACAGTTCTTGGTAGAATTGAGCAGGAATAAAATTTTTGATGCTTTTCTACTCCTCTCAACAGCCCAAACAAGTTTCTAAAAGGATGAGTTTGCAACTACTTTACTTTTGGAGAAAATTCAAAACATTCATTATTCAAAAGAGCCCAATATCAAAAAGCAGCAGTTTGAATGAACACTCACATTTCTTAGTAGAATCGTGCAAGATTTAAATTTTTGAGGTTTTTCTACTCCTCTCATGAGCCCCAATAAGACTCTAGAAGGATGAGTTTGCACCTACTTTACTTTTTGAGAAAATTCAAAACATTCATTATTCAATAGGGTCTAATAGCAAAAAGCAGCGTTTTGAATGAACAATCACAGTTCTTGGTAGAATCGTGCAGGATTGAAATTTTTGATGCTTTTCTACTCCTCTCAACAGCCCAAACAAGTTTCTAAAAGGATGAGTTTGCACCTACTTTACTTTTGGAGAAAATTCAAAACATTCATTATTCAAAAGGGCCCAATAGCAAAAAGCAGCGGTTTGAAAGAACACTCACATTTCTTGGTAGAGTCGTGCAGGAGTGAAATTTTTGATGTTTTTCTACTCCTCCTATGAACCCAAACAACACTCTAGAAGCATGATTTTGCAACTACTTTACATTTGGAGAAAATTCAAAACATTCATTATTCAATAGGGTGTAATAGCAAAAAGCAGCGTTTTGAATGAACAATCACATTTCTTGGTAGAATTGTGCAGGATTGAAATTTTAATGTTTTTCTACTCCTCTCAACAGCCCAAACAAGTTTCCAAAAGGATGAGTTTGCAACTACTTTACTTTTGGAGAAAAATCTAAACATTCATTATTCAATAGGGTCTAATAGCAAAAAGCAGCGATTTGAATGAACAGTCACATTTCTTGGTAAAATCATGCAGAATTGAAATTTTTGATGTTTTTCTACTCCTCTCATGAGCCCAAACAAGTTTCTAAAAGGATGAGTTTGCAACTACTTTAGTTTTGGAGAAAATTTAAAACATTCATTATTCAAAAGAGCCCAATATCAAAAAGCAGCAGTTTGAATGAACACTCACATTTCTTAGTAGAATCATGCAAGATTGAAATTTTTGACGTTTTTCTACTCCTCTATTGAGCCCCAATAAGACTCTAGAAGGATGAGTTTGCACTTACTTTACTTTTGGAGAAAATTCAATACATTCATTATTCAATAGGGTCTAATATTAAAAAGCAGCGTTTTGAATGAACAATCACAGTTCTTGGTAGAATCGTGTAGGATTGAAATTTTTGATGCTTTTCTACTCCTCTCAACAGCCCAAACAAGTTTCTAAAAGGATGAGTTTGCAACTACTTAACTTTTGGAGCAAATTCAAAACATTCATTATTCAATAGTGCCCAATAGCAAAAAGCAGCGGTTTGAATGAACACTCACATTTCTTGGTAGAATCGTGCAGGATTGAAATTTTTGATGTTGTTCTACTCCTCTAATGAGCCCAAACAAGACTCTAGAAGGATGAGTTTGCAACTACTTTACTTTTGGAGAAAATTCAAAACATTCATTATTCAATAGGGTCTAATAGCAAAAAGCAGCGTTTTGAATGAACAATCACAGTTCTTGGTAGAATCGAGCAGGATTAAAATTTTTGATGCTTTTCTACTCCTCTCAACAGCCCAATCAAGTTTCTAAAAGGATGAGTTTGCAACTACTTAACTTTTGGAGCAAATTCAAAACATTCATTATTCAATAGGGCCCAATAGCAAAAAGCAGCGGTTTGAATGAACACTCACATTTCTTGGTAGAATCGTTCAAGATTGAAATTTTCGATGTTTTTCTACTCCTCCTATGAACCCAAACAACACTCTAGAAGGATGATTTTGCAACTACTTTACATTTGGAGAAAATTCAAAACATTCATTATTCAATAGGGTGTAATAGCAAAAAGCAGCGTTTTGAATGAACAATCAGTTCTTGGTAGAATTGAGCAGGAATAAAATTTTTGATGCTTTTCTACTCCACTCAACAGCCCAAACAAGTTTCTAAAAGGATGATTTTGCAACTACTTTACTTTTGGAGAAAATTCAAAACATTCATTATTCAAAAGAGCCCAATATCAAAAAGCAGCAGTTTGAATGAACACTCACATTTCTTAGTAGAATCGTGCAAGATTTAAATTTTTGAGGTTTTTCTACTCCTCTCATGAGCCCCAATAAGACTCTAGAAGGATGAGTTTGCACCTACTTTACTTTTTGAGAAAATTCAAAACATTCATTATTCAATAGGGTCTAATAGCAAAAAGCAGCGTTTTGAATGAACAATCACAGTTCTTGGTAGAATCGTGCAGGATTGAAATTTTTGATGCTTTTCTACTCCTCTCAACAGCCCAAACAAGTTTCTAAAAGGATGAGTTTGCACCTACTTTACTTTTGGAGAAAATTCAAAACATTCATTATTCAAAAGGGCCCAATAGCAAAAAGCAGCGGTTTGAAAGAACACTCACATTTCTTGGTAGAATCGTGCAGGAGTGAAATTTTTGATGTTTTTCTACTCCTCTCATGAGCCCAAACAAGACTCTAGAAGGATGAGCTTGCAACTACTTTACTTTTGGAGAAAATTCAAAACAGTCATTATTCAATAGGGTCTAATAGCAAAAAGGAGAGTTTTGAATGAACTATCACAGTTCTTGGTACAATCGTGCAGGATTGAAATTTTTGATGCTTTTCTACTCTTCTCAACAGCCGAAACAAGTTTCTAAAAGGATGAGTTTGCCACTACTTTACTTTTGGAGAAAATTCATAACATTCATTATTCAATAGGGTCTAATAGCAAAAAGCAGCGTTTTGAATGAACAATCACAGTTCTTGGTAGAATCGTGCAGGATTGAAATTTTTGATGTTTTTCTACTCCTCTCAACAGCCCAAACAAGTTTCTAAAAGGATTAGTTTGCAACTACTTTACTTTTGGAGAAAATTCAAAACATTCATTGTTCAATAGGGCCTAAAGGAAAAAAGCAGCGGTGTGAATGAACACTCACATTTCTTGGTAGAGTCGTGCAGGAATTAAATTTTTGTCGTTTTCTACTCCTCTCATGAGCCCAAAAAAGACTCTAGAATGATGAGTTTGCAACTACTTTACTTTTGGAGAAAATTCTAAACATTCATTATTCAATAGGGTCTAATAGCAAAAAGCAGCGTTTTGAATGAACAGTCACATCTCTTGGTAAAATCGTGCAGGATTGAAATTTTTGACGTTTTTCTACTCCTCTTATGAGCCCAAACAAGACTCTAGAAGGATGAGTTTGCAACTAGTTTACTTTTGGAGAAAATTCAAAACATTCATTATTCAATAGGGTCTAATAGCAAAGAGCAGCGTTTTGAATGAACAATCACAGTTCTTGGTAGAATCGAGCAGGATTAAAATTTTTGATGCTTTTCTACTCCTCTCAACAGCCCAAACAAGTTTCTAAAAGGATGACTTTGCAACTACTTAACTTTTTGAGCAAATTCAAAACATTCATTATTCAATAGGGCCCAATAGCAAAAAGCAGCGGTTTGAATGAACACTCACATTTCTTGGTAGAATCGTTCAGGATTGAAATTTTTGATGTTTTTCTATTCCTCTTATGAACCCAAACAACACTCTAGAAGCATGATTTTGCAACTACTTTACTTTTGGAGAAAATTCAAAACATTCATTATTCAATAGAGCCCAATAGCAAAAACTAGCGTTTTGAATGAACAATCACATTTCTTGGTAGAATTGTGCAGGATTGAAATTTTTGATGTTTTTCTACTCCTCTCAACAGCCCAAACAAGTTTCCAAAAGGATGAGTTTGCAACTACTTTACTTTTGGAGAAAAATCTAAACATTCATTATTCAATAGGGTCTAATAGCAAAAAGCAGCGATTTGAATGAACAGTCACATTTCTTGGTAGAATCGTGCAGAATTGAAATTTTTGACGTTTTTCTACTCCTCTCATGAGCCCAAACAAGTTTCTAAAAGGATGAGTTTGCAACTACTTTAGTTTTGGAGAAAATTCAAATCATTCATTATTCAAAAGAGCCCAATATCAAAAAGCAGCAGTTTGAATGAACACTCACATTTCTTAGTAGAATCGTGCAAGATTGAAATTTTTGATGTTTTTCTACTCCTCCTATGAACCCAAACAACACTCTAGAAGGATGATTTTGCAACTACTATACATTTGGAGAAAATTCAAAACATTCATTATTCAATAGGGTGTAATAGCAAAAAGCAGCGTTTTGAATGAACAATCAGTTCTTGGTAGAATCAAGCAGGATTAAAATTTTTGATGCTTTTCTACTCCAATCAACAGCCCAAACAAGTTTCTAAAAGGATGAGTTTGCAACTACTTTACTTTTTGAGCAAATTCAAAACATTCATTATTCAATAGGGCCAAATAGCAAAAATCAGCGGTTTGAATGAACACTCACATTTCTTAGTAGAATTGTAGAAATGACGTGGAAGTGCAATAAGGACTGCGCTTGCTTCTGGTAGAGTAAAGGGTTCTTTATTCAGCCAACACGTTTCCTGATCCTGCTGGCTCACTTCATCAGGGCAGAGCTCAGGAAACGCGTTGGCTGAATAAAGAACCCTTTACTCTACCAGAATCAAGCGCAGTCCTTATTGCACTTCCACGTCATTTCTGCAATTCTGTCCTAGGACCCTGTGCAGACTTGCTGCTGCTTCTTAACCCTCTGTCAGGCGCAATATAGATTCTCCTCAGTTCATGCGCAATGTGCCTGACAAGCACAGGTCAGAAAACCACCTATAGTAGCTACATATTTCAATTTCAGGACTATAGAAGTAGTCAGTGACCTTCATAGGAATGTATTAAAACAGATTACACCAAATCAGATGCAAAAAAAAACATTTATTAACCATAAACTTATTAAAACTAAAAGTACCACTTTTCGGTAGTACCGCCAAATAGGCTCCAGTTATCTTTACTTAACTATTGCTTAAATATAAAATTATGGAAAAAAACTTAAAGGATATTGCACTTAGATGTTACTTAATTATTTTCTACTCATCTTCAGTGGTTTCAATTGCAGCAGAAGCAGCACAGGTACACTTAGAAAAGCAAGGCTGGCAGACGAAAGTTGCATGGGAAAGGCAGATTGATTCTTTACATATTTTGCAGTCATATTTAGAAAGCCTTCTGAAACCAGATACAAATGAGCAGGTAATACAACTGCGTCTTTTAGAAGGTGGTAGAGTCGGTGTTTGTTCTGGAACGTCCTTGGGACGTCCTTTGTATTTTTATCTTTGCCCAAATAATAAGCTAGATCTGTGTCTGTTTCCTCTGTATCAGTGTCATCACCATCCTGCTCTGTTCCAGAATCAGTGTTACATTCTGCTACCTCATCTTCAGATGAAATGTCACTAGATTCTTCTAAATCCTCAGTTACTGCTGGTTCTTCCTCATCATCTTCTAACAAAAAAATCTTCATTTCTTCTAAATGAAGGGGTTTAGATGAATCATACTGTTTTCTGGCCATTGCAGCAGAAAATCTGAAGCAAGAGAGAAAGAGTATGTGTTAGGGCGCAATGTGCCTTAGAAGCCACCCTCCTTTTGTCTAAGAAAACAGTACTTATGTACACTAACTTAGCATTAATCCTTCATAAAACAAGCTAAATACACAATCGTGATGAATAAAAAAAGAAAATACTAACCTTTCAATTTGTGTTGAAATCAGGCGCAATGTGCCTGAGAAGCCAAAGTGTTGATATCTGCTCACTAGAAGGTCTGCTGAGTCACTGTGATATCAGGTTTCACAGAGCCTGTAGAGTCAGGAGATAACTAGGAGGGGTGGGGTTTTCTGATAAGTGGGCAAGGAGAGAGAAGTGAAACTAATTACTGTGTGCCTGTCAGATCTATTGCGCCTGACGGAGGGTTAAGCGTTCATGGGTGTTGTGACTTCCTGACAACCCCAATAGGTGAGCACCTTCCTTACTGTTCCACAATTTTAATTGTTTTATACGGATTTCACACAGTGGATGCGCCCTGTATCTCTCCTTTTAGTAGAATCGTGCAAGATTTAAATTTTTGAGGTTTTTCTACTACTCTGATGAGCCCCAATAAGACTCTAGAAGGATGAGTTTGCACCTACTTTACTTTTTGAGAAAATTCAAAACATTCATTATTCAATAGGGTCTAATAGCAAAAAGCAGCGTTTTGAATGAACAATCACAGTTCTTGGTAGAATCGTGCAGGATTGAAATTTTTGATGCTTTTCTACTCCTCTCAACAGCCCAAACAAGTTTCTAAAAGGATGAGTTTGCACCTACTTTACTTTTGGAGAAAATTCAAAACATTCATTATTCAAAAGGGCCCAATAGCAAAAAGCAGCGGTTTGAAAGAACACTCACATTTCTTGGTAGAGTCGTGCAGGAGTGAAATTTTTGATGTTTTTCTACTCCTCTCATGAGTCCAAACAAGACTCTAGAAGGATGAGCTTGCAACTACTTTACTTTTGGAGAAAATTCAAAACAGTCATTATTCAATAGGGTCTAATAGCAAAAAGAAGAGTTTTGAATGAACTATCACAGTTCTTGGTACAATCGCGCAGGATTGAAATTTTTTGATGCTTTTCTACTCCTCTCAACAGCCCAAACAAGTTTCTAAAAGTATGAATTTGGAACAACTTAACTTTTGGAGAAAATTCAAAACATTCATTATTCAATAGAGCCCAATAGTAAAAAGCAACGTTTTGAATGAACAATCACATTTCTTGGTAGAATCGTGCAGGATTGAAAGTTTTGCTGCTTTTCTACTCCTTTCACCAGCCCAAACAAGTTTCTAAAAGGATGAGATTGCAAATACTTAACTTTTGGAGAAAATCCAAAACATTCATTATTCAATAGGGCCCAATAGCAAAAAGCAACGTTTTGAATGAACAATCACATTTCTTGGTAGAATCGTGCAGGATTGAAATTTTTGACATTTTTCTACTCCTCTCATGAGCCCAAACAAGTTTCTAAAAGGATGAGTTTGCAACTACTTTACTTTTGGAGAAAATTCAAAACATTCATTATTCAATAGAGCACATTATCAAAAAGCAGCGGTTTGAATGAACACTCACATTTCTTAGTAGAATCGTTCAGGATTGAAATTTTTGATGTTTTTCTATTCCTCTTATGAACCCAAACAACACTCTAGAAGCATGATTTTGAAACTACTTTACTTTTGGAGAAAATTCAAAACATTCATTATTCAATAGAGCCCAATAGCAAAAAGCAGCGTTTTGAATGAACAATCACATTTCTTGGTAGAATTGTGCAGTTTTGAAATTTTTGATGTTTTTCTACTCCTCTCAACAGCCAAACAAGTTTCCAAAAGGATGAGTTTGCAACTACTTTACTTTTGGAGAAAAATCTAAACATTCATTATTCAATAGGGTCTAATAGCAAAAAGCAGCGATTTGAATGAACAGTCACATTTCTTGGTAGAATCGTGCAGAATTGAAATTTTTGATGTTTTTCTACTCCTCTCATGAGCCCAAACAAGTTTCTAAAAGGATGAGTTTGCAACTACTTTAGTTTTGGAGAAAATTCAAAACATTCATTATTCAAAAGAGCCCAATATCAAAAAGCAGCAGTTTGAATGAACACTCACATTTCTTAGTAGAATAGTGCAAGATTGAAATTTTTGACGTTTTTCTACTCCTCTATTGAGCCCCAATAAGAGTCTAGAAGGATGAGTTTGCACCTACTTTACTTTTGGAGAAAATTCAATACATTCATTATTCAATAGGGTCTAATATTAAAAAGTAGCGTTTTGAATGAACAATCACAGTTCTTGGTAGAATCGTGCAGGATTGAAATTTTTGATGCTTTTCTACTCCTCTCAACAGCCCAAACAAGTTTCTAAAAGGACGAGTTTGCAACTACTTAACTTTTGGAGCAAATTCAAAACATTCATTATTCAATAGGGCCCAATAGCAAAAATCAGCGGTTTGAATGAACACTCACATTTCTTGGTAGAATCGTTCAGGATTGAAATTTTCGATGTTTTTCTACTCCTCCTATGAACCCAAACAACACTCTAGAAGGGATGATTTTGCAACTACTTTACATTTGGAGAAAATTCAAAACATTCATTATTCAATAGGGTGTAATAGCAAAAAGCAGCGTTTTGAATGAACAATCAGTTCTTGGTAGAATCAAGCAGGATTAAAATTTTTGATGCTTTTCTACTCCACTCAACAGCCCAAACAAGTTTCTAAAAGGATGAGTTTGCAACTACTTTACTTTTGGAGCAAATTCAAAACATTCATTATTCAATAGGGCCAAATAGCAAAAAGCAGCGGTTTGAATGAGCACTCACATTTCTTAGTAGAATCGTAGAAATGACGTGGAAGTGCAATAAGGACTGCGCTTGCTTCTGGTAGAGTAAAGGGTTCTTTATTCAGCCAACGCGTTTCCTGAGCCTGCTGGCTCACTTCATCAGGGCAGAGCTCAGGAAACGCGTTGGCTGAATAAAGAACCCTTTACTCTAACAGAAGCAAGCGCAGTCCTTATTGCACTTCCACGTCATTTCTGCAATTCTGTCCTAGGACCCTGTGCAGACTTGCTGCTGCTTCTTAAGCGTTCATGAGTGTTGTGACTTCCTCACAACCCCAATAGGTGAGCACCTTCCTTACTGTTCCACAATTTTAATTGTTTTATACAGATTTCACACAGTGGATGCGCCCTGTATCTCTCCTTTTAGTAGAATCGTGCAAGATTTAAATTTTTGAGGTTTTTCTACGCCTCTCATGAGCCCCAATAAGACTCTAGAAGGATGAGTTTGCACCTACTTTACTTTTTGAGAAAATTCAAAACATTCATTATTCAATAGGGTCTAATAGCAAAAAGCAGCGTTTTGAATGAACAATCACAGTTCTTGGTAGAATCGTGCAGGATTGAAATTTTTGATGCTTTTCTACTCCTCTCAACAGCCCAAACAAGTTTCTAAAAGGATGAGTTTGCACCTACTTTAATTTTGGAGAAAATTCAAAACATTCATTATTCAAAAGGGCCCAATAGCAAAAAGCAGCGGTTTGAAAGAACACTCACATTTCTTGGTAGAATCGTGCAGGAGTGAAATTTTTGATGTTTTTCTACTCCTCTCATGAGCCCAAACAAGACTCTAGAAGGATGAGCTTGCAACTACTTTACTTTTGGAGAAAATTCAAAACAGTCATTATTCAATAGGGTCTAATAGCAAAAAGGAGAGTTTTGAATGAACTATCACAGTTCTTGGTACAATTGCGCAGGATTGAAATTTTTTGATGCTTTTCTACTCCTCTCAACAGCCCAAACAAGCTTCTAAAAGGATGAGATTGCAAATACTTAACTTTTGGAGAAAATCCAAAACATTCATTATTCAATAGAGCCCAATAGTAAAAAGCAACGTTTTAAATGAACAATCACATTTCTTGGTAGAATCGTGCAGGATTGAAATTTTTTACGTTCTTCTACTCCTCTCATGAGCCCCAATAAGACTCTAGAAGGATGAGTTTGCACCTACTTTACCTTTAGAGAAAATTCAAAACATTCATTATTCAAAAGGGTCTAATAACAAAAAGCAGCGTTTTGAATGAACAATCACAGTTCTTGGTAGAATTGTGCAGGATTGAAATTTTTGATGCTTTTCTACTCCTCTCAACAGCCCAAACAAGTTTCTAAAAGGATGAGTTTGCAAATACTTTACTTTTGGAGAAAATTCAAAACATTCATTATTCAAAAGGGCCCAATAGCAAAAAGCAGCGGTTTGAAAGAACACTCACATTTCTTGGTAGAATCGTGCAGGATTGAAATTTTTGACGTTTTTCTACTACTCTCATGAGCGCAAACAAGACTCTAGAAGGCTGAGCTTGCAACTACTTTACTTTTGGATAAAATTCAAAACATTCATTATTCAATAGGGCCCAATAGCAAAAGGAAGCGGCTTGAGTGAACACTCACATTTCTTGGTAGAATCGTGCAGGATTGAAATTCTTGATGTTTTTCTACTCCTCTCATGAGCCCAAACAAGACTCTAAAAGGATGAGCTTGCAACTACTTTACTTTTGGAGAACATTCAAAACATTCATTATTCAATAGAGCCCAATAGCAAAAAGCAGTGTTTTGAATGAACAATCACAGTTCTTGGTAGAATCGAGCAGGATTAAAATTTTTGATGCTTTTCTACTCCTCTCAACAGCCCAAACAAGTTTCTAAAAGGATGACTTTGCAACTACTTAACTTTTTGAGCAAATTCAAAACATTCATTATTCAATAGGGCCCAATAGCAAAAAGCAGCGGTTTGAATGAACACTCACATTTCTTGGTAGAATCGTTCAGGATTGAAATTTTTGATGTTTTTCTATTCCTCTTATGAACCCAAACAACACTCTAGAAGCATGATTTTGCAACTACTTTACTTTTGGAGAAAATTCAAAACATTCATTATTCAATAGAGCCCAAAGCAAAAACTAGCGTTTTGAATGAACAATCACATTTCTTGGTAGAATTGTGCAGGATTGAAATTTTTGATGTTTTTCTACTCCTCTCAACAGCCCAAACAAGTTTCCAAAAGGATGAGTTTGCAACTACTTTACTTTTGGAGAAAAATCTAAACATTCATTATTCAATAGGGTCTAATAGCAAAAAGCAGCGATTTGAATGAACAGTCACATTTCTTGGTAGAATCGTGCAGAATTGAAATTTTTGACGTTTTTCTACTCCTCTCATGAGCCTAAACAAGTTTCTAAAAGGATGAGTTTGCAACTACTTTAGTTTTGGAGAAAATTCAAATCATTCATTATTCAAAAGAGCCCAATATCAAAAAGCAGCAGTTTGAATGAACACTCACATTTCTTAGTAGAATCGTGCAAGATTGAAATTTTTGATGTTTTTCTACTCCTCCTATGAACCCAAACAACACTCTAGAAGGATGATTTTGCAACTACTATACATTTGCAGAAAATTCAAAACATTCATTATTCAATAGGGTGTAATAGCAAAAAGCAGCATTTTGAATGAACAATCAGTTCTTGGTAGAATCAAGCAGTATTAAAATTTTTGATGCTTTTCTACTCCACTCAACAGCCCAAACAAGTTTCTAAAAGGATGAGTTTGCAACTACTTTACTTTTGGAGCAAATTCAAAACATTCATTATTCAATAGGGCCAAATAGCAAAAATCAGCGGTTTGAATGAACACTCACATTTCTTAGTAGAATTGTAGAAATGACGTGGAAGTGCAATAAGGACTGCGCTTGCTTCTGGTAGAGTAAAGGGTTCTTTATTCAGCCAACGCGTTTCCTGATCCTGCTGGCTCACTTCATCAGGGCAGAGCTCAGGAAACGCGTTGGCTGAATAAAGAACCCTTTACTCTACCAGAATCAAGCGCAGTCCTTATTGCACTTCCACGTCATTTCTGCAATTCTGTCCTAGGACCCTGTGCAGACTTGCTGCTGCTTCTTAAGCGTTCATGGGTGTTGTGACTTCCTGACAACCCCAATAGGTGAGCACCTTCCTTACTGTTCCACAATTTTAATTGTTTTATACGGATTTCACACAGTGGATGCGCCCTGTATCTCTCCTTTTAGTAGAATCGTGCAAGATTTAAATTTTTGAGGTTTTTCTACTCCTCTCATGAGCCTCAATAAGACTCTAGAAGGATGAGTTTGCACCTACTTTACTTTTTGAGAAAATTCAAAACATTCATTATTCAATAGGGTCTAATAGCAAAAAGCAGCGTTTTGAATGAACAATCACAGTTCTTGGTAGAATCGTGCAGGATTGAAATTTTTGATGCTTTTCTACTCCTCTCAACAGCCCAAACAAGTTTCTAAAAGGATGAGTTTGCACCTACTTTACTTTTGGAGAAAATTCAAAACATTCATTATTCAAAAGGGCCCAATAGCAAAAAGCAGCGGTTTGAAAGAACACTCACATTTCTTGGTAGAGTCGTGCAGGAGTGAAATTTTTGATGTTTTTCTACTCCTCTCATGAGTCCAAACAAGACTCTAGAAGGATGAGCTTGCAACTACTTTACTTTTGGAGAAAATTCAAAACAGTCATTATTCAATAGGGTCTAATAGCAAAAAGAAGAGTTTTGAATGAACTATCACAGTTCTTGGTACAATCGCGCAGGATTGAAATTTTTTGATGCTTTTCTACTCCTCTCAACAGCCCAAACAAGTTTCTAAAAGGATGAATTTGGAACAACTTAACTTTTGGAGAAAATTCAAAACATTCATTATTCAATAGAGCCCAATAGTAAAAAGCAACGTTTTGAATGAACAATCACATTTCTTGGTAGAATCGTGCAGGATTGAAAGTTTTGCTGCTTTTCTACTCCTTTCACCAGCCCAAACAAGTTTCTAAAAGGATGAGATTGCAAATACTTAACTTTTGGAGAAAATCCAAAACATTCATTATTCAATAGGGCCCAATAGCAAAAAGCAACGTTTTGAATGAACAATCACATTTCTTGGTAGAATCGTGCAGGATTGAAATTTTTGACATTTTTCTACTCCTCTCATGAGCCCAAACAAGTTTCTAAAAGGATGAGTTTGCAACTACTTTACTTTTGGAGAAAATTCAAAACATTCATTATTCAATAGAGCACATTATCAAAAAGCAGCGGTTTGAATGAACACTCACATTTCTTAGTAGAATCGTTCAGGATTGAAATTTTTGATGTTTTTCTATTCCTCTTATGAACCCAAACAACACTCTAGAAGCATGATTTTGAAACTACTTTACTTTGGAGAAAATTCAAAACATTCATTATTCAGTAGAGCCCAATAGCAAAAAGCAGCGTTTTGAATGAACAATCACATTTCTTGGTAGAATTGTGCAGTTTTGAAATTTTTGATGTTTTTCTACTCCTCTCAACAGCCAAACAAGTTTCCAAAAGGATGAGTTTGCAACTACTTTACTTTTGGAGAAAAATCTAAACATTCATTATTCAATAGGGTCTAATAGCAAAAAGCAGCGATTTGAATGAACAGTCACATTTCTTGGTAGAATCGTGCAGAATTGAAATTTTTGACGTTTTTCTACTCCTCTCATGAGCCCAAACAAGTTTCTAAAAGGATGAGTTTGCAACTACTTTAGTTTTGGAAAAAATTCAAAACATTCATTATTCAAAAGAGCCCAATATCAAAAAGCAGCAGTGTGAATGAACACTCACATTTCTTAGTAGAATCGTGCAAGATTGAAATTTTTGACGTTTTTCTACTCCTCTATTGAGCCCCAATAAGACTCTAGAAGGATGAGTTTGCACCTACTTTACTTTTGGAGAAAATTCAATACATTCATTATTCAATAGGGTCTAATATTAAAAAGTAGCGTTTTGAATGAACAATCACAGTTCTTGGTAGAATCGTGCAGGATTGAAATTTTTGATGCTTTTCTACTCCTCTCAACAGCCCAAACAAGTTTCTAAAAGGACGAGTTTGCAACTACTTAACTTTTGGAGCAAATTCAAAACATTCATTATTCAATAGGGCCCAATAGCAAAAATCAGCGGTTTGAATGAACACTCACATTTCTTGGTAGAATCGTTCAGGATTGAAATTTTCGATGTTTTTCTACTCCTCCTGTGAACCCAAACAACACTCTAGAAGGGATGATTTTGCAACTACTTTACATTTGGAGAAAATTCAAAACATTCATTATTCAATAGGGTGTAATAGCAAAAAGCAGCGTTTTGAATGAACAATCAGTTCTTGGTAGAATCAAGCAGGATTAAAATTTTTGATGCTTTTCTACTCCACTCAACAGCCCAAACAAGTTTCTAAAAGGATGAGTTTGCAACTACTTTACTTTTGGAGTAAATTCAAAACATTCATTATTCAATAATAATAATAATAATAATTTTTATTTATATAGCGCCAACATATTCCGCAGCACTTTACAATTAAGTGGGGACATGTACAGACAATAAATTCAATACAAGTTAAGACAATTCAAACAGTGACATTAGGAGTGAGGTCCCTGCTCGCAAGCTTACAATCTACAAGGAAATGGGGGGACACAGTAGGTGAGAAATGCTTGTTAATTCAGGTCTGGCAATTATAATAGGGATTTTCATATAAAGCTGCATGATCCGGTCATCAGCCCGTGTGTTTAAGTGCAATAGACAAGTATCAAGTGCAGTTATCATGTGCATGAAGGGTGTGGAGACAGATGAATAGTAGGGTGCAGATTCAGAATAATATTTGGAAGGAGGGAACAGGGCAAAGTTAGCTTGCTGAGTAGTTGATGTGATAGGCTTCTTTGAAGAGATGGGTTTTCAAAGCGCGCTTGAATAGGTCAGGGCTAGGTATCAGTCTGATCGTCTGGGGAAGTGCATTCCAGAGAGCTGGAGCAGCACGAGAGAAGTCTTGGAGACGGAGGTGCGAGGTTCGGATTACGGGGGATGTTAGTCTTAGGTCATTTGTAGAACGGAGGGCACGTGTAGGGCGATAGACAGAGATGAGAGAGGAGATATAAGGCGGTGCAGAACAGTGGAGAGCCAAATAGCAAAAAGCAGCGGTTTGAATGAGCACTCACATTTCTTAGTAGAATCGTAGAAATGACGTGGAAGTGCAATAAGGACTGCGCTTGCTTCTGGTAGAGTAAAGGGTTCTTTATTCAGCCAACGCGTTTCCTGAGCCTGCTGGCTCACTTCATCAGGGCAGAGCTCAGGAAACGCGTTGGCTGAATAAAGAACCCTTTACTCTAACAGAAGCAAGCGCAGTCCTTATTGCACTACCACGTCATTTCTGCAATTCTGTCCTAGGACCCTGTGCAGACTTGCTGCTGCTTCTTAAGCGTTCATGAGTGTTGTGACTTCCTCACAACCCCAATAGGTGAGCACCTTCCTTACTGTTCCACAATTTTAATTGTTTTATACAGATTTCACACAGTGGATGCGCCCTGTATCTCTCCTTTTAGTAGAATCGTGCAAGATTTAAATTTTTGAGGTTTTTCTACGCCTCTCATGAGCCCCAATAAGACTCTAGAAGGATGAGTTTGCACCTACTTTACTTTTTGAGAAAATTCAAAACATTCATTATTCAATAGGGTCTAATAGCAAAAAGCAGCGTTTTGAATGAACAATCACAGTTCTTGGTAGAATCGTGCAGGATTGAAATTTTTGATGCTTTTCTACTCCTCTCAACAGCCCAAACAAGTTTCTAAAAGGATGAGTTTGCACCTACTTTACTTTTGGAGAAAATTCAAAACATTCATTATTCAAAAGGGCCCAATAGCAAAAAGCAGCGGTTTGAAAGAACACTCACATTTCTTGGTAGAATCGTGCAGGAGTGAAATTTTTGATGTTTTTCTACTCCTCTCATGAGCCCAAACAAGACTCTAGAAGGATGAGCTTGCAACTACTTTACTTTTGGAGAAAATTCAAAACAGTCATTATTCAATAGGGTCTAATAGCAAAAAGGAGAGTTTTGAATGAACTATCACAGTTCTTGGTACAATTGCGCAGGATTGAAATTTTTTGATGCTTTTCTACTCCTCTCAACAGCCCAAACAAGCTTCTAAAAGGATGAATTTGGAACAACTTATCTTTTGGAGAAAATTCAAAACATTCATTATTCAATAGAGCCCAATAGTAAAAAGCAATGTTTTAAATGAACAATCACATTTCTTGGTAGAATCGTGCAGGATTGAAATTTTTTACGTTTTTCTACTCCTCTCATGAGCCCCAATAAGACTCTAGAAGGATGAGTTTGCACCTACTTTACCTTTAGAGAAAATTCAAAACATTCATTATTCAAAAGGGTCTAATAACAAAAAGCAGCGTTTTGAATGAACAATCACAGTTCTTGGTAGAATTGTGCAGGATTGAAATTTTTGATGCTTTTCTACTCCTCTCAACAGCCCAAACAAGTTTCTAAAAGGATGAGTTTGCAACTACTTTACTTTTGGAGAAAATTCAAAACATTCATTATTCAAAAGGGCCCAATAGCAAAAAGCAGCGGTTTGAAAGAACACTCACATTTCTTGGTAGAATCGTGCAGGATTGAAATTTTTGACGTTTTTCTACTACTCTCATGAGCGCAAACAAGACTCTAGAAGGCTGAGCTTGCAACTACTTTACTTTTGGATAAAATTCAAAACATTCATTATTCAATAGGGCCCAATAGCAAAAGGAAGCGGCTTGAGTGAACACTCACATTTCTTGGTAGAATCGTGCAGGATTGAAATTCTTGATGTTTTTCTACTCCTCTCATGAGCCCAAACAAGACTCTAAAAGGATGAGCTTGCAACTACTTTACTTTTGGAGAACATTCAAAACATTCATTATTTAATAGAGCCCAATAGCAAAAAGCAGTGTTTTGAATGAACAATCACAGTTCTTGGTAGAATCGAGCAGGATTAAAATTTTTGATGCTTTTCTACTCCTCTCAACAGCCCAAACAAGTTTCTAAAAGGATGACTTTGCAACTACTTAACTTTTTGAGCAAATTCAAAACATTCATTATTCAATAGGGCCCAATAGCAAAAAGCAGCGGTTTGAATGAACACTCACATTTCTTGGTAGAATCGTTCAGGATTGAAATTTTTGATGTTTTTCTATTCCTCTTATGAACCCAAACAACACTCTAGAAGCATGATTTTGCAACTACTTTACTTTTGGAGAAAATTCAAAACATTCATTATTCAATAGAGCCCAATAGCAAAAACTAGCGTTTTGAATGAACAATCACATTTCTTGGTAGAATTGTGCAGGATTGAAATTTTTGATGTTTTTCTACTCCTCTCAACAGCCCAAACAAGTTTCCAAAAGGATGAGTTTGCAACTACTTTACTTTTGGAGAAAAATCTAAACATTCATTATTCAATAGGGTCTAATAGCAAAAAGCAGCGATTTGATGAACAGTCACATTTCTTGGTAGAATCGTGCAGAATTGAAATTTTTGACGTTTTTCTACTCCTCTCATGAGCCCAAACAAGTTTCTAAAAGGATGAGTTTGCAACTACTTTAGTTTTGGAGAAAATTCAAATCATTCATTATTCAAAAGAGCCCAATATCAAAAAGCAGCAGTTTGAATGAACACTCACATTTCTTAGTAGAATCGTGCAAGATTGAAATTTTTGATGTTTTTCTACTCCTCCTATGAACCCAAACAACACTCTAGAAGGATGATTTTGCAACTACTATACATTTGGAGAAAATTCAAAACATTCATTATTCAATAGGGTGTAATAGCAAAAAGCAGCGTTTTGAATGAACAATCAGTTCTTGGTAGAATCAAGCAGGATTAAAATATTTGATGCTTTTCTACTCCACTCAACAGCCCAAACAAGTTTCTAAAAGGATGAGTTTGCAACTACTTTACTTTTGGAGCAAATTCAAAACATTCATTATTCAATAGGGCCAAATAGCAAAAATCAGCGGTTTGAATGAACACTCACATTTCTTAGTAGAATCGTAGAAATGACGTGGAAGTGCAATAAGGACTGCGCTTGCTTCTGGTAGAGTAAAGGGTTCTTTATTCAGCACCTTCCTTACTGTTCCACAATTTTAATTGTTTTATACGGATTTCACACAGTGGATGCGCCCTGTATCTCTCCTTTTAGTAGAATCGTGCAAGATTTAAATTTTTGAGGTTTTTCTACTCCTCTCATGAGCCCCAATAAGACTCTAGAAGGATGAGTTTGCACCTACTTTACTTTTTGAGAAAATTCAAAACATTCATTATTCAATAGGGTCTAATAGCAAAAAGCAGCGTTTTGAATGAACAATCACAGTTCTTGGTAGAATCGTGCAGGATTGAAATTTTTGATGCTTTTCTACTCCTCTCAACAGCCCAAACAAGTTTCTAAAAGGATGAGTTTGCACCTACTTTACTTTTGGAGAAAATTCAAAACATTCATTATTCAAAAGGGCCCAATAGCAAAAAGCAGCGGTTTGAAAGAACACTCACATTTCTTGGTAGAGTCGTGCAGGAGTGAAATTTTTGATGTTTTTCTACTCCTCTCATGAGTCCAAACAAGACTCTAGAAGGATGAACTTGCAACTACTTTACTTTTGGAGAAAATTCAAAACAGTCATTATTCAATAGGGTCTAATAGCAAAAAGAAGAGTTTTGAATGAACTATCACAGTTCTTGGTACAATCGCGCAGGATTGAAATTTTTTGATGCTTTTCTACTCCTCTCAACAGCCCAAACAAGTTTCTAAAAGGATGAATTTGGAACAACTTAACTTTTGGAGAAAATTCAAAACATTCATTATTCAATAGAGCCCAATAGTAAAAAGCAACGTTTTGAATGAACAATCACATTTCTTGGTAGAATCGTGCAGGATTGAAAGTTTTGCTGCTTTTCTACTCCTTTCACCAGCCCAAACAAGTTTCTAAAAGGATGAGATTGCAAATACTTAACTTTTGGAGAAAATCCAAAACATTCATTATTCAATAGGTCCCAATAGCAAAAAGCAACGTTTTGAATTAACAATCACATTTCTTGGTAGAATCGTGCAGGATTGAAATTTTTGACATTTTTCTACTCCTCTCATGAGCCCAAACAAGTTTCTAAAAGGATGAGTTTGCAACTACTTTACTTTTGGAGAAAATTCAAAACATTCATTATTCAATAGGGCCCAATAGCAAAAAGCAGCAGTTTGAATGAACACTCACATTTCTTGGTAGAATCGTTCAGGATTGAAATTTTTGATGTTTTTCTATTCCTCTTATGAACCCAAACAACACTCTAGAAGCATGATTTTGAAACTACTTTACTTTTGGAGAAAATTCAAAACATTCATTATTCAATAGAGCCCAATAGCAAAAAGCAGCGTTTTGAATGAACAATCACATTTCTTGGTAGAATTGTGCAGTTTTGAAATTTTTGATGTTTTTCTACTCCTCTCAACAGCCAAACAAGTTTCCAAAAGGATGAGTTTGCAACTACTTTACTTTTGGAGAAAAATCTAAACATTCATTATTCAATAGAGTCTAATAGCAAAAAGCAGCGATTTGAATGAACAGTCACATTTCTTGGTAGAATCGTGCAGAATTGAAATTTTTGACGTTTTTCTACTCCTCTCATGAGCCCAAACAAGTTTCTAAAAGGATGAGTTTGCAACTACTTTAGTTTTGGAGAAAATTCTAAACATTCATTATTCAAAAGAGCCCAATATCAAAAAGCAGCAGTTTGAATGAACACTCACATTTCTTAGTAGAATCGTGCAAGATAGAAATTTTTGACGTTTTTCTACTCCTCTATTGAGCCCCAATAAGACTCTAGAAGGATGAGTTTGCACCTACTTTACTTTTGGAGAAAATTCAATACATTCATTATTCAATAGGGTCTAATATTAAAAAGTAGCGTTTTGAATGAACAATCACAGTTCTTGGTAGAATCGTGCAGGATTGAAATTTTTGATGCTTTTCTACTCCTCTCAAAAGCCCAAACAAGTTTCTAAAAGGACGAGTTTGCAACTACTTAACTTTTGGAGCAAATTCAAAACATTAATTATTCAATAGGGCCCAATAGCAAAAATCAGCGGTTTGAATGAACACTCACATTTCTTGGTAGAATCGTTCAGGATTGAAATTTTCGATGTTTTTCTACTCCTCCTATGAACCCAAACAACACTCTAGAAGGGATGATTTTGCAACTACTTTACATTTGGAGAAAATTCAAAATATTAATTATTCAATAGGGTGTAAAAGCAAAAAGCAGCGTTTTGAATGAACAATCAGTTCTTGGTAGAATCAAGCAGGATTAAAATTTTTGATGCTTTTCTACTCCACTCAACAGCCCAAACAAGTTTCTAAAAGGATGAGTTTGCAACTACTTTACTTTTGGAGCAAATTCAAAACATTCATTATTCAATAGGGCCAAATAGCAAAAAGCAGCGGTTTGAATGAGCACTCAAATTTCTTAGTAGAATCGTAGAAATGACGTGGAAGTGCAATAAGGACTGCGCTTGCTTCTGGTAGAGTAAAGGGTTCTTTATTCAGCCAACGCGTTTCCTGAGCCTGCTGGCTCACTTCATCAGGGCAGAGTTCAGGAAACGCGTTGGCTGAATAAAGAACCCTTTACTCTAACAGAAGCAAGCACAGTCCTTATTGCACTTCCACGTCATTTCTGCAATTCTGTCCTAGGACCCTGTGCAGACTTGCTGCTGCTTCTTAAGCGTTCATGGGTGTTGTGACTTCCTCACAACCCCAATAGGTGAGCACCTTCCTTACTGTTCCACAATTTTAATTGTTTTATACAGATTTCACACAGTGGATGCGCCCTGTATCTCTCCTTTTAGTAGAATCGTGCAAGATTTAAATTTTTGAGGTTTTTCTACGCCTCTCATGAGCCCCAATAAGACTCTAGAAGGATGAGTTAGCACCTACTTTACTTTTTGAGAAAATTCAAAACATTCATTATTCAATAGGGTCTAATAGCAAAAAGCAGCGTTTTGAATGAACAATCACAGTTCTTGGTAGAATCGTGCAGGATTGAAATTTTTGATGCTTTTCTACTCCTCTCAACAGCCCAAACAAGTTTCTAAAAGGATGAGTTTGCACCTACTTTACTTTTGGAGAAAATTCAAAACATTCATTATTCAAAAGGGCCCAATAGCAAAAAGCAGCGGTTTGAAAGAACACTCACATTTCTTGGTAGAATCGTGCAGGAGTGAAATAAATTTTTGATGTTTTTCTACTCCTCTCATGAGCCCAAACAAGACTCTAGAAGGATGAGCTTGCAACTACTTTACTTTTGGAGAAAATTCAAAACAGTCATTATTCAATAGGGTCTAATAGCAAAAAGGAGAGTTTTGAATGAACTATCACAGTTCTTGGTACAATTGCGCAGGATTGAAATTTTTTGATGCTTTTCTACTCCTCTCAACAGCCCAAACAAGTTTCTAAAAGGATGAATTTGGAACAACTTATCTTTTGGAGAAAATTCAAAACATTCATTATTCAATAGAGCCCAATAGTAAAAAGCAACGTTTTGAATGAACAATCACATTTCTTGGTAGAATCGTGCAGGATTGAAATTTTTTACGTTTTTCTACTCCTCTCATGAGCCCCAATAAGACTCTAGAAGGATGAGTTTGCACCTACTTTACCTTTGGAGAAAATTCAAAACATTCATTATTCAAAAGGGTCTAATAACAAAAAGCAGCGTTTTGAATGAACAATCACAGTTCTTGGTAGAATTGTGCAGGATTGAAATTTTTGATGCTTTTCTACTCCTCTCAACAGCCCAAACAAGTTTCTAAAAGGATGAGTTTGCAACTACTTTACTTTTGGAGAAAATTCAAAACATTCATTATTCAAAAGGGCCCAATAGCAAAAAGCAGCGGTTTGAAAGAACACTCACATTTCTTGGTAGAATCGTGCAGGATTGAAATTTTTGACGTTTTTCTACTACTCTCATGAGCGCAAACAAGACTCTAGAAGGCTGAGCTTGCAACTACTTTACTTTTGGATAAAATTCAAAACATTCATTATTCAATAGGGCCCAATAGCAAAAGGAAGCGGCTTGAATGAACACTCACATTTCTTGGTAGAATCGTGCAGGATTGAAATTCTTGATGTTTTTCTACTCCTCTCATGAGCCCAAACAAGACTCTAAAAGGATGAGCTTGCAACTACTTTACTTTTGGAGCACATTCAAAACATTCATTATTCAATAGGGTCTAATAGCAAAGAGCAGCGTTTTGAATGAACAATCACAGTTCTTGGTAGAATTGAGCAGGAATAAAATTTTTGATGCTTTTCTACTCCTCTCAACAGCCCAAACAAGTTTCTAAAAGGATGAGTTTGCAACTACTTTACTTTTGGAGAAAATTCAAAACATTCATTATTCAAAAGGGCCCAATAGCAAAAAGCAGCGGTTTGAATGAACACTCACATTTCTTGGTAGAATCGTTCAAGATTGAAATTTTTGATGTTTTTCTACTCCTACTATGAACCCAAACAACACTCTAGAAGCATGATTTTGCAACTACTTTACATTTGGAGAAAATTCAAAACATTCATTATTCTATAGGGTGTAATAGCAAAAAGCAGCGTTTTGAATGAACAATCACATTTCTTGGTAGAATTGTGCAGGATTGAAATTTTTGATGTTTTTCTACTCCTCTCAACAGCCCAAACAAGTTTCCAAAAGGATGAGTTTGCAACTACTTTACTTTTGGAGAAAAATCTAAACATTCATTATTCAATAGGGTCTAATAGCAAAAAGCAGCGATTTGAATGAACAGTCACATTTCTTGGTAAAATCATGCAGATTTGAAATTTTTGATTTTTTTCTACTCCTCTCATGAGCCCAAACAAGTTTCTAAAAGGATGAGTTTGCAACTACTTTAGTTTTGGAGAAAATTTAAAACATTCATTATTCAAAAGAACCCAATATCAAAAAGCAGCAGTTTGAATGAACACTCACATTTCTTAGTAGAATCATGCAAGATTGAAATTTTTGACGTTTTTCTACTCCTCTATTGAGCCCCAATAAGACTCTAGAAGGATGAGTTTGCACCTACTTTACTTTTGGAGAAAATTCAATACATTCATTATTCAATAGGGTCTAATATTAAAAAGCAGCGTTTTGAATGAACAATCACAGTTCTTGGTAGAATCGTGCAGGATTGAAATTTTTGATGCTTTTCTACTCCTCTCAACAGCCCAAACAAGTTTCTAAAAGGATGAGTTTGCAACTACTTAACTTTTGGAGCAAATTCAAAACATTCATTATTCAATAGTGCCCAATAGCAAAAAGCAGCGGTTTGAATGAACACTCATATTTCTTGGTAGAATCGTGCAGGATTGAAATTTTTGATGTTGTTCTACTCCTCTCATGAGCCCAAACAAGACTCTAGAAGGATGAGTTTGCAACTACTTTACTTTTGGAGAAAATTCAAAACATTCATTATTCAATAGGGTCTAATAGCAAAAAGCAGCGTTTTGAATGAACAATCACAGTTCTTGGTAGAATCGAGCAGGATTAAAATTTTTGATGCTTTTCTACTCCTCTCAACAGCCCAATCAAGTTTCTAAAAGGATGAGTTTGCAACTACTTAACTTTTGGAGCAAATTCAAAACATTCATTATTCAATAGGGCCCAATAGCAAAAAGCAGTGGTTTGAATGAACACTCACATTTCTTGGTAGAATCGTTCAAGATTGAAATTTTCGATGTTTTTCTACTCCTCCTATGAACCCAAACAACACTCTAGAAGGATGATTTTGCAACTACTTTACATTTGGAGAAAATTCAAAACATTCATTATTCAATAGGGTGTAATAGCAAAAAGCAGCGTTTTGAATGAACAATCAGTTCTTGGTAGAATTGAGCAGGAATAAAATTTTTGATGCTTTTCTACTCCACTCAACAGCCCAAACAAGTTTCTAAAAGGATGATTTTGCAACTACTTTACTTTTGGAGAAAATTCAAAACATTCATTATTCAAAAGAGCCCAATATCAAAAAGCAGCAGTTTGAATGAACACTCACATTTCTTAGTAGAATTGTGCAAGATTTAAATTTTTGAGGTTTTTCTACTCCTCTCATGAGCCCCAATAAGACTCTAGAAGTATGAGTTTGCACCTACTTTACTTTTTGAGAAAATTCAAAACATTCATTATTCAATAGGGTCTAATAGCAAAAAGCAGTGTTTTGAATGAACAATCACAGTTCTTGGTAGAATCGTGCAGGATTGAAATTTTTGATGCTTTTCTACTCCTCTCAACAGCCCAAACAAGTTTCTAAAAGGATGAGTTTGCACCTACTTTACTTTTGGAGAAAATTCAAAACATTCATTATTCAAAAGGGCCCAATAGCAAAAAGCAGCGGTTTGAAAGAACACTCACATTTCTTGGTAGAATCGTGCAGGAGTGAAATTTTTGATGTTTTTCTACTCCTCTCATGAGCCCAAACAAGACTCTAGAAGGATGAGCTTGCAACTACTTTACTTTTGGAGAAAATTCAAAACAGTCATTATTCAATAGGGTCTAATAGCAAAAAGAAGAGTTTTGAATGAACTATCACAGTTCTTGGTACAATCGGGCAGGATTGAAATTTTTGATGCTTTTCTACTCCTCTCAGCAGCCCAAACAAGTTTCTAAAAGGATGAATTTGGAACAACTTAACTTTTCGAGAAAATTTAAAACATTTATTATTCAATAGAGCCCAATAGTAAAAAGCAACGTTTTGAATGAACAATCACATTTCTTGGTAGAATCGTGCAGGATTGAAATTTTTGATGTTTTTCTACTCCTCTCAACAGCCCAAACAAGTTTCTAAAAGGATGAGTTTGCAACTACTTTACTTTTGGAAAAAATTCAAAACATTCATCATTCAATATTGCCCAATAGCAAAAAGCAGCGGTTTGAATGAACACTCACATCTCTTGGTAGAATCGTTCAGGGTTGAAATTTTTGATGTTTTTCTACTCCTCTCATGAGCCCAAACAAGACTCTAAAAGGATGAGCTTACAACTACTTTACTTTTGGAGAAAATTCAAAACATTCATTATTCAATAGGGCCCAATAGCAAAAAGCAGCGTTTTGAATGAACAGTCAAATTTCTGGGTAGAATCGAGCAGGATTGAAATTTTTGACATTTTTCTACTCCTCTCATGAGCCCAAAAAAGAATATAGAAGTATGAGTTTGCAACTACTTTACTTTTGGAGAAAATTCTAAACATTCATTATTCAATAGGGTCTAATAGCAAAAAGCAGCGTTTTGAATGAACAGTCACATTTCTTGGTAAAATCGTGAAGGATTGAAAGTTTTGCTGCTTTTCTACTCCTTTCACCAGCCCAAACAAGTTTCTAAAAGGATAAGATTGCAAATACTTTACTTTTGGAGAAAATCCAAAACATTCATTATTCAATAGGGCCCAATAGGAAAAAGCAATGTTTTGAATGAACAATCACATTTCTTGGTAAAATCGTGCAGGATTGAAATTTTTGATGTTTTTCTACTCCTCTCAACAGCCCAAACAAGTTTCTAAAAGGATGAGTTTGCAACTACTTTACTTTTGGAAAAAATTCAAAACATTCATCATTCAATAGGGCCCAATAGCAAAAAGCAGCAGTTTGAATGAACACTCACATCTCTTGGTAGAATCGTTCAGGGTTGAAATTTTTGATGTTCTTCTACTCCTCTCATGAGCCCAAACAAGACTCTAAAAGGATGAGCTTGCAACTACTTAACTTTTGGAGAAAATTCATAACATTCATTATTCAATAGGGTCTAATAGCAAAAAGCAGCGTTTTGAATGAACAATCACAGTTCTTGGTAGAATCGTGCAGGATTGAAATTTTTGATGTTTTTCTACTCCTCTCATGAGCCCAAACAAGACTCTAGAAGGTTGAGTTTGCAACTACTTTTCTTTTGGAGAAAAGTCAAAAAATTCATTATTCAATAGGGTCTAATAGCAAAAAGCAGCGTTTTGAATGAACAATCACAGTTCTTGGTAGAATCGAGCAGGATTAAAATTTTTGATGCTTTTCTACTCCTCTCAACAGCCCAAACAAGTTTCTCAAAGGATGAGTTTGTAACTACTCAACTTTTGGAGCAAATTCAAAACATTCATTATTCAATAGGGCCCAATAGGAAAAAGCAGCCGTTTGAATGAACACTCACATTTCTTGGTAGAATCGTTCAGGATTGAAATTTTCGATGTTTTTCTTCTCCTCCTATGAACCCAAACAACACTCTAGAAGGATGATTTTGCAACTACTTTACATTTGGAGAAAATTCAAAACATTCATTATTCAATAGGGTCTAATAGCAAAAAGCAGCGTTTTGGATGAACAATCAGTTCTTGGTAGAATCGAGCAGGATTAAAATTTTTGATGCTTTTCTACTCCACTCAACAGCCCAAACAAGTTTCTAAAAGGATGAGTTTGCAACTACTTTACTTTTGGAGCAAATTCAAAACATTCATTATTCAATAGGGCCCAATAGCAAAAAGCAGCGGTTTGAATGAACACTCACATTTCTTAGTAGAATCGTGCAAGATTGAAATTTTTGAGGTTTTTCTACTCCTCTCATGAGCCCAAACAAGACTCTAGAAGGATGAGCCTGCAACTACTTTACTTTTGGAGAAAATTCAAAACAGTCATTATTCAATAGGGTCTAATAGCAAAAAGGAGAGTTTTGAATGAACTATCACAGTTCTTGGTACAATCGCGCAGGATTGAAATTTTTGATGCTTTTCTACTCCTGTCAACAGCTCAAACAAGTTTCTAAAAGGATGAATTTGGAACAACTTAACTTTTGTAGAAAATTCAAAACATTCATTATTCAATAGAGCCCAATAGTAAAAAGCAACGTTTTGAATGAACAGTCACATTTCTTGGTAGAATCGTGCAGGATTGAAATTTTTGATGTTTTTCTACTCCTCTCAACAGCCCAAACAAGTTTCTAAAAGGATGAGTTTGCAACTACTTTAGTTTTGGAGAAAATTTAAAACATTCATTATTCAAAAGAGCCCAATATCAAAAAGCAGCAGTTTGAATGAACAATCACATTTCTTAGTAGAATCGTGCAAGATTGAAATTTTTGACGTTTTTCTACTCCTCTATTGAGCCCCAATAAGACTCTAGAAGGATGAGTTTGCACCTACTTTACTTTTGGAGAAAATTCAATACATGCATTATTCAATAGGGTCTAATATTAAAAAGCAGCGTTTTGAATGAACAATCACAGTTCTTGGTAGAATCGTGCAGGATTGAAATTTTTGATGCTTTTCTACTCCTCTCAACAGCCCAAACAAGTTTCTAAAAGGATGAGTTTGCAACTACTTAACTTTTGGAGCAAATTCAAAACATTCATTATTCAATAGTGCCCAATAGCAAAAAGCAGCGGTTTGAATGAACACTCACATTTCTTGGTAGAATCGTGCAGGATTTAAATTTTTGATGTTGTTCTACTCCTCTCATGAGCCCAAACAAGACTCTAGAAGGATGAGTTTGCAACTACTTTACTTTTGGAGAAAATTCAAAACATTCATTATTCAATAGGGTCTAATAGCAAAAAGCAGCGTTTTGAATGAACAATCACAGTTCTTGGTAGAATCGAGCAGGATTAAAATTTTTGATGCTTTTCTACTCCTCTCAACAGCCCAATCAAGTTTCTAAAAGGATGAGTTTGCAACTACTTAACTTTTGGAGCAAATTCAAAACATTCATTATTCAATAGGGCCCAATAGCAAAAAGCAGCGGTTTGAATGAACACTCACATTTCTTGGTAGAATCGTTCAAGATTGAAATTTTTGATGTTTTTCTACTCCTCCTATGAACCCAAACAACACTCTAGAAGGATGATTTTGCAACTACTTTACATTTGGAGAAAATTCAAAACATTCATTATTCAATAGGGTGTAATAGCAAAAAGCAGCGTTTTGAATGAACAATCAGTTCTTGGTAGAATTGAGCAGGAATAAAATTTTTGATGCTTTTCTACTCCACTCAACAGCCCAAACAAGTTTCTAAAAGGATGAGTTTGCACCTACTTTACTTTTGGAGAAAATTCAAAACATTCATTATTCAAAAGGGCCCAATAGCAAAAAGCAGCGGTTTGAAAGAACACTCACATTTCTTGGTAGAATCGTGCAGGAGTGAAATTTTTGATGTTTTTCTACTCCTCTCATGAGCCCAAACAAGACTCTAGAAGGATGAGCTTGCAACTACTTTACTTTTGGAGAAAATTCAAAACAGTCATTATTCAATAGGGTCTAATAGCAAAAAGGAGAGTTTTGAATGAACTATCACAGTTCTTGGTACAATCGGGCAGGATTGAAATTTTTGATGTTTTTCTACTCCTCTCAACAGCCCAAACAAGTTTCTAAAAGGATGAGTTTGCAACTACTTTACTTTTGGAAAAAATTCAAAACATTCATCATTCAATAGGGCCCAATAGCAAAAAGCAGCAGTTTGAATGAACACTCACATCTCTTGGTAGAATCGTTCAGGGTTGAAATTTTTGATGTTCTTCTACTCCTCTCATGAGCCCAAACAAGACTCTAAAAGGATGAGCTTGCAACTACTTAACTTTTGGAGAAAATTCATAACATTCATTATTCAATAGGGTCTAATAGCAAAAAGCAGCGTTTTGAATGAACAATCACAGTTCTTGGTAGAATCGTGCAGGATTGAAATTTTTGATGTTTTTCTACTCCTCTCATGAGCCCAAACAAGACTCTAGAAGGTTGAGTTTGCAACTACTTTTCTTTTGGAGAAAAGTCAAAAAATTCATTATTCAATAGGGTCTAATAGCAAAAAGCAGCGTTTTGAATGAACAATCACAGTTCTTGGTAGAATCGAGCAGGATTAAAATTTTTGATGCTTTTCTACTCCTCTCAACAGCCCAAACAAGTTTCTCAAAGGATGAGTTTGTAACTACTCAACTTTTGGAGCAAATTCAAAACATTCATTATTCAATAGGGCCCAATAGGAAAAAGCAGCCGTTTGAATGAACACTCACATTTCTTGGTAGAATCGTTCAGGATTGAAATTTTCGATGTTTTTCTTCTCCTCCTATGAACCCAAACAACACTCTAGAAGGATGATTTTGCAACTACTTTACATTTGGAGAAAATTCAAAACATTCATTATTCAATAGGGTCTAATAGCAAAAAGCAGCGTTTTGGATGAACAATCAGTTCTTGGTAGAATCGAGCAGGATTAAAATTTTTGATGCTTTTCTACTCCACTCAACAGCCCAAACAAGTTTCTAAAAGGATGAGTTTGCAACTACTTTACTTTTGGAGCAAATTCAAAACATTCATTATTCAATAGGGCCCAATAGCAAAAAGCAGCGGTTTGAATGAACACTCACATTTCTTAGTAGAATCGTGCAAGATTGAAATTTTTGAGGTTTTTCTACTCCTCTCATGAGCCCAAACAAGACTCTAGAAGGATGAGCCTGCAACTACTTTACTTTTGGAGAAAATTCAAAACAGTCATTATTCAATAGGGTCTAATAGCAAAAAGGAGAGTTTTGAATGAACTATCACAGTTCTTGGTACAATCGCGCATGATTGAAATTTTTGATGCTTTTCTACTCCTGTCAACAGCTCAAACAAGTTTCTAAAAGGATGAATTTGGAACAACTTAACTTTTGTAGAAAATTCAAAACATTCATTATTCAATAGAGCCCAATAGTAAAAAGCAACGTTTTGAATGAACAATCACATTTCTTGGTAGAATCGTGCAGGATTGAAATTTTTGATGTTTTTCTACTCCTCTCAACAGCCCAAACAAGTTTCTAAAAGGATGAGTTTGCAACTACTTTAGTTTTGGAGAAAATTTAAAACATTCATTATTCAAAAGAGCCCAATATCAAAAAGCAGCAGTTTGAATGAACAATCACATTTCTTAGTAGAATCGTGCAAGATTGAAATTTTTGACGTTTTTCTACTCCTCTATTGAGCCCCAATAAGACTCTAGAAGGATGAGTTTGCACCTACTTTACTTTTGGAGAAAATTCAATACATGCATTATTCAATAGGGTCTAATATTAAAAAGCAGCGTTTTGAATGAACAATCACAGTTCTTGGTAGAATCGTGCAGGATTGAAATTTTTGATGCTTTTCTACTCCTCTCAACAGCCCAAACAAGTTTCTAAAAGGATGAGTTTGCAACTACTTAACTTTTGGAGCAAATTCAAAACATTCATTATTCAATAGTGCCCAATAGCAAAAAGCAGCGGTTTGAATGAACACTCACATTTCTTGGTAGAATCGTGCAGGATTGAAATTTTTGATGTTGTTCTACTCCTCTCATGAGCCCAAACAAGACTCTAGAAGGATGAGTTTGCAACTACTTTACTTTTGGAGAAAATTCAAAACATTCATTATTCAATAGGGTCTAATAGCAAAAAGCAGCGTTTTGAATGAACAATCACAGTTCTTGGTAGAATCGAGCAGGATTAAAATTTTTGATGCTTTTCTACTCCTCTCAACAGCCCAATCAAGTTTCTAAAAGGATGAGTTTGCAACTACTTAACTTTTGGAGCAAATTCAAAACATTCATTATTCAATAGGGCCCAATAGCAAAAAGCAGCGGTTTGAATGAACACTCACATTTCTTGGTAGAATCGTTCAAGATTGAAATTTTTGATGTTTTTCTACTCCTCCTATGAACCCAAACAACACTCTAGAAGGATGATTTTGCAACTACTTTACATTTGGAGAAAATTCAAAACATTCATTATTCAATAGGGTGTAATAGCAAAAAGCAGCGTTTTGAATGAACAATCAGTTCTTGGTAGAATTGAGCAGGAATAAAATTTTTGATGCTTTTCTACTCCACTCAACAGCCCAAACAAGTTTCTAAAAGGATGAGTTTGCACCTACTTTACTTTTGGAGAAAATTCAAAACATTCATTATTCAAAAGGGCCCAATAGCAAAAAGCAGCGGTTTGAAAGAACACTCACATTTCTTGGTAGAATCGTGCAGGAGTGAAATTTTTGATGTTTTTCTACTCCTCTCATGAGCCCAAACAAGACTCTAGAAGGATGAGCTTGCAACTACTTTACTTTTGGAGAAAATTCAAAACAGTCATTATTCAATAGGGTCTAATAGCAAAAAGGAGAGTTTTGAATGAACTATCACAGTTCTTGGTACAATCGGGCAGGATTGAAATTTTTGATGCTTTTCTACTCCTCTCAACAGCCCAAACAAGTTTCTAAAAGGATGAATTTGGAACAACTTAACTTTTCGAGAAAATTCAAAACATTTATTATTCAATAGAGCCCAATAGTAAAAAGCAATGTTTTGAATGAACAATCACATTTCTTGGTAGAATCGTGCAGGATTGAAATTTTTGATGTTTTTCTACTCCTCTCAACAGCCCAAACAAGTTTCTAAAAGGATGAGTTTGCAACTACTTTACTTTTGGAAAAAATTCAAAACATTCATCATTCAATATTGCCCAATAGCAAAAAGCAGCGGTTTGAATGAACACTCACATCTCTTGGTAGAATCGTTCAGGGTTGAAATTTTTGATGTTTTTCTACTCCTCTCATGAGCCCAAACAAGACTCTAAAAGGATGAGCTTACAACTACTTTACTTTTGGAGAAAATTCAAAACATTCATTATTCAATAGGGCCCAATAGCAAAAAGCAGCGTTTTGAATGAACAGTCAAATTTCTGGGTAGAATCGAGCAGGATTGAAATTTTTGACATTTTTCTACTCCTCTCATGAGCCCAAAAAAGAATATAGAAGGATGAGTTTGCAACTACTTTACTTTTGGAGAAAATTCTAAACATTCATTATTCAATAGGGTCTAATAGCAAAAAGCAGCGTTTTGAATGAACAGTCACATTTCTTGGTAAAATCGTGAAGGATTGAAAGTTTTGCTGCTTTTCTACTCCTTTCACCAGCCCAAACAAGTTTCTAAAAGGATAAGATTGCAAATACTTTACTTTTGGAGAAAATCCAAAACATTCATTATTCAATAGGGCCCAATAGGAAAAAGCAATGTTTTGAATGAACAATCACATTTCTTGGTAGAATCGTGCAGAATTGAAATTTTTGATGTTTTTCTACTCCTCTCAACAGCCCAAACAAGTTTCTAAAAGGATGAGTTTGCAACTACTTTACTTTTGGAAAAAATTCAAAACATTCATCATTCAATAGGGCCCAATAGCAAAAAGCAGCAGTTTGAATGAACACTCACATCTCTTGGTAGAATCGTTCAGGGTTGAAATTTTTGATGTTCTTCTACTCCTCTCATGAGCCCAAACAAGACTCTAAAAGGATGAGCTTGCAACTACTTAACTTTTGGAGAAAATTCATAACATTCATTATTCAATAGGGTCTAATAGCAAAAAGCAGCGTTTTGAATGAACAATCACAGTTCTTGGTAGAATCGTGCAGGATTGAAATTTTTGATGTTTTTCTACTCCTCTCATGAGCCCAAACAAGACTCTAGAAGGTTGAGTTTGCAACTACTTTTCTTATGGAGAAAAGTCAAAAAATTCATTATTCAATAGGGTCTAATAGCAAAAAGCAGCGTTTTGAATGAACAATCACAGTTCTTGGTAGAATCGAGCAGGATTAAAATTTTTGATGCTTTTCTACTCCTCTCAACAGCCCAAACAAGTTTCTCAAAGGATGAGTTTGTAACTACTCAACTTTTGGAGCAAATTCAAAACATTCATTATTCAATAGGGCCCAATAGGAAAAAGCAGCCGTTTGAATGAACACTCACATTTCTTGGTAGAATCGTTCAGGATTGAAATTTTCGATGTTTTTCTTCTCCTCCTATGAACACAAACAACACTCTAGAAGGATGATTTTGCAACTACTTTACATTTGGAGAAAATTCAAAACATTCATTATTCAATAGGGTCTAATAGCAAAAAGCAGCGTTTTGAATGAACAATCAGTTCTTGGTAGAATCGAGCAGGATTAAAATTTTTGATGCTTTTCTACTCCACTCAACAGCCCAAACAAGTTTCTAAAAGGATGAGTTTGCAACTACTTTACTTTTGGAGCAAATTCAAAACATTCATTATTCAATAGGGCCCAATAGCAAAAAGCAGCGGTTTGAATGAACACTCACATTTCTTAGTAGAATCGTGCAAGATTGAAATTTTTGAGGTTTTTCTACTCCTCTCATGAGCCCAAACAAGACTCTAGAAGGATGAGCCTGCAACTACTTTACTTTTGGAGAAAATTCAAAACAGTCATTATTCAATAGGGTCTAATAGCAAAAAGGAGAGTTTTGAATGAACTATCACAGTTCTTGGTACAATCGCGCAGGATTGAAATTTTTGATGCTTTTCTACTCCTGTCAACAGCTCAAACAAGTTTCTAAAAGGATGAATTTGGAACAACTTAACTTTTGTAGAAAATTCAAAACATTCATTATTCAATAGAGCCCAATAGTAAAAAGCAACGTTTTGAATGAACAATCACATTTCTTGGTAGAATCGTGCAGGATTGAAATTTTTGATGTTTTTCTACTCCTCTCAACAGCCCAAACAAGTTTCTAAAAGGATGAGTTTGCAACTACTTTAGTTTTGGAGAAAATTTAAAACATTCATTATTCAAAAGAGCCCAATATCAAAAAGCAGCAGTTTGAATGAACAATCACATTTCTTAGTAGAATCGTGCAAGATTGAAATTTTTGACGTTTTTCTACTCCTCTATTGAGCCCCAATAAGACTCTAGAAGGATGAGTTTGCACCTACTTTACTTTTGGAGAAAATTCAATACATGCATTATTCAATAGGGTCTAATATTAAAAAGCAGCGTTTTGAATGAACAATCACAGTTCTTGGTAGAATCGTGCAGGATTGAAATTTTTGATGCTTTTCTACTCCTCTCAACAGCCCAAACAAGTTTCTAAAAGGATGAGTTTGCAACTACTTAACTTTTGGAGCAAATTCAAAACATTCATTATTCAATAGTGCCCAATAGCAAAAAGCAGCGGTTTGAATGAACACTCACATTTCTTGGTAGAATCGTGCAGGATTGAAATTTTTGATGTTGTTCTACTCCTCTCATGAGCCCAAACAAGACTCTAGAAGGATGAGTTTGCAACTACTTTACTTTTGGAGAAAATTCAAAACATTCATTATTCAATAGGGTCTAATAGCAAAAAGCAGCGTTTTGAATGAACAATCACAGTTCTTGGTAGAATCGAGCAGGATTAAAATTTTTGATGCTTTTCTACTCCTCTCAACAGCCCAATCAAGTTTCTAAAAGGATGAGTTTGCAACTACTTAACTTTTGGAGCAAATTCAAAACATTCATTATTCAATAGGGCCCAATAGCAAAAAGCAGCGGTTTGAATGAACACTCACATTTCTTGGTAGAATCGTTCAAGATTGAAATTTTCGATGTTTTTCTACTCCTCCTATGAACCCAAACAACACTCTAGAAGGATGATTTTGCAACTACTTTACATTTGGAGAAAATTCAAAACATTCATTATTCAATAGGGTGTAATAGCAAAAAGCAGCGTTTTGAATGAACAATCAGTTCTTGGTAGAATTGAGCAGGAATAAAATTTTTGATGCTTTTCTACTCCACTCAACAGCCCAAACAAGTTTCTAAAAGGATGAGTTTGCAACTACTTTACTTTTGGAGAAAATTCAAAACATTCATTATTCAAAAGAGCCCAATATCAAAAAGCAGCAGTTTGAATGAATACTCACATTTCTTAGTAGAATCGTGCAAGATTTAAATTTTTGAGGTTTTTCTACTCCTCTCATGAGCCCCAATAAGACTCTAGAAGGATGAGTTTGCACCTACTTTACTTTTTGAGAAAATTCAAAACATTCATTATTCAATAGGGTCTAATAGCAAAAAGCAGCGTTTTGAATGAACAATCACAGTTCTTGGTAGAATTGTGCAGGATTGAAATTTTTGATGCTTTTCTACTCCTCTCAACAGCCCAAACAAGTTTCTAAAAGGATGAGTTTGCAACTACTTTACTTTTGGAGAAAATTCAAAACATTCATTATTCAAAAGGGCCCAATAGCAAAAAGCAGCGGTTTGAAAGAACACTCACATTTCTTGGTAGAATCGTGCAGGATTGAAATTTTTGACGTTTTTCTACTACTCTCATGAGCGCAAACAAGACTCTAGAAGGCTGAGCTTGCAACTACTTTACTTTTGGATAAAATTCAAAACATTCATTATTCAATAGGGCCCAATAGCAAAAGGAAGCGGTTTGAATGAACACTCATATTTCTTGGTAGAATCGTGCAGGATTGAAATTTTTGATGTTGTTCTACTCCTCTCATGAGCCCAAACAAGACTCTAGAAGGATGAGTTTGCAACTACTTTACTTTTGGAGAAAATTCAAAACATTCATTATTCAATAGGGTCTAATAGCAAAAAGCAGCGTTTTGAATGAACAATCACAGTTCTTGGTAGAATCGAGCAGGATTAAAATTTTTGATGCTTTTCTACTCCTCTCAACAGCCCAATCAAGTTTCTAAAAGGATGAGTTTGCAACTACTTAACTTTTGGAGCAAATTCAAAACATTCATTATTCAATAGGGCCCAATAGCAAAAAGCAGTGGTTTGAATGAACACTCACATTTCTTGGTAGAATCGTTCAAGATTGAAATTTTCGATGTTTTTCTACTCCTCCTATGAACCCAAACAACACTCTAGAAGGATGATTTTGCAACTACTTTACATTTGGAGAAAATTCAAAACATTCATTATTCAATAGGGTGTAATAGCAAAAAGCAGCGTTTTGAATGAACAATCAGTTCTTGGTAGAATTGAGCAGGAATAAAATTTTTGATGCTTTTCTACTCCACTCAACAGCCCAAACAAGTTTCTAAAAGGATGATTTTGCAACTACTTTACTTTTGGAGAAAATTCAAAACATTCATTATTCAAAAGAGCCCAATATCAAAAAGCAGCAGTTTGAATGAACACTCACATTTCTTAGTAGAATCGTGCAAGATTTAAATTTTTGAGGTTTTTCTACTCCTCTCATGAGCCCCAATAAGACTCTAGAAGGATGAGTTTGCACCTACTTTACTTTTTGAGAAAATTCAAAACATTCATTATTCAATAGGGTCTAATAGCAAAAAGCAGCGTTTTGAATGAACAATCACAGTTCTTGGTAGAATCGTGCAGGATTGAAATTTTTGATGCTTTTCTACTCCTCTCAACAGCCCAAACAAGTTTCTAAAAGGATGAGTTTGCACCTACTTTACTTTTGGAGAAAATTCAAAACATTCATTATTCAAAAGGGCCCAATAGCAAAAAGCAGCGGTTTGAAAGAACACTCACATTTCTTGGTAGAATCGTGCAGGAGTGAAATTTTTGATGTTTTTCTACTCCTCTCATGAGCCCAAACAAGACTCTAGAAGGATGAGCTTGCAACTACTTTACTTTTGGAGAAAATTCAAAACAGTCATTATTCAATAGGGTCTAATAGCAAAAAGGAGAGTTTTGAATGAACTATCACAGTTCTTGGTACAATCGGGCAGGATTGAAATTTTTGATGCTTTTCTACTCCTCTCAACAGCCCAAACAAGTTTCTAAAAGGATGAGTTTGCAACTACTTTACTTTTGGAAAAAATTCAAAACATTCATCATTCAATATTGCCCAATAGCAAAAAGCAGCGGTTTGAATGAACACTCACATCTCTTGGTAGAATCGTTCAGGGTTGAAATTTTTGATGTTTTTCTACTCCTCTCATGAGCCCAAACAAGACTCTAAAAGGATGAGCTTACAACTACTTTACTTTTGGAGAAAATTCAAAACATTCATTATTCAATAGGGCCCAATAGCAAAAAGCAGCGTTTTGAATGAACAGTCAAATTTCTGGGTAGAATCAAGCAGGATTGAAATTTTTGACATTTTTCTACTCCTCTCATGAGCCCAAACAAGACTCTAGAAGGTTGAGTTTGCAACTACTTTTCTTTTGGAGAAAAGTCAAAAAATTCATTATTCAATAGGGTCTAATAGCAAAAAGCAGCGTTTTGAATGAACAATCACAGTTCTTGGTAGAATCGAGCAGGATTAAAATTTTTGATGCTTTTCTACTCCTCTCAACAGCCCAAACAAGTTTCTCAAAGGATGAGTTTGTAACTACTCAACTTTTGGAGCAAATTCAAAACATTCATTATTCAATAGGGCCCAATAGGAAAAAGCAGCCGTTTGAATGAACACTCACATTTCTTGGTAGAATCGTTCAGGATTGAAATTTTCGATGTTTTTCTTCTCCTCCTATGAACCCAAACAACACTCTAGAAGGATGATTTTGCAACTACTTTACATTTGGAGAAAATTCAAAACATTCATTATTCAATAGGGTCTAATAGCAAAAAGCAGCGTTTTGAATGAACAATCAGTTCTTGGTAGAATCGAGCAGGATTAAAATTTTTGATGCTTTTCTACTCCACTCAACAGCCCAAACAAGTTTCTAAAAGGATGAGTTTGCAACTACTTTACATTTGGAGCAAATTCAAAACATTCATTATTCAATAGGGCCCAATAGCAAAAAGCAGCGGTTTGAATGAACACTCACATTTCTTAGTAGAATCGTGCAAGATTGAAATTTTTGAGGTTTTTCTACTCCTCTCATGAGCCCAAACAAGACTCTAGAAGGATGAGCCTGCAACTACTTTACTTTTGGAGAAAATTCAAAACAGTCATTATTCAATAGGGTCTAATAGCAAAAAGGAGAGTTTTGAATGAACTATCACAGTTCTTGGTACAATCGTGCAGGATTGAAATTTTTGATGCTTTTCTACTCCTGTCAACAGCTCAAACAAGTTTCTAAAAGGATGAATTTGGAACAACTTAACTTTTGTAGAAAATTCAAAACATTCATTATTCAATAGAGCCCAATAGTAAAAAGCAACGTTTTGAATGAACAATCACATTTCTTGGTAGAATCGTGCAGGATTGAAATTTTTGATGTTTTTCTACTCCTCTCAACAGCCCAAACAAGTTTCTAAAAGGATGAGTTTGCAACTACTTTAGTTTTGGAGAAAATTTAAAACATTCATTATTCAAAAGAGCCCAATATCAAAAAGCAGCAGTTTGAATGAACAATCACATTTCTTAGTAGAATCGTGCAAGATTGAAATTTTTGACGTTTTTCTACTCCTCTATTGAGCCCCAATAAGACTCTAGAAGGATGAGTTTGCACCTACTTTACTTTTGGAGAAAATTCAATACATGCATTATTCAATAGGGTCTAATATTAAAAAGCAGCGTTTTGAATGAACAATCACAGTTCTTGGTAGAATCGTGCAGGATTGAAATTTTTGATGCTTTTCTACTCCTCTCAACAGCCCAAACAAGTTTCTAAAAGGATGAGTTTGCAACTACTTAACTTTTGGAGCAAATTCAAAACATTCATTATTCAATAGTGCCCAATAGCAAAAAGCAGCGGTTTGAATGAACACTCACATTTCTTGGTAGAATCGTGCAGGATTGAAATTTTTGATGTTGTTCTACTCCTCTCATGAGCCCAAACAAGACTCTAGAAGGATGAGTTTGCAACTACTTTACTTTTGGAGAAAATTCAAAACATTCATTATTCAATAGGGTCTAATAGCAAAAAGCAGCGTTTTGAATGAACAATCACAGTTCTTGGTAGAATCGAGCAGGATTAAAATTTTTGATGCTTTTCTACTCCTCTCAACAGCCCAATCAAGTTTCTAAAAGGATGAGTTTGCAACTACTTAACTTTTGGAGCAAATTCAAAACATTCATTATTCAATAGGGCCCAATAGCAAAAAGCAGCGGTTTGAATGAACACTCACATTTCTTGGTAGAATCGTTCAAGATTGAAATTTTCGATGTTTTTCTACTCCTCCTATGAACCCAAACAACACTCTAGAAGGATGACTTTGCAACTACTTTACATTTGGAGAAAATTCAAAACATTCATTATTCAATAGGGTGTAATAGCAAAAAGCAGCGTTTTGAATGAACAATCAGTTCTTGGTAGAATTGAGCAGGAATAAAATTTTTGATGCTTTTCTACTCCACTCAACAGCCCAAACAAGTTTCTAAAAGGATGAGTTTGCACCTACTTTACTTTTGGAGAAAATTCAAAACATTCATTATTCAAAAGGGCCCAATAGCAAAAAGCAGCGGTTTGAAAGAACACTCACATTTCTTGGTAGAATCGTGCAGGAGTGAAATTTTTGATGTTTTTCTACTCCTCTCATGAGCCCAAACAAGACTCTAGAGGGATGAGCTTGCAACTACTTTACTTTTGGAGAAAATTCAAAACAGTCATTATTCAATAGGGTCTAATAGCAAAAAGGAGAGTTTTGAATGAACTATCACAGTTCTTGGTACAATCGGGCAGGATTGAAATTTTTGATGCTTTTCTACTCCTCTCAACAGCCCAAACAAGTTTCTAAAAGGATGAATTTGGAACAACTTAACTTTTCGAGAAAATTCAAAACATTTATTATTCAATAGAGCCCAATAGTAAAAAGCAACGTTTTGAATGAACAATCACATTTCTTGGTAGAATCGTGCAGGATTGAAATTTTTGATGTTTTTCTACTCCTCTCAACAGCCCAAACAAGTTTCTAAAAGGATGAGTTTGCAACTACTTTACTTTTGGAAAAAATTCAAAACATTCATCATTCAATATTGCCCAATAGCAAAAAGCAGCGGTTTGAATGAACACTCACATCTCTTGGTAGAATCGTTCAGGGTTGAAATTTTTGATGTTTTTCTACTCCTCTCATGAGCCCAAACAAGACTCTAAAAGGATGAGCTTACAACTACTTTACTTTTGGAGAAAATTCAAAACATTCATTATTCAATAGGGCCCAATAGCAAAAAGCAGCGATTTGAATGAACAGTCAAATTTCTGGGTAGAATCGAGCAGGATTGAAATTTTTGACATTTTTCTACTCCTCTCATGAGCCCAAAAAAGAATATAGAAGGATGAGTTTGCAACTACTTTACTTTTGGAGAAAATTCTAAACATTCATTATTCAATAGGGTCTAATAGCAAAAAGCAGCGTTTTGAATGAACAGTCACATTTCTTGGTAAAATCGTGAAGGATTGAAAGTTTTGCTGCTTTTCTACTCCTTTCACCAGCCCAAACAAGTTTCTAAAAGGATAAGATTGCAAATACTTTACTTTTGGAGAAAATCCAAAACATTCATTATTCAATAGGGCCCAATAGGAAAAAGCAATGTTTTGAATGAACAATCACATTTCTTGGTAGAATCGTGCAGAATTGAAATTTTTGATGTTTTTCTACTCCTCTCAACAGCCCAAACAAGTTTCTAAAAGGATGAGTTTGCAACTACTTTACTTTTGGAAAAAATTCAAAACATTCATCATTCAATAGGGCCCAATAGCAAAAAGCAGCAGTTTGAATGAACACTCACATCTCTTGGTAGAATCGTTCAGGGTTGAAATTTTTGATGTTCTTCTACTCCTCTCATGAGCCCAAACAAGACTCTAAAAGGATGAGCTTGCAACTACTTAACTTTTGGAGAAAATTCATAACATTCATTATTCAATAGGGTCTAATAGCAAAAAGCAGCGTTTTGAATGAACAATCACAGTTCTTGGTAGAATCGTGCAGGATTGAAATTTTTGATGTTTTTCTACTCCTCTCATGAGCCCAAACAAGACTCTAGAAGGTTGAGTTTGCAACTACTTTTTTTTTTTAGAAAAGTCAAAAAATTCATTATTCAATAGGGTCTAATAGCAAAAAGCAGCGTTTTGAATGAACAATCACAGTTCTTGGTAGAATCGAGCAGGATTAAAATTTTTGATGCTTTTCTACTCCTCTCAACAGCCCAAACAAGTTTCTCAAAGGATGAGTTTGTAACTACTCAACTTTTGGAGCAAATTCAAAACATTCATTATTCAATAGGGCCCAATAGGAAAAAGCAGCCGTTTGAATGAACACTCACATTTCTTGGTAGAATCGTTCAGGATTGAAATTTTCGATGTTTTTCTTCTCCTCCTATGAACACAAACAACACTCTAGAAGGATGATTTTGCAACTACTTTACATTTGGAGAAAATTCAAAACATTCATTATTCAATAGGGTCTAATAGCAAAAAGCAGCGTTTTGAATGAACAATCAGTTCTTGGTAGAATCGAGCAGGATTAAAATTTTTGATGCTTTTCTACTCCACTCAACAGCCCAAACAAGTTTCTAAAAGGATGAGTTTGCAACTACTTTACTTTTGGAGCAAATTCAAAACATTCATTATTCAATAGGGCCCAATAGCAAAAAGCAGCGGTTTGAATGAACACTCACATTTCTTAGTAGAATCGTGCAAGATTGAAATTTTTGAGGTTTTTCTACTCCTCTCATGAGCCCAAACAAGACTCTAGAAGGATGAGCCTGCAACTACTTTACTTTTGGAGAAAATTCAAAACAGTCATTATTCAATAGGGTCTAATAGCAAAAAGGAGAGTTTTGAATGAACTATCACAGTTCTTGGTACAATCGCGCAGGATTGAAATTTTTGATGCTTTTCTACTCCTGTCAACAGCTCAAACAAGTTTCTAAAAGGATGAATTTGGAACAACTTAACTTTTGTAGAAAATTCGAAACATTCATTATTCAATAGAGCCCAATAGTAAAAAGCAACGTTTTGAATGAACAATCACATTTCTTGGTAGAATCGTGCAGGATTGAAATTTTTGATGTTTTTCTACTCCTCTCAACAGCCCAAACAAGTTTCTAAAAGGATGAGTTTGCAACTACTTTAGTTTTGGAGAAAATTTAAAACATTCATTATTCAAAAGAGCCCAATATCAAAAAGCAGCAGTTTGAATGAACAATCACATTTCTTAGTAGAATCGTGCAAGATTGAAATTTTTGACGTTTTTCTACTCCTCTATTGAGCCCCAATAAGACTCTAGAAGGATGAGTTTGCACCTACTTTACTTTTGGAGAAAATTCAATACATGCATTATTCAATAGGGTCTAATATTAAAAAGCAGCGTTTTGAATGAACAATCACAGTTCTTGGTAGAATCGTGCAGGATTGAAATTTTTGATGCTTTTCTACTCCTCTCAACAGCCCAAACAAGTTTCTAAAAGGATGAGTTTGCAACTACTTAACTTTTGGAGCAAATTCAAAACATTCATTATTCAATAGTGCCCAATAGCAAAAAGCAGCGGTTTGAATGAACACTCACATTTCTTGGTAGAATCGTGCAGGATTGAAATTTTTGATGTTGTTCTACTCCTCTCATGAGCCCAAACAAGACTCTAGAAGGATGAGTTTGCAACTACTTTACTTTTGGAGAAAATTCAAAACATTCATTATTCAATAGGGTCTAATAGCTAAAAGCAGCGTTTTGAATGAACAATCACAGTTCTTGGTAGAATCGAGCAGGATTAAAATTTTTGATGCTTTTCTACTCCTCTCAACAGCCCAATCAAGTTTCTAAAAGGATGAGTTTGCAACTACTTAACTTTTGGAGCAAATTCAAAACATTCATTATTCAATAGGGCCCAATAGCAAAAAGCAGCGGTTTGAATGAACACTCACATTTCTTGGTAGAATCGTTCAAGATTGAAATTTTCGATGTTTTTCTACTCCTACTATGAACCCAAACAACACTCTAGAAGGATGATTTTGCAACTACTTTACATTTGGAGAAAATTCAAAACATTCATTATTCAATAGGGTGTAATAGCAAAAAGCAGCGTTTTGAATGAACAATCAGTTCTTGGTAGAATTGAGCAGGAATAAAATTTTTGATGCTTTTCTACTCCACTCAACAGCCCAAACAAGTTTCTAAAAGGATGAGTTTGCAACTACTTTACTTTTGGAGAAAATTCAAAACATTCATTATTCAAAAGAGCCCAATATCAAAAAGCAGCAGTTTGAATGAACACTCACATTTCTTAGTAGAATCGTGCAAGATTTAAATTTTTGAGGTTTTTCTACTCCTCTCATGAGCCCCAATAAGACTCTAGAAGGATGAGTTTGCACCTACTTTACTTTTTGAGAAAATTCAAAACATTCATTATTCAATAGGGTCTAATAGCAAAAAGCAGCGTTTTGAATGAACAATCACAGTTCTTGGTAGAATTGTGCAGGATTGAAATTTTTGATGCTTTTCTACTCCTCTCAACAGCCCAAACAAGTTTCTAAAAGGATGAGTTTGCAACTACTTTACTTTTGGAGAAAATTCAAAACATTCATTATTCAAAAGGGCCCAATAGCAAAAAGCAGCGGTTTGAAAGAACACTCACATTTCTTGGTAGAATCGTGCAGGATTGAAATTTTTGACGTTTTTCTACTACTCTCATGAGCGCAAACAAGACTCTAGAAGGCTGAGCTTGCAACTACTTTACTTTTGGATAAAATTCAAAACATTCATTATTCAATAGGGCCCAATAGCAAAAGGAAGCGGCTTGAATGAACACTCACATTTCTTGGTAGAATCGTGCAGGATTGAAATTCTTGATGTTTTTCTACTCCTCTCATGAGCCCAAACAAGACTCTAAAAGGATGAGCTTGCAACTACTTTACTTTTGGAGCACATTCAAAACATTCATTATTCAATAGAGCCCAATAGCAAAAAGCAGTGTTTTGAATGAACAATCACAGTTCTTGGTAGAATCGAGCAGGATTAAAATTTTGGATGCTTTTCTACTCCTCTCAACAGCCCAAACAAGTTTCTAAAAGGATGACTTTGCAACTACTTAACTTTTTGAGCAAATTCAAAACATTCATTATTCAATAGGGCCCAATAGCAAAAAGCAGCGGTTTGAATGAACACTCACATTTCTTGGTAGAATCGTTCAGGATTGAAATTTTTGATGTTTTTCTATTCCTCTTATGAACCCAAACAACACTCTAGAAGCATGATTTTGCAACTACTTTACTTTTGGAGAAAATTCAAAACATTCATTATTCAATAGAGCCCAATAGCAAAAACTAGCGTTTTGAATGAACAATCACATTTCTTGGTAGAATTGTGCAGGATTGAAATTTTTGATGTTTTTATACTCCTCTCAACAGCCCAAACAAGTTTCCAAAAGGATGAGTTTGCAACTACTTTACTTTTGGAGAAAAATCTAAACATTCATTATTCAATAGGGTCTAATAGCAAAAAGCAGCGATTTGAATGAACAGTCACATTTCTTGGTAGAATCGTGCAGAATTGAAATTTTTGACGTTTTTCTACTCCTCTCATGAGCCCAAACAAGTTTCTAAAAGGATGAGTTTGCAACTACTTTACTTTTGGAGAAAATTCAAATCATTCATTATTCAAAAGAGCCCAATATCAAAAAGCAGCAGTTTGAATGAACACTCACATTTCTTAGTAGAATCGTGCAAGATTGAAATTTTTGATGTTTTTCAACTCCTCCTATGAACCCAAACAACACTCTAGAAGGATGATTTTGCAACTACTATACATTTGGAGAAAATTCAAAACATTCATTATTCAATAGGGTGTAATAGCAAAAAGCAGCGTTTTGAATGAACAATCAGTTCTTGGTAGAATCAAGCAGGATTAAAATTTTTGATGCTTTTCTACTCCACTCAACAGCCCAAACAAGTTTCTAAAAGGATGAGTTTGCAACTACTTTACTTTTGGAGCAAATTCAAAACATTCATTATTCAATAGGGCCAAATAGCAAAAATCAGCGGTTTGAATGAACACTCACATTTCTTAGTAGAATCGTAGAAATGACGTGGAAGTGCAATAAGGACTGCGCTTGCTTCTGGTAGAGTAAAGGGTTCTTTATTCAGCACCTTCCTTACTGTTCCACAATTTTAATTGTTTTATACGGATTTCACACAGTGGATGCGCCCTGTATCTCTCCTTTTAGTAGAATCGTGCAAGATTTAAATTTTTGAGGTTTTTCTACTCCTCTCATGAGCCCCAATAAGACTCTAGAAGGATGAGTTTGCACCTACTTTACTTTTTGAGAAAATTCAAAACATTCATTATTCAATAGGGTCTAATAGCAAAAAGCAGCGGTTTGAAAGAACACTCACATTTCTTGGTAGAGTCGTGCAGGAGTGAAATTTTTGATGTTTTTCTACTCCTCTCATGAGTCCAAACAAGACTCTAGAAGGATGAGCTTGCAACTACTTTACTTTTGGAGAAAATTCAAAACAGTCATTATTCAATAGGGTCTAAGAGCAAAAAGAAGAGTTTTGAATGAACTATCACAGTTCTTGGTACAATCGCGCAGGTTTGAAATTTTTTGATGCTTTTCTACTCCTCTCAACAGCCCAAACAAGTTTCTAAAAGGATGAATTTGTAACAACTTAACATTTGGAGAAAATTCAAAACATTCATTATTCAATAGAGCCCAGTAGTAAAAAGCAACGTTTTGAATGAACAATCACATTTCTTGGTAGAATCGTGCAGGATTGAAAGTTTTGCTGCTTTTCTACTCCTTTCACCAGCCCAAACAAGTTTCTAAAAGGATGAGATTGCAAATACTTAACTTTTGGAGAAAATCCAAAACATTCATTATTCAATAGGGCCCAATAGCAAAAAGCAACGTTTTGAATTAACAATCACATTTCTTGGTAGAATCGTGCAGGATTGAAATTTTTGACATTTTTCTACTCCTCTCATGAGCCCAAACAAGTTTCTAAAAGGATGAGTTTGCAACTACTTTACTTTTGGAGAAAATTCAAAACATTCATTATTCAAAAGAGCCCAATATCAAAAAGCAGCAGTTTGAATGAACACTCACATTTCTTGGTAGAATCGTTCAGGATTGAAATTTTTGATGTTTTTCTATTCCTCTTATGAACCCAAACAACACTCTAGAAGCATGATTTTGAAACTACTTTACTTTTGGAGAAAATTCAAAACATTCATTATTCAATAGAGCCCAATAGCAAAAAGCAGCGTTTTGAATGAACAATCACATTTCTTGGTAGAATTGTGCAGTTTTGAAATTTTTGATGTTTTTCTACTCCTCTAAACAGCCAAACAAGTTTCCAAAAGGATGAGTTTGCAACTACTTTACTTTTGGAGAAAAATCTAAACATTCATTATTCAATAGAGTCTAATAGCAAAAAGCAGCGATTTGAATGAACAGTCACATTTCTTGGTAGAATCGTGCAGAATTTAAATTTTTGACGTTTTTCTACTCCTCTCATGAGCCCAAACAAGTTTCTAAAAGGATGAGTTTGCAACTACTTTAGTTTTGGAGAAAATTCTAAACATTCATTATTCAAAAGAGCCCAATATCAAAAAGCAGCAGTTTGAATGAACACTCACATTTCTTAGTAGAATCGTGCAAGATAGAAATTTTTGACGTTTTTCTACTCCTCTATTGAGCCCCAATAAGACTCTAGAAGGATGAGTTTGCACCTACTTTACTTTTGGAGAAAATTCAATACATTCATTATTCAATAGGGTCTAATATTAAAAAGTAGCGTTTTGAATGAACAATCACAGTTCTTGGTAGAATCGTGCAGGATTGAAATTTTTGATGCTTTTCTACTCCTCTCAACAGCCCAAACAAGTTTCTAAAAGGACGAGTTTGCAACTACTTAACTTTTGGAGCAAATTCAAAACATTAATTATTCAATAGGGCCCAATAGCAAAAATCAGCGGTTTGAATGAACACTCACATTTCTTGGTAGAATCGTTCAGGATTGAAATTTTCGATGTTTTTCTACTCCTCCTATGAACCCAAACAACACTCTAGAAGGGATGATTTTGCAACTACTTTACATTTGGAGAAAATTCAAAATATTCATTATTCAATAGGGTGTAAAAGCAAAAAGCAGCGTTTTGAATGAACAATCAGTTCTTGGTAGAATCAAGCAGGATTAAAATTTTTGATGCTTTTCTACTCCACTCAACAGCCCAAACAAGTTTCTAAAAGGATGAGTTTGCAACTACTTTACTTTTGGAGCAAATTCAAAACATTCATTATTCAATAGGGCCAAATAGCAAAAAGCAGCGGTTTGAATGAGCACTCAAATTTCTTAGTAGAATCGTAGAAATGACGTGGAAGTGCAATAAGGACTGCGCTTGCTTCTGGTAGAGTAAAGGGTTCTTTATTCAGCCAACGCGTTTCCTGAGCCTGCTGGCTCACTTCATCAGGGCAGAGTTCAGGAAACGCGTTGGCTGAATAAAGAACCCTTTACTCTAACAGAAGCAAGCACAGTCCTTATTGCACTTCCACGTCATTTCTGCAATTCTGTCCTAGGACCCTGTGCAGACTTGCTGCTGCTTCTTAAGCGTTCATGGGTGTTGTGACTTCCTCACAACCCCAATAGGTGAGCACCTTCCTTACTGTTCCACAATTTTAATTGTTTTATACAGATTTCACACAGTGGATGCGCCCTGTATCTCTCCTTTTAGTAGAATCGTGCAAGATTTAAATTTTTGAGGTTTTTCTATGCCTCTCATGAGCCCCAATAAGACTCTAGAAGGATGAGTTTGCACCTACTTTACTTTTTGAGAAAATTCAAAACATTCATTATTCAATAGGGTCTAATAGCAAAAAGCAGCGTTTTGAATGAACAATCACAGTTCTTGGTAGAATCGTGCAGGATTGAAATTTTTGATGCTTTTCTACTCCTCTCAACAGCCCAAACAAGTTTCTAAAAGGATGAGTTTGCACCTACTTTACTTTTGGAGAAAATTCAAAACATTCATTATTCAAAAGGGCCCAATAGCAAAAAGCAGCGGTTTGAAAGAACACTCACATTTCTTGGTAGAATCGTGCAGAATTGAAATTTTTGACGTTTTTCTACTCCTCTCATGAGCCCAAACAAGTTTCTAAAAGGATGAGTTTGCAACTACTTTAGTTTTGGAGAAAATTCTAAACATTCATTATTCAAAAGAGCCCAATATCAAAAAGCAGCAGTTTGAATGAACACTCACATTTCTTAGTAGAATCGTGCAAGATAGAAATTTTTGACGTTTTTCTACTCCTCTATTGAGCCCCAATAAGACTCTAGAAGGATGAGTTTGCACCTACTTTACTTTTGGAGAAAATTCAATACATTCATTATTCAATAGGGTCTAATATTAAAAAGTAGCGTTTTGAATGAACAATCACAGTTCTTGGTAGAATCGTGCAGGATTGAAATTTTTGATGCTTTTCTACTCCTCTCAACAGCCCAAACAAGTTTCTAAAAGGACGAGTTTGCAACTACTTAACTTTTGGAGCAAATTCAAAACATTAATTATTCAATAGGGCCCAATAGCAAAAATCAGCGGTTTGAATGAACACTCACATTTCTTGGTAGAATCGTTCAGGATTGAAATTTTCGATGTTTTTCTACTCCTCCTATGAACCCAAACAACACTCTAGAAGGGATGATTTTGCAACTACTTTACATTTGGAGAAAATTCAAAATATTCATTATTCAATAGGGTGTAAAAGCAAAAAGCAGCGTTTTGAATGAACAATCAGTTCTTGGTAGAATCAAGCAGGATTAAAATTTTTGATGCTTTTCTACTCCACTCAACAGCCCAAACAAGTTTCTAAAAGGATGAGTTTGCAACTACTTTACTTTTGGAGCAAATTCAAAACATTCATTATTCAATAGGGCCAAATAGCAAAAAGCAGCGGTTTGAATGAGCACTCAAATTTCTTAGTAGAATCGTAGAAATGACGTGGAAGTGCAATAAGGACTGCGCTTGCTTCTGGTAGAGTAAAGGGTTCTTTATTCAGCCAACGCGTTTCCTGAGCCTGCTGGCTCACTTCATCAGGGCAGAGTTCAGGAAACGCGTTGGCTGAATAAAGAACCCTTTACTCTAACAGAAGCAAGCACAGTCCTTATTGCACTTCCACGTCATTTCTGCAATTCTGTCCTAGGACCCTGTGCAGACTTGCTGCTGCTTCTTAAGCGTTCATGGGTGTTGTGACTTCCTCACAACCCCAATAGGTGAGCACCTTCCTTACTGTTCCACAATTTTAATTGTTTTATACAGATTTCACACAGTGGATGCGCCCTGTATCTCTCCTTTTAGTAGAATCGTGCAAGATTTAAATTTTTGAGGTTTTTCTATGCCTCTCATGAGCCCCAATAAGACTCTAGAAGGATGAGTTTGCACCTACTTTACTTTTTGAGAAAATTCAAAACATTCATTATTCAATAGGGTCTAATAGCAAAAAGCAGCGTTTTGAATGAACAATCACAGTTCTTGGTAGAATCGTGCAGGATTGAAATTTTTGATGCTTTTCTACTCCTCTCAACAGCCCAAACAAGTTTCTAAAAGGATGAGTTTGCAACTACTTTAGTTTTGGAGAAAATTCTAAACATTCATTATTCAAAAGAGCCCAATATCAAAAAGCAGCAGTTTGAATGAACACTCACATTTCTTAGTAGAATCGTGCAAGATAGAAATTTTTGACGTTTTTCTACTCCTCTATTGAGCCCCAATAAGACTCTAGAAGGATGAGTTTGCACCTACTTTACTTTTGGAGAAAATTCAATACATTCATTATTCAATAGGGTCTAATATTAAAAAGTAGCGTTTTGAATGAACAATCACAGTTCTTGGTAGAATCGTGCAGGATTGAAATTTTTGATGCTTTTCTACTCCTCTCAACAGCCCAAACAAGTTTCTAAAAGGACGAGTTTGCAACTACTTAACTTTTGGAGCAAATTCAAAACATTAATTATTCAATAGGGCCCAATAGCAAAAATCAGCGGTTTGAATGAACACTCACATTTCTTGGTAGAATCGTTCAGGATTGAAATTTTCGATGTTTTTCTACTCCTCCTATGAACCCAAACAACACTCTAGAAGGGATGATTTTGCAACTACTTTACATTTGGAGAAAATTCAAAATATTCATTATTCAATAGGGTGTAAAAGCAAAAAGCAGCGTTTTGAATGAACAATCAGTTCTTGGTAGAATCAAGCAGGATTAAAATTTTTGATGCTTTTCTACTCCACTCAACAGCCCAAACAAGTTTCTAAAAGGATGAGTTTGCAACTACTTTACTTTTGGAGCAAATTCAAAACATTCATTATTCAATAGGGCCAAATAGCAAAAAGCAGCGGTTTGAATGAGCACTCAAATTTCTTAGTAGAATCGTAGAAATGACGTGGAAGTGCAATAAGGACTGCGCTTGCTTCTGGTAGAGTAAAGGGTTCTTTATTCAGCCAACGCGTTTCCTGAGCCTGCTGGCTCACTTCATCAGGGCAGAGTTCAGGAAACGCGTTGGCTGAATAAAGAACCCTTTACTCTAACAGAAGCAAGCACAGTCCTTATTGCACTTCCACGTCATTTCTGCAATTCTGTCCTAGGACCCTGTGCAGACTTGCTGCTGCTTCTTAAGCGTTCATGGGTGTTGTGACTTCCTCACAACCCCAATAGGTGAGCACCTTCCTTACTGTTCCACAATTTTAATTGTTTTATACAGATTTCACACAGTGGATGCGCCCTGTATCTCTCCTTTTAGTAGAATCGTGCAAGATTTAAATTTTTGAGGTTTTTCTACGCCTCTCATGAGCCCCAATAAGACTCTAGAAGGATGAGTTTGCACCTACTTTACTTTTTGAGAAAATTCAAAACATTCATTATTCAATAGGGTCTAATAGCAAAAAGCAGCGTTTTGAATGAACAATCACAGTTCTTGGTAGAATCGTGCAGGATTGAAATTTTTGATGCTTTTCTACTCCTCTCAACAGCCCAAACAAGTTTCTAAAAGGATGAGTTTGCACCTACTTTACTTTTGGAGAAAATTCAAAACATTCATTATTCAAAAGGGCCCAATAGCAAAAAGCAGCGGTTTGAAAGAACACTCACATTTCTTGGTAGAATCGTGCAGAATTGAAATTTTTGACATTTTTCTACTCCTCTCATGAGCCCAAACAAGTTTCTAAAAGGATGAGTTTGCAACTACTTTAGTTTTGGAGAAAATTCTAAACATTCATTATTCAAAAGAGCCCAATATCAAAAAGCAGCAGTTTGAATGAACACTCACATTTCTTAGTAGAATCGTGCAAGATAGAAATTTTTGACGTTTTTCTACTCCTCTATTGAGCCCCAATAAGACTCTAGAAGGATCAGTTTGCACCTACTTTACTTTTGGAGAAAATTCAATACATTCATTATTCAATAGGGTCTAATATTAAAAAGTAGCGTTTTGAATGAACAATCACAGTTCTTGGTAGAATCGTGCAGGATTGAAATTTTTGATGCTTTTCTACTCCTCTCAACAGCCCAAACAAGTTTCTAAAAGGACGAGTTTGCAACTACTTAACTTTTGGAGCAAATTCAAAACATTAATTATTCAATAGGGCCCAATAGCAAAAATCAGCGGTTTGAATGAACACTCACATTTCTTGGTAGAATCGTTCAGGATTGAAATTTTCGATGTTTTTCTACTCCTCCTATGAACCCAAACAACACTCTAGAAGGGATGATTTTGCAACTACTTTACATTTGGAGAAAATTCAAAATATTCATTATTCAATAGGGTGTAAAAGCAAAAAGCAGCGTTTTGAATGAACAATCAGTTCTTGGTAGAATCAAGCAGGATTAAAATTTTTGATGCTTTTCTACTCCACTCAACAGCCCAAACAAGTTTCTAAAAGGATGAGTTTGCAACTACTTTACTTTTGGAGCAAATTCAAAACATTCATTATTCAATAGGGCCAAATAGCAAAAAGCAGCGGTTTGAATGAGCACTCAAATTTCTTAGTAGAATCGTAGAAATGACGTGGAAGTGCAATAAGGACTGCGCTTGCTTCTGGTAGAGTAAAGGGTTCTTTATTCAGCCAACGCGTTTCCTGAGCCTGCTGGCTCACTTCATCAGGGCAGAGTTCAGGAAACGCGTTGGCTGAATAAAGAACCCTTTACTCTAACAGAAGCAAGCACAGTCCTTATTGCACTTCCACGTCATTTCTGCAATTCTGTCCTAGGACCCTGTGCAGACTTGCTGCTGCTTCTTAAGCGTTCATGGGTGTTGTGACTTCCTCACAACCCCAATAGGTGAGCACCTTCCTTACTGTTCCACAATTTTAATTGTTTTATACAGATTTCACACAGTGGATGCGCCCTGTATCTCTCCTTTTAGTAGAATCGTGCAAGATTTAAATTTTTGAGGTTTTTCTACGCCTCTCATGAGCCCCAATAAGACTCTAGAAGGATGAGTTTGCACCTACTTTACTTTTTGAGAAAATTCAAAACATTCATTATTCAATAGGGTCTAATAGCAAAAAGCAGCGTTTTGAATGAACAATCACAGTTCTTGGTAGAATCGTGCAGGATTGAAATTTTTGATGCTTTTCTACTCCTCTCAACAGCCCAAACAAGTTTCTAAAAGGATGAGTTTGCACCTACTTTACTTTTGGAGAAAATTCAAAACATTCATTATTCAAAAGGGCCCAATAGCAAAAAGCAGCGGTTTGAAAGAACACTCACATTTCTTGGTAGAATCGTGCAGAATTGAAATTTTTGACGTTTTTCTACTCCTCTCATGAGCCCAAACAAGTTTCTAAAAGGATGAGTTTGCAACTACTTTAGTTTTGGAGAAAATTCTAAACATTCATTATTCAAAAGAGCCCAATATCAAAAAGCAGCAGTTTGAATGAACACTCACATTTCTTAGTAGAATCGTGCAAGATAGAAATTTTTGACGTTTTTCTACTCCTCTATTGAGCCCCAATAAGACTCTAGAAGGATGAGTTTGCACCTACTTTACTTTTGGAGAAAATTCAATACATTCATTATTCAATAGGGTCTAATATTAAAAAGTAGCGTTTTGAATGAACAATCACAGTTCTTGGTAGAATCGTGCAGGATTGAAATTTTTGATGCTTTTCTACTCCTCTCAACAGCCCAAACAAGTTTCTAAAAGGACGAGTTTGCAACTACTTAACTTTTGGAGCAAATTCAAAACATTAATTATTCAATAGGGCCCAATAGCAAAAATCAGCGGTTTGAATGAACACTCACATTTCTTGGTAGAATCGTTCAGGATTGAAATTTTCGATGTTTTTCTACTCCTCCTATGAACCCAAACAACACTCTAGAAGGGATGATTTTGCAACTACTTTACATTTGGAGAAAATTCAAAATATTCATTATTCAATAGGGTGTAAAAGCAAAAAGCAGCGTTTTGAATGAACAATCAGTTCTTGGTAGAATCAAGCAGGATTAAAATTTTTGATGCTTTTCTACTCCACTCAACAGCCCAAACAAGTTTCTAAAAGGATGAGTTTGCAACTACTTTACTTTTGGAGAAAATTCAAAACATTCATTATTCAAAAGAGCCCAATAGCAAAAGGAAGCGGCTTGAATGAACACTCACATTTCTTGGTAGAATCGTTCAGGATTGAAATTCTTGATGTTTTTCTACTCCTCTCATGAGCCCAAACAAGACTCTAAAAGGATGAGCTTGCAACTACTTTACTTTTGGAGCACATTCAAAACATTCATTATTCAATAGAGCCCAATAGCAAAAAGCAGTGTTTTGAATGAACAATCACAGTTCTTGGTAGAATCGTGCAGGATTGAAATTTTTGATGCTTTTCTACTCCTCTCAACAGCCTAAACAAGTTTCTAAAAGGATGAGTTTGCAACTACTTTACTTTTGGAGAAAATTCATAACATTCATTATTCAATAGGGTCTAATAGCAAAGAGCAGCGTTTTGAATGAACAATCACAGTTCTTGGTAGAATTGAGCAGGAATAAAATTTTTGATGCTTTTCTACTCCTCTCAACAGCCCAAACAAGTTTCTAAAAGGATGAGTTTGCAACTACTTTACTTTTGGAGAAAATTCAAAACATTCATTATTCAAAAGGGCCCAATAGCAAAAAGCAGCGGTTTGAATGAACACTCACATTTCTTGGTAGAATCGTTCAAGATTGAAATTTTTGATGTTTTTCTACTCCTACTATGAACCCAAACAACACTCTAGAAGCATGATTTTGCAACTACTTTACATTTGGAGAAAATTCAAAACATTCATTATTCAATAGGGTGTAATAGCAAAAAGCAGCGTTTTGAATGAACAATCACATTTCTTGGTAGAATTGTGCAGGATTGAAATTTTTGATGTTTTTCTACTCCTCTCAACAGCCCAAACAAGTTTCCAAAAGGATGAGTTTGCAACTACTTTACTTTTGGAGAAAAATCTAAACATTCATTATTCAATAGGGTCTAATAGCAAAAAGCAGCGATTTGAATGAACAGTCACATTTCTTGGTAAAATCATGCAGAATTGAAATTTTTGATTTTTTTCTACTCCTCTCATGAGCCCAAACAAGTTTCTAAAAGGATGAGTTTGCAACTACTTTAGTTTTGGAGAAAATTTAAAACATTCATTATTCAAAAGAGCCCAATATCAAAAAGCAGCAGTTTGAATGAACACTCACATTTCTTAGTAGAATCGTGCAAGATTGAAATTTTTGACGTTTTTCTACTCCTCTATTGAGCCCCAATAAGACTCTAGAAGGATGAGTTTGCACCTACTTTACTTTTGGAGAAAATTCAATACATTCATTATTCAATAGGGTCTAATATTAAAAAGCAGCGTTTTGAATGAACAATCACAGTTCTTGGTAGAATCGTGCAGGATTGAAATTTTTGATGCTTTTCTACTCCTCTCAACAGCCCAAACAAGTTTCTAAAAGGATGAGTTTGCAACTACTTTACTTTTGGAGAAAATTCAAAACATTCATTATTCAAAAGGGCCCAATAGCAAAAAGCAGTGGTTTGAATGAACAATCACATTTCTTGGTAGAATCGTTCAAGATTGAAATTTTCGATGTTTTTCTACTCCTCCTATGAACCCAAACAACACTCTAGAAGGATGATTTTGCAATTACTTTACATTTGGAGAAAATTCAAAACATTCATTATTCAATAGGGTGTAATAGCAAAAAGCAGCGTTTTGAATGAACAATCAGTTCTTGGTAGAATTGAGCAGGAATAAAATTTTTGATGCTTTTCTACTCCACTCAACAGCCCAAACAAGTTTCTAAAAGGATGATTTTGCAACTACTTTACTTTTGGAGAAAATTCAAAACATTCATTATTCAAAAGAGCCCAATATCAAAAAGCAGCAGTTTGAATGAACACTCACATTTCTTAGTAGAATCGTGCAAGATTTAAATTTTTGAGGTTTTTCTTCTCCTCTCATGAGCCCCAATAAGACTCTAGAAGGATGAGTTTGCACCTACTTTACTTTTTGAGAAAATTCAAAACATTCATTATTCAATAGGGTCTAATAGCAAAAAGCAGCGTTTTGAATGAACAATCACAGTTCTTGGTAGAATCGTGCAGGATTGAAATTTTTGATGCTTTTCTACTCCTCTCAACAGCCCAAACAAGTTTCTAAAAGGATGAGTTTGCACCTACTTTACTTTTGGAGAAAATTCAAAACATTCATTATTCAAAAGGGCCCAATAGCAAAAAGCAGCGGTTTGAAAGAACACTCACATTTCTTGGTAGAATCGTGCAGGAGTGAAATTTTTGATGTTTTTCTACTCCTCTCATGAGCCCAAACAAGACTCTAGAAGGATGAGCTTGCAACTACTTTACTTTTGGAGAAAATTCAAAACAGTCATTATTCAATAGGGTCTAATAGCAAAAAGGAGAGTTTTGAATGAACTATCACAGTTCTTGGTACAATCGGGCAGGATTGAAATTTTTGATGCTTTTCTACTCCTCTCAGCAGCCCAAACAAGTTTCTAAAAGGATGAATTTGGAACAACTTAACTTTTCGAGAAAATTTAAAACATTTATTATTCAATAGAGCCCAATAGTAAAAAGCAACGTTTTGAATGAACAATCACATTTCTTGGTAGAATCGTGCAGGATTTAAATTTTTGATGTTTTTCTACTCCTCTCAACAGCCCAAACAAGTTTCTAAAAGGATGAGTTTGCAACTACTTTACTTTTGGAAAAAATTCAAAACATTCATCATTCAATATTGCCCAATAGCAAAAAGCAGCGGTTTGAATGAACACTCACATCTCTTGGTAGAATCGTTCAGGGTTGAAATTTTTGATGTTTTTCTACTCCTCTCATGAGCCCAAACAAGACTCTAAAAGGATGAGCTTACAACTACTTTACTTTTGGAGAAAATTCAAAACATTCATTATTCAATAGGGCCCAATAGCAAAAAGCAGCGTTTTGAATGAACAGTCAAATTTCTGGGTAGAATCGAGCAGGATTGAAATTTTTGACATTTTTCTACTCCTCTCATGAGCCCAAAAAAGAATATAGAAGGATGAGTTTGCAACTACTTTACTTTTGGAGAAAATTCTAAACATTCATTATTCAATAGGGTCTAATAGCAAAAAGCAGCGTTTTGAATGAACAGTCACATTTCTTGGTAAAATCGTGAAGGATTGAAAGTTTTGCTGCTTTTCTACTCCTTTCACCAGCCCAAACAAGTTTCTAAAAGGATAAGATTGCAAATACTTTACTTTTGGAGAAAATCCAAAACATTCATTATTCAATAGGGCCCAATAGGAAAAAGCAATGTTTTGAATGAACAATCACATTTCTTGGTAAAATCGTGCAGGATTGAAATTTTTGATGTTTTTCTACTCCTCTCAACAGCCCAAACAAGTTTCTAAAAGGATGAGTTTGCAACTACTTTACTTTTGGAAAAAATTCAAAACATTCATCATTCAATAGGGCCCAATAGCAAAAAGCAGCAGTTTGAATGAACACTCACATCTCTTGGTAGAATCGTTCAGGGTTGAAATTTTTGATGTTCTTCTACTCCTCTCATGAGCCCAAACAAGACTCTAAAAGGATGAGCTTGCAACTACTTAACTTTTGGCGAAAATTCATAACATTCATTATTCAATAGGGTCTAATAGCAAAAAGCAGCGTTTTGAATGAACAATCACAGTTCTTGGTAGAATCGTGCAGGATTGAAATTTTTGATGTTTTTCTACTCCTCTCATGAGCCCAAACAAGACTCTAGAAGGTTGAGTTTGCAACTACTTTTCTTTTGGAGAAAAGTCAAAAAATTCATTATTCAATAGGGTCTAATAGCAAAAAGCAGCGTTTTGAATGAACAATCACAGTTCTTGGTAGAATCGAGCAGGATTAAAATTTTTGATGCTTTTCTACTCCTCTCAACAGCCCAAACAAGTTTCTCAAAGGATGAGTTTGTAACTACTCAACTTTTGGAGCAAATTCAAAACATTCATTATTCAATAGGGCCCAATAGGAAAAAGCAGCCGTTTGAATGAACACTCACATTTCTTGGTAGAATCGTTCAGGATTGAAATTTTCGATGTTTTTCTTCTCCTCCTATGAACCCAAACAACACTCTAGAAGGATGATTTTGCAACTACTTTACATTTGGAGAAAATTCAAAACATTCATTATTCAATAGGGTCTAATAGCAAAAAGCAGCGTTTTGAATGAACAATCAGTTCTTGGTAGAATCGAGCAGGATTAAAATTTTTGATGCTTTTCTACTCCACTCAACAGCCCAAACAAGTTTCTAAAAGGATGAGTTTGCAACTACTTTACTTTTGGAGCAAATTCAAAACATTCATTATTCAATAGGGCCCAATAGCAAAAAGCAGCGGTTTGAATGAACACTCACATTTCTTAGTAGAATCGTGCAAGATTGAAATTTTTGAGGTTTTTCTACTCCTCTCATGAGCCCAAACAAGACTCTAGAAGGATGAGCCTGCAACTACTTTACTTTTGGAGAAAATTCAAAACAGTCATTATTCAATAGGGTCTAATAGCAAAAAGGAGAGTTTTGAATGAACTATCACAGTTCTTGGTACAATCGCGCAGGATTGAAATTTTAGATGCTTTTCTACTCCTGTCAACAGCTCAAACAAGTTTCTAAAAGGATGAATTTGGAACAACTTAACTTTTCGAGAAAATTTAAAACATTTATTATTCAATAGAGCCCAATAGTAAAAAGCAACGTTTTGAATGAACAATCACATTTCTTGGTAGAATCGTGCAGGATTTAAATTTTTGATGTTTTTCTACTCCTCTCAACAGCCCAAACAAGTTTCTAAAAGGATGAGTTTGCAACTACTTTACTTTTGGAAAAAATTCAAAACATTCATCATTCAATATTGCCCAATAGCAAAAAGCAGCGGTTTGAATGAACACTCACATCTCTTGGTAGAATCGTTCAGGGTTGAAATTTTTGATGTTTTTCTACTCCTCTCATGAGCCCAAACAAGACTCTAAAAGGATGAGCTTACAACTACTTTACTTTTGGAGAAAATTCAAAACATTCATTATTCAATAGGGCCCAATAGCAAAAAGCAGCGTTTTGAATGAACAGTCAAATTTCTGGGTAGAATCGAGCAGGATTGAAATTTTTGACATTTTTCTACTCCTCTCATGAGCCCAAAAAAGAATATAGAAGGATGAGTTTGCAACTACTTTACTTTTGGAGAAAATTCTAAACATTCATTATTCAATAGGGTCTAATAGCAAAAAGCAGCGTTTTGAATGAACAGTCACATTTCTTGGTAAAATCGTGAAGGATTGAAAGTTTTGCTGCTTTTCTACTCCTTTCACCAGCCCAAACAAGTTTCTAAAAGGATAAGATTGCAAATACTTTACTTTTGGAGAAAATCCAAAACATTCATTATTCAATAGGGCCCAATAGGAAAAAGCAATGTTTTGAATGAACAATCACATTTCTTGGTAAAATCGTGCAGGATTGAAATTTTTGATGTTTTTCTACTCCTCTCAACAGCCCAAACAAGTTTCTAAAAGGATGAGTTTGCAACTACTTTACTTTTGGAAAAAATTCAAAACATTCATCATTCAATAGGGCCCAATAGCAAAAAGCAGCAGTTTGAATGAACACTCACATCTCTTGGTAGAATCGTTCAGGGTTGAAATTTTTGATGTTCTTCTACTCCTCTCATGAGCCCAAACAAGACTCTAAAAGGATGAGCTTGCAACTACTTAACTTTTGGCGAAAATTCATAACATTCATTATTCAATAGGGTCTAATAGCAAAAAGCAGCGTTTTGAATGAACAATCACAGTTCTTGGTAGAATCGTGCAGGATTGAAATTTTTGATGTTTTTCTACTCCTCTCATGAGCCCAAACAAGACTCTAGAAGGTTGAGTTTGCAACTACTTTTCTTTTGGAGAAAAGTCAAAAAATTCATTATTCAATAGGGTCTAATAGCAAAAAGCAGCGTTTTGAATGAACAATCACAGTTCTTGGTAGAATCGAGCAGGATTAAAATTTTTGATGCTTTTCTACTCCTCTCAACAGCCCAAACAAGTTTCTCAAAGGATGAGTTTGTAACTACTCAACTTTTGGAGCAAATTCAAAACATTCATTATTCAATAGGGCCCAATAGGAAAAAGCAGCCGTTTGAATGAACACTCACATTTCTTGGTAGAATCGTTCAGGATTGAAATTTTCGATGTTTTTCTTCTCCTCCTATGAACCCAAACAACACTCTAGAAGGATGATTTTGCAACTACTTTACATTTGGAGAAAATTCAAAACATTCATTATTCAATAGGGTCTAATAGCAAAAAGCAGCGTTTTGAATGAACAATCAGTTCTTGGTAGAATCGAGCAGGATTAAAATTTTTGATGCTTTTCTACTCCACTCAACAGCCCAAACAAGTTTCTAAAAGGATGAGTTTGCAACTACTTTACTTTTGGAGCAAATTCAAAACATTCATTATTCAATAGGGCCCAATAGCAAAAAGCAGCGGTTTGAATGAACACTCACATTTCTTAGTAGAATCGTGCAAGATTGAAATTTTTGAGGTTTTTCTACTCCTCTCATGAGCCCAAACAAGACTCTAGAAGGATGAGCCTGCAACTACTTTACTTTTGGAGAAAATTCAATACAGTCATTATTCAATAGGGTCTAATAGCAAAAAGGAGAGTTTTGAATGAACTATCACAGTTCTTGGTACAATCGCGCAGGATTGAAATTTTAGATGCTTTTCTACTCCTGTCAACAGCTCAAACAAGTTTCTAAAAGGATGAATTTGGAACAACTTAACTTTTGTAGAAAATTCAAAACATTCATTATTCAATAGAGCCCAATAGTAAAAAGCAACGTTTTGAATGAACAATCACATTTCTTGGTAGAATCGTGCAGGATTGAAATTTTTGATGTTTTTCTACTCCTCTCAACAGCCCAAACAAGTTTCTAAAAGGATGAGTTTGCAACTACTTTAGTTTTGGAGAAAATTTAAAACATTCATTATTCAAAAGAGCCCAATATCAAAAAGCAGCAGTTTGAATGAACAATCACATTTCTTAGTAGAATCGTGCAAGACTGAAATTTTTGACGTTTTTCTACTCCTCTATTGAGCCCCAATAAGACTCTAGAAGGATGAGTTTGCACCTACTTTACTTTTGGAGAAAATTCAATACATGCATTATTCAATAGGGTCTAATATTAAAAAGCAGCGTTTTGAATGAACAATCACAGTTCTTGGTAGAATCGTGCAGGATTGAAATTTTTGATGCTTTTCTACTCCTCTCAACAGCCCAAACAAGTTTCTAAAAGGATGAGTTTGCAACTACTTAACTTTTGGAGCAAATTCAAAACATTCATTATTCAATAGTGCCCAATAGCAAAAAGCAGCGGTTTGAATGAACACTCACATTTCTTGGTAGAATCGTGCAGGATTGAAATTTTTGATGTTGTTCTACTCCTCTCATGAGCCCAAACAAGACTCTAGAAGGATGAGTTTGCAACTACTTTACTTTTGGAGAAAATTCAAAACATTCATTATTCAATAGGGTCTAATAGCAAAAAGCAGCGTTTTGAATGAACAATCACAGTTCTTGGTAGAATCGAGCAGGATTAAAATTTTTGATGCTTTTCTACTCCTCTCAACAGCCCAATCAAGTTTCTAAAAGGATGAGTTTGCAACTACTTAACTTTTGGAGCAAATTCAAAACATTCATTATTCAATAGGGCCCAATAGCAAAAAGCAGCGGTTTGAATGAACACTCACATCTCTTGGTAGAATCATTCAGGGTTGAAATTTTTGATGTTTTTCTACTCCTCTCATGAGCCCAAACAAGACTCTAAAAGGATGAGCTTACAACTACTTTACTTTTGGAGAAAATTCAAAACATTCATTATTCAATAGGGCCCAATAGCAAAAAGCAGCGTTTTGAATGAACAGTCAAATTTCTGGGTAGAATCGAGCAGGATTGAAATTTTTGACATTTTTCTACTCCTCTCATGAGCCCAAAAAAGAATATAGAAGGATGAGTTTGCAACTACTTTACTTTTGGAGAAAATTCTAAACATTCATTATTCAATAGGGTCTAATAGCAAAAAGCAGCGTTTTGAATGAACAGTCACATTTCTTGGTAAAATCGTGAAGGATTGAAAGTTTTGCTGCTTTTCTACTCCTTTCACCAGCCCAAACAAGTTTCTAAAAGGATAAGATTGCAAATACTTTACTTTTGGAGAAAATCCAAAACATTCATTATTCAATAGGGCCCAATAGGAAAAAGCAATGTTTTGAATGAACAATCACATTTCTTGGTAGAATCGTGCAGAATTGAAATTTTTGATGTTTTTCTACTCCTCTCAACAGCCCAAACAAGTTTCTAAAAGGATGAGTTTGCAACTAATTTACTTTTGGAGCAAATTCAAAACATTCATTATTCAATAGGGCCCAATAGCAAAAAGCAGCGGTTTGAATGAACACTCACATTTCTTGGTAGAATCGTTCAAGATTGAAATTTTCGATGTTTTTCTACTCCTCCTATGAACCCAAACAACACTCTAGAAGGATGATTTTGCAACTACTTTACATTTGGAGAAAATTCAAAACATTCATTATTCAATAGGGTGTAATAGCAAAAAGCAGCGTTTTGAATGAACAATCAGTTCTTGGTAGAATTGAGCAGGAATAAAATTTTTGATGCTTTTCTACTCCACTCAACAGCCCAAACAAGTTTCTAAAAGGATGAGTGTGCAACTACTTTACTTTAGGAGAAAATTCAAAACATTCATTATTCAAAAGAGCCCAATATCAAAAAGCAGCATTTTGAATGAACACTCACATTTCTTAGTAGAATCGTGCAAGATTTATATTTTTGAGGTTTTTCTACTCCTCTCATGAGCCCCAATAAGACTCTAGAAGGATGAGTTTGCACCTACTTTACTTTTTGAGAAAATTCAAAACATTCATTATTCAATAGGGTCTAATAGCAAAAAGCAGCGTTTTGAATGAACAATCACAGTTCTTGGTAGAATCGTGCAGGATTGAAATTTTTGATGCTTTTCTACTCCTCTCAACTGTCCAAACAAGTTTCTAAAAGGATGAGTTTGCACCTACTTTACTTTTGGAGAAAATTCAAAACATTCATTATTCAAAAGGGCCCAATAGCAAAAAGCAGCGGTTTGAAAGAACACTCACATTTCTTGGTAGAATCGTGCAGGAGTGAAATTTTTGATGTTTTTCTACTCCTCTCATGAGCCCAAACAAGACTCTAGAAGGATGAGCTTGCAACTACTTTACTTTTGGAGAAAATTCAAAACAGTCATTATTCAATAGGGTCTAATAGCAAAAAGGAGAGTTTTGAATGAACTATCACAGTTCTTGGTACAATCGGGCAGGATTGAAATTTTTGATGCTTTTCTACTCCTCTCAACAGCCCAAACAAGTTTCTAAAAGGATGAATTTGGAACAACTTAACTTTTCGAGAAAATTCAAAACATTTATTATTCAATAGAGCCCAATAGTAAAAAGCAACGTTTTGAATGAACAATCACATTTCTTGGTAGAATCGTGCAGGATTGAAATTTTTGATGTTTTTCTACTCCTCTCAACAGCCCAAACAAGTTTCTAAAAGGATGAGTTTGCAACTACTTTACTTTTGGAAAAAATTCAAAACATTCATCATTCAATATTGCCCAATAGCAAAAAGCAGCGGTTTGAATGAACACTCACATCTCTTGGTAGAATCATTCAGGGTTGAAATTTTTGATGTTTTTCTACTCCTCTCATGAGCCCAAACAAGACTCTAAAAGGATGAGCTTACAACTACTTTACTTTTGGAGAAAATTCAAAACATTCATTATTCAATAGGGCCCAATAGCAAAAAGCAGCGTTTTGAATGAACAGTCAAATTTCTGGGTAGAATCGAGCAGGATTGAAATTTTTGACATTTTTCTACTCCTCTCATGAGCCCAAAAAAGAATATAGAAGGATGAGTTTGCAACTACTTTACTTTTGGAGAAAATTCTAAACATTCATTATTCAATAGGGTCTAATAGCAAAAAGCAGCGTTTTGAATGAACAGTCACATTTCTTGGTAAAATCGTGACGGATTGAAAGTTTTGCTGCTTTTCTACTCCTTTCACCAGCCCAAACAAGTTTCTAAAAGGATAAGATTGCAAATACTTTACTTTTGGAGAAAATCCAAAACATTCATTATTCAATAGGGCCCAATAGGAAAAAGCAATGTTTTGAATGAACAATCACATTTCTTGGTAGAATCGTGCAGAATTGAAATTTTTGATGTTTTTCTACTCCTCTCAACAGCCCAAACAAGTTTCTAAAAGGATGAGTTTGCAACTACTTTACTTTTGGAAAAAATTCAAAACATTCATCATTCAATAGGGCCCAATAGCAAAAAGCAGCAGTTTGAATGAACACTCACATCTCTTGGTAGAATCGTTCAGGGTTGAAATTTTTGATGTTCTTCTACTCCTCTCATGAGCCCAAACAAGACTCTAAAAGGATGAGCTTGCAACTACTTAACTTTTGGAGAAAATTCATAACATTCATTATTCAATAGGGTCTAATAGCAAAAAGCAGCGTTTTGAATGAACAATCACAGTTCTTGGTAAAATCGAGCAGGATTAAAATTTTTGATGCTTTTCTACTCCTCTCAACAGCCCAAACAAGTTTCTCAAAGGATGAGTTTGTAACTACTCAACTTTTGGAGCAAATTCAAAACATTCATTATTCAATAGGGCCCAATAGGAAAAAGCAGCCGTTTGAATGAACACTCACATTTCTTGGTAGAATCGTTCAGGATTGAAATTTTCGATGTTTTTCTTCTCCTCCTATGAACACAAACAACACTCTAGAAGGATGATTTTGCAACTACTTTACATTTGGAGAAAATTCAAAACATTCATTATTCAATAGGGTCTAATAGCAAAAAGCAGCGTTTTGAATGAACAATCAGTTCTTGGTAGAATCGAGCAGGATTAAAATTTTTGATGCTTTTCTACTCCACTCAACAGCCCAAACAAGTTTCTAAAAGGATGAGTTTGCAACTACTTTACTTTTGGAGCAAATTCAAAACATTCATTATTCAATAGGGCCCAATAGCAAAAAGCAGCGGTTTGAATGAACACTCACATTTCTTAGTAGAATCGTGCAAGATTGAAATTTTTGAGGTTTTTCTACTCCTCTCATGAGCCCAAACAAGACTCTAGAAGGATGAGCCTGCAACTACTTTACTTTTGGAGAAAATTCAAAACAGTCATTATTCAATAGGGTCTAATAGCAAAAAGGAGAGTTTTGAATGAACTATCACAGTTCTTGGTACAATCGCGCAGGATTGAAATTTTTGATGCTTTTCTACTCCTGTCAACAGCTCAAACAAGTTTCTAAAAGGATGAATTTGGAACAACTTAACTTTTGTAGAAAATTCAAAACATTCATTATTCAATAGAGCCCAATAGTAAAAAGCAACGTTTTGAATGAACAATCACATTTCTTGGTAGAATCGTGCAGGATTGAAATTTTTGATGTTTTTCTACTCCTCTCAACAGCCCAAACAAGTTTCTAAAAGGATGAGTTTGCAACTACTTTAGTTTTGGAGAAAATTTAAAACATTCATTATTCAAAAGAGCCCAATATCAAAAAGCAGCAGTTTGAATGAACAATCACATTTCTTAGTAGAATCGTGCAAGATTGAAATTTTTGACGTTTTTCTACTCCTCTATTGAGCCCCAATAAGACTCTAGAAGGATGAGTTTGCACCTACTTTACTTTTGGAGAAAATTCAATACATGCATTATTCAATAGGGTCTAATATTAAAAAGCAGCGTTTTGAATGAACAATCACAGTTCTTGGTAGAATCGTGCAGGATTGAAATTTTTGATGCTTTTCTACTCCTCTCAACAGCCCAAACAAGTTTCTAAAAGGATGAATTTGCAACTACTTAACTTTTGGAGCAAATTCAAAACATTCATTATTCAATAGTGCCCAATAGCAAAAAGCAGCGGTTTGAATGAACACTCACATTTCTTGGTAGAATCGTGCAGGATTGAAATTTTTGATGTTGTTCTACTCCTCTCATGAGCCCAAACAAGACTCTAGAAGGATGAGTTTGCAACTACTTTACTTTTGGAGAAAATTCAAAACATTCATTATTCAATAGGGTCTAATAGCAAAAAGCAGCGTTTTGAATGAACAATCACAGTTCTTGGTAGAATCGAGCAGGATTAAAATTTTTGATGCTTTTCTACTCCTCTCAACAGCCCAATCAAGTTTCTAAAAGGATGAGTTTGCAACTACTTAACTTTTGGAGCAAATTCAAAACATTCATTATTCAATAGGGCCCAATAGAAAAAGCAGCGGTTTGAATGAACACTCACATTTCTTGGTAGAATCGTTCAAGATTGAAATTTTCGATGTTTTTCTACTCCTCCTATGAACCCAAACAACACTCTAGAAGGATGATTTTGCAACTACTTTACATTTGGAGAAAATTCAAAACATTCATTATTCAATAGGGTGTAATAGCAAAAAGCAGCGTTTTGAATGAACAATCAGTTCTTGGTAGAATTGAGCAGGAATAAAATTTTTGATGCTTTTCTACTCCACTCAACAGCCCAAACAAGTTTCTAAAAGGATGAGTTTGCAACTACTTTACTTTTGGAGAAAATTCAAAACATTCATTATTCAAAAGAGCCCAATATCAAAAAGCAGCAGTTTGAATGAACACTCACATTTCTTAGTAGAATCGTGCAAGATTTAAATTTTTGAGGTTTTTCTACTCCTCTCATGAGCCCCAATAAGACTCTAGAAGGATGAGTTTGCACCTACTTTACTTTTTGAGAAAATTCAAAACATTCATTATTCAATAGGGTCTAATAGCAAAAAGCAGCGTTTTGAATGAACAATCACAGTTCTTGGTAGAATTGTGCAGGATTGAAATTTTTGATGCTTTTCTACTCCTCTCAACAGCCCAAACAAGTTTCTAAAAGGATGAGTTTGCACCTACTTTACTTTTGGAGAAAATTCAAAACATTCATTATTCAAAAGGGCCCAATAGCAAAAAGCAGCGGTTTGAAAGAACACTCACATTTCTTGGTAGAATCGTGCAGGATTGAAATTTTTGACGTTTTTCTACTACTCTCATGAGCGCAAACAAGACTCTAGAAGGCTGAGCTTGCAACTACTTTACTTTTGGATAAAATTCAAAACATTCATTATTCAATAGGGCCCAATAGCAAAAGGAAGCGGCTTGAATGAACACTCACATTTCTTGGTAGAATCGTGCAGGATTGAAATTCTTGATGTTTTTCTACTCCTCTCATGAGCCCAAACAAGACTCTAAAAGGATGAGCTTGCAACTACTTTACTTTTGGAGCACATTCAAAACATTCATTATTCAATAGAGCCCAATAGCAAAAAGCAGTGTTTTGAATGAACAATCACAGTTCTTGGTAGAATTGAGCAGGAATAAAATTTTTGATGCTTTTCTACTCCTCTCAACAGACCAAACAAGTTTCTAAAAGGATGAGTTTGCAACTACTTTACTTTTGGAGAAAATTCAAAACATTCATTATTCAAAAGGGCCCAATAGCAAAAAGCAGCGGTTTGAATGAACACTCACATTTCTTGGTAGAATCGTTCAAGATTGAAATTTTTGATGTTTTTCTACTCCTCCTATGAACCCAAACAACACTCTAGAAGCATGATTTTGCAACTACTTTACATTTGGAGAAAATTCAAAACATTCCTTATTCAATAGGGTGTAATAGCAAAAAGCAGCGTTTTGAATGAACAATAACATTTCTTGGTAGAATTGTGCAGGATTGAAATTTTTGATGTTTTTCTACTCCTCTCAACAGCCCAAACAAGTTTCCAAAAGGATGAGTTTGCAACTACTTTACTTTTGGAGAAAAATCTAAACATTCATTATTCAATAGGGTCTAATAGCAAAAAGCAGCGATTTGAATGAACAGTCACATTTCTTGGTAAAATCATGCAGAATTGAAATTTTTGATGTTTTTCTACTCCTCTCATGAGCCCAAACAAGTTTCTAAAAGGATGAGTTTGCAACTACTTTAGTTTTGGAGAAAATTTAAAACATTCATTATTCAAAAGAGCCCAATATCAAAAAGCAGCAGTTTGAATGAACACTCACATTTCTTAGTAGAATCGTGCAAGATTGAAATTTTTGACGTTTTTCTACTCCTCTATTGAGCCCCAATAAGACTCTAGAAGGATGAGTTTGCACCTACTTTACTTTTGGAGAAAATTCAATACATTCATTATTCAATAGGGTCTAATATTAAAAAGCAGCGTTTTGAATGAACAATCACAGTTCTTGGTAGAATCGTGCAGGAATGAAATTTTTGATGCTTTTCTACTCCTCTCAACAGCCCAAACAAGTTTCTAAAAGGATGAGTTTGCAACTACTTAACTTTTGGAGCAAATTCAAAACATTCATTATTCAATAGTGCCCAATAGCAAAAAGCAGCGGTTTGAATGAACACTCACATTTCTTGGTAGAATCGTGCAGGATTGAAATTTTTGATGTTGTTCTACTCCTCTCATGAGCCCAAACAAGACTCTAGAAGGATGAGTTTGCAACTACTTTACTTTTGGAGAAAATTCAAAACATTCATTATTCAATAGGGTCTAATAGCAAAAAGCAGCGTTTTGAATGAACAATCACAGTTCTTGGTAGAATCGAGCAGGATTAAAATTTTTGATGCTTTTCTACTCCTCTCAACAGCCCAATCAAGTTTCTAAAAGGATGAGTTTGCACCTACTTTACTTTTGGAGAAAATTCAAAACATTCATTATTCAAAAGGGCCCAATAGCAAAAAGCAGCGGTTTGAAAGAACACTCACATTTCTTGGTAGAATCGTGCAGGAGTGAAATTTTTGATGTTTTTCTACTCCTCTCATGAGCCCAAACAAGACTCTAGAAGGATGAGCTTGCAACTACTTTACTTTTGGAGAAAATTCAAAACAGTCATTATTCAATAGGGTCTAATAGCAAAAAGGAGAGTTTTGAATGAACTATCACAGTTCTTGGTACAATCGGGCAGGATTGAAATTTTTGATGCTTTTCTACTCCTCTCAGCAGCCCAAACAAGTTTCTAAAAGGATGAATTTGGAACAACTTAACTTTTCGAGAAAATTTAAAACATTTATTATTCAATAGAGCCCAATAGTAAAAAGCAACGTTTTGAATGAACAATCACATTTCTTGGTAGAATCGTGCAGGATTTAAATTTTTGATGTTTTTCTACTCCTCTCAACAGCCCAAACAAGTTTCTAAAAGGATGAGTTTGCAACTACTTTACTTTTGGAAAAAATTCAAAACATTCATCATTCAATATTGCCCAATAGCAAAAAGCAGCGGTTTGAATGAACACTCACATCTCTTGGTAGAATCGTTCAGGGTTGAAATTTTTGATGTTTTTCTACTCCTCTCATGAGCCCAAACAAGACTCTAAAAGGATGAGCTTACAACTACTTTACTTTTGGAGAAAATTCAAAACATTCATTATTCAATAGGGCCCAATAGCAAAAAGCAGCGTTTTGAATGAACAGTCAAATTTCTGGGTAGAATCGAGCAGGATTGAAATTTTTGACATTTTTCTACTCCTCTCATGAGCCCAAAAAAGAATATAGAAGGATGAGTTTGCAACTACTTTACTTTTGGAGAAAATTCTAAACATTCATTATTCAATAGGGTCTAATAGCAAAAAGCAGCGTTTTGAATGAACAGTCACATTTCTTGGTAAAATCGTGAAGGATTGAAAGTTTTGCTGCTTTTCTACTCCTTTCACCAGCCCAAACAAGTTTCTAAAAGGATAAGATTGCAAATACTTTACTTTTGGAGAAAATCCAAAACATTCATTATTCAATAGGGCCCAATAGGAAAAAGCAATGTTTTGAATGAACAATCACATTTCTTGGTAAAATCGTGCAGGATTGAAATTTTTGATGTTTTTCTACTCCTCTCAACAGCCCAAACAAGTTTCTAAAAGGATGAGTTTGCAACTACTTTACTTTTGGAAAAAATTCAAAACATTCATCATTCAATAGGGCCCAATAGCAAAAAGCAGCAGTTTGAATGAACACTCACATCTCTTGGTAGAATCGTTCAGGGTTTAAATTTTTGATGTTCTTCTACTCCTCTCATGAGCCCAAACAAGACTCTAAAAGGATGAGCTTGCAACTACTTAACTTTTGGCGAAAATTCATAACATTCATTATTCAATAGGGTCTAATAGCAAAAAGCAGCGTTTTGAATGAACAATCACAGTTCTTGGTAGAATCGTGCAGGATTGAAATTTTTGATGTTTTTCTACTCCTCTCATGAGCCCAAACAAGACTCTAGAAGGTTGAGTTTGCAACTACTTTTCTTTTGGAGAAAAGTCAAAAAATTCATTATTCAATAGGGTCTAATAGCAAAAAGCAGCGTTTTGAATGAACAATCACAGTTCTTGGTAGAATCGAGCAGGATTAAAATTTTTGATGCTTTTCTACTCCTCTCAACAGCCCAAACAAGTTTCTCAAAGGATGAGTTTGTAACTACTCAACTTTTGGAGCAAATTCAAAACATTCATTATTCAATAGGGCCCAATAGGAAAAAGCAGCCGTTTGAATGAACACTCACATTTCTTGGTAGAATCGTTCAGGATTGAAATTTTCGATGTTTTTCTTCTCCTCCTATGAACCCAAACAACACTCTAGAAGGATGATTTTGCAACTACTTTACATTTGGAGAAAATTCAAAACATTCATTATTCAATAGGGTCTAATAGCAAAAAGCAGCGTTTTGAATGAACAATCAGTTCTTGGTAGAATCGAGCAGGATTAAAATTTTTGATGCTTTTCTACTCCACTCAACAGCCCAAACAAGTTTCTAAAAGGATGAGTTTGCAACTACTTTACTTTTGGAGCAAATTCAAAACATTCATTATTCAATAGGGCCCAATAGCAAAAAGCAGCGGTTTGAATGAACACTCACATTTCTTAGTAGAATCGTGCAAGATTGAAATTTTTGAGGTTTTTCTACTCCTCTCATGAGCCCAAACAAGACTCTAGAAGGATGAGCCTGCAACTACTTTACTTTTGGAGAAAATTCAAAACAGTCATTATTCAATAGGGTCTAATAGCAAAAAGGAGAGTTTTGAATGAACTATCACAGTTCTTGGTACAATCGCGCAGGATTGAAATTTTAGATGCTTTTCTACTCCTGTCAACAGCTCAAACAAGTTTCTAAAAGGATGAATTTGGAACAACTTAACTTTTGTAGAAAATTCAAAACATTCATTATTCAATAGAGCCCAATAGTAAAAAGCAACGTTTTGAATGAACAATCACATTTCTTGGTAGAATCGTGCAGGATTGAAATTTTTGATGTTTTTCTACTCCTCTCAACAGCCCAAACAAGTTTCTAAAAGGATGAGTTTGCAACTACTTTAGTTTTGGAGAAAATTTAAAACATTCATTATTCAAAAGAGCCCAATATCAAAAAGCAGCAGTTTGAATGAACAATCACATTTCTTAGTAGAATCGTGCAAGACTGAAATTTTTGACGTTTTTCTACTCCTCTATTGAGCCCCAATAAGACTCTAGAAGGATGAGTTTGCACCTACTTTACTTTTGGAGAAAATTCAATACATGCATTATTAAATAGGGTCTAATATTAAAAAGCAGCGTTTTGAATGAACAATCACAGTTCTTGGTAGAATCGTGCAGGATTGAAATTTTTGATGCTTTTCTACTCCTCTCAACAGCCCAAACAAGTTTCTAAAAGGATGAGTTTGCAACTACTTAACTTTTGGAGCAAATTCAAAACATTCATTATTCAATAGTGCCCAATAGCAAAAAGCAGCGGTTTGAATGAACACTCACATTTCTTGGTAGAATCGTGCAGGATTGAAATTTTTGATGTTGTTCTACTCCTCTCATGAGCCCAAACAAGACTCTAGAAGGATGAGTTTGCAACTACTTTACTTTTGGAGAAAATTCAAAACATTCATTATTCAATAGGGTCTAATAGCAAAAAGCAGCGTTTTGAATGAACAATCACAGTTCTTGGTAGAATCGAGCAGGATTAAAATTTTTGATGCTTTTCTACTCCTCTCAACAGCCCAATCAAGTTTCTAAAAGGATGAGTTTGCAACTACTTAACTTTTGGAGCAAATTCAAAACATTCATTATTCAATAGGGCCCAATAGCAAAAAGCAGCGGTTTGAATGAACACTCACATTTCTTGGTAGAATCGTTCAAGATTGAAATTTTCGATGTTTTTCTACTCCTCCTATGAACCCAAACAACACTCTAGAAGGATGATTTTGCAACTACTTTACATTTGGAGAAAATTCAAAACATTCATTATTCAATAGGGTGTAATAGCAAAAAGCAGCGTTTTGAATGAACAATCAGTTCTTGGTAGAATTGAGCAGGAATAAAATTTTTGATGCTTTTCTACTCCACTCAACAGCCCAAACAAGTTTCTAAAAGGATGAGTTTGCAACTACTTTACTTTTGGAGAAAATTCAAAACATTCATTATTCAAAAGAGCCCAATATCAAAAAGCAGCATTTTGAATGAACACTCACATTTCTTAGTAGAATCGTGCAAGATTTATATTTTTGAGGTTTTTCTACTCCTCTCATGAGCCCCAATAAGACTCTAGAAGGATGAGTTTGCACCTACTTTACTTTTTGAGAAAATTCAAAACATTCATTATTCAATAGGGTCTAATAGCAAAAAGCAGCGTTTTGAATGAACAATCACAGTTCTTGGTAGAATCGTGCAGGATTGAAATTTTTGATGCTTTTCTACTCCTCTCAACTGTCCAAACAAGTTTCTAAAAGGATGAGTTTGCACCTACTTTACTTTTGGAGAAAATTCAAAACATTCATTATTCAAAAGGGCCCAATAGCAAAAAGCAGCGGTTTGAAAGAACACTCACATTTCTTGGTAGAATCGTGCAGGAGTGAAATTTTTGATGTTTTTCTACTCCTCTCATGAGCCCAAACAAGACTCTAGAAGGATGAGCTTGCAACTACTTTACTTTTGGAGAAAATTCAAAACAGTCATTATTCAATAGGGTCTAATAGCAAAAAGGAGAGTTTTGAATGAACTATCACAGTTCTTGGTACAATCGGGCAGGATTGAAATTTTTGATGCTTTTCTACTCCTCTCAACAGCCCAAACAAGTTTCTAAAAGGATGAATTTGGAACAACTTAACTTTTCGAGAAAATTCAAAACATTTATTATTCAATAGAGCCCAATAGTAAAAAGCAACGTTTTGAATGAACAATCACATTTCTTGGTAGAATCGTGCAGGATTGAAATTTTTGATGTTTTTCTACTCCTCTCAACAGCCCAAACAAGTTTCTAAAAGGATGAGTTTGCAACTACTTTACTTTTGGAAAAAATTCAAAACATTCATCATTCAATATTGCCCAATAGCAAAAAGCAGCGGTTTGAATGAACACTCACAACTCTTGGTAGAATCATTCAGGGTTGAAATTTTTGATGTTTTTCTACTCCTCTCATGAGCCCAAACAAGACTCTAAAAGGATGAGCTTACAACTACTTTACTTTTGGAGAAAATTCAAAACATTCATTATTCAATAGGGCCCAATAGCAAAAAGCAGCGTTTTGAATGAACAGTCAAATTTCTGGGTAGAATCGAGCAGGATTGAAATTTTTGACATTTTTCTACTCCTCTCATGAGCCCAAAAAAGAATATAGAAGGATGAGTTTGCAACTACTTTACTTTTGGAGAAAATTCTAAACATTCATTATTCAATAGGGTCTAATAGCAAAAAGCAGCGTTTTGAATGAACAGTCACATTTCTTGGTAAAATCGTGAAGGATTGAAAGCTTTGCTGCTTTTCTACTCCTTTCACCAGCCCAAACAAGTTTCTAAAAGGATAAGATTGCAAATACTTTACTTTTGGAGAAAATCCAAAACATTCATTATTCAATAGGGCCCAATAGGAAAAAGCAATGTTTTGAATGAACAATCACATTTCTTGGTAGAATCGTGCAGAATTGAAATTTTTGATGTTTTTCTACTCCTCTCAACAGCCCAAACAAGTTTCTAAAAGGATGAGTTTGCAACTACTTTACTTTTGGAGCAAATTCAAAACATTCATTATTCAATAGGGCCCAATAGCAAAAAGCAGCGGTTTGAATGAACACTCACATTTCTTGGTAGAATCGTTCAAGATTGAAATTTTCGATGTTTTTCTACTCCTCCTATGAACCCAAACAACACTCTAGAAGGATGATTTTGCAACTACTTTACATTTGGAGAAAATTCAAAACATTCATTATTCAATAGGGTGTAATAGCAAAAAGCAGCGTTTTGAATGAACAATCAGTTCTTGGTAGAATTGAGCAGGAATAAAATTTTTGATGCTTTTCTACTCCACTCAACAGCCCAAACAAGTTTCTAAAAGGATGAGTTTGCAACTACTTTACTTTAGGAGAAAATTCAAAACATTCATTATTCAAAAGAGCCCAATATCAAAAAGCAGCATTTTGAATGAACACTCACATTTCTTAGTAGAATCGTGCAAGATTTATATTTTTGAGGTTTTTCTACTCCTCTCATGAGCCCCAATAAGACTCTAGAAGGATGAGTTTGCACCTACTTTACTTTTTGAGAAAATTCAAAACATTCATTATTCAATAGGGTCTAATAGCAAAAAGCAGCGTTTTGAATGAACAATCACAGTTCTTGGTAGAATCGTGCAGGATTGAAATTTTTGATGCTTTTCTACTCCTCTCAACTGTCCAAACAAGTTTCTAAAAGGATGAGTTTGCACCTACTTTACTTTTGGAGAAAATTCAAAACATTCATTATTCAAAAGGGCCCAATAGCAAAAAGCAGCGGTTTGAAAGAACACTCACATTTCTTGGTAGAATCGTGCAGGAGTGAAATTTTTGATGTTTTTCTACTCCTCTCATGAGCCCAAACAAGACTCTAGAAGGATGAGCTTGCAACTACTTTACTTTTGGAGAAAATTCAAAACAGTCATTATTCAATAGGGTCTAATAGCAAAAAGGAGAGTTTTGAATGAACTATCACAGTTCTTGGTACAATCGGGCAGGATTGAAATTTTTGATGCTTTTCTACTCCTCTCAACAGCCCAAACAAGTTTCTAAAAGGATGAATTTGGAACAACTTAACTTTTCGAGAAAATTCAAAACATTTATTATTCAATAGAGCCCAATAGTAAAAAGCAACGTTTTGAATGAACAATCACATTTCTTGGTAGAATCGTGCAGGATTGAAATTTTTGATGTTTTTCTACTCCTCTCAACAGCCCAAACAAGTTTCTAAAAGGATGAGTTTGCAACTACTTTACTTTTGGAAAAAATTCAAAACATTCATCATTCAATATTGCCCAATAGCAAAAAGCAGCGGTTTGAATGAACACTCACATCTCTTGGTAGAATCATTCAGGGTTGAAATTTTTGATGTTTTTCTACTCCTCTCATGAGCCCAAACAAGACTCTAAAAGGATGAGCTTACAACTACTTTACTTTTGGAGAAAATTCAAAACATTCATTATTCAATAGGGCCCAATAGCAAAAAGCAGCGTTTTGAATGAACAGTCAAATTTCTGGGTAGAATCGAGCAGGATTGAAATTTTTGACATTTTTCTACTCCTCTCATGAGCCCAAAAAAGAATATAGAAGGATGAGTTTGCAACTACTTTACTTTTGGAGAAAATTCTAAACATTCATTATTCAATAGGGTCTAATAGCAAAAAGCAGCGTTTTGAATGAACAGTCACATTTCTTGGTAAAATCGTGAAGGATTGAAAGTTTTGCTGCTTTTCTACTCCTTTCACCAGCCCAAACAAGTTTCTAAAAGGATAAGATTGCAAATACTTTACTTTTGGAGAAAATCCAAAACATTCATTATTCAATAGGGCCCAATAGGAAAAAGCAATGTTTTGAATGAACAATCACATTTCTTGGTAGAATCGTGCAGAATTGAAATTTTTGATGTTTTTCTACTCCTCTCAACAGCCCAAACAAGTTTCTAAAAGGATGAGTTTGCAACTACTTTACTTTTGGAAAAAATTCAAAACATTCATCATTCAATAGGGCCCAATAGCAAAAAGCAGCAGTTTGAATGAACACTCACATCTCTTGGTAGAATCGTTCAGGGTTGAAATTTTTGATGTTCTTCTACTCCTCTCATGAGCCCAAACAAGACTCTAAAAGGATGAGCTTGCAACTACTTAACTTTTGGAGAAAATTCATAACATTCATTATTCAATAGGGTCTAATAGCAAAAAGCAGCGTTTTGAATGAACAATCACAGTTCTTGGTAAAATCGAGCAGGATTAAAATTTTTGATGCTTTTCTACTCCTCTCAACAGCCCAAACAAGTTTCTCAAAGGATGAGTTTGTAACTACTCAACTTTTGGAGCAAATTCAAAACATTCATTATTCAATAGGGCCCAATAGGAAAAAGCAGCCGTTTGAATGAACACTCACATTTCTTGGTAGAATCGTTCAGGATTGAAATTTTCGATGTTTTTCTTCTCCTCCTATGAACACAAACAACACTCTAGAAGGATGATTTTGCAACTACTTTACATTTGGAGAAAATTCAAAACATTCATTATTCAATAGGGTCTAATAGCAAAAAGCAGCGTTTTGAATGAACAATCAGTTCTTGGTAGAATCGAGCAGGATTAAAATTTTTGATGCTTTTCTACTCCACTCAACAGCCCAAACAAGTTTCTAAAAGGATGAGTTTGCAACTACTTTACTTTTGGAGCAAATTCAAAACATTCATTATTCAATAGGGCCCAATAGCAAAAAGCAGCGGTTTGAATGAACACTCACATTTCTTAGTAGAATCGTGCAAGATTGAAATTTTTGAGGTTTTTCTACTCCTCTCATGAGCCCAAACAAGACTCTAGAAGGATGAGCCTGCAACTACTTTACTTTTGGAGAAAATTCAAAACAGTCATTATTCAATAGGGTCTAATAGCAAAAAGGAGAGTTTTGAATGAACTATCACAGTTCTTGGTACAATCGCGCAGGATTGAAATTTTTGATGCTTTTCTACTCCTGTCAACAGCTCAAACAAGTTTCTAAAAGGATGAATTTGGAACAACTTAACTTTTGTAGAAAATTCAAAACATTCATTATTCAATAGAGCCCAATAGTAAAAAGCAACGTTTTGAATGAACAATCACATTTCTTGGTAGAATCGTGCAGGATTGAAATTTTTGATGTTTTTCTACTCCTCTCAACAGCCCAAACAAGTTTCTAAAAGGATGAGTTTGCAACTACTTTAGTTTTGGAGAAAATTTAAAACATTCATTATTCAAAAGAGCCCAATATCAAAAAGCAGCAGTTTGAATGAACAATCACATTTCTTAGTAGAATCGTGCAAGATTGAAATTTTTGACGTTTTTCTACTCCTCTATTGAGCCCCAATAAGACTCTAGAAGGATGAGTTTGCACCTACTTTACTTTTGGAGAAAATTCAATACATGCATTATTCAATAGGGTCTAATATTAAAAAGCAGCGTTTTGAATGAACAATCACAGTTCTTGGTAGAATCGTGCAGGATTGAAATTTTTGATGCTTTTCTACTCCTCTCAACAGCCCAAACAAGTTTCTAAAAGGATGAATTTGCAACTACTTTACTTTTGGAGCAAATTCAAAACATTCATTATTCAATAGTGCCCAATAGCAAAAAGCAGCGGTTTGAATGAACACTCACATTTCTTGGTAGAATCGTGCAGGATTGAAATTTTTGATGTTGTTCTACTCCTCTCATGAGCCCAAACAAGACTCTAGAAGGATGAGTTTGCAACTACTTTACTTTTGGAGAAAATTCAAAACATTCATTATTCAATAGGGTATAATAGCAAAAAGCAGCGTTTTGAATGAACAATCACAGTTCTTGGTAGAATCGAGCAGGATTAAAATTTTTGATGCTTTTCTACTCCTCTCAACAGCCCAATCAAGTTTCTAAAAGGATGAGTTTGCAACTACTTAACTTTTGGAGCAAATTCAAAACATTCATTATTCAATAGGGCCCAATAGCAAAAAGCAGCGGTTTGAATGAACACTCACATTTCTTGGTAGAATCGTTCAAGATTGAAATTTTCGATGTTTTTCTACTCCTCCTATGAACCCAAACAACACTCTAGAAGGATGATTTTGCAACTACTTTACATTTGGAGAAAATTCAAAACATTCATTATTCAATAGGGTGTAATAGCAAAAAGCAGCGTTTTGAATGAACAATCAGTTCTTGGTAGAATTGAGCAGGAATAAAATTTTTGATGCTTTTCTACTCCACTCAACAGCCCAAACAAGTTTCTAAAAGGATGAGTTTGCAACTACTTTACTTTTGGAGAAAATTCAAAACATTCATTATTCAAAAGAGCCCAATATCAAAAAGCAGCAGTTTGAATGAACACTCACATTTCTTAGTAGAATCGTGCAAGATTTAAATTTTTGAGGTTTTTCTACTCCTCTCATGAGCCCCAATAAGACTCTAGAAGGATGAGTTTGCACCTACTTTACTTTTTGAGAAAATTCAAAACATTCATTATTCAATAGGGTCTAATAGCAAAAAGCAGCGTTTTGAATGAACAATCACAGTTCTTGGTAGAATTGTGCAGGATTGAAATTTTTGATGCTTTTCTACTCCTCTCAACAGCCCAAACAAGTTTCTAAAAGGATGAGTTTGCACCTACTTTACTTTTGGAGAAAATTCAAAACATTCATTATTCAAAAGGGCCCAATAGCAAAAAGCAGCGGTTTGAAAGAACACTCACATTTCTTGGTAGAATCGTGCAGGATTGAAATTTTTGACGTTTTTCTACTACTCTCATGAGCGCAAACAAGACTCTAGAAGGCTGAGCTTGCAACTACTTTACTTTTGGATAAAATTCAAAACATTCATTATTCAATAGGGCCCAATAGCAAAAGGAAGCGGCTTGAATGAACACTCACATTTCTTGGTAGAATCGTGCAGGATTGAAATTCTTGATGTTTTTCTACTCCTCTCATGAGCCCAAACAAGACTCTAAAAGGATGAGCTTGCAACTACTTTACTTTTGGAGCACATTCAAAACATTCATTATTCAATAGAGCCCAATAGCAAAAAGCAGTGTTTTGAATGAACAATCACAGTTCTTGGTAGAATCGTGCAGGATTGAAATTTTTGATGCTTTTCTACTCCTCTCAACAGCCTAAACAAGTTTCTAAAAGGATGAGTTTGCAACTACTTTACTTTTGGAGAAAATTCATAACATTCATTATTCAATAGGGTCTAATAGCAAAGAGCAGCATTTTGAATGAACAATCACAGTTCTTGGTAGAATTGAGCAGGAATAAAATTTTTGATGCTTTTCTACTCCTCTCAACAGCCCAAACAAGTTTCTAAAAGGATGAGTTTGCAACTACTTTACTTTTGGAGAAAATTCAAAACATTCATTATTCAAAAGGGCCCAATAGCAAAAAGCAGCGGTTTGAATGAACACTCACATTTCTTGGTAGAATCGTTCAAGATTGAAATTTTTGATGTTTTTCTACTCCTCCTATGAACCCAAACAACACTCTAGAAGCATGATTTTGCAACTACTTTACATTTGGAGAAAATTCAAAACATTCATTATTCAATAGGGTGTAATAGCAAAAAGCAGCGTTTTGAATGAACAATAACATTTCTTGGTAGAATTGTGCAGGATTGAAATTTTTGATGTTTTTCTACTCCTCTCAACAGCCCAAACAAGTTTCCAAAAGGATGAGTTTGCAACTACTTTACTTTTGGAGAAAAATCTAAACATTCATTATTCAATAGGGTCTAATAGCAAAAAGCAGCGATTTGAATGAACAGTCACATTTCTTGGTAAAATCATGCAGAATTGAAATTTTTGATGTTTTTCTACTCCTCTCATGAGCCCAAACAAGTTTCTAAAAGGATGAGTTTGCAACTACTTTAGTTTTGGAGAAAATTTAAAACATTCATTATTCAAAAGAGCCCAATATCAAAAAGCAGCAGTTTGAATGAACACTCACATTTCTTAGTAGAATCGTGCAAGATTGAAATTTTTGACGTTTTTCTACTCCTCTATTGAGCCCCAATAAGACTCTAGAAGGATGAGTTTGCACCTACTTTACTTTTGGAGAAAATTCAATACATTCATTATTCAATAGGGTCTAATATTAAAAAGCAGCGTTTTGAATGAACAATCACAGTTCTTGGTAGAATCGTGCAGGATTGAAATTTTTGATGCTTTTCTACTCCTCTCAACAGCCCAAACAAGTTTCTAAAAGGATGAGTTTGCAACTACTTAACTTTTGGAGCAAATTCAAAACATTCATTATTCAATAGTGCCCAATAGCAAAAAGCAGCGGTTTGAATGAACACTCACATTTCTTGGTAGAATCGTGCAGGATTGAAATTTTTGATGTTGTTCTACTCCTCTCATGAGCCCAAACAAGACTCTAGAAGGATGAGTTTGCAACTACTTTACTTTTGGAGAAAATTCAAAACATTCATTATTCAATAGGGTCTAATAGCAAAAAGCAGCGTTTTGAATGAACAATCACAGTTCTTGGTAGAATCGAGCAGGATTAAAATTTTTGATGCTTTTCTACTCCTCTCAACAGCCCAATCAAGTTTCTAAAAGGATGAGTTTGCAACTACTTAACTTTTGGAGCAAATTCAAAACATTCATTATTCAATAGGGCCCAATAGCAAAAAGCAGTGGTTTGAATGAACACTCACATTTCTTGGTAGAATCGTTCAAGATTGAAATTTTCGATGTTTTTCTACTCCTCCTATGAACCCAAACAACACTCTAGAAGGATGATTTTGCAACTACTTTACATTTGGAGAAAATTCAAAACATTCATTATTCAATAGGGTGTAATAGCAAAAAGCAGCGTTTTGAATGAACAATCAGTTCTTGGTAGAATTGAGCAGGAATAAAATTTTTGATGCTTTTCTACTCCACTCAACAGCCCAAACAAGTTTCTAAAAGGATGATTTTGCAACTACTTTACTTTTGGAGAAAATTCAAAACATTCATTATTCAAAAGAGCCCAATATCAAAAAGCAGCAGTTTGAATGAACACTCACATTTCTTAGTAGAATCGTGCAAGATTTAAATTTTTGAGGTTTTTCTACTCCTCTCATGAGCCCCAATAAGACTCTAGAAGGATGAGTTTGCACCTACTTTACTTTTTGAGAAAATTCAAAACATTCATTATTCAATAGGGTCTAATAGCAAAAAGCAGCGTTTTGAATGAACAATCACAGTTCTTGGTAGAATCGTGCAGGATTGAAATTTTTGATGCTTTTCTACTCCTCTCAACAGCCCAAAGAAGTTTCTAAAAGGATGAGTTTGCACCTACTTTACTTTTGGAGAAAATTCAAAACATTCATTATTCAAAAGGGCCCAATAGCAAAAAGCAGCGGTTTGAAAGAACACTCACATTTCTTGGTAGAATCGTGCAGGAGTGAAATTTTTGATGTTTTTCTACTCCTCTCATGAGCCCAAACAAGACTCTAGAAGGATGAGCTTGCAACTACTTTACTTTTGGAGAAAATTCAAAACAGTCATTATTCAATAGGGTCTAATAGCAAAAAGGAGAGTTTTGAATGAACTATCACAGTTCTTGGTACAATCGGGCAGGATTGAAATTTTTGATGCTTTTCTACTCCTCTCAGCAGCCCAAACAAGTTTCTAAAAGGATGAATTTGGAACAACTTAACTTTTCGAGAAAATTTAAAACATTTATTATTCAATAGAGCCCAATAGTAAAAAGCAACGTTTTGAATGAACAATCACATTTCTTGGTAGAATCGTGCAGGATTGAAATTTTTGATGTTTTTCTACTCCTCTCAACAGCCCAAACAAGTTTCTAAAAGGATGAGTTTGCAACTACTTTACTTTTGGAAAAAATTCAAAACATTCATCATTCAATATTGCCCAATAGCAAAAAGCAGCGGTTTGAATGAACACTCACATCTCTTGGTAGAATCGTTCAGGGTTGAAATTTTTGATGTTTTTCTACTCCTCTCATGAGCCCAAACAAGACTCTAAAAGGATGAGCTTACAACTACTTTACTTTTGGAGAAAATTCAAAACATTCATTATTCAATAGGGCCCAATAGCAAAAAGCAGCGTTTTGAATGAACAGTCAAATTTCTGGGTAGAATCGAGCAGGATTGAAATTTTTGACATTTTTCTACTCCTCTCATGAGCCCAAAAAAGAATATAGAAGGATGAGTTTGCAACTACTTTACTTTTGGAGAAAATTCTAAACATTCATTATTCAATAGGGTCTAATAGCAAAAAGCAGCGTTTTGAATGAACAGTCACATTTCTTGGTAAAATCGTGAAGGATTGAAAGTTTTGCTGCTTTTCTACTCCTTTCACCAGCCCAAACAAGTTTCTAAAAGGATAAGATTGCAAATACTTTACTTTTGGAGAAAATCCAAAACATTCATTATTCAATAGGGCCCAATAGGAAAAAGCAATGTTTTGAATGAACAATCACATTTCTTGGTAAAATCGTGCAGGATTGAAATTTTTGATGTTTTTCTACTCCTCTCAACAGCCCAAACAAGTTTCTAAAAGGATGAGTTTGCAACTACTTTACTTTTGGAAAAAATTCAAAACATTCATCATTCAATAGGGCCCAATAGCAAAAAGCAGCAGTTTGAATGAACACTCACATCTCTTGGTAGAATCGTTCAGGGTTGAAATTTTTGATGTTCTTCTACTCCTCTCATGAGCCCAAACAAGACTCTAAAAGGATGAGCTTGCAACTACTTAACTTTTGGAGAAAATTCATAACATTCATTATTCAATAGGGTCTAATAGCAAAAAGCAGCGTTTTGAATGAACAATCACAGTTCTTGGTAGAATCGTGCAGGATTGAAATTTTTGATGTTTTTCTACTCCTCTCATGAGCCCAAACAAGACTCTAGAAGGTTGAGTTTGCAACTACTTTTCTTTTGGAGAAAAGTCAAAAAATTCATTATTCAATAGGGTCTAATAGCAAAAAGCAGCGTTTTGAATGAACAATCACAGTTCTTGGTAGAATCGAGCAGGATTAAAATTTTTGATGCTTTTCTACTCCTCTCAACAGCCCAAACAAGTTTCTCAAAGGATGAGTTTGTAACTACTCAACTTTTGGAGCAAATTCAAAACATTCATTATTCAATAGGGCCCAATAGGAAAAAGCAGCCGTTTGAATGAACACTCACATTTCTTGGTAGAATCGTTCAGGATTGAAATTTTCGATGTTTTTCTTCTCCTCCTATGAACCCAAACAACACTCTAGAAGGATGATTTTGCAACTACTTTACATTTGGAGAAAATTCAAAACATTCATTATTCAATAGGGTCTAATAGCAAAAAGCAGCGTTTTGAATGAACAATCAGTTCTTGGTAGAATCGAGCAGGATTAAAATTTTTGATGCTTTTCTACTCCTCTCAACAGCCCAAACAAGTTTCTAAAAGGATGAGTTTGCAACTACTTTACTTTTGGAGCAAATTCAAAACATTCATTATTCAATAGGGCCCAATAGCAAAAAGCAGCGGTTTGAATGAACACTCACATTTCTTAGTAGAATCGTGCAAGATTGAAATTTTTGAGGTTTTTCTACTCCTCTCATGAGCCCAAACAAGACTCTAGAAGGATGAGCCTGCAACTACTTTACTTTTGGAGAAAATTCAAAACAGTCATTATTCAATAGGGTCTAATAGCAAAAAGGAGAGTTTTGAATGAACTATCACAGTTCTTGGTACAATCGCGCAGGATTGAAATTTTTGATGCTTTTCTACTCCTGTCAACAGCTCAAACAAGTTTCTAAAAGGATGAATTTGGAACAACTTAACTTTTGTAGAAAATTCAAAACATTCATTATTCAATAGAGCCCAATAGTAAAAAGCAACGTTTTGAATGAACAATCACATTTCTTGGTAGAATCGTGCAGGATTGAAATTTTTGATGTTTTTCTACTCCTCTCAACAGCCCAAACAAGTTTCTAAAAGGATGAGTTTGCAACTACTTTAGTTTTGGAGAAAATTTAAAACATTCATTATTCAAAAGAGCCCAATATCAAAAAGCAGCAGTTTGAATGAACAATCACATTTCTTAGTAGAATCGTGCAAGATTGAAATTTTTGACGTTTTTCTACTCCTCTATTGAGCCCCAATAAGACTCTAGAAGGATGAGTTTGCACCTACTTTACTTTTGGAGAAAATTCAATACATGCATTATTCAATAGGGTCTAATATTAAAAAGCAGCGTTTTGAATGAACAATCACAGTTCTTGGTAGAATCGTGCAGGATTGAAATTTTTGATGCTTTTCTACTCCTCTCAACAGCCCAAACAAGTTTCTAAAAGGATGAGTTTGCAACTACTTAACTTTTGGAGCAAATTCAAAACATTCATTATTCAATAGTGCCCAATAGCAAAAAGCAGCGGTTTGAATGAACACTCACATTTCTTGGTAGAATCGTGCAGGATTGAAATTTTTGATGTTGTTCTACTCCTCTCATGAGCCCAAACAAGACTCTAGAAGGATGAGTTTGCAACTACTTTACTTTTGGAGAAAATTCAAAACATTCATTATTCAATAGGGTCTAATAGCAAAAAGCAGCGTTTTGAATGAACAATCACAGTTCTTGGTAGAATCGAGCAGGATTAAAATTTTTGATGCTTTTCTACTCCTCTCAACAGCCCAATCAAGTTTCTAAAAGGATGAGTTTGCAACTACTTAACTTTTGGAGCAAATTCAAAACATTCATTATTCAATAGGGCCCAATAGCAAAAAGCAGCGGTTTGAATGAACACTCACATTTCTTGGTAGAATCGTTCAAGATTGAAATTTTCGATGTTTTTCTACTCCTCCTATGAACCCAAACAACACTCTAGAAGGATGATTTTGCAACTACTTTACATTTGGAGAAAATTCAAAACATTCATTATTCAATAGGGTGTAATAGCAAAAAGCAGCGTTTTGAATGAACAATCAGTTCTTGGTAGAATTGAGCAGGAATAAAATTTTTGATGCTTTTCTACTCCACTCAACAGCCCAAACAAGTTTATAAAAGGATGAGTTTGCAACTACTTTACTTTTGGAGAAAATTCAAAACATTCATTATTCAAAAGAGCCCAGTATCAAAAAGCAGCATTTTGAATGAACACTCACATTTCTTAGTAGAATCGTGCAAGATTTACATTTTTGAGGTTTTTCTACTCCTCTCATGAGCCCCAATAAGACTCTAGAAGGATGAGTTTGCACCTACTTTACTTTTTGAGAAAATTCAAAACATTCATTATTCAATAGGGTCTAATAGCAAAAAGCAGCGTTTTGAATGAACAATCACAGTTCTTGGTAGAATCGTGCAGGATTGAAATTTTTGATGCTTTTCTACTCCTCTCAACTGTCCAAACAAGTTTCTAAAAGGATGAGTTTGCACCTACTTTACTTTTGGAGAAAATTCAAAACATTCATTATTCAAAAGGGCCCAATAGCAAAAAGCAGCGGTTTGAAAGAACACTCACATTTCTTGGTAGAATCGTGCAGGAGTGAAATTTTTGATGTTTTTCTACTCCTCTCATGAGCCCAAACAAGACTCTAGAAGGATGAGCTTGCAACTACTTTACTTTTGGAGAAAATTCAAAACAGTCATTATTCAATAGGGTCTAATAGCAAAAAGGAGAGTTTTGAATGAACTATCACAGTTCTTGGTACAATCGGGCAGGATTGAAATTTTTGATGCTTTTCTACTCCTCTCAACAGCCCAAACAAGTTTCTAAAAGGATGAATTTGGAACAACTTAACTTTTCGAGAAAATTCAAAACATTTATTATGCAATAGAGCCCAATAGTAAAAAGCAACGTTTTGAATGAACAATCACATTTCTTGGTAGAATCGTGCAGGATTGAAATTTTTGATGTTTTTCTACTCCTCTCAACAGCCCAAACAAGTTTCTAAAAGGATGAGTTTGCAACTACTTTACTTTTGGAAAAAATTCAAAACATTCATCATTCAATATTGCCCAATAGCAAAAAGCAGCGGTTTGAATGAACACTCACATCTCTTGGTAGAATCGTTCAGGGTTGAAATTTTTGATGTTTTTCTACTCCTCTCATGAGCCCAAACAAGACTCTAAAAGGATGAGCTTACAACTACTTTACTTTTGGAGAAAATTCAAAACATTCATTATTCAATAGGGCCCAATAGCAAAAAGCAGCGTTTTGAATGAACAGTCAAATTTCTGGGTAGAATCGAGCAGGATTGAAATTTTTGACATTTTTCTACTCCTCTCATGAGCCCAAAAAAGAATATAGAAGGATGAGTTTGCAACTACTTTACTTTTGGAGAAAATTCTAAACATTCATTATTCAATAGGGTCTAATAGCAAAAAGCAGCGTTTTGAATGAACAGTCACATTTCTTGGTAAAATCGTGAAGGATTGAAAGTTTTGCTGCTTTTCTACTCCTTTCACCAGCCCAAACAAGTTTCTAAAAGGATAAGATTGCAAATACTTTAATTTTGGAGAAAATCCAAAACATTCATTATTCAATAGGGCCCAATAGGAAAAAGCAATGTTTTGAATGAACAATCACATTTCTTGGTAGAATCGTGCAGAATTGAAATTTTTGATGTTTTTCTACTCCTCTCAACAGCCCAAACAAGTTTCTAAAAGGATGAGTTTGCAACTACTTTACTTTTGGAAAAAATTCAAAACATTCATCATTCAATAGGGCCCAATAGCAAAAAGCAGCAGTTTGAATGAACACTCACATCTCTTGGTAGAATCATTCAGGGTTGAAATTTTTGATGTTCTTCTACTCCTCTCATGAGCCCAAACAAGACTCTAAAAGGATGAGCTTGCAACTACTTAACTTTTGGAGAAAATTCATAACATTCATTATTCAATAGGGCCTAATAGCAAAAAGCAGCGTTTTGAATGAACAATCACAGTTCTTGGTAGAATCGTGCAGGATTGAAATTTTTGATGTTTTTCTACTCCTCTCATGAGCCCAAACAAGACTCTAGAAGGTTGAGTTTGCAACTACTTTTCTTTTGGAGAAAAGTCAAAAAATTCATTATTCAATAGGGTCTAATAGCAAAAAGCAGCGTTTTGAATGAACAATCACAGTTCTTGGTAGAATCGAGCAGGATTAAAATTTTTGATGCTTTTCTACTCCTCTCAACAGCCCAAACAAGTTTCTCAAAGGATGAGTTTGTAACTACTCAACTTTTGGAGCAAATTCAAAACATTCATTATTCAATAGGGCCCAATAGGAAAAAGCAGCCGTTTGAATGAACACTCACATTTCTTGGTAGAATCGTTCAGGATTGAAATTTTCGATGTTTTTCTTCTCCTCCTATGAACACAAACAACACTCTAGAAGGATGATTTTGCAACTACTTTACATTTGGAGAAAATTCAAAACATTCATTATTCAATAGGGTCTAATAGCAAAAAGCAGCGTTTTGAATGAACAATCAGTTCTTGGTAGAATCGAGCAGGATTAAAATTTTTGATGCTTTTCTACTCCACTCAACAGCCCAAACAAGTTTCTAAAAGGATGAGTTTGCAACTACTTTACTTTTGGAGCAAATTCAAAACATTCATTATTCAATATGGCCCAATAGCAAAAAGCAGCGGTTTGAATGAACACTCACATTTCTTAGTAGAATCGTGCAAGATTGAAATTTTTGAGGTTTTTCTACTCCTCTCATGAGCCCAAACAAGACTCTAGAAGGATGAGCCTGCAACTACTTTACTTTTGGAGAAAATTCAAAACAGTCATTATTCAATAGGGTCTAATAGCAAAAAGGAGAGTTTTGAATGAACTATCACAGTTCTTGGTACAATCGCGCAGGATTGAAATTTTTGATGCTTTTCTACTCCTGTCAACAGCTCAAACAAGTTTCTAAAAGGATGAATTTGGAACAACTTAACTTTTGTAGAAAATTCAAAACATTCATTATTCAATAGAGCCCAATAGTAAAAAGCAACGTTTTGAATGAACAATCACATTTCTTGGTAGAATCGTGCAGGATTGAAATTTTTGATGTTTTTCTACTCCTCTCAACAGCCCAAACAAGTTTCTAAAAGGATGAGTTTGCAACTACTTTAGTTTTGGAGAAAATTTAAAACATTCATTATTCAAAAGAGCCCAATATCAAAAAGCAGCAGTTTGAATGAACAATCACATTTCTTAGTAGAATCGTGCAAGATTGAAATTTTTGACGTTTTTCTACTCCTCTATTGAGCCCCAATAAGACTCTAGAAGGATGAGTTTGCACCTACTTTACTTTTGGAGAAAATTCAATACATGCATTATTCAATAGGGTCTAATATTAAAAAGCAGCGTTTTGAATGAACAATCACAGTTCTTGGTAGAATCGTGCAGGATTGAAATTTTTGATGCTTTTCTACTCCTCTCAACAGCCCAAACAAGTTTCTAAAAGGATGAGTTTGCAACTACTTAACTTTTGGAGCAAATTCAAAACATTCATTATTCAATAGTGCCCAATAGCAAAAAGCAGCGGTTTGAATGAACACTCACATTTCTTGGTAGAATCGTGCAGGATTGAAATTTTTGATGTTGTTCTACTCCTCTCATGAGCCCAAACAAGACTCTAGAAGGATGAGTTTGCAACTACTTTACTTTTGGAGAAAATTCAAAACATTCATTATTCAATAGGGTCTAATAGCAAAAAGCAGCGTTTTGAATGAACAATCACAGTTCTTGGTAGAATCGAGCAGGATTAAAATTTTTGATGCTTTTCTACTCCTCTCAACAGCCCAATCAAGTTTCTAAAAGGATGAGTTTGCAACTACTTAACTTTTGGAGCAAATTCAAAACATTCATTATTCAATAGGGCCCAATAGCAAAAAGCAGCGGTTTGAATGAACACTCACATTTCTTGGTAGAATCGTTCAAGATTGAAATTTTCGATGTTTTTCTACTCCTCCTATGAACCCAAACAACACTCTAGAAGGATGATTTTGCAACTACTTTACATTTGGAGAAAATTCAAAACATTCATTATTCAATAGGGTGTAATAGCAAAAAGCAGCGTTTTGAATGAACAATCAGTTCTTGGTAGAATTGAGCAGGAATAAAATTTTTGATGCTTTTCTACTCCACTCAACAGCCCAAACAAGTTTCTAAAAGGATGAGTTTGCAACTACTTTACTTTTGGAGAAAATTCAAAACATTCATTATTCAAAAGAGCCCAATATCAAAAAGCAGCAGTTTGAATGAACACTCACATTTCTTAGTAGAATCGTGCAAGATTTAAATTTTTGAGGTTTTTCTACTCCTCTCATGAGCCCCAATAAGACTCTAGAAGGATGAGTTTGCACCTACTTTACTTTTTGAGAAAATTCAAAACATTCATTATTCAATAGGGTCTAATAGCAAAAAGCAGCGTTTTGAATGAACAATCACAGTTCTTGGTAGAATTGTGCAGGATTGAAATTTTTGATGCTTTTCTACTCCTCTCAACAGCCCAAACAAGTTTCTAAAAGGATGAGTTTGCAACTACTTTACTTTTGGAGAAAATTCAAAACATTCATTATTCAAAAGGGCCCAATAGCAAAAAGCAGCGGTTTGAAAGAACACTCACATTTCTTGGTAGAATCGTGCAGGATTGAAATTTTTGACGTTTTTCTACTACTCTCATGAGCGCAAACAAGACTCTAGAAGGCTGAGCTTGCAACTACTTTACTTTTGGATAAAATTCAAAACATTCATTATTCAATAGGGCCCAATAGCAAAAGGAAGCGGCTTGAATGAACACTCACATTTCTTGGTAGAATCGTGCAGGATTGAAATTCTTGATGTTTTTCTACTCCTCTCATGAGCCCAAACAAGACTCTAAAAGGATGAGCTTGCAACTACTTTACTTTTGGAGCACATTCAAAACATTCATTATTCAATAGAGCCCAATAGCAAAAAGCAGTGTTTTGAATGAACAATCACAGTTCTTGGTAGAATCGTGCAGGATTGAAATTTTTGATGCTTTTCTACTCCTCTCAACAGCCTAAACAAGTTTCTAAAAGGATGAGTTTGCAACTACTTTACTTTTGGAGAAAATTCATAACATTCATTATTCAATAGGGTCTAATAGCAAAGAGCAGCATTTTGAATGAACAATCACAGTTCTTGGTAGAATTGAGCACGAATAAAATTTTTGATGCTTTTCTACTCCTCTCAACAGCCCAAACAAGTTTCTATAAGGATGAGTTTGCAACTACTTTACTTTTGGAGAAAATTCAAAACATTCATTATTCAAAAGGGCCCAATAGCAAAAAGCAGCGGTTTGAATGAACACTCACATTTCTTGGTAGAATCGTTCAAGATTGAAATTTTTGATGTTTTTCTACTCCTCCTATGAACCCAAACAACACTCTAGAAGCATGATTTTGCAACTACTTTACATTTGGAGAAAATTCAAAACATTCATTATTCAATAGGGTGTAATAGCAAAAAGCAGCGTTTTGAATGAACAATCACATTTCTTGGTAGAATTGTGCAGGATTGAAATTTTTGATGTTTTTCTACTCCTCTCAACAGCCCAAACAAGTTTCCAAAAGGATGAGTTTGCAACTACTTTACTTTTGGAGAAAAATCTAAACATTCATTATTCAATAGGGTCTAATAGCAAAAAGCAGCGATTTGAATGAACAGTCACATTTCTTGGTAAAATCATGCAGAATTGAAATTTTTGATGTTTTTCTACTCCTCTCATGAGCCCAAACAAGTTTCTAAAAGGATGAGTTTGCAACTACTTTAGTTTTGGAGAAAATTTAAAATATTCATTATTCAAAAGAGCCCAATATCAAAAAGCAGCAGTTTGAATGAACACTCACATTTCTTAGTAGAATCGTGCAAGATTGAAATTTTTGACGTTTTTCTACTCCTCTATTGAGCCCCAATAAGACTCTAGAAGGATTAGTTTGCACCTACTTTACTTTTGGATTAAATTCAATACATTCATTATTCAATAGGGTCTAATATTAAAAAGCAGCGTTTTGAATGAACAATCACAGTTCTTGGTAGAATCGTGCAGGATTGAAATTTTTGATGCTTTTCTACTCCTCTCAACAGCCCAAACAAGTTTCTAAAAGGATGAGTTTGCAACTACTTAACTTTTGGAGCAAATTCAAAACATTCATTATTCAATAGTGCCCAATAGCAAAAAGCAGCGGTTTGAATGAACACTCACATTTCTTGGTAGAATCGTGCAGGATTGAAATTTTTGATGTTGTTCTACTCCTCTCATGAGCCCAAACAAGACTCTAGAATGATGAGTTTGCAACTACTTTACTTTTGGAGAAAAATCAAAACATTCATTATTCAAAAGGGCCCAATAGCAAAAAGCAGCGGTTTGAATGAACACTCACATTTCTTGGTAGAATCGTTCAAGATTGAAATTTTTGATGTTTTTCTACTCCTCCTATGAACCCAAACAACACTCTAGAAGCATGATTTTGCAACTACTTTACATTTGGAGAAAATTCAAAACAATCATTATTCAATAGGGTGTAATAGCAAAAAGCAGCGTTTTGAATGAACAATAACATTTCTTGGTAGAATTGTGCAGGATTGAAATTTTTGATGTTTTTCTACTCCTCTCAACAGCCCAAACAAGTTTCCAAAAGGATGAGTTTGCAACTACTTTACTTTTGGAGAAAAATCTAAACATTCATTATTCAATAGGGTCTAATAGCAAAAAGCAGCGATTTGAATGAACAGTCACATTTCTTGGTAAAATCATGCAGAATTGAAATTTTTGATGTTTTTCTACTCCTCTCATGAGCCCAAACAAGTTTCTAAAAGGATGAGTTTGCAACTACTTTAGTTTTGGAGAAAATTTAAAACATTCATTATTCAAAAGAGCCCAATATCAAAAAGCAGCAGTTTGAATGAACACTCACATTTCTTAGTAGAATCGTGCAAGATTGAAATTTTTGACGTTTTTCTACTCCTCTATTGAGCCCCAATAAGACTCTAGAAGGATGAGTTTGCACCTACTTTACTTTTGGAGAAAATTCAATACATTCATTATTCAATAGGGTCTAATATTAAAAAGCAGCGTTTTGAATGAACAATCACAGTTCTTGGTAGAATCGTGCAGGATTGAAATTTTTGATGCTTTTCTACTCCTCTCAACAGCCCAAACAAGTTTCTAAAAGGATGAGTTTGCAACTACTTAACTTTTGGAGCATATTCAAAACATTCATTATTCAATAGTGCCCAATAGCAAAAAGCAGCGGTTTGAATGAACACTCACATTTCTTGGTAAAATCGTGCAGGATTGAAATTTTTGATGTTGTTCTACTCCTCTCATGAGCCCAAACAAGACTCTAGAAGGATGAGTTTGCAACTACTTTACTTTTGGAGAAAATTCAAAACATTCATTATTCAATAGGGTCTAATAGCAAAAAGCAGCGTTTTGAATGAACAATCACAGTTCTTGGTAGAATCGAGCAGGATTAAAATTTTTGATGCTTTTCTACTCCTCTCAACAGCCCAATCAAGTTTCTAAAAGGATGAGTTTGCAACTACTTAACTTTTGGAGCAAATTCAAAACATTCATTATTCAATAGGGCCCAATAGCAAAAAGCAGTGGTTTGAATGAACACTCACATTTCTTGGTAGAATCGTTCAAGATTGAAATTTTCGATGTTTTTCTACTCCTCCTATGAACCCAAACAACACTCTAGAAGGATGATTTTGCAACTACTTTACATTTGGAGAAAATTCAAAACATTCATTATTCAATAGGGTGTAATAGCAAAAAGCAGCGTTTTGAATGAACAATCAGTTCTTGGTAGAATTGAGCAGGAATAAAATTTTTGATGCTTTTCTACTCCACTCAACAGCCCAAACAAGTTTCTAAAAGGATGATTTTGCAACTACTTTACTTTTGGAGAAAATTCAAAACATTCATTATTCAAAAGAGCCCAATATCAAAAAGCAGCAGTTTGAATGAACACTCACATTTCTTAGTAGAATCGTGCAAGATTTAAATTTTTGAGGTTTTTCTACTCCTCTCATGAGCCCCAATAAGACTCTAGAAGGATGAGTTTGCACTTACTTTACTTTTTGAGAAAATTCAAAACATTCATTATTCAATAGGGTCTAATAGCAAAAAGCAGCGTTTTGAATGAACAATCACAGTTCTTGGTAGAATCGTGCAGGATTGAAATTTTTGATGCTTTTCTACTCCTCTCAACAGCCCAAAGAAGTTTCTAAAAGGATGAGTTTGCACCTACTTTACTTTTGGAGAAAATTCAAAACATTCATTATTCAAAAGGGCCCAATAGCAAAAAGCAGCGGTTTGAAAGAACACTCACATTTCTTGGTAGAATCGTGCAGGAGTGAAATTTTTGATGTTTTTCTACTCCTCTCATGAGCCCAAACAAGACTCTAGAAGGATGAGCTTGCAACTACTTTACTTTTGGAGAAAATTCAAAACAGTCATTATTCAATAGGGTCTAATAGCAAAAAGGAGAGTTTTGAATGAACTATCACAGTTCTTGGTACAATCGGGCAGGATTGAAATTTTTGATGCTTTTCTACTCCTCTCAGCAGCCCAAACAAGTTTCTAAAAGGATGAATTTGGAACAACTTAACTTTTCGAGAAAATTTAAAACATTTATTATTCAATAGAGCCCAATAGTAAAAAGCAACGTTTTGAATGAACAATCACATTTCTTGGTAGAATCGTGCAGGATTGAAATTTTTGATGTTTTTCTACTCCTCTCAACAGCCCAAACAAGTTTCTAAAAGGATGAGTTTGCAACTACTTTACTTTTGGAAAAAATTCAAAACATTCATCATTCAATATTGCCCAATAGCAAAAAGCAGCGGTTTGAATGAACACTCACATCTCTTGGTAGAATCGTTCAGGGTTGAAATTTTTGATGTTTTTCTACTCCTCTCATGAGCCCAAACAAGACTCTAAAAGGATGAGCTTACAACTACTTTACTTTTGGAGAAAATTCAAAACATTCATTATTCAATAGGGCCCAATAGCAAAAAGCAGCGTTTTGAATGAACAGTCAAATTTCTGGGTAGAATCGAGCAGGATTGAAATTTTTGACATTTTTCTACTCCTCTCATGAGCCCAAAAAAGAATATAGAAGGATGAGTTTGCAACTACTTTACTTTTGGAGAAAATTCTAAACATTCATTATTCAATAGGGTCTAATAGCAAAAAGCAGCGTTTTGAATGAACAGTCACATTTCTTGGTAAAATCGTGAAGGATTGAAAGTTTTGCTGCTTTTCTACTCCTTTCACCAGCCCAAACAAGTTTCTAAAAGGATAAGATTGCAAATACTTTACTTTTGGAGAAAATCCAAAACATTCATTATTCAATAGGGCCCAATAGGAAAAAGCAATGTTTTGAATGAACAATCACATTTCTTGGTAAAATCGTGCAGGATTGAAATTTTTGATGTTTTTCTACTCCTCTCAACAGCCCAAACAAGTTTCTAAAAGGATGAGTTTGCAACTACTTTACTTTTGGAAAAAATTCAAAACATTCATCATTCAATAGGGCCCAATAGCAAAAAGCAGCAGTTTGAATGAACACTCACATCTCTTGGTAGAATCGTTCAGGGTTGAAATTTTTGATGTTCTTCTACTCCTCTCATGAGCCCAAACAAGACTCTAAAAGGATGAGCTTGCAACTACTTAACTTTTGGAGAAAATTCATAACATTCATTATTCAATAGGGTCTAATAGCAAAAAGCAGCGTTTTGAATGAACAATCACAGTTCTTGGTAGAATCGTGCAGGATTGAAATTTTTGATGTTTTTCTACTCCTCTCATGAGCCCAAACAAGACTCTAGAAGGTTGAGTTTGCAACTACTTTTCTTTTGGAGAAAAGTCAAAAAATTCATTATTCAATAGGGTCTAATAGCAAAAAGCAGCGTTTTGAATGAACAATCACAGTTCTTGGTAGAATCGAGCAGGATTAAAATTTTTGATGCTTTTCTACTCCTCTCAACAGCCCAAACAAGTTTCTCAAAGGATGAGTTTGTAACTACTCAACTTTTGGAGCAAATTCAAAACATTCATTATTCAATAGGGCCCAATAGGAAAAAGCAGCCGTTTGAATGAACACTCACATTTCTTGGTAGAATCGTTCAGGATTGAAATTTTCGATGTTTTTCTTCTCCTCCTATGAACCCAAACAACACTCTAGAAGGATGATTTTGCAACTACTTTACATTTGGAGAAAATTCAAAACATTCATTATTCAATAGGGTCTAATAGCAAAAAGCAGCGTTTTGAATGAACAATCAGTTCTTGGTAGAATCGAGCAGGATTAAAATTTTTGATGCTTTTCTACTCCTCTCAACAGCCCAAACAAGTTTCTAAAAGGATGAGTTTGCAACTACTTTACTTTTGGAGCAAATTCAAAACATTCATTATTCAATAGGGCCCAATAGCAAAAAGCAGCGGTTTGAATGAACACTCACATTTCTTAGTAGAATCGTGCAAGATTGAAATTTTTGAGGTTTTTCTACTCCTCTCATGAGCCCAAACAAGACTCTAGAAGGATGAGCCTGCAACTACTTTACTTTTGGAGAAAATTCAAAACAGTCATTATTCAATAGGGTCTAATAGCAAAAAGGAGAGTTTTGAATGAACTATCACAGTTCTTGGTAGAATCGTGCAGGATTGAAATTTTTGATGTTTTTCTACTCCTCTCAACAGCCCAAACAAGTTTCTAAAAGGATGAGTTTGCAACTACTTTAGTTTTGGAGAAAATTTAAAACATTCATTATTCAAAAGAGCCCAATATCAAAAAGCAGCAGTTTGAATGAACAATCACATTTCTTAGTAGAATCGTGCAAGATTGAAATTTTTGACGTTTTTCTACTCCTCTATTGAGCCCCAATAAGACTCTAGAAGGATGAGTTTGCACCTACTTTACTTTTGGAGAAAATTCAATACATGCATTATTCAATAGGGTCTAATATTAAAAAGCAGCGTTTTGAATGAACAATCACAGTTCTTGGTAGAATCGTGCAGGATTGAAATTTTTGATGCTTTTCTACTCCTCTCAACAGCCCAAACAAGTTTCTAAAAGGATGAGTTTGCAACTACTTAACTTTTGGAGCAAATTCAAAACATTCATTATTCAATAGTGCCCAATAGCAAAAAGCAGCGGTTTGAATGAACACTCACATTTCTTGGTAGAATCGTGCAGGATTGAAATTTTTGATGTTGTTCTACTCCTCTCATGAGCCCAAACAAGACTCTAGAAGGATGAGTTTGCAACTACTTTACTTTTGGAGAAAATTCAAAACATTCATTATTCAATAGGGTCTAATAGCAAAAAGCAGCGTTTTGAATGAACAATCACAGTTCTTGGTAGAATCGAGCAGGATTAAAATTTTTGATGCTTTTCTACTCCTCTCAACAGCCCAATCAAGTTTCTAAAAGGATGAGTTTGCAACTACTTAACTTTTGGAGCAAATTCAAAACATTCATTATTCAATAGGGCCCAATAGCAAAAAGCAGCGGTTTGAATGAACACTCACATTTCTTGGTAGAATCGTTCAAGATTGAAATTTTCGATGTTTTTCTACTCCTCCTATGAACCCAAACAACACTCTAGAAGGATGATTTTGCAACTACTTTACATTTGGAGAAAATTCAAAACATTCATTATTCAATAGGGTGTAATAGCAAAAAGCAGCGTTTTGAATGAACAATCAGTTCTTGGTAGAATTGAGCAGGAATAAAATTTTTGATGCTTTTCTACTCCACTCAACAGCCCAAACAAGTTTCTAAAAGGATGAGTTTGCAACTACTTTACTTTTGGAGAAAATTCAAAACATTCATTATTCAAAAGAGCCCAGTATCAAAAAGCAGCATTTTGAATGAACACTCACATTTCTTAGTAGAATCGTGCAAGATTTAAATTTTTGAGGTTTTTCTACTCCTCTCATGAGCCCCAATAAGACTCTAGAAGGATGAGTTTGCACCTACTTTACTTTTTGAGAAAATTCAAAACATTCATTATTCAATAGGGTCTAATAGCAAAAAGCAGCGTTTTGAATGAACAATCACAGTTCTTGGTAGAATCGTGCAGGATTGAAATTTTTGATGCTTTTCTACTCCTCTCAACTGTCCAAACAAGTTTCTAAAAGGATGAGTTTGCACCTACTTTAATTTTGGAGAAAATTCAAAACATTCATTATTCAAAAGGGCCCAATAGCAAAAAGCAGCGGTTTGAAAGAACACTCACATTTCTTGGTAGAATCGTGCAGGAGTGAAATTTTTGATGTTTTTCTACTCCTCTCATGAGCCCAAACAAGACTCTAGAAGGATGAGCTTGCAACTACTTTACTTTTGGAGAAAATTCAAAACAGTCATTATTCAATAGGGTCTAATAGCAAAAAGGAGAGTTTTGAATGAACTATCACAGTTCTTGGTACAATCGGGCAGGATTGAAATTTTTGATGCTTTTCTACTCCTCTCAACAGCCCAAACAAGTTTCTAAAAGGATGAATTTGGAACAACTTAACTTTTCGAGAAAATTCAAAACATTTATTATTCAATAGAGCCCAATAGTAAAAAGCAACGTTTTGAATGAACAATCACATTTCTTGGTAGAATCGTGCAGGATTGAAATTTTTGATGTTTTTCTACTCCTCTCAACAGCCCAAACAAGTTTCTAAAAGGATGAGTTTGCAACTACTTTACTTTTGGAAAAAATTCAAAACATTCATCATTCAATATTGCCCAATAGCAAAAAGCAGCGGTTTGAATGAACACTCACATCTCTTGGTAGAATCGTTCAGGGTTGAAATTTTTGATGTTTTTCTACTCCTCTCATGAGCCCAAACAAGACTCTAAAAGGATGAGCTTACAACTACTTTACTTTTGGAGAAAATTCAAAACATTCATTATTCAATAGGGCCCAATAGCAAAAAGCAGCGTTTTGAATGAACAGTCAAATTTCTGGGTAGAATCGAGCAGGATTGAAATTTTTGACATTTTTCTACTCCTCTCATGAGCCCAAAAAAGAATATAGAAGGATGAGTTTGCAACTACTTTACTTTTGGAGAAAATTCTAAACATTCATTATTCAATAGGGTCTAATAGCAAAAAGCAGCGTTTTGAATGAACAGTCACATTTCTTGGTAAAATCGTGAAGGATTGAAAGTTTTGCTGCTTTTCTACTCCTTTCACCAGCCCAAACAAGTTTCTAAAAGGATAAGATTGCAAATACTTTACTTTTGGAGAAAATCCAAAACATTCATTATTCAATAGGGCCCAATAGGAAAAAGCAATGTTTTGAATGAACAATCACATTTCTTGGTAGAATCGTGCAGAATTGAAATTTTTGATGTTTTTCTACTCCTCTCAACAGCCCAAACAAGTTTCTAAAAGGATGAGTTTGCAACTACTTTACTTTTGGAAAAAATTCAAAACATTCATCATTCAATAGGGCCCAATAGCAAAAAGCAGCAGTTTGAATGAACACTCACATCTCTTGGTAGAATCATTCAGGGTTGAAATTTTTGATGTTCTTCTACTCCTCTCATGAGCCCAAACAAGACTCTAAAAGGATGAGCTTGCAACTACTTAACTTTTGGAGAAAATTCATAACATTCATTACTCAATAGGGCCTAATAGCAAAAAGCAGCGTTTTGAATGAACAATCACAGTTCTTGGTAGAATCGTGCAGGATTGAAATTTTTGATGTTTTTCTACTCCTCTCATGAGCCCAAACAAGACTCTAGAAGGTTGAGTTTGCAACTACTTTTCTTTTGGAGAAAAGTCAAAAAATCCATTATTCAATAGGGTCTAATAGCAAAAAGCAGCGTTTTGAATGAACAATCACAGTTCTTGGTAGAATCGAGCAGGATTAAAATTTTTGATGCTTTTCTACTCCTCTCAACAGCCCAAACAAGTTTCTCAAAGGATGAGTTTGTAACTACTCAACTTTTGGAGCAAATTCAAAACATTCATTATTCAATAGGGCCCAATAGGAAAAAGCAGCCGTTTGAATGAACACTCACATTTCTTGGTAGAATCGTTCAGGATTGAAATTTTCGATGTTTTTCTTCTCCTCCTATGAACACAAACAACACTCTAGAAGGATGATTTTGCAACTACTTTACATTTGGAGAAAATTCAAAACATTCATTATTCAATAGGGTCTAATAGCAAAAAGCAGCGTTTTGAATGAACAATCAGTTCTTGGTAGAATCGAGCAGGATTAAAATTTTTGATGCTTTTCTACTCCACTCAACAGCCCAAACAAGTTTCTAAAAGGATGAGTTTGCAACTACTTTACTTTTGGAGCAAATTCAAAACATTCATTATTCAATATGGCCCAATAGCAAAAAGCAGCGGTTTGAATGAACACTCACATTTCTTAGTAGAATCGTGCAAGATTGAAATTTTTGAGGTTTTTCTACTCCTCTCATGAGCCCAAACAAGACTCTAGAAGGATGAGCCTGCAACTACTTTACTTTTGGAGAAAATTCAAAACAGTCATTATTCAATAGGGTCTAATAGCAAAAAGGAGAGTTTTGAATGAACTATCACAGTTCTTGGTACAATCGCGCAGGATTGAAATTTTTGATGCTTTTCTACTCCTGTCAACAGCTCAAACAAGTTTCTAAAAGGATGAATTTGGAACAACTTAACTTTTGTAGAAAATTCAAAACATTCATTATTCAATAGAGCCCAATAGTAAAAAGCAACGTTTTGAATGAACAATCACATTTCTTGGTAGAATCGTGCAGGATTGAAATTTTTGATGTTTTTCTACTCCTCTCAACAGCCCAAACAAGTTTCTAAAAGGATGAGTTTGCAACTACTTTAGTTTTGGAGAAAATTTAAAACATTCATTATTCAAAAGAGCCCAATATCAAAAAGCAGCAGTTTGAATGAACAATCACATTTCTTAGTAGAATCGTGCAAGATTGAAATTTTTGACGTTTTTCTACTCCTCTATTGAGCCCCAATAAGACTCTAGAAGGATGAGTTTGCACCTACTTTACTTTTGGAGAAAATTCAATACATGCATTATTCAATAGGGTCTAATATTAAAAAGCAGCGTTTTGAATGAACAATCACAGTTCTTGGTAGAATCGTGCAGGATTGAAATTTTTGATGCTTTTCTACTCCTCTCAACAGCCCAAACAAGTTTCTAAAAGGATGAGTTTGCAACTACTTAACTTTTGGAGCAAATTCAAAACATTCATTATTCAATAGTGCCCAATAGCAAAAAGCAGCGGTTTGAATGAACACTCACATTTCTTGGTAGAATCGTGCAGGATTGAAATTTTTGATGTTGTTCTACTCCTCTCATGAGCCCAAACAAGACTCTAGAAGGATGAGTTTGCAACTACTTTACTTTTGGAGAAAATTCAAAACATTCATTATTCAATAGGGTCTAATAGCAAAAAGCAGCGTTTTGAATGAACAATCACAGTTCTTGGTAGAATCGAGCAGGATTAAAATTTTTGATGCTTTTCTACTCCTCTCAACAGCCCAATCAAGTTTCTAAAAGGATGAGTTTGCAACTACTTAACTTTTGGAGCAAATTCAAAACATTCATTATTCAATAGGGCCCAATAGCAAAAAGCAGCGGTTTGAATGAACACTCACATTTCTTGGTAGAATCGTTCAAGATTGAAATTTTTGATTTTTTCTACTCCTCCTATGAACCCAAACAACACTCTAGAAGGATGATTTTGCAACTACTTTACATTTGGAGAAAATTCAAAACATTCATTATTCAATAGGGTGTAATAGCAAAAAGCAGCGTTTTGAATGAACAATCAGTTCTTGGTAGAATTGAGCAGGAATAACATTTTTGATGCTTTTCTACTCCACTCAACAGCCCAAACAAGTTTCTAAAAGGATGATTTTGCAACTACTTTACTTTTGGAGAAAATTCAAAACATTCATTATTCAAAAGAGCCCAATATCAAAAAGCAGCAGTTTGAATGAACACTCACATTTCTTAGTAGAATCGTGCAAGATTTAAATTTTTGAGGTTTTTCTACTCCTCTCATGAGCCCCAATAAGACTCTAGAAGGATGAGTTTGCACCTACTTTACTTTTTGAGAAAATTCAAAACATTCATTATTCAATAGGGTCTAATAGCAAAAAGCAGCGTTTTGAATGAACAATCACAGTTCTTGGTAGAATCGTGCAGGATTGAAATTTTTGATGCTTTTCTACTCCTCTCAACAGCCCAAAGAAGTTTCTAAAAGGATGAGTTTGCACCTACTTTACTTTTGGAGAAAATTCAAAACATTCATTATTCAAAAGGGCCCAATAGCAAAAAGCAGCGGTTTGAAAGAACACTCACATTTCTTGGTAGAATCGTGCAGGAGTGAAATTTTTGATGTTTTTCTACTCCTCTCATGAGCCCAAACAAGACTCTAGAAGGATGAGCTTGCAACTACTTTAGTTTTGGAGAAAATTCAAAACAGTCATTATTCAATAGGGTCTAATAGCAAAAAGGAGAGTTTTGAATGAACTATCACAGTTCTTGGTACAATCGGGCAGGATTGAAATTTTTGATGCTTTTCTACTCCGCTCAGCAGCCCAAACAAGTTTCTAAAAGGATGAATTTGGAACAACTTAACTTTTCGAGAAAATTTAAAACATTTATTATTCAATAGAGCCCAATAGTAAAAAGCAACGTTTTGAATGAACAATCACATTTCTTGGTAGAATCGTGCAGGATTGAAATTTTTGATGTTTTTCTACTCCTCTCAACAGCCCAAACAAGTTTCTAAAAGGATGAGTTTGCAACTACTTTACTTTTGGAAAAAATTCAAAACATTCATCATTCAATATTGCCCAATAGCAAAAAGCAGCGGTTTGAATGAACACTCACATCTCTTGGTAGAATCGTTCAGGGTTGAAATTTTTGATGTTTTTCTACTCCTCTCATGAGCCCAAACAAGACTCTAAAAGGATGAGCTTACAACTACTTTACTTTTGGAGAAAATTCAAAACATTCATTATTCAATAGGGCCCAATAGCAAAAAGCAGCGTTTTGAATGAACAGTCAAATTTCTGGGTAGAATCGAGCAGGATTGAAATTTTTGACATTTTTCTACTCCTCTCATGAGCCCAAAAAAGAATATAGAAGGATGAGTTTGCAACTACTTTACTTTTGGAGAAAATTCTAAACATTCATTATTCAATAGGGTCTAATAGCAAAAAGCAGCGTTTTGAATGAACAGTCACATTTCTTGGTAAAATCGTGAAGGATTGAAAGTTTTGCTGCTTTTCTACTCCTTTCACCAGCCCAAACAAGTTTCTAAAAGGATAAGATTGCAAATACTTTACTTTTGGAGAAAATCCAAAACATTCATTATTCAATAGGGCCCAATAGGAAAAAGCAATGTTTTGAATGAACAATCACATTTCTTGGTAAAATCGTGCAGGATTGAAATTTTTGATGTTTTTCTACTCCTCTCAACAGCCCAAACAAGTTTCTAAAAGGATGAGTTTGCAACTACTTTACTTTTGGAAAAAATTCAAAACATTCATCATTCAATAGGGCCCAATAGCAAAAAGCAGCAGTTTGAATGAACACTCACATCTCTTGGTAGAATCGTTCAGGGTTGAAATTTTTGATGTTCTTCTACTCCTCTCATGAGCCCAAACAAGACTCTAAAAGGATGAGCTTGCAACTACTTAACTTTTGGAGAAAATTCATAACATTCATTATTCAATAGGGTCTAATAGCAAAAAGCAGCGTTTTGAATGAACAATCACAGTTCTTGGTAGAATCGTGCAGGATTGAAATTTTTGATGTTTTTCTACTCCTCTCATGAGCCCAAACAAGACTCTAGAAGGTTGAGTTTGCAACTATTTTTCTTTTGGAGAAAAGTCAAAAAATTCATTATTCAATAGGGTCTAATAGCAAAAAGCAGCGTTTTGAATGAACAATCACAGTTCTTGGTAGAATCGAGCAGGATTAAAATTTTTGATGCTTTTCTACTCCTCTCAACAGCCCAAACAAGTTTCTCAAAGGATGAGTTTGTAACTACTCAACTTTTGGAGCAAATTCAAAACATTCATTATTCAATAGGGCCCAATAGGAAAAAGCAGCCGTTTGAATGAACACTCACATTTCTTGGTAGAATCGTTCAGGATTGAAATTTTCGATGTTTTTCTTCTCCTCCTATGAACCCAAACAACACTCTAGAAGGATGATTTTGCAACTACTTTACATTTGGAGAAAATTCAAAACATTCATTATTCAATAGGGTCTAATAGCAAAAAGCAGCGTTTTGAATGAACAATCAGTTCTTGGTAGAATCGAGCAGGATTAAAATTTTTGATGCTTTTCTACTCCTCTCAACAGCCCAAACAAGTTTCTAAAAGGATGAGTTTGCAACTACTTTACTTTTGGAGCAAATTCAAAACATTCATTATTCAATAGGGCCCAATAGCAAAAAGCAGCGGTTTGAATGAACACTCACATTTCTTAGTAGAATCGTGCAAGATTGAAATTTTTGAGGTTTTTCTACTCCTCTCATGAGCCCAAACAAGACTCTAGAAGGATGAGCCTGCAACTACTTTACTTTTGGAGAAAATTCAAAACAGTCATTATTCAATAGGGTCTAATAGCAAAAAGGAGAGTTTTGAATGAACTATCACAGTTCTTGGTAGAATCGTGCAGGATTGAAATTTTTGATGTTTTTCTACTCCTCTCAACAGCCCAAACAAGTTTCTAAAAGGATGAGTTTGCAACTACTTTAGTTTTGGAGAAAATTTAAAACATTCATTATTCAAAAGAGCCCAATATCAAAAAGCAGCAGTTTGAATGAACAATCACATTTCTTAGTAGAATCGTGCAAGATTGAAATTTTTGACGTTTTTCTACTCCTCTATTGAGCCCCAATAAGACTCTAGAAGGATGAGTTTGCACCTACTTTACTTTTGGAGAAAATTCAATACATGCATTATTCAATAGGGTCTAATATTAAAAAGCAGCGTTTTGAATGAACAATCACAGTTCTTGGTAGAATCGTGCAGGATTGAAATTTTTGATGCTTTTCTACTCCTCTCAACAGCCCAAACAAGTTTCTAAAAGGATGAGTTTGCAACTACTTAACTTTTGGAGCAAATTCAAAACATTCATTATTCAATAGTGCCCAATAGCAAAAAGCAGCGGTTTGAATGAACACTCACATTTCTTGGTAGAATCGTGCAGGATTGAAATTTTTGATGTTGTTCTACTCCTCTCATGAGCCCAAACAAGACTCTAGAAGGATGAGTTTGCAACTACTTTACTTTTGGAGAAAATTCAAAACATTCATTATTCAATAGGGTCTAATAGCAAAAAGCAGCGTTTTGAATGAACAATCACAGTTCTTGGTAGAATCGAGCAGGATTAAAATTTTTGATGCTTTTCTACTCCTCTCAACAGCCCAATCAAGTTTCTAAAAGGATGAGTTTGCAACTACTTAACTTTTGGAGCAAATTCAAAACATTCATTATTCAATAGGGCCCAATAGCAAAAAGCAGCGGTTTGAATGAACACTCACATTTCTTGGTAGAATCGTTCAAGATTGAAATTTTCGATGTTTTTCTACTCCTCCTATGAACCCAAACAACACTCTAGAAGGATGATTTTGCAACTACTTTACATTTGGAGAAAATTCAAAACATTCATTATTCAATAGGGTGTAATAGCAAAAAGCAGCATTTTGAATGAACAATCAGTTCTTGGTAGAATTGAGCAGGAATAAAATTTTTGATGCTTTTCTACTCCACTCAACAGCCCAAACAAGTTTCTAAAAGGATGAGTTTGCAACTACTTTACTTTTGGAGAAAATTCAAAACATTCATTATTCAAAAGAGCCCAGTATCAAAAAGCAGCATTTTGAATGAACACTCACATTTCTTAGTAGAATCGTGCAAGATTTAAATTTTTGAGGTTTTTCTACTCCTCTCATGAGCCCCAATAAGACTCTAGAAGGATGAGTTTGCACCTACTTTACTTTTTGAGAAAATTCAAAACATTCATTATTCAATAGGGTCTAATAGCAAAAAGCAGCGTTTTGAATGAACAATCACAGTTCTTGGTAGAATCGTGCAGGATTGAAATTTTTGATGCTTTTCTACTCCTCTCAACTGTCCAAACAAGTTTCTAAAAGGATGAGTTTGCACCTACTTTAATTTTGGAGAAAATTCAAAACATTCATTATTCAAAAGGGCCCAATAGCAAAAAGCAGCGGTTTGAAAGAACACTCACATTTCTTGGTAGAATCGTGCAGGAGTGAAATTTTTGATGTTTTTCTACTCCTCTCATGAGCCCAAACAAGACTCTAGAAGGATGAGCTTGCAACTACTTTACTTTTGGAGAAAATTCAAAACAGTCATTATTCAATAGGGTCTAATAGCAAAAAGGAGAGTTTTGAATGAACTATCACAGTTCTTGGTACAATCGGGCAGGATTGAAATTTTTGATGCTTTTCTACTCCTCTCAACAGCCCAAACAAGTTTCTAAAAGGATGAATTTGGAACAACTTAACTTTTCGAGAAAATTCAAAACATTTATTATTCAATAGAGCCCAATAGTAAAAAGCAACGTTTTGAATGAACAATCACATTTCTTGGTAGAATCGTGCAGGATTGAAATTTTTGATGTTTTTCTACTCCTCTCAACAGCCCAAACAAGTTTCTAAAAGGATGAGTTTGCAACTACTTTACTTTTGGAAAAAATTCAAAACATTCATCATTCAATATTGCCCAATAGCAAAAAGCAGCGGTTTGAATGAACACTCACATCTCTTGGTAGAATCGTTCAGGGTTGAAATTTTTGATGTTTTTCTACTCCTCTCATGAGCCCAAACAAGACTCTAAAAGGATGAGCTTACAACTACTTTACTTTTGGAGAAAATTCAAAACATTCATTATTCAATAGGGCCCAATAGCAAAAAGCAGCGTTTTGAATGAACAGTCAAATTTCTGGGTAGAATCGAGCAGGATTGAAATTTTTGACATTTTTCTACTCCTCTCATGAGCCCAAAAAAGAATATAGAAGGATGAGTTTGCAACTACTTTACTTTTGGAGAAAATTCTAAACATTCATTATTCAATAGGGTCTAATAGCAAAAAGCAGCGTTTTGAATGAACAGTCACATTTCTTGGTAAAATCGTGAAGGATTGAAAGTTTTGCTGCTTTTCTACTCCTTTCACCAGCCCAAACAAGTTTCTAAAAGGATAAGATTGCAAATACTTTACTTTTGGAGAAAATCCAAAACATTCATTATTCAATAGGGCCCAATAGGAAAAAGCAATGTTTTGAATGAACAATCACATTTCTTGGTAGAATCGTGCAGAATTGAAATTTTTGATGTTTTTCTACTCCTCTCAACAGCCCAAACAAGTTTCTAAAAGGATGAGTTTGCAACTACTTTACTTTTGGAAAAAATTCAAAACATTCATCATTCAATAGGGCCCAATAGCAAAAAGCAGCAGTTTGAATGAACACTCACATCTCTTGGTAGAATCATTCAGGGTTGAAATTTTTGATGTTCTTCTACTCCTCTCATGAGCCCAAACAAGACTCTAAAAGGATGAGCTTGCAACTACTTAACTTTTGGAGAAAATTCATAACATTCATTACTCAATAGGGCCTAATAGCAAAAAGCAGCGTTTTGAATGAACAATCACAGTTCTTGGTAGAATCGTGCAGGATTGAAATTTTTGATGTTTTTCTACTCCTCTCATGAGCCCAAACAAGACTCTAGAAGGTTGAGTTTGCAACTACTTTTCTTTTGGAGAAAAGTCAAAAAATCCATTATTCAATAGGGTCTAATAGCAAAAAGCAGCGTTTTGAATGAACAATCACAGTTCTTGGTAGAATCGAGCAGGATTAAAATTTTTGATGCTTTTCTACTCCTCTCAACAGCCCAAACAAGTTTCTCAAAGGATGAGTTTGTAACTACTCAACTTTTGGAGCAAATTCAAAACATTCATTATTCAATAGGGCCCAATAGGAAAAAGCAGCCGTTTGAATGAACACTCACATTTCTTGGTAGAATCGTTCAGGATTGAAATTTTCGATGTTTTTCTTCTCCTCCTATGAACACAAACAACACTCTAGAAGGATGATTTTGCAACTACTTTACATTTGGAGAAAATTCAAAACATTCATTATTCAATAGGGTCTAATAGCAAAAAGCAGCGTTTTGAATGAACAATCAGTTCTTGGTAGAATCGAGCAGGATTAAAATTTTTGATGCTTTTCTACTCCACTCAACAGCCCAAACAAGTTTCTAAAAGGATGAGTTTGCAACTACTTTACTTTTGGAGCAAATTCAAAACATTCATTATTCAATATGGCCCAATAGCAAAAAGCAGCGGTTTGAATGAACACTCACATTTCTTAGTAGAATCGTGCAAGATTGAAATTTTTGAGGTTTTTCTACTCCTCTCATGAGCCCAAACAAGACTCTAGAAGGATGAGCCTGCAACTACTTTACTTTTGGAGAAAATTCAAAACAGTCATTATTCAATAGGGTCTAATAGCAAAAAGGAGAGTTTTGAATGAACTATTACAGTTCTTGGTACAATCGCGCAGGATTGAAATTTTTGATGCTTTTCTACTCCTGTCAACAGCTCAAACAAGTTTCTAAAAGGATGAATTTGGAACAACTTAACTTTTGTAGAAAATTCAAAACATTCATTATTCAATAGAGCCCAATAGTAAAAAGCAACGTTTTGAATGAACAATCACATTTCTTGGTAGAATCGTGCAGGATTGAAATTTTTGATGTTTTTCTACTCCTCTCAACAGCCCAAACAAGTTTCTAAAAGGATGAGTTTGCAACTACTTTAGTTTTGGATAAAATTTAAAACATTCATTATTCAAAAGAGCCCAATATCAAAAAGCAGCAGTTTGAATGAACAATCACATTTCTTAGTAGAATCGTGCAAGATTGAAATTTTTGACGTTTTTCTACTCCTCTATTGAGCCCCAATAAGACTCTAGAAGGATGAGTTTGCACCTACTTTACTTTTGGAGAAAATTCAATACATGCATTATTCAATAGGGTCTAATATTAAAAAAGCAGCGTTTTGAATGAACAATCACAGTTCTTGGTAGAATCGTGCAGGATTGAAATTTTTGATGCTTTTCTACTCCTCTCAACAGCCCAAACAAGTTTCTAAAAGGATGAGTTTGCAACTACTTAACTTTTGGAGCAAATTCAAAACATTCATTATTCAATAGTGCCCAATAGCAAAAAGCAGCGGTTTGAATGAACACTCACATTTCTTGGTAGAATCGTGCAGGATTGAAATTTTTGATGTTGTTCTACTCCTCTCATGAGCCCAAACAAGACTCTAGAAGGATGAGTTTGCAACTACTTTACTTTTGGAGAAAATTCAAAACATTCATTATTCAATAGGGTCTAATAGCAAAAAGCAGCGTTTTGAATGAACAATCACAGTTCTTGGTAGAATCGAGCAGGATTAAAATTTTTGATGCTTTTCTACTCCTCTCAACAGCCCAATCAAGTTTCAAAAAGGATGAGTTTGCAACTACTTAACTTTTGGAGCAAATTCAAAACATTCATTATTCAATAGGGCCCAATAGCAAAAAGCAGCGGTTTGAATGAACACTCACATTTCTTGGTAGAATCGTTCAAGATTGAAATTTTCGATGTTTTTCTACTCCTCCTATGAACCCAAACAACACTCTAGAAGGATGATTTTGCAACTACTTTACATTTGGAGAAAATTCAAAACATTCATTATTCAATAGGGTGTAATAGCAAAAAGCAGCGTTTTGAATGTACAATCAGTTCTTGGTAGAATTGAGCAGGAATAAAATTTTTGATGCTTTTCTACTCCACTCAACAGCCCAAACAAGTTTCTAAAAGGATGAGTTTGCAACTACTTTACTTTTGGAGAAAATTCAAAACATTCATTATTCAAAAGAGCCCAATATCAAAAAGCAGCAGTTTGAATGAACACTCACATTTCTTAGTAGAATCGTGCAAGATTTAAATTTTTGAGGTTTTTCTACTCCTCTCATGAGCCCCAATAAGACTCTAGAAGGATGAGTTTGCACCTACTTTACTTTTTGAGAAAATTCAAAACATTCATTATTCAATAGGGTCTAATAGCAAAAAGCAGCGTTTTGAATGAACAATCACAGTTCTTGGTAGAATTGTGCAGGATTGAAATTTTTGATGCTTTTCTACTCCTCTCAACAGCCCAAACAAGTTTCTAAAAGGATGAGTTTGCAACTACTTTACTTTTGGAGAAAATTCATAACATTCATTATTCAATAGGGTCTAATAGCAAAGAGCAGCATTTTGAATGAACAATCACAGTTCTTGGTAGAATTGAGCAGGAATAAAATTTTTGATGCTTTTCTACTCCTCTCAACAGCCCAAACAAGTTTCTAAAAGGATGAGTTTGCAACTACTTTACTTTTGGAGAAAATTCAAAACATTCATTACACTGGTCAACAGCATTTTTGGTGCCAAAGATATTTCATCGAATTTAGGGTATTTTTGGGGTGCTGATTCTGAATATGTCATCAGTTTTGCCAGATTGGCTCAAGTTTTTGAGATTTTTGGTATCTTATTTATAGCACTTGTTGGTAAATGCGACGCATCATCTCATTAATTTCTTTGGATTAGTACTTGAACTGAGCAGTTCTCAATATAGTTTTGTGTTAATTAGTGTTCTAAAAGTTTGTTCATAGCTTGATTTTTGCACTAACTTTATGTTGTTGTCTGTTTTCCAGTGAAAAGCATGAACTCATCAAGAAGAAGTTGTCTTAACGATCCAGACTCATTCTGTTACATTTGTGGTGAATACACACTGCCAAAACATAGAAGAAACATAACAGACTTCGTAAAAAAAGTGTATTTTGCCTATTTTGGGGTTATGCTTGGGGACCAAGACAAGTTTTGGGCACCACACATAGTGTGCAAAGCATGTATCGAATTATTACGAAAATGGAGCAAAGGACAAAGAAAAAGCTTCAAATTTGGTGTTCCAATGGTGTGGAGAGAGCCAAAAAATCATCATGATGACTGTTATTTATGGTAAACACAGGTACAGGCACATCTTCACAATGAGGGACAGGCCTTCTTGCAGATTCCATGTTACTCCCATTTTCGTTTCTTATGCTTATTGAATCCTTGCACTTGCACTGCACAGAAATAACAGTCATCATGATGATTTTTTGGCTCTCTCCACACCATTGGAACACCAAATTTGAAGCTTTTTCTTTGTCCTTTGCTCCATTTTCGTAATAATTCGATACATGCTTTGCACACTATGTGTGGTGCCCAAAACTTGTCTTGGTCCCCAAGCATAACCCCAAAATAGGCAAAATACACTTTTTTTACGAAGTCTGTTATGTTTCTTCTATGTTTTGGCAGTGTATATTCACCACAAATGTAACAGAATGAGTCTGGATCGTTAAGACAACTTCTTCATGATGAGTTCATGCTTTTCACTGGAAAACAGACAACAACATAAAGTTAGTGCAAAAATCAAGCTATGAACAAACTTTTAGAACACTAATTAACACAAAACTATATTGAGAACTGCTCAGTTCAAGTACTAATCCAAAGAAATTAATGAGATGATGCGTCGCATTTACCAACAAGTGCTATAAATAAGATACCAAAAATCTCAAAAACTTGAGCCAATCTGGCAAAACTGATGACATATTCAGAATCAGCACCCCAAAAATACCCCAAATTCATTAAAATATTTTGGACACCAGAAAAAAAAATTTTTTTCGTTGACCTGTGTTATTCAAAAGGGCCCAATAGCAAAAAGCAGCGGTTTGAATGAACACTCACATTTCTTGGTAGAATCGTTCAAGATTGAAATTTTTGATGTTTTTCTACTCCTCCTATGAACCCAAACAACACTCTAGAAGCATGATTTTGCAACTACTTTACATTTGGAGAAAATTCAAAACATTCATTATTCAAAAGGGTGTAATAGCAAAAAGCAGCGTTTTGAATGAACAATCACATTTCTTGGTAGAATTGAGCAGGAATAAAATTTTTGATGCTTTTCTACTCCTCTCAACAGCCCAAACAAGTTTCTAAAAGGATGAGTTTGCAACTACTTAACTTTTGGAGCAAATTCAAAACATTCATTATTCAATAGTGCCCAATAGCAAAAAGCAGCGGTTTGAATGAACACTCACATTTCTTGGTAGAATCGTGCAGGATTGAAATTTTTGATGTTGTTCTACTCCTCTCATGAGCCCAAACAAGACTCTAGAAGGATGAGTTTGCAACTACTTTACTTTTGGAGAAAATTCAAAACATTCATTATTCAATAGGGTCTAATAGCAAAAAGCAGCGTTTTGAATGAACAATCACAGTTCTTGGTAGAATCGAGCAGGATTAAAATTTTTGATGCTTTTCTACTCCTCTCAACAGCCCAATCAAGTTTCTAAAAGGATGAGTTTGCAACTACTTAACTTTCTAGCAAATTCAAAACATTCATTATTCAATAGGGTCCAATAGCAAAAAGCAGCGGTTTGAATGAACACTCACATTTCTTGGTAGAATCGTTCAAGATTGAAATTTTCGATGTTTTTCTACTCCTCCTATGAACCCAAACAACACTCTAGAAGGATGATTTTGCAACTACTTTACATTTGGAGAAAATTCAAAACATTCATTATTCAATAGGGTGTAATAGCAAAAAGCAGCGTTTTGAATGAACAATCAGTTCTTGGTAGAATTGAGCAGGAATAAAATTTTTGATGCTTTTCTACTCCACTCAACAGCCCAAACAAGTTTCTAAAAGGATGATTTTGCAACTACTTTACTTTTGGAGAAAATTCAAAACATTCATTATTCAAAAGAGCCCAATATCAAAAAGCAGCAGTTTGAATGAACACTCACATTTCTTAGTAGAATCGTGCAAGATTTAAATTTTTGAGGTTTTTCTACTCCTTTCATGAGCCCCAATAAGACTCTAGAAGGATGAGTTTGCACCTACTTTACTTTTTGAGAAAATTCAAAACATTCATTATTCACTAGGGTCTAATAGCAAAAAGCAGCGTTTTGAATGAACAATCACAGTTCTTGGTAGAATCGTGCAGGATTGAAATTTTTGATGCTTTTCTACTCCTCTCAACAGCCCAAACAAGTTTCTAAAAGGATGAGTTTGCACCTACTTTACTTTTGGAGAAAATTCAAAACATTCATTATTCAAAAGGGCCCAATAGCAAAAAGCAGCGGTTTGAAAGAACACTCACATTTCTTGGTAGAATCGTGCAGGAGTGAAATTTTTGATGTTTTTCTACTCCTCTCATGAGCCCAAACAAGACTCTAGAAGCATGAGCTTGCAACTACTTTACTTTTGGAGAAAATTCAAAACAGTCATTATTCAATAGGGTCTAATAGCAAAAAGGAGAGTTTTGAATGAACTATCACAGTTCTTGGTACAATCGGGCAGGATTGACATTTTTGATGCTTTTCTACTCCTCTCAACAGCCCAAACAAATTTCTAAAAGGATGAATTTGGAACAACTTAACTTTTCGAGGAAATTCAAAACATTTATTATTCAATAGAGCCCAATAGTAAAAAGCAACGTTTTGAATGAACAATCACATTTCTTGGTAGAATCGTGCAGGATTGAAATTTTTGATGTTTTTCTACTCCTCTCATGAGCCCAAAAAAGAATATAGAAGGATGAGTTTGCAACTACTTTACTTTTGGAGAAAATTCTAAACATTCATTATTCAATAGGGTCTAATAGCAAAAAGCAGCGTTTTGAATGAACAGTCAAATTTCTTGGTAAAATCGTGAAGGATTGAAAGTGTTGCTGCTTTTCTACTCCTTTCACCAGCCCAAACAAGTTTCTAAAAGGATGAGATTGCAAATACTTTACTTTTGGAGAAAATCCAAAACATTCATTATTCAATAGGGCCCAATAGGAAAAAGCAATGTTTTGAATGAACAATCACATTTCTTGGTAGAATCGTGCAGGATTGAAATTTTTGATGTTTTTCTACTCCTCTCAACAGCCCAAACAAGTTTCTAAAAGGATGAGTTTGCAACTACTTTACTTTTGGAAAAAATTCAAAACATTCATCATTCAATAGGGCCCAATAGCAAAAAGCAGCAGTTTGAATGAACACTCACATCTCTTGGTAGAATCGTTCAGGGTTGAAATTTTTGATGTTCTTCTACTCCTCTCATGAGCCCAAACAAGACTCTAAAAGGATGAGCTTGCAACTACTTAACTTTTGGAGAAAATTCATAACATTCATTATTCAATAGGGTCTAATAGCAAAAAGCAGCGTTTTGAATGAACAATCACAGTTCTTGGTAGAATCGTGCAGGATTGAAATTTTTGATGTTTTTCTACTCCTCTCATGAGCCCAAACAAGACTCTAGAAGGTTGAGTTTGCAACTACTTTACTTTTGGAGAAAAGTCAAAAAATTCATTATTCAATAGGGTCTAATAGCAAAAAGCAGCGTTTTGAATGAACAATCACAGTTCTTGGTAGAATCGAGCAGGATTAAAATTTTTGATGCTTTTCTACTCCTCTCAACAGCCCAAACAAGTTTCTCAAAGGATGAGTTTGTAACTACTCAACCTTTGGAGCAAATTCAAAACATTCATTATTCAATAGGGCCCAATAGGAAAAAGCAGCCGTTTGAATGAACACTCACATTTCTTGGTAGAATCGTTCAGAATTGAAATTTTCGATGTTTTTCTTCTCCTCCTATGAACCCAAACAACACTCTAGAAGGATGATTTTGCAACTACTTTACATTTGGAGAAAATTCAAAACATTCATTATTCAATAGGGTCTAATAGCAAAAAGCAGCATTTTGAATGAACAATCAGTTCTTGGTAGAATCGAGCAGGATTAAAATTTTTGATGCTTTTCTTCTCCACTCAACAGCCCAAACAAGTTTCTAAAAGGATGAGTTTGCAACTACTTTACTTTTGGAGCAAATTCAAAACATTCATTATTCAATAGGGCCCAATAGCAAAAAGCAGCGGTTTGAATGAACACTCACATTTCTTAGTAGAATCGTGCAAGATTGAAATTTTTGAGGTTTTTCTACTCCTCTCATGAGCCCAAACAAGACTCTAGAAGGATGAGCCTGCAACTACTTTACTTTTGGAGAAAATTCAAAACAGTCATTATTGAATAGGGTCTAATAGCAAAAAGGAGAGTTTTGAATGAACTATCACAGTTCTTGGTACAATCGCGCAGGATTGAAATTTTTGATGCTTTTCTACTCCTGTCAACAGCTCAAACAAGTTTCTAAAAGGATGAATTTGGAACAACTTAACTTTTGGAGAAAATTCAAAACATTCATTATTCAATAGAGCCCAATAGTAAAAAGCAACGTTTTGAATGAACAATCACATTTCTTGGTAGAATCGTGCAGGATTGAAATTTTTGATGTTTTTCTACTCCTCTCAACAGCCCAAACAAGTTTCTAAAAGGATGAGTTTGCAACTACTTTAGTTTTGGAGAAAATTTAAAACATTCATTATTCAAAAGAGCCCAATATCAAAAAGCAGCAGTTTGAATGAACAATCACATTTCTTAGTAGAATCGTGCAAGATTGAAATTTTTGACGTTTTTCTACTCCTCTATTGAGCCCCAATAAGACTCTAGAAGGATGAGTTTGCACCTACTTTACTTTTGGAGAAAATTCAATACATGCATTATTCAATAGGGTCTAATATTAAAAAGCAGCGTTTTGAAAGAACAATCACAGTTCTTGGTAGAATCGTGCAGGATTGAAATTTTTGATGCTTTTCTACTCCTCTCAACAGCCCAAACAAGTTTCTAAAAGGATGAGTTTGCAACTACTTAACTTTTGGAGCAAATTCAAAACATTCATTATTCAATAGTGCCCAATAGCAAAAAGCAGCGGTTTGAATGAACACTCACATTTCTTGGTAGAATCGTGCAGGATTGAAATTTTTGATGTTGTTCTACTCCTGTAATGAGCCCAAACAAGACTCTAGAAGGATGAGTTTGCAACTACTTTACTTTTGGAGAAAATTCAAAACATTCATTATTCAATAGGGTCTAATAGCAAAAAGCAGCGTTTTGAATGAACAATCACAGTTCTTGGTAGAATCGAGCAGGATTAAAATTTTTGATGCTTTTCTACTCCTCTCAACAGCCCAATCAAGTTTCTAAAAGGATGAGTTTGCAACTACTTAACTTTTGGAGCAAATTCAAAACATTCATTATTCAATAGAGCCCAATAGCAAAAAGCAGCGTTTTGAATGAGCAATCACATTTCTTGGTAGAATTGTGCAGTTTTGAAATTTTTGATGTTTTTCTACTCCTCTCAACAGCCAAACAAGTTTCCAAAAGGATGAGTTTGCAACTACTTTACTTTTGGAGAAAAATCTAAACATTCATTATTCAATAGGGTCTAATAGCAAAAAGCAGCGATTTAAATGAACAGTCACATTTCTTGGTAGAATCGTGCAGAATTGAAATTTTTGACGTTTTTCTACTCCTCTCATGAGCCCAAACAAGACTCTAGAAGGTTGAGTTTGCAACTACTTTTCTTTTGGAGAAAAGTCAAAAAATTCATTATTCAATAGGGTCTAATAGCAAAAAGCAGCGTTTTGAATGAACAATCACAGTTCTTGGTAGAATCGAGCAGGATTAAAATTTTTGATGCTTTTCTACTCCTCTCAACAGCCCAAACAAGTTTCTCAAAGGATGAGTTTGTAACTACTCAACTTTTGGAGCAAATTCAAAACATTCATTATTCAATAGGGCCCAATAGGAAAAAGCAGCCGTTTGAATGAACACTCACATTTCTTGGTAGAATCGTTCAGGATTGAAATTTTCGATGTTTTTCTTCTCCTCCTATGAACCCAAACAACACTCTAGAAGGATGATTTTGCAACTACTTTACATTTGGAGAAAATTCAAAACATTCATTATTCAATAGGGTCTAATAGCAAAAAGCAGCGTTTTGAATGAACAATCAGTTCTTGGTAGAATCGAGCAGGATTAAAATTTTTGATGCTTTTCTACTCCTCTCAACAGCCCAAACAAGTTTCTAAAAGGATGAGTTTGCAACTACTTTACTTTTGGAGCAAATTCAAAACATTCATTATTCAATAGGGCCCAATAGCAAAAAGCAGCGGTTTGAATGAACACTCACATTTCTTAGTAGAATCGTGCAAGATTGAAATTTTTGAGGTTTTTCTACTCCTCTCATGAGCCCAAACAAGACTCTAGAAGGATGAGCCTGCAACTACTTTACTTTTGGAGAAAATTCAAAACAGTCATTATTCAATAGGGTCTAATAGCAAAAAGGAGAGTTTTGAATGAACTATCACAGTTCTTGGTAGAATCGTGCAGGATTGAAATTTTTGATGTTTTTCTACTCCTCTCAACAGCCCAAACAAGTTTCTAAAAGGATGAGTTTGCAACTACTTTAGTTTTGGAGAAAATTTAAAACATTCATTATTCAAAAGAGCCCAATATCAAAAAGCAGCAGTTTGAATGAACAATCACATTTCTTAGTAGAATCGTGCAAGATTGAAATTTTTGACGTTTTTCTACTCCTCTATTGAGCCCCAATAAGACTCTAGAAGGATGAGTTTGCACCTACTTTACTTTTGGAGAAAATTCAATACATGCATTATTCAATAGGGTCTAATATTAAAAAGCAGCGTTTTGAATGAACAATCACAGTTCTTGGTAGAATCGTGCAGGATTGAAATTTTTGATGCTTTTCTACTCCTCTCAACAGCCCAAACAAGTTTCTAAAAGGATGAGTTTGCAACTACTTAACTTTTGGAGCAAATTCAAAACATTCATTATTCAATAGTGCCCAATAGCAAAAAGCAGCGGTTTGAATGAACACTCACATTTCATGGTAGAATCGTGCAGGATTGAAATTTTTGATGTTGTTCTACTCCTCTCATGAGCCCAAACAAGACTCTAGAAGGATGAGTTTGCAACTACTTTACTTTTGGAGAAAATTCAAAACATTCATTATTCAATAGGGTCTAATAGCAAAAAGCAGCGTTTTGAATGAACAATCACAGTTCTTGGTAGAATCGAGCAGGATTAAAATTTTTGATGCTTTTCTACTCCTCTCAACAGCCCAATCAAGTTTCTAAAAGGATGAGTTTGCAACTACTTAACTTTTGGAGCAAATTCAAAACATTCATTATTCAATAGGGCCCAATAGCAAAAAGCAGCGGTTTGAATGAACACTCACATTTCTTGGTAGAATCGTTCAAGATTGAAATTTTCGATGTTTTTCTACTCCTCCTATGAACCCAAACAACACTCTAGAAGGATCATTTTGCAACTACTTTACATTTGGAGAAAATTCAAAACATTCATTATTCAATAGGGTGTAATAGCAAAAAGCAGCGTTTTGAATGAACAATCAGTTCTTGGTAGAATTGAGCAGGAATAAAATTTTTGATGCTTTTCTACTCCACTCAACAGCCCAAACAAGTTTCTAAAAGGATGAGTTTGCAACTACTTTACTTTTGGAGAAAATTCAAAACATTCATTATTCAAAAGAGCCCAGTATCAAAAAGCAGCATTTTGAATGAACACTCACATTTCTTAGTAGAATCGTGCAAGATTTAAATTTTTGAGGTTTTTCTACTCCTCTCATGAGCCCCAATAAGACTCTAGAAGGATGAGTTTGCACCTACTTTACTTTTTGAGAAAATTCAAAACATTCATTATTCAATAGGGTCTAATAGCAAAAAGCAGCGTTTTGAATGAACAATCACAGTTCTTGGTAGAATCGTGCAGGATTGAAATTTTTGATGCTTTTCTACTCCTCTCAACTGTCCAAACAAGTTTCTAAAAGGATGAGTTTGCACCTACTTTACTTTTGGAGAAAATTCAAAACATTCATTATTCAAAAGGGCCCAATAGCAAAAAGCAGCGGTTTGAAAGAACACTCACATTTCTTGGTAGAATCGTGCAGGAGTGAAATTTTTGATGTTTTTCTACTCCTCTCATGAGCCCAAACAAGACTCTAGAAGGATGAGCTTGCAACTACTTTACTTTTGGAGAAAATTCAAAACAGTCATTATTCAATAGGGTCTAATAGCAAAAAGGAGAGTTTTGAATGAACTATCACAGTTCTTGGTACAATCGGGCAGGATTGAAATTTTTGATGCTTTTCTACTCCTCTCAACAGCCCAAACAAGTTTCTAAAAGGATGAATTTGGAACAACTTAACTTTTCGAGAAAATTCAAAACATTTATTATTCAATAGAGCCCAATAGTAAAAAGCAACGTTTTGAATGAACAATCACATTTCTTGGTAGAATCGTGCAGGATTGAAATTTTTGATGTTTTTCTACTCCTCTCAACAGCCCAAACAAGTTTCTAAAAGGATGAGTTTGCAACTACTTTACTTTTGGAAAAAATTCAAAACATTCATCATTCAATATTGCCCAATAGCAAAAAGCAGCGGTTTGAATGAACACTCACATCTCTTGGTAGAATCGTTCAGGGTTGAAATTTTTGATGTTTTTCTACTCCTCTCATGAGCCCAAACAAGACTCTAAAAGGATGAGCTTACAACTACTTTACTTTTGGAGAAAATTCAAAACATTCATTATTCAATAGGGCCCAATAGCAAAAAGCAGCGTTTTGAATGAACAGTCAAATTTCTGGGTAGAATCGAGCAGGATTGAAATTTTTGACATTTTTCTACTCCTCTCATGAGCCCAAAAAAGAATATAGAAGGATGAGTTTGCAACTACTTTACTTTTGGAGAAAATTCTAAACATTCATTATTCAATAGGGTCTAATAGCAAAAAGCAGCGTTTTGAATGAACAGTCACATTTCTTGGTAAAATCGTGAAGGATTGAAAGTTTTGCTGCTTTTCTACTCCTTTCACCAGCCCAAACAAGTTTCTAAAAGGATAAGATTGCAAATACTTTACTTTTGGAGAAAATCCAAAACATTCATTATTCAATAGGGCCCAATAGGAAAAAGCAATGTTTTGAATGAACAATCACATTTCTTGGTAGAATCGTGCAGAATTGAAATTTTTGATGTTTTTCTACTCCTCTCAACAGCCCAAACAAGTTTCTAAAAGGATGAGTTTGCAACTACTTTACTTTTGGAAAAAATTCAAAACATTCATCATTCAATAGGGCCCAATAGCAAAAAGCAGCAGTTTGAATGAACACTCACATCTCTTGGTAGAATCATTCAGGGTTGAAATTTTTGATGTTCTTCTACTCCTCTCATGAGCCCAAACAAGACTCTAAAAGGATGAGCTTGCAACTACTTAACTTTTGGAGAAAATTCATAACATTCATTATTCAATAGGGCCTAATAGCAAAAAGCAGCGTTTTGAATGAACAATCACAGTTCTTGGTAGAATCGTGCAGGATTGAAATTTTTGATGTTTTTCTACTCCTCTCATGAGCCCAAACAAGACTCTAGAAGGTTGAGTTTGCAACTACTTTTCTTTTGGAGAAAAGTCAAAAAATCCATTATTCAATAGGGTCTAATAGCAAAAAGCAGCGTTTTGAATGAACAATCACAGTTCTTGGTAGAATCGAGCAGGATTAAAATTTTTGATGCTTTTCTACTCCTCTCAACAGCCCAAACAAGTTTCTCAAAGGATGAGTTTGTAACTACTCAACTTTTGGAGCAAATTCAAAACATTCATTATTCAATAGGGCCCAATAGGAAAAAGCAGCCGTTTGAATGAACACTCACATTTCTTGGTAGAATCGTTCAGGATTGAAATTTTCGATGTTTTTCTTCTCCTCCTATGAACACAAACAACACTCTAGAAGGATGATTTTGCAACTACTTTACATTTGGAGAAAATTCAAAACATTCATTATTCAATAGGGTCTAATAGCAAAAAGCAGCGTTTTGAATGAACAATCAGTTCTTGGTAGAATCGAGCAGGATTAAAATTTTTGATGCTTTTCTACTCCACTCAACAGCCCAAACAAGTTTCTAAAAGGATGAGTTTGCAACTACTTTACTTTTGGAGCAAATTCAAAACATTCATTATTCAATATGGCCCAATAGCAAAAAGCAGCGGTTTGAATGAACACTCACATTTCTTAGTAGAATCGTGCAAGATTGAAATTTTTGAGGTTTTTCTACTCCTCTCATGAGCCCAAACAAGACTCTAGAAGGATGAGCCTGCAACTACTTTACTTTTGGAGAAAATTCAAAACAGTCATTATTCAATAGGGTCTAATAGCAAAAAGGAGAGTTTTGAATGAACTATCACAGTTCTTGGTACAATCGCGCAGGATTGAAATTTTTGATGCTTTTCTACTCCTGTCAACAGCTCAAACAAGTTTCTAAAAGGATGAATTTGGAACAACTTAACTTTTGTAGAAAATTCAAAACATTCATTATTCAATAGAGCCCAATAGTAAAAAGCAACGTTTTGAATGAACAATCACATTTCTTGGTAGAATCGTGCAGGATTGAAATTTTTGATGTTTTTCTACTCCTCTCAACAGCCCAAACAAGTTTCTAAAAGGATGAGTTTGCAACTACTTTAGTTTTGGAGAAAATTTAAAACATTCATTATTCAAAAGAGCCCAATATCAAAAAGCAGCAGTTTGAATGAACAATCACATTTCTTAGTAGAATCGTGCAAGATTGAAATTTTTGACGTTTTTCTACTCCTCTATTGAGCCCCAATAAGACTCTAGAAGGATGAGTTTGCACCTACTTTACTTTTGGAGAAAATTCAATACATGCATTATTCAATAGGGTCTAATATTAAAAAGCAGCGTTTTGAATGAACAATCACAGTTCTTGGTAGAATCGTGCAGGATTGAAATTTTTGATGCTTTTCTACTCCTCTCAACAGCCCAAACAAGTTTCTAAAAGGATGAGTTTGCAACTACTTAACTTTTGGAGCAAATTCAAAACATTCATTATTCAATAGTGCCCAATAGCAAAAAGCAGCGGTTTGAATGAACACTCACATTTCTTGGTAGAATCGTGCAGGATTGAAATTTTTGATGTTGTTCTACTCCTCTCATGAGCCCAAACAAGACTCTAGAAGGATGAGTTTGCAACTACTTTACTTTTGGAGAAAATTCAAAACATTCATTATTCAATAGGGTCTAATAGCAAAAAGCAGCGTTTTGAATGAACAATCACAGTTCTTGGTAGAATCGAGCAGGATTAAAATTTTTGATGCTTTTCTACTCCTCTCAACAGCCCAATCAAGTTTCTAAAAGGATGAGTTTGCAACTACTTAACTTTTGGAGCAAATTCAAAACATTCATTATTCAATAGGGCCCAATAGCAAAAAGCAGCGGTTTGAATGAACACTCACATTTCTTGGTAGAATCGTTCAAGATTGAAATTTTCGATGTTTTTCTACTCCTCCTATGAACCCAAACAACACTCTAGAAGGATGATTTTGCAACTACTTTACATTTGGAGAAAATTCAAAACATTCATTATTCAATAGGGTGTAATAGCAAAAAGCAGCGTTTTGAATGAACAATCAGTTCTTGGTAGAATTGAGCAGGAATAAAATTTTTGATGCTTTTCTACTCCACTCAACAGCCCAAACAAGTTTCTAAAAGGATGAGTTTGCAACTACTTTACTTTTGGAGAAAATTCAAAACATTCATTATTCAAAAGAGCCCAATATCAAAAAGCAGCAGTTTGAATGAACACTCACATTTCTTAGTAGAATCGTGCAAGATTTAAATTTTTGAGGTTTTTCTACTCCTCTCATGAGCCCCAATAAGACTCTAGAAGGATGAGTTTGCACCTACTTTACTTTTTGAGAAAATTCAAAACATTCATTATTCAATAGGGTCTAATAGCAAAAAGCAGCGTTTTGAATGAACAATCACAGTTCTTGGTAGAATTGTGCAGGATTGAAATTTTTGATGCTTTTCTACTCCTCTCAACAGCCCAAACAAGTTTCTAAAAGGATGAGTTTGCAACTACTTTACTTTTGGAGAAAATTCATAACATTCATTATTCAATAGGGTCTAATAGCAAAGAGCAGCATTTTGAATGAACAATCACAGTTCTTGGTAGAATTGAGCAGGAATAAAATTTTTGATGCTTTTCTACTCCTCTCAACAGCCCAAACAAGTTTCTAAAAGGATGAGTTTGCAACTACTTTACTTTTGGAGAAAATTCAAAACATTCATTATTCAAAAGGGCCCAATAGCAAAAAGCAGCGGTTTGAATGAACACTCACATTTCTTGGTAGAATCGTTCAAGATTGAAATTTTTGATGTTTTTCTACTCCTCCTATGAACCCAAACAACACTCTAGAAGCATGATTTTGCAACTACTTTACATTTGGAGAAAATTCAAAACATTCATTATTCAAAAGGGTGTAATAGCAAAAAGCAGCGTTTTGAATGAACAATCACATTTCTTGGTAGAATTGTGCAGGATTGAAATTTTTGATGTTTTTCTACTCCTCTCAACAGCCCAAACAAGTTTCCAAAAGGATGAGTTTGCAACTACTTTACTTTTGGAGAAAAATCTAAACATTCATTATTCAATAGGGTCTAATAGCAAAAAGCAGCGATTTGAATGAACAGTCACATTTCTTGGTAAAATCATGCAGAATTGAAATTTTTGATGTTTTTCTACTCCTCTCATGAGCCCAAACAAGTTTCTAAAAGGATGAGTTTGCAACTACTTTAGTTTTGGAGAAAATTTAAAACATTCATTATTCAAAAGAGCCCAATATCAAAAAGCAGCAGTTTGAATGAACACTCACATTTCTTAGTAGAATCGTGCAAGATTGAAATTTTTGACGTTTTTCTACTCCTCTATTGAGCCCCAATAAGACTCTAGAAGGATGAGTTTGCACCTACTTTACTTTTGGAGAAAATTCAATACATTCATTATTCAATAGGGTCTAATATTAAAAAGCAGCGTTTTGAATGAACAATCACAGTTCTTGGTAGAATCGTGCAGGATTGAAATTTTTGATGCTTTTCTACTCCTCTCAACAGCCCAAACAAGTTTCTAAAAGGATGAGTTTGCAACTACTTAACTTTTGGAGCAAATTCAAAACATTCATTATTCAATAGTGCCCAATAGCAAAAAGCAGCGGTTTGAATGAACACTCACATTTCTTGGTAGAATCGTGCAGGATTGAAATTTTTGATGTTGTTCTACTCCTCTCATGAGCCCAAACAAGACTCTAGAAGGATGAGTTTGCAACTACTTTACTTTTGGAGAAAATTCAAAACATTCATTATTCAATAGGGTCTAATAGCAAAAAGCAGCGTTTTGAATGAACAATCACAGTTCTTGGTAGAATCGAGCAGGATTAAAATTTTTGATGCTTTTCTACTCCTCTCAACAGCCCAATCAAGTTTCTAAAAGGATGAGTTTGCAACTACTTAACTTTCTAGCAAATTCAAAACATTCATTATTCAATAGGGTCCAATAGCAAAAAGCAGCGGTTTGAATGAACACTCACATTTCTTGGTAGAATCGTTCAAGATTGAAATTTTCGATGTTTTTCTACTCCTCCTATGAACCCAAACAACACTCTAGAAGGATGATTTTGCAACTACTTTACATTTGGAGAAAATTCAAAACATTCATTATTCAATAGGGTGTAATAGCAAAAAGCAGCGTTTTGAATGAACAATCAGTTCTTGGTAGAATTGAGCAGGAATAAAATTTTTGATGCTTTTCTACTCCACTCAACAGCCCAAACAAGTTTCCAAAAGGATGATTTTGCAACTACTTTACTTTTGGAGAAAATTCAAAACATTCATTATTCAAAAGAGCCCAATATCAAAAAGCAGCAGTTTGAATGAACACTCACATTTCTTAGTAGAATCGTGCAAGATTTAAATTTTTGAGGTTTTTCTACTCCTTTCATGAGCCCCAATAAGACTCTAGAAGGATGAGTTTGCACCTACTTTACTTTTTGAGAAAATTCAAAACATTCATTATTCACTAGGGTCTAATAGCAAAAAGCAGCGTTTTGAATGAACAATCACAGTTCTTGGTAGAATCGTGCAGGATTGAAATTTTTGATGCTTTTCTACTCCTCTCAACAGCCCAAACAAGTTTCTAAAAGGATGAGTTTGCACCTACTTTACTTTTGGAGAAAATTCAAAACATTCATTATTCAAAAGGGCCCAATAGCAAAAAGCAGCGGTTTGAAAGAACACTCACATTTCTTGGTAGAATCGTGCAGGAGTGAAATTTTTGATGTTTTTCTACTCCTCTCATGAGCCCAAACAAGACTCTAGAAGCATGAGCTTGCAACTACTTTACTTTTGGAGAAAATTCAAAACAGTCATTATTCAATAGGGTCTAATAGCAAAAAGGAGAGTTTTGAATGAACTATCACAGTTCTTGGTACAATCGGGCAGGATTGACATTTTTGATGCTTTTCTACTCCTCTCAACAGCCCAAACAAATTTCTAAAAGGATGAATTTGGAACAACTTAACTTTTCGAGGAAATTCAAAACATTTATTATTCAATAGAGCCCAATAGTAAAAAGCAACGTTTTGAATGAACAATCACATTTCTTGGTAGAATCGTGCAGGATTGAAATTTTTGATGTTTTTCTACTCCTCTCATGAGCCCAAAAAAGAATATAGAAGGATGAGTTTGCAACTACTTTACTTTTGGAGAAAATTCTAAACATTCATTATTCAATAGGGTCTAATAGCAAAAAGCAGCGTTTTGAATGAACAGTCACATTTCTTGGTAAAATCGTGAAGGATTGAAAGTGTTGCTGCTTTTCTACTCCTTTCACCAGCCCAAACAAGTTTCTAAAAGGATGAGATTGCAAATACTTTACTTTTGGAGAAAATCCAAAACATTCATTATTCAATAGGGCCCAATAGGAAAAAGCAATGTTTTGAATGAACAATCACATTTCTTGGTAGAATCGTGCAGGATTGAAATTTTTGATGTTTTTCTACTCCTCTCAACAGCCCAAACAAGTTTCTAAAAGGATGAGTTTGCAACTACTTTACTTTTGGAAAAAATTCAAAACATTCATCATTCAATAGGGCCCAATAGCAAAAAGCAGCAGTTTGAATGAACACTCACATCTCTTGGTAGAATCGTTCAGGGTTGAAATTTTTGATGTTCTTCTACTCCTCTCATGAGCCCAAACAAGACTCTAAAAGGATGAGCTTGCAACTACTTAACTTTTGGAGAAAATTCATAACATTCATTATTCAATAGGGTCTAATAGCAAAAAGCAGCGTTTTGAATGAACAATCACAGTTCTTGGTAGAATCGTGCAGGATTGAAATTTTTGATGTTTTTCTACTCCTCTCATGAGCCCAAACAAGACTCTAGAAGGTTGAGTTTGCAACTACTTTACTTTTGGAGAAAAGTCAAAAAATTCATTATTCAATAGGGTCTAATAGCAAAAAGCAGCGTTTTGAATGAACAATCACAGTTCTTGGTAGAATCGAGCAGGATTAAAATTTTTGATGCTTTTCTACTCCTCTCAACAGCCCAAACAAGTTTCTCAAAGGATGAGTTTGTAACTACTCAACCTTTGGAGCAAATTCAAAACATTCATTATTCAATAGGGCCCAATAGGAAAAAGCAGCCGTTTGAATGAACACTCACATTTCTTGGTAGAATCGTTCAGAATTGAAATTTTCGATGTTTTTCTTCTCCTCCTATGAACCCAAACAACACTCTAGAAGGATGATTTTGCAACTACTTTACATTTGGAGAAAATTCAAAACATTCATTATTCAATAGGGTCTAATAGCAAAAAGCAGCGTTTTGAATGAACAATCAGTTCTTGGTAGAATCGAGCAGGATTAAAATTTTTGATGCTTTTCTTCTCCACTCAACAGCCCAAACAAGTTTCTAAAAGGATGAGTTTGCAACTACTTTACTTTTGGAGCAAATTCAAAACATTCATTATTCAATAGGGCCCAATAGCAAAAAGCAGCGGTTTGAATGAACACTCACATTTCTTAGTAGAATCGTGCAAGATTGAAATTTTTGAGGTTTTTCTACTCCTCTCATGAGCCCAAACAAGACTCTAGAAGGATGAGCCTGCAACTACTTTACTTTTGGAGAAAATTCAAAACAGTCATTATTGAATAGGGTCTAATAGCAAAAAGGAGAGTTTTGAATGAACTATCACAGTTCTTGGTACAATCGCGCAGGATTGAAATTTTTGATGCTTTTCTACTCCTGTCAACAGCTCAAACAAGTTTCTAAAAGGATGAATTTGGAACAACTTAACTTTTGGAGAAAATTCAAAACATTCATTATTCAATAGAGCCCAATAGTAAAAAGCAACGTTTTGAATGAACAATCACATTTCTTGGTAGAATCGTGCAGGATTGAAATTTTTGATGTTTTTCTACTCCTCTCAACAGCCCAAACAAGTTTCTAAAAGGATGAGTTTGCAACTACTTTAGTTTTGGAGAAAATTTAAAACATTCATTATTCAAAAGAGCCCAATATCAAAAAGCAGCAGTTTGAATGAACAATCACATTTCTTAGTAGAATCGTGCAAGATTGAAATTTTTGACGTTTTTCTACTCCTCTATTTAGCCCCAATAAGACTCTAGAAGGATGAGTTTGCACCTACTTTACTTTTGGAGAAAATTCAATACATGCATTATTCAATAGGGTCTAATATTAAAAAGCAGCGTTTTGAAAGAACAATCACAGTTCTTGGTAGAATCGTGCAGGATTGAAATTTTTGATGCTTTTCTACTCCTCTCAACAGCCCAAACAAGTTTCTAAAAGGATGAGTTTGCAACTACTTAACTTTTGGAGCAAATTCAAAACATTCATTATTCAATAGTGCCCAATAGCAAAAAGCAGCGGTTTGAATGAACACTCACATTTCTTGGTAGAATCGTGCAGGATTGAAATTTTTGATGTTGTTCTACTCCTGTAATGAGCCCAAACAAGACTCTAGAAGGATGAGTTTGCAACTACTTTACTTTTGGAGAAAATTCAAAACATTCATTATTCAATAGGGTCTAATAGCAAAAAGCAGCGTTTTGAATGAACAATCACAGTTCTTGGTAGAATCGAGCAGGATTAAAATTTTTGATGCTTTTCTACTCCTCTCAACAGCCCAATCAAGTTTCTAAAAGGATGAGTTTGCAACTACTTAACTTTTGGAGCAAATTCAAAACATTCATTATTCAATAGAGCCCAATAGCAAAAAGCAGCGTTTTGAATGAGCAATCACATTTCTTGGTAGAATTGTGCAGTTTTGAAATTTTTGATGTTTTTCTACTCCTCTCAACAGCCAAACAAGTTTCCAAAAGGATGAGTTTGCAACTACTTTACTTTTGGAGAAAAATCTAAACATTCATTATTCAATAGGGTCTAATAGCAAAAAGCAGCGATTTGAATGAACAGTCACATTTCTTGGTAGAATCGTGCAGAATTGAAATTTTTGACGTTTTTCTACTCCTCTCATGAGCCCAAACAAGACTCTAGAAGGTTGAGTTTGCAACTACTTTTCTTTTGGAGAAAAGTCAAAAAATTCATTATTCAATAGGGTCTAATAGCAAAAAGCAGCGTTTTGAATGAACAATCACAGTTCTTGGTAGAATCGAGCAGGATTAAAATTTTTGATGCTTTTCTACTCCTCTCAACAGCCCAAACAAGTTTCTCAAAGGATGAGTTTGTAACTACTCAACTTTTGGAGCAAATTCAAAACATTCATTATTCAATAGGGCCCAATAGGAAAAAGCAGCCGTTTGAATGAACACTCACATTTCTTGGTAGAATCGTTCAGGATTGAAATTTTCGATGTTTTTCTTCTCCTCCTATGAACCCAAACAACACTCTAGAAGGATGATTTTGCAACTACTTTACATTTGGAGAAAATTCAAAACATTCATTATTCAATAGGGTCTAATAGCAAAAAGCAGCGTTTTGAATGAACAATCAGTTCTTGGTAGAATCGAGCAGGATTAAAATTTTTGATGCTTTTCTACTCCTCTCAACAGCCCAAACAAGTTTCTAAAAGGATGAGTTTGCAACTACTTTACTTTTGGAGCAAATTCAAAACATTCATTATTCAATAGGGCCCAATAGCAAAAAGCAGCGGTTTGAATGAACACTCACATTTCTTAGTAGAATCGTGCAAGATTGAAATTTTTGAGGTTTTTCTACTCCTCTCATGAGCCCAAACAAGACTCTAGAAGGATGAGCCTGCAACTACTTTACTTTTGGAGAAAATTCAAAACAGTCATTATTCAATAGGGTCTAATAGCAAAAAGGAGAGTTTTGAATGAACTATCACAGTTCTTGGTAGAATCGTGCAGGATTGAAATTTTTGATGTTTTTCTACTCCTCTCAACAGCCCAAACAAGTTTCTAAAAGGATGAGTTTGCAACTACTTTAGTTTTGGAGAAAATTTAAAACATTCATTATTCAAAAGAGCCCAATATCAAAAAGCAGCAGTTTGAATGAACAATCACATTTCTTAGTAGAATCGTGCAAGATTGAAATTTTTGACGTTTTTCTACTCCTCTATTGAGCCCCAATAAGACTCTAGAAGGATGAGTTTGCACCTACTTTACTTTTGGAGAAAATTCAATACATGCATTATTCAATAGGGTCTAATATTAAAAAGCAGCGTTTTGAATGAACAATCACAGTTCTTGGTAGAATCGTGCAGGATTGAAATTTTTGATGCTTTTCTACTCCTCTCAACAGCCCAAACAAGTTTCTAAAAGGATGAGTTTGCAACTACTTAACTTTTGGAGCAAATTCAAAACATTCATTATTTAATAGTGCCCAATAGCAAAAAGCAGCGGTTTGAATGAACACTCACATTTCTTGGTAGAATCGTGCAGGATTGAAATTTTTGATGTTGTTCTACTCCTCTCATGAGCCCAAACAAGACTCTAGAAGGATGAGTTTGCAACTACTTTACTTTTGGAGAAAATTCAAAACATTCATTATTCAATAGGGTCTAATAGCAAAAAGCAGCGTTTTGAATGAACAATCACAGTTCTTGGTAGAATCGAGCAGGATTAAAATTTTTGATGCTTTTCTACTCCTCTCAACAGCCCAATCAAGTTTCTAAAAGGATGAGTTTGCAACTACTTAACTTTTGGAGCAAATTCAAAACATTCATTATTCAATAGGGCCCAATAGCAAAAAGCAGCGGTTTGAATGAACACTCACATTTCTTGGTAGAATCGTTCAAGATTGAAATTTTCGATGTTTTTCTACTCCTCCTATGAACCCAAACAACACTCTAGAAGGATCATTTTGCAACTACTTTACATTTGGAGAAAATTCAAAACATTCATTATTCAATAGGGTGTAATAGCAAAAAGCAGCGTTTTGAATGAACAATCAGTTCTTGGTAGAATTGAGCAGGAATAAAATTTTTGATGCTTTTCTACTCCACTCAACAGCCCAAACAAGTTTCTAAAAGGATGAGTTTGCAACTACTTTACTTTTGGAGAAAATTCAAAACATTCATTATTCAAAAGAGCCCAGTATCAAAAAGCAGCATTTTGAATGAACACTCACATTTCTTAGTAGAATCGTGCAAGATTTAAATTTTTGAGGTTTTTCTACTCCTCTCATGAGCCCCAATAAGACTCTAGAAGGATGAGTTTGCACCTACTTTACTTTTTGAGAAAATTCAAAACATTCATTATTCAATAGGGTCTAATAGCAAAAAGCAGCGTTTTGAATGAACAATCACAGTTCTTGGTAGAATCGTGCAGGATTGAAATTTTTGATGCTTTTCTACTCCTCTCAACTGTCCAAACAAGTTTCTAAAAGGATGAGTTTGCACCTACTTTACTTTTGGAGAAAATTCAAAACATTCATTATTCAAAAGGGCCCAATAGCAAAAAGCAGCGGTTTGAAAGAACACTCACATTTCTTGGTAGAATCGTGCAGGAGTGAAATTTTTGATGTTTTTCTACTCCTCTCATGAGCCCAAACAAGACTCTAGAAGGATGAGCTTGCAACTAGTTTACTTTTGGAGAAAATTCAAAACAGTCATTATTCAATAGGGTCTAATAGCAAAAAGGAGAGTTTTGAATGAACTATCACAGTTCTTGGTACAATCGGGCAGGATTGAAATTTTTGATGCTTTTCTACTCCTCTCAACAGCCCAAACAAGTTTCTAAAAGGATGAATTTGGAACAACTTAACTTTTCGAGAAAATTCAAAACATTTATTATTCAATAGAGCCCAATAGTAAAAAGCAACGTTTTGAATGAACAATCACATTTCTTGGTAGAATCGTGCAGGATTGAAATTTTTGATGTTTTTCTACTCCTCTCAACAGCCCAAACAAGTTTCTAAAAGGATGAGTTTGCAACTACTTTACTTTTGGAAAAAATTCAAAACATTCATCATTCAATATTGCCCAATAGCAAAAAGCAGCGGTTTGAATGAACACTCACATCTCTTGGTAGAATCGTTCAGGGTTGAAATTTTTGATGTTTTTCTACTCCTCTCATGAGCCCAAACAAGACTCTAAAAGGATGAGCTTACAACTACTTTACTTTTGGAGAAAATTCAAAACATTCATTATTCAATAGGGCCCAATAGCAAAAAGCAGCGTTTTGAATGAACAGTCAAATTTCTGGGTAGAATCGAGCAGGATTGAAATTTTTGACATTTTTCTACTCCTCTCATGAGCCCAAAAAAGAATATAGAAGGATGAGTTTGCAACTACTTTACTTTTGGAGAAAATTCTAAACATTCATTATTCAATAGGGTCTAATAGCAAAAAGCAGCGTTTTGAATGAACAGTCACATTTCTTGGTAAAATCGTGAAGGATTGAAAGTTTTGCTGCTTTTCTACTCCTTTCACCAGCCCAAACAAGTTTCTAAAAGGATAAGATTGCAAATACTTTACTTTTGGAGAAAATCCAAAACATTCATTATTCAATAGGGCCCAATAGGAAAAAGCAATGTTTTGAATGAACAATCACATTTCTTGGTAGAATCGTGCAGAATTGAAATTTTTGATGTTTTTCTACTCCTCTCAACAGCCCAAACAAGTTTCTAAAAGGATGAGTTTGCAACTACTTTACTTTTGGAAAAAATTCAAAACATTCATCATTCAATAGGGCCCAATAGCAAAAAGCAGCAGTTTGAATGAACACTCACATCTCTTGGTAGAATCATTCAGGGTTGAAATTTTTGATGTTCTTCTACTCCTCTCATGAGCCCAAACAAGACTCTAAAAGGATGAGCTTGCAACTACTTAACTTTTGGAGAAAATTCATAACATTCATTATTCAATAGGGCCTAATAGCAAAAAGCAGCGTTTTGAATGAACAATCACAGTTCTTGGTAGAATCGTGCAGGATTGAAATTTTTGATGTTTTTCTACTCCTCTCATGAGCCCAAACAAGACTCTAGAAGGTTGAGCTTGCAACTACTTTTCTTTTGGAGAAAAGTCAAAAAATCCATTATTCAATAGGGTCTAATAGCAAAAAGCAGCGTTTTGAATGAACAATCACAGTTCTTGGTAGAATCGAGCAGGATTAAAATTTTTGATGCTTTTCTACTCCTCTCAACAGCCCAAACAAGTTTCTCAAAGGATGAGTTTGTAACTACTCAACTTTTGGAGCAAATTCAAAACATTCATTATTCAATAGGGCCCAATAGGAAAAAGCAGCCGTTTGAATGAACACTCACATTTCTTGGTAGAATCGTTCAGGATTGAAATTTTCGATGTTTTTCTTCTCCTCCTATGAACACAAACAACACTCTAGAAGGATGATTTTGCAACTACTTTACATTTGGAGAAAATTCAAAACATTCATTATTCAATAGGGTCTAATAGCAAAAAGCAGTGTTTTGAATGAACAATCAGTTCTTGGTAGAATCGAGCAGGATTAAAATTTTTGATGCTTTTCTACTCCACTCAACAGCCCAAACAAGTTTCTAAAAGGATGAGTTTGCAACTACTTTACTTTTGGAGCAAATTCAAAACATTCATTATTCAATATGGCCCAATAGCAAAAAGCAGCGGTTTGAATGAACACTCACATTTCTTAGTAGAATCGTGCAAGATTGAAATTTTTGAGGTTTTTCTACTCCTCTCATGAGCCCAAACAAGACTCTAGAAGGATGAGCCTGCAACTACTTTACTTTTGGAGAAAATTCAAAACAGTCATTATTCAATAGGGTCTAATAGCAAAAAGGAGAGTTTTGAATGAACTATCACAGTTCTTGGTACAATCGCGCAGGATTGAAATTTTTGATGCTTTTCTACTCCTGTCAACAGCTCAAACAAGTTTCTAAAAGGATGAATTTGGAACAACTTAACTTTTGTAGAAAATTCAAAACATTCATTATTCAATAGAGCCCAATAGTAAAAAGCAACGTTTTGAATGAACAATCACATTTCTTGGTAGAATCGTGCAGGATTGAAATTTTTGATGTTTTTCTACTCCTCTCAACAGCCCAAACAAGTTTCTAAAAGGATGAGTTTGCAACTACTTTAGTTTTGGAGAAAATTTAAAACATTCATTATTCAAAAGAGCCCAATATCAAAAAGCAGCAGTTTGAATGAACAATCACATTTCTTAGTAGAATCGTGCAAGATTGAAATTTTTGACGTTTTTCTACTCCTCTATTGAGCCCCAATAAGACTCTAGAAGGATGAGTTTGCACCTACTTTACTTTTGGAGAAAATTCAATACATGCATTATTCAATAGGGTCTAATATTAAAAAGCAGCGTTTTGAATGAACAATCACAGTTCTTGGTAGAATCGTGCAGAATTGAAATTTTTGATGCTTTTCTACTCCTCTCAACAGCCCAAACAAGTTTCTAAAAGGATGAGTTTGCAACTACTTAACTTTTGGAGCAAATTCAAAACATTCATTATTCAATAGTGCCCAATAGCAAAAAGCAGCGGTTTGAATGAACACTCACATTTCTTGGTAGAATCGTGCAGGATTGAAATTTTTGATGTTGTTCTACTCCTCTCATGAGCCCAAACAAGACTCTAGAAGGATGAGTTTGCAACTACTTTACTTTTGGAGAAAATTCAAAACATTCATTATTCAATAGGGTCTAATAGCAAAAAGCAGCGTTTTGAATGAACAATCACAGTTCTTGGTAGAATCGAGCAGGATTAAAATTTTTGATGCTTTTCTACTCCTCTCAACAGCCCAATCAAGTTTCTAAAAGGATGAGTTTGCAACTACTTAACTTTTGGAGCAAATTCAAAACATTCATTATTCAATAGGGCCCAATAGCAAAAAGCAGCGGTTTGAATGAACACTCACATTTCTTGGTAGAATCGTTCAAGATTGAAATTTTCGATGTTTTTCTACTCCTCCTATGAACCCAAACAACACTCTAGAAGGATGATTTTGCAACTACTTTACATTTGGAGAAAATTCAAAACATTCATTATTCAATAGGGTGTAATAGCAAAAAGCAGCGTTTTGAATGAACAATCAGTTCTTGGTAGAATTGAGCAGGAATAAAATTTTTGATGCTTTTCTACTCCACTCAACAGCCCAAACAAGTTTCTAAAAGGATGAGTTTGCAACTACTTTACTTTTGGAGAAAATTCAAAACATTCATTATTCAAAAGAGCCCAATATCAAAAAGCAGCAGTTTGAATGAACACTCACATTTCTTAGTAGAATCGTGCAAGATTTAAATTTTTGAGGTTTTTCTACTCCTCTCATGAGCCCCAATAAGACTCTAGAAGGATGAGTTTGCACCTACTTTACTTTTTGAGAAAATTCAAAACATTCATTATTCAATAGGGTCTAATAGCAAAAAGCAGCGTTTTGAATGAACAATCACAGTTCTTGGTAGAATTGTGCAGGATTGAAATTTTTGATGCTTTTCTACTCCTCTCATGAGCCCAAACAAGATTCTAAAAGGATGAGTTTGCAACTACTTTAGTTTTGGAGAAAATTCAAATCATTCATTATTCAAAAGAGCCCAATATCAAAAAGCAGCAGTTTGAATGAACACTCACATTTCTTAGTAGAATCGTGCAAGATTGAAATTTTTGATGTTTTTCTACTCCTCCTATGAACCCAAACAACACTCTAGAAGGATGATTTTGCAACTACTATACATTTGCAGAAAATTCAAAACATTCATTATTCAGTAGGGTGTAATAGCAAAAAGCAGCATTTTGAATGAACAATCAGTTCTTGGTAGAATCAAGCAGGATTAAAATTTTTGATGCTTTTCTACTCCACTCAACAGCCCAAACAAGTTTCTAAAAGGATGAGTTTGCAACTACTTTACTTTTGGAGCAAATTCAAAACATTCATTATTCAATAGGGCCAAATAGCAAAAATCAGCGGTTTGAATGAACACTCACATTTCTTAGTAGAATTGTAGAAATGACGTGGAAGTGCAATAAGGACTGCGCTTGCTTCTGGTAGAGTAAAGGGTTCTTTATTCAGCCAACGTGTTTCCTGATCCTGCTGGCTCACTTCATCAGGGCAGAGCTCAGGAAACGCGTTGGCTGAATAAAGAACCCTTTACTCTACCAGAATCAAGCGCAGTCCTTATTGCACTTCCACGTCATTTCTGCAATTCTGTCCTAGGACCCTGTGCAGACTTGCTGCTGCTTCTTAAGCGTTCATGGGTGTTGTGACTTCCTGACAACCCCAATAGGTGAGCACCTTCCTTACTGTTCCACAATTTTAATTGTTTTATACGGATTTCACACAGTGGATGCGCCCTGTATCTCTCCTTTTAGTAGAATCGTGCAAGATTTAAATTTTTGAGGTTTTTCTACTCCTCTCATGAGCCCCAATAAGACTCTAGAAGGATGAGTTTGCACCTACTTTACTTTTTGAGAAAATTCAAAACATTCATTATTCAATAGGGTCTAATAGCAAAAAGCAGCGTTTTGAATGAACAATCACAGTTCTTGGTAGAATCGTGCAGGATTGAAATTTTTGATGCTTTTCTACTCCTCTCAACAGCCCAAACAGGTTTCTAAAAGGATGAGTTTGCACCTACTTTACTTTTGGAGAAAATTCAAAACATTCATTATTCAAAAGGGCCCAATAGCAAAAAGCAGCGGTTTGAATGAACACTCACATTTCTTGGTAGAGTCGTGCAGGAGTGAAATTTTTGATGTTTTTCTACTCCTCTCATGAGTCCAAACAAGACTCTAGAAGAATGAACTTGCAACTACTTTACTTTTGGAGAAAATTCAAAACAGTCATTATTCAATAGGGTCTAATAGCAAAAAGAAGAGTTTTGAATGAACTATCACAGTTCTTGGTACAATCGCGCAGGATTGAAATTTTTTGATGCTGTTCTACTCCTCTCAACAGCCCAAACAAGTTTCTAAAAGGATGAATTTGGAACAACTTAACTTTTGGAGAAAATTCAAAACATTCATTATTCAATAGAGCCCAATAGTAAAAAGCAACGTTTTGAATGAACAATCACATTTCTTGGTAGAATCGTGCAGGATTGAAAGTTTTGCTGCTTTTCTACTCCTTTCACCAGCCCAAACAAGTTTCTAAAAGGATGAGATTGCAAATACTTAACTTTTGGAGAAAATCCAAAACATTCATTATTCAATAGGGCCCAATAGCAAAAAGCAACGTTTTGAATTAACAATCACATTTCTTGGTAGAATCGTGCAGGATTGAAATTTTTGACATTTTTCTACTCCTCTCATGAGCCCAAACAAGTTTCTAAAAGGATGAGTTTGCAACTACTTTACTTTTGGAGAAAATTCAAAACATTCATTATTCAAAAGAGCCCAATATCAAAAAGCAGCAGTTTGAATGAACACTCACATTTCTTGGTAGAATCGTTCAGGATTGAAATTTTTGATGTTTTTCTATTCCTCTTATGAACCCAAACAACACTCTAGAAGCATGATTTTGAAACTACTTTACTTTTGGAGAAAATTCAAAACATTCATTATTCAATAGAGCCCAATAGCAAAAAGCAGCGTTTTGAATGAACAATCACATTTCTTGGTAGAATTGTGCAGTTTTGAAATTTTTGATGTTTTTCTACTCCTCTCAACAGCCAAACAAGTTTCCAAAAGGATGAGTTTGCAACTACTTTACTTTTGGAGAAAAATCTAAACATTCATTATTCAATAGAGTCTAATAGCAAAAAGCAGCGATTTGAATGAACAGTCACATTTCTTGGTAGAATCGTGCAGAATTGAAATTTTTGACGTTTTTCTACTCCTCTCATGAGCCCAAACAAGTTTCTAAAAGGATGAGTTTGCAACTACTTAACTTTTGGAGCAAATTCAAAACATTAATTATTCAATAGGGCCCAATAGCAAAAATCAGCGGTTTGAATGAACACTCACATTTCTTGGTAGAATCGTTCAGGATTGAAATTTTCGATGTTTTTCTACTCCTCCTATGAACCCAAACAACACTCTAGAAGGGATGATTTTGCAACTACTTTACATTTGGAGAAAATTCAAAATATTCAATATTCAATAGGGTGTAAAAGCAAAAAGCAGCGTTTTGAATGAACAATCAGTTCTTGGTAGAATCAAGCAGGATTAAAATTTTTGATGCTTTTCTACTCCACTCAACAGCCCAAACAAGTTTCTAAAAGGATGAGTTTGCAACTACTTTACTTTTGGAGCAAATTCAAAACATTCATTATTCAATAGGGCCAAATAGCAAAAAGCAGCGGTTTGAATGAGCACTCAAATTTCTTAGTAGAATCGTAGAAATGACGTGGAAGTGCAATAAGGACTGCGCTTGCTTCTGGTAGAGTAAAGGGTTCTTTATTCAGCCAACGCGTTTCCTGAGCCTGCTGGCTCACTTCATCAGGGCAGAGTTCAGGAAACGCGTTGGCTGAATAAAGAACCCTTTACTCTAACAGAAGCAAGCACAGTCCTTATTGCACTTCCACGTCATTTCTGCAATTCTGTCCTAGGACCCTGTGCAGACTTGCTGCTGCTTCTTAAGCGTTCATGGGTGTTGTGACTTCCTCACAACCCCAATAGGTGAGCACCTTCCTTACTGTTCCACAATTTTAATTGTTTTATACAGATTTCACACAGTGGATGCGCCCTGTATCTCTCCTTTTAGTAGAATCGTGCAAGATTTAAATTTTTGAGGTTTTTCTACGCCTCTCATGAGCCCCAATAAGACTCTAGAAGGATGAGTTTGCACCTACTTTACTTTTTGAGAAAATTCAAAACATTCATTATTCAATAGGGTCTAATAGCAAAAAGCAGCGTTTTGAATGAACAATCACAGTTCTTGGTAGAATCGTGCAGGATTGAAATTTTTGATGCTTTTCTACTCCTCTCAACAGCCCAAACAAGTTTCTAAAAGGATGAGTTTGCACCTACTTTACTTTTGGAGAAAATTCAAAACATTCATTATTCAAAAGGGCCCAATAGCAAAAAGCAGCGGTTTGAAAGAACACTCACATTTCTTGGTAGAATCGTGCAGAATTGAAATTTTTGACGTTTTTCTACTCCTCTCATGAGCCCAAACAAGTTTCTAAAAGGATGAGTTTGCAACTACTTTAGTTTTGGAGAAAATTCTAAACATTCATTATTCAAAAGAGCCCAATATCAAAAAGCAGCAGTTTGAATGAACACTCACATTTCTTAGTAGAATCGTGCAAGATAGAAATTTTTGACGTTTTTCTACTCCTCTATTGAGCCCCAATAAGACTCTAGAAGGATGAGTTTGCACCTACTTTACTTTTGGAGAAAATTCAATACATTCATTATTCAATAGGGTCTAATATTAAAAAGTAGCGTTTTGAATGAACAATCACAGTTCTTGGTAGAATCGTGCAGGATTGAAATTTTTGATGCTTTTCTACTCCTCTCAACAGCCCAAACAAGTTTCTAAAAGGACGAGTTTGCAACTACTTAACTTTTGGAGCAAATTCAAAACATTAATTATTCAATAGGGCCCAATAGCAAAAATCAGCGGTTTGAATGAACACTCACATTTCTTGGTAGAATCGTTCAGGATTGAAATTTTCGATGTTTTTCTACTCCTCCTATGAACCCAAACAACACTCTAGAAGGGATGATTTTGCAACTACTTTACATTTGGAGAAAATTCAAAATATTCATTATTCAATAGGGTGTAAAAGCAAAAAGCAGCGTTTTGAATGAACAATCAGTTCTTGGTAGAATCAAGCAGGATTAAAATTTTTGATGCTTTTCTACTCCACTCAACAGCCCAAACAAGTTTCTAAAAGGATGAGTTTGCAACTACTTTACTTTTGGAGCAAATTCAAAACATTCATTATTCAATAGGGCCAAATAGCAAAAAGCAGCGGTTTGAATGAGCACTCAAATTTCTTAGTAGAATCGTAGAAATGACGTGGAAGTGCAATAAGGACTGCGCTTGCTTCTGGTAGAGTAAAGGGTTCTTTATTCAGCCAACGCGTTTCCTGAGCCTGCTGGCTCACTTCATCAGGGCAGAGTTCAGGAAACGCGTTGGCTGAATAAAGAACCCTTTACTCTAACAGAAGCAAGCACAGTCCTTATTGCACTTCCACGTCATTTCTGCAATTCTGTCCTAGGACCCTGTGCAGACTTGCTGCTGCTTCTTAAGCGTTCATGGGTGTTGTGACTTCCTCACAACCCCAATAGGTGAGCACCTTCCTTACTGTTCCACAATTTTAATTGTTTTATACAGATTTCACACAGTGGATGCGCCCTGTATCTCTCCTTTTAGTAGAATCGTGCAAGATTTAAATTTTTGAGGTTTTTCTACGCCTCTCATGAGCCCCAATAAGACTCTAGAAGGATGAGTTTGCACCTACTTTACTTTTTGAGAAAATTCAAAACATTCATTATTCAATAGGGTCTAATAGCAAAAAGCAGCGTTTTGAATGAACAATCACAGTTCTTGGTAGAATCGTGCAGGATTGAAATTTTTGATGCTTTTCTACTCCTCTCAACAGCCCAAACAAGTTTCTAAAAGGATGAGTTTGCACCTACTTTACTTTTGGAGAAAATTCAAAACATTCATTATTCAAAAGGGCCCAATAGCAAAAAGCAGCGGTTTGAAAGAACACTCACATTTCTTGGTAGAATCGTGCAGGAGTGAAATAAATTTTTGATGTTTTTCTACTCCTCTCATGAGCCCAAACAAGACTCTAGAAGGATGAGCTTGCAACTACTTTACTTTTGGAGAAAATTCAAAACAGTCATTATTCAATAGGGTCTAATAGCAAAAAGGAGAGTTTTGAATGAACTATCACAGTTCTTGGTACAATTGCGCAGGATTGAAATTTTTTGATGCTTTTCTACTCCTCTCAACAGCCCAAACAAGTTTCTAAAAGGATGAATTTGGAACAACTTATCTTTTGGAGAAAATTCAAAACATTCATTATTCAATAGAGCCCAATAGTAAAAAGCAACGTTTTGAATGAACAATCACATTTCTTGGTAGAATCGTGCAGGATTGAAATTTTTTACGTTTTTCTACTCCTCTCATGAGCCCCAATAAGACTCTAGAAGGATGAGTTTGCACCTACTTTACCTTTGGAGAAAATTCAAAACATTCATTATTCAAAAGGGTCTAATAACAAAAAGCAGCGTTTTGAATGAACAATCACAGTTCTTGGTAGAATTGTGCAGGATTGAAATTTTTGATGCTTTTCTACTCCTCTCAACAGCCCAAACAAGTTTCTAAAAGGATGAGTTTGCAACTACTTTACTTTTGGAGAAAATTCAAAACATTCATTATTCAATAGATCCCAATAGCAAAAAGCAGTGTTTTGAATGAACAATCACAGTTCTTGGTAGAATCGTGCAGGATTGAAATTTTTGATGCTTTTCTACTCCTCTCAACAGCCTAAACAAGTTTCTAAAAGGATGAGTTTGCAACTACTTTACTTTTGGAGAAAATTCATAACATTCATTATTCAATAGGGTCTAATAGCAAAGAGCAGCGTTTTGAATGAACAATCACAGTTCTTGGTAGAATTGAGCAGGAATAAAATTTTTGATGCTTTTCTACTCCTCTCAACAGCCCAAACAAGTTTCTAAAAGGATGAGTTTGCAACTACTTTACTTTTGGAGAAAATTCAAAACATTCATTATTCAATAGGGTCTAATATTAAAAAGTAGCGTTTTGAATGAACAATCACAGTTCTTGGTAGAATCGTGCAGGATTGAAATTTTTGATGCTTTTCTACTCCTCTCAACAGCCCAAACAAGTTTCTAAAAGGACGAGTTTGCAACTACTTAACTTTTGGAGCAAATTCAAAACATTAATTATTCAATAGGGCCCAATAGCAAAAATCAGCGGTTTGAATGAACACTCACATTTCTTGGTAGAATCGTTCAGGATTGAAATTTTCGATGTTTTTCTACTCCTCCTATGAACCCAAACAACACTCTAGAAGGGATGATTTTGCAACTACTTTACATTTGGAGAAAATTCAAAATATTCATTATTCAATAGGGTGTAAAAGCAAAAAGCAGCGTTTTGAATGAACAATCAGTTCTTGGTAGAATCAAGCAGGATTAAAATTTTTGATGCTTTTCTACTCCACTCAACAGCCCAAACAAGTTTCTAAAAGGATGAGTTTGCAACTACTTTACTTTTGGAGCAAATTCAAAACATTCATTATTCAATAGGGCCAAATAGCAAAAAGCAGCGGTTTGAATGAGCACTCAAATTTCTTAGAATCGTAGAAATGACGTGGAAGTGCAATAAGGACTGCGCTTGCTTCTGGTAGAGTAAAGGGTTCTTTATTCAGCCAACGCGTTTCCTGAGCCTGCTGGCTCACTTCATCAGGGCAGAGTTCAGGAAATGCGTTGGCTGAATAAAGAACCCTTTACTCTAACAGAAGCAAGCACAGTCCTTATTGCACTTCCACGTCATTTCTGCAATTCTGTCCTAGGACCCTGTGCAGACTTGCTGCTGCTTCTTAAGCGTTCATGGGTGTTGTGACTTCCTCACAACCCCAATAGGTGAGCACCTTCCTTACTGTTCCACAATTTTAATTGTTTTATACAGATTTCACACAGTGGATGCGCCCTGTATCTCTCCTTTTAGTAGAATCGTGCAAGATTTAAATTTTTGAGGTTTTTCTACGCCTCTCATGAGCCCCAATAAGACTCTAGAAGGATGAGTTTGCACCTACTTTACTTTTTGAGAAAATTCAAAACATTCATTATTCAATAGGGTCTAATAGCAAAAAGCAGCGTTTTGAATGAACAATCACAGTTCTTGGTAGAATCGTGCAGGATTGAAATTTTTGATGCTTTTCTACTCCTCTCAACAGCCCAAACAAGTTTCTAAAAGGATGAGTTTGCACCTACTTTACTTTTGGAGAAAATTCAAAACATTCATTATTCAAAAGGGCCCAATAGCAAAAAGCAGCGGTTTGAAAGAACACTCACATTTCTTGGTAGAATCGTGCAGAATTGAAATTTTTGACGTTTTTCTACTCCTCTCATGAGCCCAAACAAGTTTCTAAAAGGATGAGTTTGCAACTACTTTAGTTTTGGAGAAAATTCTAAACATTCATTATTCAAAAGAGCCCAATATCAAAAAGCAGCAGTTTGAATGAACACTCACATTTCTTAGTAGAATCGTGCAAGATAGAAATTTTTGACGTTTTTCTACTCCTCTATTGAGCCCCAATAAGACTCTAGAAGGATGAGTTTGCACCTACTTTACTTTTGGAGAAAATTCAATACATTCATTATTCAATAGGGTCTAATATTAAAAAGTAGCGTTTTGAATGAACAATCACAGTTCTTGGTAGAATCGTGCAGGATTGAAATTTTTGATGCTTTTCTACTCCTCTCAACAGCCCAAACAAGTTTCTAAAAGGACGAGTTTGCAACTACTTAAATTTTGGAGCAAATTCAAAACATTAATTATTCAATAGGGCCCAATAGCAAAAATCAGCGGTTTGAATGAACACTCACATTTCTTGGTAGAATCGTTCAGGATTGAAATTTTCGATGTTTTTCTACTCCTCCTATGAACTCAAACAACACTCTAGAAGGGATGATTTTGCAACTACTTTACATTTGGAGAAAATTCAAAATATTCATTATTCAATAGGGTGTAAAAGCAAAAAGCAGCGTTTTGAATGAACAATCAGTTCTTGGTAGAATCAAGCAGGATTAAAATTTTTGATGCTTTTCTACTCCACTCAACAGCCCAAACAAGTTTCTAAAAGGATGAGTTTGCAACTACTTTACTTTTGGAGCAAATTCAAAACATTCATTATTCAATAGGGCCAAATAGCAAAAAGCAGCGGTTTGAATGAGCACTCAAATTTCTTAGTAGAATCGTAGAAATGACGTGGAAGTGCAATAAGGACTGCGCTTGCTTCTGGTAGAGTAAAGGGTTCTTTATTCAGCCAACGCGTTTCCTGAGCCTGCTGGCTCACTTCATCAGGGCAGAGTTCAGGAAACACGTTGGCTGAATAAAGAACCCTTTACTCTAACAGAAGCAAGCACAGTCCTTATTGCACTTCCACGTCATTTCTGCAATTCTGTCCTAGGACCCTGTGCAGACTTGCTGCTGCTTCTTAAGCGTTCATGGGTGTTGTGACTTCCTCACAACCCCAATAGGTGAGCACCTTCCTTACTGTTCCACAATTTTAATTGTTTTATACAGATTTCACACAGTGGATGCGCCCTGTATCTCTCCTTTTAGTAGAATCGTGCAAGATTTAAATTTTTGAGGTTTTTCTACGCCTCTCATGAGCCCCAATAAGACTCTAGAAGGATGAGTTTGCACCTACTTTACTTTTTGAGAAAATTCAAAACATTCATTATTCAATAGGGTCTAATAGCAAAAAGCAGCGTTTTGAATGAACAATCACAGTTCTTGGTAGAATCGTGCAGGATTGAAATTTTTGATGCTTTTCTACTCCTCTCAACAGCCCAAACAAGTTTCTAAAAGGATGAGTTTGCACCTACTTTACTTTTGGAGAAAATTCAAAACATTCATTATTCAAAAGGGCCCAATAGCAAAAAGCAGCGGTTTGAAAGAACACTCACATTTCTTGGTAGAATCGTGCAGGAGTGAAATAAATTTTTGATGTTTTTCTACTCCTCTCATGAGCCCAAACAAGACTCTAGAAGGATGAGCTTGCAACTACTTTACTTTTGGAGAAAATTCAAAACAGTCATTATTCAATAGGGTCTAATAGCAAAAAGGAGAGTTTTGAATGAACTATCACAGTTCTTGGTACAATTGCGCAGGATTGAAATTTTTTGATGCTTTTCTACTCCTCTCAACAGCCCAAACAAGTTTCTAAAAGGATGAATTTGGAACAACTTATCTTTTGGAGAAAATTCAAAACATTCATTATTCAATAGAGCCCAATAGTAAAAAGCAACGTTTTGAAAGAACAATCACATTTCTTGGTAGAATCGTGCAGGATTGAAATTTTTTACGTTTTTCTACTCCTCTCATGAGCCCCAATAAGACTCTAGAAGGATGAGTTTGCACCTACTTTACCTTTGGAGAAAATTCAAAACATTCATTATTCAAAAGGGTCTAATAACAAAAAGCAGCGTTTTGAATGAACAATCACAGTTCTTGGTAGAATTGTGCAGGATTGAAATTTTTGATGCTTTTCTACATTTGGAGAAAATTCAAAATATTCATTATTCAATAGGGTGTAAAAGCAAAAAGCAGCGTTTTGAATGAACAATCAGTTCTTGGTAGAATCAAGCAGGATTAAAATTTTTGATGCTTTTCTACTCCACTCAACAGCCCAAACAAGTTTCTAAAAGGATGAGTTTGCAACTACTTTACTTTTGGAGCAAATTCAAAACATTCATTATTCAATAGGGCCAAATAGCAAAAAGCAGCGGTTTGAATGAGCACTCAAATTTCTTAGTAGAATCGTAGAAATGACGTGGAAGTGCAATAAGGACTGCGCTTGCTTCTGGTAGAGTAAAAGGTTCTTTATTCAGCCAACGCCTTTCCTGAGCCTGCTGGCTCACTTCATCAGGGCAGAGTTCAGGAAACGCGTTGGCTGAATAAAGAACCCTTTACTCTAACAGAAGCAAGCACAGTCCTTATTGCACTTCCACGTCATTTCTGCAATTCTGTCCTAGGACCCTGTGCAGACTTGCTGCTGCTTCTTAAGCGTTCATGGGTGTTGTGACTTCCTCACAACCCCAATAGGTGAGCACCTTCCTTACTGTTCCACAATTTTAATTGTTTTATACAGATTTCACACAGTGGATGCGCCCTGTATCTCTCCTTTTAGTAGAATCGTGCAAGATTTAAATTTTTGAGGTTTTTCTACGCCTCTCATGAGCCCCAATAAGACTCTAGAAGGATGAGTTTGCACCTACTTTACTTTTTGAGAAAATTCAAAACATTCATTATTCAATAGGGTCTAATAGCAAAAAGCAGCGTTTTGAATGAACAATCACAGTTCTTGGTAGAATCGTGCAGGATTGAAATTTTTGATGCTTTTCTACTCCTCTCAACAGCCCAAACAAGTTTCTAAAAGGATGAGTTTGCACCTACTTTACTTTTGGAGAAAATTCAAAACATTCATTATTCAAAAGGGCCCAATAGCAAAAAGCAGCGGTTTGAAAGAACACTCACATTTCTTGGTAGAATCGTGCAGGAGTGAAATTTTTGATGTTTTTCTACTCCTCTCATGAGCCCAAACAAGACTCTAGAAGGATGAGCTTGCAACTACTTTACTTTTGGAGAAAATTCAAAACAGTCATTATTCAATAGGGTCTAATAGCAAAAAGGAGAGTTTTGAATGAACTATCACAGTTCTTGGTACAATCGGGCAGGATTGAAATTTTTGATGCTTTTCTACTCCTCTCAGCAGCCCAAACAAGTTTCTAAAAGGATGAATTTGGAACAACTTAACTTTTCGAGAAAATTTAAAACATTTATTATTCAATAGAGCCCAATAGTAAAAAGCAACGTTTTGAATGAACACTCACATTTCTTGGTAGAATCGTGCAGGATTTAAATTTTTGATGTTTTTCTACTCCTCTCAACAGCCCAAACAAGTTTCTAAAAGGATGAGTTTGCAACTACTTTACTTTTGGAAAAAATTCAAAACATTCATCATTCAATATTGCCCAATAGCAAAAAGCAGCGGTTTGAATGAACACTCACATCTCTTGGTAGAATCGTTCAGGGTTGAAATTTTTGATGTTTTTCTACTCCTCTCATGAGCCCAAACAAGACTCTAAAAGGATGAGCTTACAACTACTTTACTTTTGGAGAAAATTCAAAACATTCATTATTCAATAGGGCCCAATAGCAAAAAGCAGCGTTTTGAATGAACAGTCAAATTTCTGGGTAGAATCGAGCAGGATTGAAATTTTTGACATTTTTCTACTCCTCTCATGAGCCCAAAAAAGAATATAGAAGGATGAGTTTGCAACTACTTTACTTTTGGAGAAAATTCTAAACATTCATTATTCAATAGGGTCTAATAGCAAAAAGCAGCGTTTTGAATGAACAGTCACATTTCTTGGTAAAATCGTGAAGGATTGAAAGTTTTGCTGCTTTTCTACTCCTTTCACCAGCCCAAACAAGTTTCTAAAAGGATAAGATTGCAAATACTTTACTTTTGGAGAAAATCCAAAACATTCATTATTCAATAGGGCCCAATAGGAAAAAGCAATGTTTTGAATGAACAATCACATTTCTTGGTAAAATCGTGCAGGATTGAAATTTTTGATGTTTTTCTACTCCTCTCAACAGCCCAAACAAGTTTCTAAAAGGATGAGTTTGCAACTACTTTACTTTTGGAAAAAATTCAAAACATTCATCATTCAATAGGGCCCAATAGCAAAAAGCAGCAGTTTGAATGAACACTCACATCTCTTGGTAGAATCGTTCAGGGTTGAAATTTTTGATGTTCTTCTACTCCTCTCATGAGCCCAAACAAGACTCTAAAAGGATGAGCTTGCAACTACTTAACTTTTGGAGAAAATTCATAACATTCATTATTCAATAGGGTCTAATAGCAAAAAGCAGCGTTTTGAATGAACAATCACAGTTCTTGGTAGAATCGTGCAGGATTGAAATTTTTGATGTTTTTCTACTCCTCTCATGAGCCCAAACAAGACTCTAGAAGGTTGAGTTTGCAACTACTTTTCTTTTGGAGAAAAGTCAAAAAATTCATTATTCAATAGGGTCTAATAGCAAAAAGCAGCGTTTTGAATGAACAATCACAGTTCTTGGTAGAATCGAGCAGGATTAAAATTTTTGATGCTTTTCTACTCCTCTCAACAGCCCAAACAAGTTTCTCAAAGGATGAGTTTGTAACTACTCAACTTTTGGAGCAAATTCAAAACATTCATTATTCAATAGGGCCCAATAGGAAAAAGCAGCCGTTTGAATGAACACTCACATTTCTTGGTAGAATCGTTCAGGATTGAAATTTTCGATGTTTTTCTTCTCCTCATATGAACCCAAACAACACTCTAGAAGGATGATTTTGCAACTACTTTACATTTGGAGAAAATTCAAAACATTCATTATTCAATAGGGTCTAATAGCAAAAAGCAGCGTTTTGAATGAACAATCAGTTCTTGGTAGAATCGAGCAGGATTAAAATTTTTGATGCTTTTCTACTCCACTCAACAGCCCAAACAAGTTTCTAAAAGGATGAGTTTGCAACTACTTTACTTTTGGAGCAAATTCAAAACATTCATTATTCAATAGGGCCCAATAGCAAAAAGCAGCGGTTTGAATGAACACTCACATTTCTTAGTAGAATCGTGCAAGATTGAAATTTTTGAGGTTTTTCTACTCCTCTCATGAGCCCAAACAAGACTCTAGAAGGATGAGCCTGCAACTACTTTACTTTTGGAGAAAATTCAAAACAGTCATTATTCAATAGGGTCTAATAGCAAAAAGGAGAGTTTTGAATGAACTATCACAGTTCTTGGTACAATCGCGCAGGATTGAAATTTTTGATGCTTTTCTACTCCTGTCAACAGCTCAAACAAGTTTCTAAAAGGATGAATTTGGAACAACTTAACTTTTGTAGAAAATTCAAAACATTCATTATTCAATAGAGCCCAATAGTAAAAAGCAACGTTTTAAATGAACAATCACATTTCTTGGTAGAATCGTGCAGGATTGAAATTTTTGATGTTTTTCTACTCCTCTCAACAGCCCAAACAAGTTTCTAAAAGGATGAGTTTGCAACTACTTTAGTTTTGGAGAAAATTTAAAACATTCATTATTCAAAAGAGCCCAATATCAAAAAGCAGCAGTTTGAATGAACAATCACATTTCTTAGTAGAATCGTGCAAGATTGAAATTTTTGACGTTTTTCTACTCCTCTATTGAGCCCCAATAAGACTCTAGAAGGATGAGTTTGCACCTACTTTACTTTTGGAGAAAATTCAATACATGCATTATTCAATAGGGTCTAATATTAAAAAGCAGCGTTTTGAATGAACAATCACAGTTCTTGGTAGAATCGTGCAGGATTGAAATTTTTGATGCTTTTCTACTCCTCTCAACAGCCCAAACAAGTTTCTAAAAGGATGAGTTTGCAACTACTTAACTTTTGGAGCAAATTCAAAACATTCATTATTCAATAGTGCCCAATAGCAAAAAGCAGCGGTTTGAATGAACACTCACATTTCTTGGTAGAATCGTGCAGGATTGAAATTTTTGATGTTGTTCTACTCCTCTCATGAGCCCAAACAAGACTCTAGAAGGATGAGTTTGCAACTACTTTACTTTTGGAGAAAATTCAAAACATTCATTATTCAATAGGGTCTAATAGCAAAAAGCAGCGTTTTGAATGAACAATCACAGTTCTTGGTAGAATCGAGCAGGATTAAAATTTTTGATGCTTTTCTACTCCTCTCAACAGCCCAATCAAGTTTCTAAAAGGATGAGTTTGCAACTACTTAACTTTTGGAGCAAATTCAAAACATTCATTATTCAATAGGGCCCAATAGCAAAAAGCAGCGGTTTGAATGAACACTCACATTTCTTGGTAGAATCGTTCAAGATTGAAATTTTCGATGTTTTTCTACTCCTCCTATGAACCCAAACAACACTCTAGAAGGATGATTTTGCAACTACTTTACATTTGGAGAAAATTCAAAACATTCATTATTCAATAGGGTGTAATAGCAAAAAGCAGCGTTTTGAATGAACAATCAGTTCTTGGTAGAATTGAGCAGGAATAAAATTTTTGATGCTTTTCTACTCCACTCAACAGCCCAAACAAGTTTCTAAAAGGATGAGTTTGCAACTACTTTACTTTTGGAGAAAATTCAAAACATTCATTATTCAAAAGAGCCCAATATCAAAAAGCAGCATTTTGAATGAACACTCACATTTCTTAGTAGAATCGTGCAAGATTTAAATTTTTGAGGTTTTTCTACTCCTCTCATGAGCCCCAATAAGACTCTAGAAGGATGAGTTTGCACCTACTTTACTTTTTGAGAAAATTCAAAACATTCATTATTCAATAGGGTCTAATAGCAAAAAGCAGCGTTTTGAATGAACAATCACAGTTCTTGGTAGAATCGTGCAGGATTGAAATTTTTGATGCTTTTCTACTCCTCTCAACTGTCCAAACAAGTTTCTAAAAGGATGAGTTTGCACCTACTTTACTTTTGGAGAAAATTCAAAACATTCATTATTCAAAAGGGCCCAATAGCAAAAAGCAGCGGTTTGAAAGAACACTCACATTTCTTGGTAGAATCGTGCAGGAGTGAAATTTTTGATGTTTTTCTACTCCTCTCATGAGCCCAAACAAGACTCTAGAAGGATGAGCTTGCAACTACTTTACTTTTGGAGAAAATTCAAAACAGTCATTATTCAATAGGGTCTAATAGCAAAAAGGAGAGTTTTGAATGAACTATCACAGTTCTTGGTACAATCGGGCAGGATTGAAATTTTTGATGCTTTTCTACTCCTCTCAACAGCCCAAACAAGTTTCTAAAAGGATGAATTTGGAACAACTTAACTTTTCGAGAAAATCCAAAACATTTATTATTCAATAGAGCCCAATAGTAAAAAGCAACGTTTTGAATGAACAATCACATTTCTTGGTAGAATCGTGCAGGATTGAAATTTTTGATGTTTTTCTACTCCTCTCAACAGCCCAAACAAGTTTCTAAAAGGATGAGTTTGCAACTACTTTACTTTTGGAAAAAATTCAAAACATTCATCATTCAATATTGCCCAATAGCAAAAAGCAGCGGTTTGAATGAACACTCACATCTCTTGGTAGAATCGTTCAGGGTTGAAATTTTTGATGTTTTTCTACTCCTCTCATGAGCCCAAACAAGACTCTAAAAGGATGAGCTTACAACTACTTTACTTTTGGAGAAAATTCAAAACATTCATTATTCAATAGGGCCCAATAGCAAAAAGCAGCGTTTTGAATGAACAGTCAAATTTCTGGGTAGAATCGAGCAGGATTGAAATTTTTGACATTTTTCTACTCCTCTCATGAGCCCAAAAAAGAATATAGAAGGATGAGTTTGCAACTACTTTACTTTTGGAGAAAATTCTAAACATTCATTATTCAATAGGGTCTAATAGCAAAAAGCAGCGTTTTGAATGAACAGTCACATTTCTTGGTAAAATCGTGAAGGATTGAAAGTTTTGCTGCTTTTCTACTCCTTTCACCAGCCCAAACAAGTTTCTAAAAGGATAAGATTGCAAATACTTTACTTTTGGAGAAAATCCAAAACATTCATTATTCAATAGGGCCCAATAGGAAAAAGCAATGTTTTGAATGAACAATCACATTTCTTGGTAGAATCGTGCAGAATTGAAATTTTTGATGTTTTTCTACTCCTCTCAACTGTCCAAACAAGTTTCTAAAAGGATGAGTTTGCACCTACTTTACTTTTGGAGAAAATTCAAAACATTCATTATTCAAAAGGGCCCAATAGCAAAAAGCAGCGGTTTGAAAGAACACTCACATTTCTTGGTAGAATCGTGCAGGAGTGAAATTTTTGATGTTTTTCTACTCCTCTCATGAGCCCATACAAGACTCTAGAAGGATGAGCTTGCAACTACTTTACTTTTGGAGAAAATTCAAAACAGTCATTATTCAATAGGGTCTAATAGCAAAAAGGAGAGTTTTGAATGAACTATCACAGTTCTTGGTACAATCGGGCAGGATTGAAATTTTTGATGCTTTTCTACTCCTCTCAACAGCCCAAACAAGTTTCTAAAAGGATGAATTTGGAACAACTTAACTTTTCGAGAAAATTCAAAACATTTATTATTCAATAGAGCCCAATAGTAAAAAGCAACGTTTTGAATGAACAATCACATTTCTTGGTAGAATCGTGCAGGATTGAAATTTTTGATGTTTTTCTACTCCTCTCAACAGCCCAAACAAGTTTCTAAAAGGATGAGTTTGCAACTACTTTACTTTTGGAAAAAATTCAAAACATTCATCATTCAATATTGCCCAATAGCAAAAAGCAGCGGTTTGAATGAACACTCACATCTCTTGGTAGAATCGTTCAGGGTTGAAATTTTTGATGTTTTTCTACTCCTCTCATGAGCCCAAACAAGACTCTAAAAGGATGAGCTTACAACTACTTTACTTTTGGAGAAAATTCAAAACATTCATTATTCAATAGGGCCCAATAGCAAAAAGCAGCGTTTTGAATGAACAGTCAAATTTCTGGGTAGAATCGAGCAGGATTGAAATTTTTGACATTTTTCTACTCCTCTCATGAGCCCAAAAAAGAATATAGAAGGATGAGTTTGCAACTACTTTACTTTTGGAGAAAATTCTAAACATTCATTATTCAATAGAGTCTAATAGCAAAAAGCAGCGTTTTGAATGAACAGTCACATTTCTTGGTAAAATCGTGAAGGATTGAAAGTTTTGCTGCTTTTCTACTCCTTTCACCAGCCCAAACAAGTTTCTAAAAGGATAAGATTGCAAATACTTTACTTTTGGAGAAAATCCAAAACATTCATTATTCAATAGGGCCCAATAGGAAAAAGCAATGTTTTGAATGAACAATCACATTTCTTGGTAGAATCGTGCAGAATTGAAATTTTTGATGTTTTTCTACTCCTCTCAACAGCCCAAACAAGTTTCTAAAAGGATGAGTTTGCAACTACTTTACTTTTGGAAAAAATTCAAAACATTCATCATTCAATAGGGCCCAATAGCAAAAAGCAGCAGTTTGAATGAACACTCACATCTCTTGGTAGAATCGTTCAGGGTTGAAATTTTTGATGTTCTTCTACTCCTCTCATGAGCCCAAACAAGACTCCAAAAGGATGAGCTTGCAACTACTTAACTTTTGGAGAAAATTCATAACATTCATTATTCAATAGGGTCTAATAGCAAAAAGCAGCGTTTTGAATGAACAATCACAGTTCTTGGTAGAATCGTGCAGGATTGAAATTTTTGATGTTTTTCTACTCCTCTCATGAGCCCAAACAAGACTCTAGAAGGTTGAGTTTGCAACTACTTTTCTTTTGGAGAAAAGTCAAAAAATTCATTATTCAATAGGGTCTAATAGCAAAAAGCAGCGTTTTGAATGAACAATCACAGTTCTTGGTAGAATCGAGCAGGATTAAAATTTTTGATGCTTTTCTACTCCTCTCAACAGCCCAAACAAGTTTCTCAAAGGATGAGTTTGTAACTACTCAACTTTTGGAGCAAATTCAAAACATTCATTATTCAATAGGGCCCAATAGGAAAAAGCAGCCGTTTGAATGAACACTCACATTTCTTGGTAGAATCGTTCAGGATTGAAATTTTCGATGTTTTTCTTCTCCTCCTATGAACACAAACAACACTCTAGAAGGATGATTTTGCAACTACTTTACATTTGGAGAAAATTCAAAACATTCATTATTCAATAGGGTCTAATAGCAAAAAGCAGCGTTTTGAATGAACAATCAGTTCTTGGTAGAATCGAGCAGGATTAAAATTTTTGATGCTTTTCTACTCCACTCAACAGCCCAAACAAGTTTCTAAAAGGATGAGTTTGCAACTACTTTACTTTTGGAGCAAATTCAAAACATTCATTATTCAATAGGGCCCAATAGCAAAAAGCAGCGGTTTGAATGAACACTCACATTTCTTAGTAGAATCGTGCAAGATTGAAATTTTTGAGGTTTTTCTACTCCTCTCATGAGCCCAAACAAGACTCTAGAAGGATGAGCCTGCAACTACTTTACTTTTGGAGAAAATTCAAAACAGTCATTATTCAATAGGGTCTAATAGCAAAAAGGAGAGTTTTGAATGAACTATCACAGTTCTTGGTACAATCGCGCAGGATTGAAATTTTTGATGCTTTTCTACTCCTGTCAACAGCTCAAACAAGTTTCTAAAAGGATGAATTTGGAACAACTTAACTTTTGTAGAAAATTCAAAACATTCATTATTCAATAGAGCCCAATAGTAAAAAGCAACGTTTTGAGTGAACAATCACATTTCTTGGTAGAATCGTGCAGGATTGAAATTTTTGATGTTTTTCTACTCCTCTCAACAGCCCAAACAAGTTTCTAAAAGGATGAGTTTGCAACTACTTTAGTTTTGGAGAAAATTTAAAACATTCATTATTCAAAAGAGCCCAATATCAAAAAGCAGCAGTTTGAATGAGCAATCACATTTCTTAGTAGAATCGTGCAAGATTGAAATTTTTGACGTTTTTCTACTCCTCTATTGAGCCCCAATAAGACTCTAGAAGGATGAGTTTGCACCTACTTTACTTTTGGAGAAAATTCAATACATGCATTATTCAATAGGGTCTAATATTAAAAAGAAGCGTTTTGAATGAACAATCACAGTTCTTGGTAGAATCGTGCAGGATTGAAATTTTTGATGCTTTTCTACTCCTCTCAACAGCCCAAACAAGTTTCTAAAAGGATGAGTTTGCAACTACTTAACTTTTGGAGCAAATTCAAAACATTCATTATTCAATAGTGCCCAATAGCAAAAAGCAGCGGTTTGAATGAACACTCACATTTCTTGGTAGAATCGTGCAGGATTGAAATTTTTGATGTTGTTCTACTCCTCTCATGAGCCCAAACAAGACTCTAGAAGGATGAGTTTGCAACTACTTTACTTTTGGAGAAAATTCAAAACATTCATTATTCAATAGGGTCTAATAGCAAAAAGCAGCGTTTTGAATGAACAATCACAGTTCTTGGTAGAATCGAGCAGGATTAAAATTTTTGATGCTTTTCTACTCCTCTCAACAGCCCAATCAAGTTTCTAAAAGGATGAGTTTGCAACTACTTAACTTTTGGAGCAAATTCAAAACATTCATTATTCAATAGGGCCCAATAGCAAAAAGCAGCGGTTTGAATGAACACTCACATTTCTTGGTAGAATCGTTCAAGATTGAAATTTTCGATGTTTTTCTACTCCTCCTATGAACCCAAACAACACTCTAGAAGGATGATTTTGCAACTACTTTACATTTGGAGAAAATTCAAAACATTCATTATTCAATAGGGTGTAATAGCAAAAAGCAGCGTTTTGAATGAACAATCAGTTCTTGGTAGAATTGAGCAGGAATAAAATTTTTGATGCTTTTCTACTCCACTCAACAGCCCAAACAAGTTTCTAAAAGGATGAGTTTGCAACTACTTTACTTTTGGAGAAAATTCAAAACATTCATTATTCAAAAGAGCCCAATATCAAAAAGCAGCAGTTTGAATGAACACTCACATTTCTTAGTAGAATCGTGCAAGATTTAAATTTTTGAGGTTTTTCTACTCCTCTCATGAGCCCCAATAAGACTCTAGAAGGATGAGTTTGCACCTACTTTACTTTTTGAGAAAATTCAAAACATTCATTATTCAATAGGGTCTAATAGCAAAAAGCAGCGTTTTGAATGAACAATCACAGTTCTTGGTAGAATTGTGCAGGATTGAAATTTTTGATGCTTTTCTACTCCTCTCAACAGCCCAAACAAGTTTCTAAAAGGATGAGTTTGCAACTACTTTACTTTTGGAGAAAATTCAAAACATTCATTATTCAAAAGGGCCCAATAGCAAAAAGCAGCGGTTTGAAAGAACACTCACATTTCTTGGTAGAATCGTGCAGGATTGAAATTTTTGACGTTTTTCTACTACTCTCATGAGCGCAAACAAGACTCTAGAAGGCTGAGCTTGCAACTACTTTACTTTTGGATAAAATTCAAAACATTCATTATTCAATAGGGCCCAATAGCAAAAGGAAGCGGCTTGAATGAACACTCACATTTCTTGGTAGAATCGTGCAGGATTGAAATTCTTGATGTTTTTCTACTCCTCTCATGAGCCCAAACAAGACTCTAAAAGGATGAGCTTGCAACTACTTTACTTTTGGAGCACATTCAAAACATTCATTATTCAATAGAGCCCAATAGCAAAAAGCAGTGTTTTGAATGAACAATCACAGTTCTTGGTAGAATCGTGCAGGATTGAAATTTTTGATGCTTTTCTACTCCTCTCAACAGCCTAAACAAGTTTCTAAAAGGATGAGTTTGCAACTACTTTACTTTTGGAGAAAATTCATAACATTCATTATTCAATAGGGTCTAATAGCAAACAGCAGCACTTTGAATGAACAATCACAGTTCTTGGTAGAATTGAGCAGGAATAAAATTTTTGATGCTTTTCTACTCCTCTCAACAGCCCAAACAAGTTTCTAAAAGGATGAGTTTGCAACTACTTTACTTTTGGAGAAAATTCAAAACATTCATTATTCAAAAGGGCCCAATAGCAAAAAGCAGCGGTTTGAATGAACACTCACATTTCTTGGTAGAATCGTTCAAGATTGAAATTTTTGATGTTTTTCTACTCCTCCTATGAACCCAAACAACACTCTAGAAGCATGATTTTGCAACTACTTTACATTTGGAGAAAATTCAAAACATTCATTATTCAATAGGGTGTAATAGCAAAAAGCAGCGTTTTGAATGAACAATCACATTTCTTGGTAGAATTGTGCAGGATTGAAATTTTTGATGTTTTTCTACTCCTCTCAACAGCCCAAACAAGTTTCCAAAATGATGAGTTTGCAACTACTTTACTTTTGGAGAAAAATCTAAACATTCATTATTCAATAGGGTCTAATAGCAAAAAGCAGCGATTTGAATGAACAGTCACATTTCTTGGTAAAATCATGCAGAATTGAAATTTTTGATGTTTTTCTACTCCTCTCATGAGCCCAAACAAGTTTCTAAAAGGATGAGTTTGCAACTACTTTAGTTTTGGAGAAAATTTAAAACATTCATTATTCAAAAGAGCCCAATATCAAAAAGCAGCAGTTTGAATGAACACTCACATTTCTTAGTAGAATCGTGCAAGATTGAAATTTTTGACGTTTTTCTACTCCTCTATTGAGCCCCAATAAGACTCTAGAAGGATGAGTTTGCACCTACTTTACTTTTGGAGAAAATTCAATACATTCATTATTCAATAGGGTCTAATATTAAAAGCAGCGTTTTGAATGAACAATCACAGTTCTTGGTAGAATCGTGCAGGATTGAAATTTTTGATGCTTTTCTAATCCTCTCAACAGCCCAAACAAGTTTCTAAAAGGATGAGTTTGCAACTACTTAACTTTTGGAGCAAATTCAAAACATTCATTATTCAATAGTGCCCAATAGCAAAAAGCAGCGGTTTGAATGAACACTCACATTTCTTGGTAGAATCGTGCAGGATTGAAATTTTTGATGTTGTTCTACTCCTCTCATGAGCCCAAACAAGACTCTAGAAGGATGAGTTTGCAACTACTTTACTTTTGGAGAAAATTCAAAACATTCATTATTCAATAGGGTCTAATAGCAAAAAGCAGCGTTTTGAATGAACAATCACAGTTCTTGGTAGAATCGAGCAGGATTAAAATTTTTGATGCTTTTCTACTCCTCTCAACAGCCCAATCAAGTTTCTAAAAGGATGAGTTTGCAACTACTTAACTTTCTAGCAAATTCAAAACATTCATTATTCAATAGGGTCCAATAGCAAAAAGCAGCGGTTTGAATGAACACTCACATTTCTTGGTAGAATCGTTCAAGATTGAAATTTTCGATGTTTTTCTACTCCTCCTATGAACCCAAACAACACTCTAGAAGGATGATTTTGCAACTACTTTACATTTGGAGAAAATTCAAAACATTCATTATTCAATAGGGTGTAATAGCAAAAAGCAGCGTTTTGAATGAACAATCAGTTCTTGGTAGAATTGAGCAGGAATAAAATTTTTGATGCTTTTCTTCTCCACTCAACAGCCCAAACAAGTTTCTAAAAGGATGATTTTGCAACTACTTTACTTTTGGAGAAAATTCAAAACATTCATTATTCAAAAGAGCCCAATATCAAAAAGCAGCAGTTTGAATGAACACTCACATTTCTTAGTAGAATCGTGCAAGATTTAAATTTTTGAGGTTTTTCTACTCCTTTCATGAGCCCCAATAAGACTCTAGAAGGATGAGTTTGCACCTACTTTACTTTTTGAGAAAATTCAAAACATTCATTATTCAATAGGGTCTAATAGCAAAAAGCAGCGTTTTGAATGAACAATCACAGTTCTTGGTAGAATCGTGCAGGATTGAAATTTTTGATGCTTTTCTACTCCTCTCAACAGCCCAAACAAGTTTCTAAAAGGATGAGTTTGCACCTACTTTACTTTTGGAGAAAATTCAAAACATTCATTATTCAAAAGGGCCCAATAGCAAAAAGCAGCGGTTTGAAAGAACACTCACATTTCTTGGTAGAATCGTGCAGGAGTGAAATTTTTGATGTTTTTCTACTCCTCTCATGAGCCCAAACAAGACTCTAGAAGGATGAGCTTGCAACTACTTTACTTTTGGAGAAAATTCAAAACAGTCATTATTCAATAGGGTCTAATAGCAAAAAGGAGAGTTTTGAATGAACTATCACAGTTCTTGGTACAATCGGGCAGGATTGACATTTTTGATGCTTTTCTACTCCTCTCAACAGCCCAAACAAATTTCTAAAAGGATGAATTTGGAACAACTTAACTTTTCGAGGAAATTCAAAACATTTATTATTCAATAGAGCCCAATAGTAAAAAGCAACGTTTTGAATGAACAATCACATTTCTTGGTAGAATCGTGCAGGATTGAAATTTTTGATGTTTTTCTACTCCTCTCAACAGCCCAAACAAGTTTCTAAAAGGATGAGTTTGCAACTACTTTACTTTTGGAAAAAATTCAAAACATTCATCATTCAATATTGCCCAATAGCAAAAAGCAGCGGTTTGAATGAACACTCACATCTCTTGGTAGAATCGTTCAGGGTTGAAATTTTTGATGTTTTTCTACTCCTCTCATGAGCCCAAACAAGACTCTAAAAGGATGAGCTTACAACTACTTTACTTTGGGAGAAAATTCAAAACATTCATTATTCAATAGGGCCCAATAGCAAAAAGCAGCGTTTTGAATGAACAGTCAAATTTCTGGGTAGAATCGAGCAGGATTGAAATTTTTGACATTTTTCTACTCCTCTCATGAGCCCAAAAAAGAATATAGAAGGATGAGTTTGCAACTACTTTACTTTTGGAGAAAATTCTAAACATTCATTATTCAATAGGGTCTAATAGCAAAAAGCAGCGTTTTGAATGAACAGTCACATTTCTTGGTAAAATCGTGAAGGATTGAAAGTGTTGCTGCTTTTCTACTCCTTTCACCAGCCCAAACAAGTTTCTAAAAGGATGAGATTGCAAATACTTTACTTTTGGAGAAAATCCAAAACATTCATTATTCAATAGGGCCCAATAGGAAAAAGCAATGTTTTGAATGAACAATCACATTTCTTGGTAGAATCGTGCAGGATTGACATTTTTGATGTTTTTCTACTCCTCTCAACAGCCCAAACAAGTTTCTAAAAGGATGAGTTTGCAACTACTTTACTTTTGGAAAAAATTCAAAACATTCATCATTCAATAGGGCCCAATAGCAAAAAGCAGCAGTTTGAATGAACACTCACATCTCTTGGTAGAATCGTTCAGGGTTGAAATTTTTGATGTTCTTCTACTCCTCTCATGAGCCCAAACAAGACTCTAAAAGGATGAGCTTGCAACTACTTAACTTTTGGAGAAAATTCATAACATTCATTATTCAATAGGGTCTAATAGCAAAAAGCAGCGTTTTGAATGAACAATCACAGTTCTTGGTAGAATCGTGCAGGATTGAAATTTTTGATGTTTTTCTACTCCTCTCATGAGCCCAAACAAGACTCTAGAAGGTTGAGTTTGCAACTACTTTACTTTTGGAGAAAAGTCAAAAAATTCATTATTCAATAGGGTCTAATAGCAAAAAGCAGCGTTTTGAATGAACAATCACAGTTCTTGGTAGAATCGAGCAGGATTAAAATTTTTGATGCTTTTCTACTCCTCTCAACAGCCCAAACAAGTTTCTCAAAGGATGAGTTTGTAACTACTCAACTTTTGGAGCAAATTCAAAACATTCATTATTCAATAGGGCCCAATAGGAAAAAGCAGCCGTTTGAATGAACACTCACATTTCTTGGTAGAATCGATCAGAATTGAAATTTTCGATGTTTTTCTTCTCCTCCTATGAACCCAAACAACACTCTAGAAGGATGATTTTGCAACTACTTTACATTTGGAGAAAATTCAAAACATTCATTATTCAATAGGGTCTAATAGCAAAAAGCAGCGTTTTGAATGAACAATCAGTTCTTGGTAGAATCGAGCAGGATTAAAATTTTTGATGCTTTTCTTCTCCACTCAACAGCCCAAACAAGTTTCTAAAAGGATGAGTTTGCAACTACTTTACTTTTGGAGCAAATTCAAAACATTCATTATTCAATAGGGCCCAATAGCAAAAAGCAGCGGTTTGAATGAACACTCACATTTCTTAGTAGAATCGTGCAAGATTGAAATTTTTGAGGTTTTTCTACTCCTCTCATGAGCCCAAACAAGACTCTAGAAGGATGAGCCTGCAACTACTTTACTTTTGGAGAAAATTCAAAACAGTCATTATTGAATAGGGTCTAATAGCAAAAAGGAGAGTTTTGAATGAACTATCACAGTTCTTAGTACAATCGCGCAGGATTGAAATTTTTGATGCTTTTCTACTCCTGTCAACAGCTCAAACAAGTTTCTAAAAGGATGAATTTGGAACAACTTAACTTTTGGAGAAAATTCAAAACATTCATTATTCAATAGAGCCCAATATCAAAAAGCAGCAGTTTGAATGAACAATCACATTTCTTAGTAGAATCGTGCAAGATTGAAATTTTTGACGTTTTTCTACTCCTCTATTGAGCCCCAATAAGACTCTAGAAGGATGAGTTTGCACCTACTTTACTTTTGGAGAAAATTCAATACATGCATTATTCAATAGGGTCTAATATTAAAAAGCAGCGTTTTGAAAGAACAATCACAGTTCTTGGTAGAATCGTGCAGGATTGAAATTTTTGATGCTTTTCTACTCCTCTCAACAGCCCAAACAAGTTTCTAAAAGGATGAGTTTCCAACTACTTAACTTTTGGAGCAAATTCAAAACATTCATTATTCAATAGTGCCCAATAGCAAAAAGCAGCGGTTTGAATGAACACTCACATTTCTTTGTAGAATCGTGCAGGATTGAAATTTTTGATGTTGTTCTACTCCTGTAATGAGCCCAAACAAGACTCTAGAAGGATGAGTTTGCAACTACTTTACTTTTGGAGAAAATTCAAAACATTCATTATTCAATAGGGTCTAATAGCAAAAAGCGGCGTTTTGAATGAACAATCACAGTTCTTGGTAGAATCGAGCAGGATTAAAATTTTTGATGCTTTTCTACTCCTCTCAACAGCCCAATCAAGTTTCTAAAAGGATGAGTTTGCAACTACTTAACTTTTGGAGCAAATTCAAAACATTCATTATTCAATAGGGCCCAATAGCAAAAAGCAGCGGTTTGAATGAACACTCACATTTCTTGGTAGAATCGTTCAAGATTGAAATTTTCGATGTTTTTCTACTCCTCCTATGAACCCAAACAACACTCTAGAAGGATGATTTTGCAACTACTTTACATTTGGAGAAAATTCAAAACATTCATTATTCAATAGGGTGTAATAGCAAAAAGCAGCGTTTTGAATGAACAATCAGTTCTTGGTAGAATTGAGCAGGAATAAAATTTTTGATGCTTTTCTACTCCACTCAACAGCCCAAACAAGTTTCTAAAAGGATGAGTTTGCAACTACTTTACTTTTGGAGAAAATTCAAAACATTCATTATTCAAAAGAGCCCAATATCAAAAAGCAGCAGTTTGAATGAACACTCACATTTCTTAGTAGAATCGTGCAAGATTTAAATTTTTGAGGTTTTTCTACTCCTCTCATGAGCCCCAATAAGACTCTAGAAGGATGAGTTTGCACCTACTTTACTTTTTGAGAAAATTCAAAACATTCATTATTCAATAGGGTCTAATAGCAAAAAGCAGCGTTTTGAATGAACAATCACAGTTCTTGGTAGAATCGTGCAGGATTGAAATTTTTGATGCTTTTCTACTCCTCTCAACAGCTCAAACAAGTTTCTAAAAGGATGAGTTTGCACCTACTTTACTTTTGGAGAAAATTCAAAACATTCATTATTCAAAAGGGCCCAATAGCAAAAAGCAGCGGTTTGAAAGAACACTCACATTTCTTGGTAGAATCATGCAGGAGTGAAATTTTTGATGTTTTTCTACTCCTCTCATGAGCCCAAACAAGACTCTAGAAGGATGAGCTTGCAACTACTTTACTTTTGGAGAAAATTCAAAACAGTCATTATTCAATAGGGTCTAATAGCAAAAAGGAGAGTTTTGAATGAACTATCACAGTTCTTGGTACAATCGGGCAGGATTGAAATTTTTGATGCTTTTCTACTCCTCTCAACAGCCCAAACAAGTTTCTAAAAGGATGAATTTGGAACAACTTAACTTTTCGAGAAAATTCAAAACATTCATTATTCAATAGAGCCCAATAGTAAAAAGCAACGTTTTGAATGAACAATCACCTTTCTTGGTAGAATCGTGCAGGATTGAAATTTTTGATGTTTTTCTACTCCTCTCAACAGCCCAAACAAGTTTCTAAAAGGATGAGTTTGCAACTACTTTACTTTTGGAAAAAATTCAAAACATTCATCATTCAATAGGGCCCAATAGCAAAAAGCAGCGGTTTGAATGAACACTCACATCTCTTGGTAGAATCGTTCAGGGTTGAAATTTTTGATGTTTTTCTACTCCTCTCATGAGCCCAAACAAGACTCTAAAAGGATGAGCTTACAACTACTTTACTTTTGGAGAAAATTCAAAACATTCATTATTCAATAGAGCCCAATATCAAAAAGCAGCGGTTTGAATGAACACTCACATTTCTTAGTAGAATCGTGCAAGATTGAAATTTTTGACATTTTTCTACTCCTCTCATGAGCCACAATAAGACTCTAGAAGGATGAGTTTGCACCTACTTTACCTTTGGAGAAAATTCAAAACATTCATTATTCAATAGGGTCTAATAACAAAAAGCAGTGTTTTGAATGAACAATCACAGTTCTTGGTAGAATCGTGCAGGATTGACATTTTTGATGCTTTTCTTCTCCTCTCAACAGCCCAAACAAGTTTCTAAAAGGATGAGTTTGCATCTAGTTTACTTTTGGAGAAAATTCAAAACATTCATTATTCAATAGGGTCTAATAGCAAAGAGCAGCGTTTTGAATGAACAATCACAGTTCTTGGTAGAATCGAGCAGGATTAAAAATTTTTATGCTTTTCTACTCCTCTCAACAGCCCAAACAAGTTTCTAAAAGGATGACTTTGCAACTACTTAACTTTTTGAGCACATTCAAAACATTCATTATTCAATAGGGCCCAATAGCAAAAAGCAGCGGTTTGAATGAACACTCACATTTCTTGGTAGAATCGTTCAGGATTGAAATTTTTGATGTTTTTCTATTCCTCTTGTGAACCCAAACAACACTCTAGAAGCATGATTTTGCAACTACTTTACTTTTGGAGAAAATTCATAACATTCATTATTCAATAGGGTCTAATAGCAAAAAGCAGCGTTTTGAATGAACAATCACAGTTCTTGGTAGAATCGTGCAGGATTGAAAGTTTTGCTGCTTTTCTACTCCTTTCACCAGCCCAAACAAGTTTCTAAAAGGATGAGATTGCAAATACTTAACTTTTGGAGAAAATAAAAAACATTCATTATACAATAGGGCCCAATAGCAAAAAGCAACGTTTTGAATGAACAATAACATTTCTTGGTAGAATCATGCAGGATTGAAATTTTTGACGTTTTTCTACTCCTCTCATGAGCCCAAACAAGTTTCTAAAAGGATGAGTTTGCAACTACTTTACTTTTGGAGAAAATTCAAAACATTCATTATTCAATAGGGTCTAAAAGCAAAAAGCAGCGTTTTGAATGAACAAAAACAGTTCTTGGTAGAATCGTGCAGGATTGAAAGTTTTGCTGCTTTTCTACTCCTTTCACCAGCCCAAACAAGTTTCTAAAAGGATGAGATTGCAAATACTTAACTTTTGGAGAAAATCAAAAACATTCATTATACAATAGGGCCCAATAGCAAAAAGCAACGTTTTGAATGAACAATCACATTTCTTGGTAGAATCATGCAGGATTGAAATTTTTGACGTTTTTCTACTCCTCTCATGATCCCAAACAAGTTTCTAAAAGGATGAGTTTGCAACTACTTTACTTTTGGAGAAAATTCAAAACATTCATTATTCAATAGGGTCTAAAAGCAAAAAGCAGCGTTTTGAATGAACAAACACAGTTCTAGGTAGAATCGTGCAGGATTGAAAGTTTTGCTGCTTTTCTACTCCTTTCACCAGCCCAAACAAGTTTCTAAAAGGATGAGATTGCAAATACTTAACTTTTGGAGAAAATCGAAAACATTCATTATACAATAGCGCCCAATAGCAAAAAGAACAGCTTGAATGAACACTCACATTTCTTGGTAGAATCGTGCAGGATTGAAATTCTTGATGTTTTTCTACTCCTCTTATGAGCCCAAACAAGACTCTAGAAGGCTGAGCTTGCAACTACTTTACTTTTGGAGAAAATTCAAAACTTTCATTATTCAATAGGGCCCAATAGCAAAAAGCAGCGGCTTGAATGAACACTCACATTTCTTGGTAGAATCATGCAGGATTGAAATTCTTGATGTTTTTCTACTCCTCTAATGAGCCCAAACAAGACTCTAAAAGGATGAGCTTGCAACTACTTTTGGAGAAAATTCAAAACATTCATTATTCAATATGGTCTAAAAGCAAAAAGCAGCGTTTTGAATGAACAAACACAGTTCTTGGTAGAATCGTGCAGGATTGAAAGTTTTGCTGCTTTTCTACTCCTTTCACCAGGCCAAACAAGTTTCTAAAAGGATGAGATTGCAAATACTTAACTTTTGGAGAAAATCCAAAACATTCATTATTCAATAGAGCCCATTATCAAAAAGCAGCGGTTTGAATGAACACTCACATTTCTTAGTAGAATCGTGCAAGATTGAAATTTTTGACGTTTTTCTACTCCTCTCATGAGCCCCAATAAGACTGTAGAAGGATGAGTTTGCAAATACTTTACTTTTGGAGAAAATTCAAAACATTCATTATTCAATAGAGCCATTATCAAAAAGCAGCGGTTTGAATGAACACTCACATTTCTTAGTAGAATCGTGCAAGATTGAAATTTTTGATGTTTTTCTACTCCTCTCATGAGCCCCAATAAGACTCTAGAAGGATGAGTTTGCACCTACTTTACCTTTGGAGAAAATTCAAAACATTCATGATTCAATAGGGCCCAATAGCAAAAAGCAGCATTTTGAATGAACAGTCAAATTTCTGGGTAGAATCATGCAGGATTGAAATTTTTGACATTTTTCGACTCCTCTCATGAGCCCAAAAAAGACTCTAGAAGGATGAGTTTGCAACTACTTTACTTTTGTAGAAAATTCAAAACATTCATTATTCAATAGGGTCTAAAAGCAAAAAGCAGCGTTTTGAATGAACAAACACAGTTCTTGGTAGAATCGTGCAGGATTGAAAGTTTTGCTGCTTTTCTACTCCTTTCACCAGCCCAAACAAGTTTCTAAAAGGATGAGATTGCAAATACTTAACTTTTGGAGAAAATCAAAAACATTCATTATACAATAGGGCCCAATAGCAAAAAGCAACGTTTTGAATGAACAATCACATTTCTTGGTAGAATCATGCAGGATTGAAATTTTTGACGTTTTTCTACTCCTCTCATGAGCCCAAACAAGTTTCTAAAAGGATGAGTTTGCAACTACTTTACTTTTGGAGAAAATTCAAAACATTCATTATTCAATAGAGCCCATTATCAAAAAACAGCGGTTTGAATGAACACTCACATTTCTTGGTAGAATCATGCAGGATTGAAATTCTTGATGTTTTTCTACTCCTCTCATGAGCCCAAACAAGACTCTAGAAGGCTGATCTTGCAACTACTTTACTTTTGGAGAAAATTCAAAACATTCATTATTCAATAGGGCCCAATAGCAAAAAGAAGCAGCTTGAATGAACAATCACATTTCTTGGTAGAATCGTGCAGGATTGAAATTCTTGATGTTTTTCTACTACACTTATGAGCCCAAACAAGACTCTCGAAGGCTGAGCTTGCAACTACTTTACTTTTGGAGAAAATTCAAAACTTTCATTATTCAATAGGGCCCAATAGCAAAAAGCAGCGGCTTGAATGAACACTCACATTTCTTGGTAGAATCATGCAGGATTGAAATTCTTGATGTTTTTCTACTCCTCTAATGAGCCCAAACAAGACTCTAAAAGGATGAGCTTGCAACTACTTTTGGAGAAAATTCAAAACATTCATTATTCAATAGGGTCTAAAAGCAAAAAGCAGCGTTTTGAATGAACAAACACAGTTCTTGGTAGAATCGTGCAGGATTGAAAGTTTTGTGCTTTTCTACTCCTTTCACCAGGCCAAACAACTTTCTAAAAGGATGAGATTGCAAATACTTAACTTTTGGAGAAAATCAAAAACATTCATTATTCAATAGAGCCCATTATCAAAAAGCAGCGGTTTGAATGAACACTCACATTTCTTAGTAGAATCGTGCAAGATTGAAATTTTTGACGTTTTTCTACTCCTCTCATGAGCCCCAATAAGACTGTAGAAGGATGAGTTTGCAACTACTTTACTTTTGGAGAAAATTCAAAACATTCATTATTCAATAGAGCCATTATCAAAAAGCAGCGGTTTGAATGAACACTCACATTTCTTAGTAGAATCGTGCAAGATTGAAATTTTTGACGTTTTTCTACTCCTCTCATGAGCCCCAATAAGACTGTAGAAGGATGAGTTTGCAACTACTTTACTTTTGGAGAAAATTCAAAACATTCATTATTCAATAGAGCCATTATCAAAAAGCAGCGGTTTGAATGAACACTCACATTTCTTAGTAGAATTGTGCAAGATTGAAATTTTTGATGTTTTTCTACTCCTCTCATGAGCCCCAATAAGACTCTAGAAGTATGAGTTTGCACCTACTTTACCTTTGGAGAAAATTCAAAACATTCATTATTCAATAGGGTCTAATAACAAAAAGCAGCGTTTTGATTGAACAATCACAGTTCTTGGTAGAATCGTTCAGGATTGAAATTTTTGATGCTTTTCTACTCCTCTCAACAGCCCAAACAAGTTTCTAAAAGGATGAGTTTGCAACTACTTTACTTTTGGAGCAAATTCAAAACATTCATTATTCAATAGGGCCCAATAGCAAAAAGCAGCGGTTTGAATGAACACTCACATTTCTTGGTAGAATCGTGCAGGATTGAAATTTTTGATGTTGTTCTACTCCTGTAATGAGCCCAAACAAGACTCTAGAAGGATGAGTTTGCAACTACTTTACTTTTGGAGAAAATTCAAAACATTCATTATTCAATAGGGTCTAATAGCAAAAAGCAGCGTTTTGAATGAACAATCACAGTTCTTGGTAGAATCGAGCAGGATTAAAATTTTTGATGCTTTTCTACTCCTCTCAACAGCCCAATCAAGTTTCTAAAAGGATGAGTTTGCAACTACTTAACTTTTGGAGCAAATTCAAAACATTCATTATTCAATAGGGCCCAATAGCAAAAAGCAGCGGTTTGAATGAACACTCACATTTCTTGGTAGAATCGTTCAAGATTGAAATTTTCGATGTTTTTCTACTCCTCCTATGAACCCAAACAACACTCTAGAAGGATGATTTTGCAACTACTTTACATTTGGAGAAAATTCAAAACATTCATTATTCAATAGGGTGTAATAGCAAAAAGCAGCGTTTTGAATGAACAATCAGTTCTTGGTAGAATTGAGCAGGAATAAAATTTTTGATGCTTTTCTACTCCACTCAACAGCCCAAACAAGTTTCTAAAAGGATGAGTTTGCAACTACTTTACTTTTGGAGAAAATTCAAAACATTCATTATTCAAAAGAGCCCAATATCAAAAAGCAGCAGTTTGAATGAACACTCACATTTCTTAGTAGAATCGTGCAAGATTTAAATTTTTGAGGTTTTTCTACTCCTCTCATGAGCCCCAATAAGACTCTAGAAGGATGAGTTTGCACCTACTTTACTTTTTGAGAAAATTCAAAACATTCATTATTCAATAGGGTCTAATAGCAAAAAGCAGCGTTTTGAATGAACAATCACAGTTCTTGGTAGAATCGTGCAGGATTGAAATTTTTGATGCTTTTCTACTCCTCTCAACAGCTCAAACAAGTTTCTAAAAGGATGAGTTTGCACCTACTTTACTTTTGGAGAAAATTCAAAACATTCATTATTCAAAAGGGCCCAATAGCAAAAAGCAGCGGTTTGAAAGAACACTCACATTTCTTGGTAGAATCATGCAGGAGTGAAATTTTTGATGTTTTTCTACTCCTCTCATGAGCCCAAACAAGACTCTAGAAGGATGAGCTTGCAACTACTTTACTTTTGGAGAAAATTCAAAACAGTCATTATTCAATAGGGTCTAATAGCAAAAAGGAGAGTTTTGAATGAACTATCACAGTTCTTGGTACAATCGGGCAGGATTGAAATTTTTGATGCTTTTCTACTCCTCTCAAAAGCCCAAACAAGTTTCTAAAAGGATGAATTTGGAACAACTTAACTTTTCGAGAAAATTCAAAACATTCATTATTCAATAGAGCCCAATAGTAAAAAGCAACGTTTTGAATGAACAATCACCTTTTTTGGTAGAATCGTGCAGGATTGAAATTTTTGATGTTTTTCTACTCCTCTCAACAGCCCAAACAAGTTTCTAAAAGGATGAGTTTGCAACTACTTTACTTTTGGAAAAAATTCAAAACATTCATCATTCAATAGGGCCCAATAGCAAAAAGCAGCGGTTTGAATGAACACTCACATCTCTTGGTAGAATCGTTCAGGGTTGAAATTTTTGATGTTTTTCTACTCCTCTCATGAGCCCAAACAAGACTCTAAAAGGATGAGCTTACAACTACTTTACTTTTGGAGAAAATTCAAAACATTCATTATTCAATAGAGCCCAATATCAAAAAGCAGCGGTTTGAATGAACACTCACATTTCTTAGTAGAATCGTGCAAGATTGAAATTTTTGACATTTTTCTACTCCTCTCATGAGCCACAATAAGACTCTAGAAGGATGAGTTTGCACCTACTTTACCTTTGGAGAAAATTCAAAACATTCATTATTCAATAGGGTCTAATAACAAAAAGCAGCGTTTTGAATGAACAATCACAGTTCTTGGTAGAATCGTGCAGGATTGACATTTTTGATGCTTTTCTTCTCCTCTCAACAGCCCAAACAAGTTTCTAAAAGGATGAGTTTGCATCTAGTTTACTTTTGGAGAAAATTCAAAACATTCATTATTCAATAGGGTCTAATAGCAAAGAGCAGCGTTTTGAATGAACAATCACAGTTCTTGGTAGAATCGAGCAGGATTAAAAATTTTTATGCTTTTCTACTCCTCTCAACAGCCCAAACAAGTTTCTAAAAGGATGACTTTGCAACTACTTAACTTTTTGAGCACATTCAAAACATTCATTATTCAATAGGGCCCAATAGCAAAAAGCAGCGGTTTGAATGAACACTCACATTTCTTGGTAGAATCGTTCAGGATTGAAATTTTTGATGTTTTTCTATTCCTCTTGTGAACCCAAACAACACTCTAGAAGCATGATTTTGCAACTACTTTACTTTTGGAGAAAATTCATAACATTCATTATTCAATAGGGTCTAATAGCAAAAAGCAGCGTTTTGAATGAACAATCACAGTTCTTGGTAGAATCGTGCAGGATTGAAAGTTTTGCTGCTTTTCTACTCCTTTCACCAGCCCAAACAAGTTTCTAAAAGGATGAGATTGCAAATACTTAACTTTTGGAGAAAATAAAAAACATTCATTATACAATAGGGCCCAATAGCAAAAAGCAACGTTTTGAATGAACAATAACATTTCTTGGTAGAATCATGCAGGATTGAAATTTTTGACGTTTTTCTACTCCTCTCATGAGCCCAAACAAGTTTCTAAAAGGATGAGTTTGCAACTACTTTACTTTTGGAGAAAATTCAAAACATTCATTATTCAATAGGGTCTAAAAGCAAAAAGCAGCGTTTTGAATGAACAAAAACAGTTCTTGGTAGAATCGTGCAGGATTGAAAGTTTTGCTGCTTTTCTACTCCTTTCACCAGCCCAAACAAGTTTCTAAAAGGATGAGATTGCAAATACTTAACTTTTGGAGAAAATCAAAAACATTCATTATACAATAGGGCCCAATAGCAAAAAGCAACGTTTTGAATGAACAATCACATTTCTTGGTAGAATCATGCAGGATTGAAATTTTTGACGTTTTTCTACTCCTCTCATGATCCCAAACAAGTTTCTAAAAGGATGAGTTTGCAACTACTTTACTTTTGGAGAAAATTCAAAACATTCATTATTCAATAGGGTCTAAAAGCAAAAAGCAGCGTTTTGAATGAACAAACACAGTTCTTGGTAGAATCGTGCAGGATTGAAAGTTTTGCTGCTTTTCTACTCCTTTCACCAGCCCAAACAAGTTTCTAAAAGGATGAGATTGCAAATACTTAACTTTTGGAGAAAATCGAAAACATTCATTATACAATAGCGCCCAATAGCAAAAAGAACAGCTTGAATGAACACTCACATTTCTTGGTAGAATCGTGCAGGATTGAAATTCTTGATGTTTTTCTACTCCTCTTATGAGCCCAAACAAGACTCTAGAAGGCTGAGCTTGCAACTACTTTACTTTTGGAGAAAATTCAAAACTTTCATTATTCAATAGGGCCCAATAGCAAAAAGCAGCGGCTTGAATGAACACTCACATTTCTTGGTAGAATCATGCAGGATTGAAATTCTTGATGTTTTTCTACTCCTCTAATGAGCCCAAACAAGACTCTAAAAGGATGAGCTTGCAACTACTTTTGGAGAAAATTCAAAACATTCATTATTCAATATGGTCTAAAAGCAAAAAGCAGCGTTTTGAATGAACAAACACAGTTCTTGGTAGAATCGTGCAGGATTGAAAGTTTTGTTGCTTTTCTACTCCTTTCACCAGGCCAAACAAGTTTCTAAAAGGATGAGATTGCAAATACTTAACTTTTGGAGAAAATCCAAAACATTCATTATTCAATAGAGCCCATTATCAAAAAGCAGCGGTTTGAATGAACACTCACATTTCTTAGTAGAATCGTGCAAGATTGAAATTTTTGACGTTTTTCTACTCCTCTCATGAGCCCCAATAAGACTGTAGAAGGATGAGTTTGCAAATACTTTACTTTTGGAGAAAATTCAAAACATTCATTATTCAATAGAGCCATTATCAAAAAGCAGCGGTTTGAATGAACACTCACATTTCTTAGTAGAATCGTGCAAGATTGAAATTTTTGATGTTTTTCTACTCCTCTCATGAGCCCCAATAAGACTCTAGAAGGATGAGTTTGCACCTACTTTACCTTTGGAGAAAATTCAAAACATTCATTATTCAATAGGGCCCAATAGCAAAAAGCAGCATTTTGAATGAACAGTCAAATTTCTGGGTAGAATCGTGCAGGATTGAAATTTTTGACATTTTTCGACTCCTCTCATGAGCCCAAAAAAGACTCTAGAAGGATGAGTTTGCAACTACTTTACTTTTGTAGAAAATTCAAAACATTCATTATTCAATAGGGTCTAAAAGCAAAAAGCAGCGTTTTGAATGAACAAACACAGTTCTTGGTAGAATCGTGCAGGATTGAAAGTTTTGCTGCTTTTCTACTCCTTTCACCAGCCCAAACAAGTTTCTAAAAGGATGAGATTGCAAATACTTAACTTTTGGAGAAAATCAAAAACATTCATTATACAATAGGGCCCAATAGCAAAAAGCAACGTTTTGAATGAACAATCACATTTCTTGGTAGAATTATGCAGGATTGAAATTTTTGACGTTTTTCTACTCCTCTCATGAGCCCAAACAAGTTTCTAAAAGGATGAGTTTGCAACTACTTTACTTTTGGAGAAAATTCAAAACATTCATTATTCAATAGAGCCCATTATCAAAAAACAGCGGTTTGAATGAACACTCACATTTCTTGGTAGAATCATGCAGGATTGAAATTCTTGATGTTTTTCTACTCCTCTCATGAGCCCAAACAAGACTCTAGAAGGCTGATCTTGCAACTACTTTACTTTTGGAGAAAATTCAAAACATTCATTATTCAATAGGGCCCAATAGCAAAAAGAAGCAGCTTGAATGAACAATCACATTTCTTGGTAGAATCGTGCAGGATTGAAATTCTTGATGTTTTTCTACTACACTTATGAGCCCAAACAAGACTCTCGAAGGCTGAGCTTGCAACTACTTTACTTTTGGAGAAAATTCAAAACTTTCATTATTCAATAGGGCCCAATAGCAAAAAGCAGCGGCTTGAATGAACACTCACATTTCTTGGTAGAATCATGCAGGATTGAAATTCTTGATGTTTTTCTACTCCTCTAATGAGCCCAAACAAGACTCTAAAAGGATGAGCTTGCAACTACTTTTGGAGAAAATTCAAAACATTCATTATTCAATAGGGTCTAAAAGCAAAAAGCAGCGTTTTGAATGAACAAACACAGTTCTTGGTAGAATCGTGCAGGATTGAAAGTTTTGTGCTTTTCTACTCCTTTCACCAGGCCAAACAACTTTCTAAAAGGATGAGATTGCAAATACTTAACTTTTGGAGAAAATCAAAAACATTCATTATTCAATAGAGCCCATTATCAAAAAGCAGCGGTTTGAATGAACACTCACATTTCTTAGTAGAATCGTGCAAGATTGAAATTTTTGACGTTTTTCTACTCCTCTCATGAGCCCCAATAAGACTGTAGAAGGATGAGTTTGCAACTACTTTACTTTTGGAGAAAATTCAAAACATTCATTATTCAATAGAGCCATTATCAAAAAGCAGCGGTTTGAATGAACACTCACATTTCTTAGTAGAATCGTGCAAGATTGAAATTTTTGACGTTTTTCTACTCCTCTCATGAGCCCCAATAAGACTGTAGAAGGATGAGTTTGCAACTACTTTACTTTTGGAGAAAATTCAAAACATTCATTATTCAATAGAGCCATTATCAAAAAGCAGCGGTTTGAATGAACACTCACATTTCTTAGTAGAATTGTGCAAGATTGAAATTTTTGATGTTTTTCTACTCCTCTCATGAGCCCCAATAAGACTCTAGAAGTATGAGTTTGCACCTACTTTACCTTTGGAGAAAATTCAAAACATTCATTATTCAATAGGGTCTAATAACAAAAAGCAGCGTTTTGAATGAACAATCACAGTTCTTGGTAGAATCGTTCAGGATTGAAATTTTTGATGCTTTTCTACTCCTCTCAACAGCCCAAACAAGTTTCTAAAAGGATGAGTTTGCAACTTCTTTACTTTTGGAGAAAATTCAAAACATTCATTATTCAAAAGGGCCCAATAGCAAAAAGCAGCGGTTTGAATGAACAATCACAGTTCTTGGTAGAATCGTGCAGGATTGAAATTTTTCATGTTTTTCTACTCCTCTCAACAGCCCAAACAAGTTTCTAAAAGGATGAGTTTGTAACTACTTCACTTTTGGAGAAAATTCAAAACATTCATTATTCAATAGAGCCCATTATCAAAAAGCAGCGGTTTGAATGAACACTCACATTTCTTAGTAGAATCGTGCAAGATTGAAATTTTTGACATTTTTCTACTCCTCTCATGAGCCCCAATAAGACTCTAGAAGGATGAGTTTGCACCTACTTTACCTTTGGAGAAAATTCAAAACATTCATTATTCAATAGGGTCTAATAACAAAAAGCAGCGTTTTGAATGAACAATCACAGTTCTTGGTAGAATCGTGCAGGATTGACATTTTTGATGCTTTTCTACTCCTCTCAACAGCCCAAACAAGTTTCTAAAAGGATGAGTTTGCAACTAGTTTACTTTTGGAGAAAATTCAAAACATTCATTATTCAATAGGGTCTAATAGCAAAGAGCAGCGTTTTGAATGAACAATCACAGTTCTTGGTAGAATCGAGCAGGATTAAAATTTTTTATGCTTTTCTACTCCTCTCAACAGCCCAAACAAGTTTATAAAAGGATGACTTTGCAACTACTTAACTTTTTGAGCACAGTCAAAACATTCATTATTCAATAGGGCCCAATAGCAAAAAGCAGCGGTTTGAATGAACACTCACATTTCTTGTTAGAATCGTTCAGGATTGAAATTTTTGATGTTTTTCTATTCCTCTTGTGAACCCAAACAGCACTCTAGAAGCATGATTTTGCAACTACTTTACTTTTGGAGAAAATTCATAACATTCATTATTCAATAGGGTCTAATAGCAAAAAGCAGCGTTTTGAATGAACAATCACAGTTCTTGGTAGAATCGTGCAGGATTGAAATTTTTCATGTTTTTCTACTCCTCTCAACAGCCCAAACAAGTTTCTAAAAGGATGAGTTTGCAACTACTTTACTTTTGGAGAAAATTCAAAACATTCATTATTCAATAGAGCCCATTATCAAAAAGCAGCGGTTTGAATGAACACTCACATTTCTTAGTAGAATCGTGCAATTTTGAAATTTTTGACATTTTTCTACTCCTCTCATGAGCCCCAATAAGACTCTAGAAGGATGAGTTTGCACCTACTTTACCTTTGGAGAAAATTCAAAACATTCATTATTCAATAGGGTCTAATAACAAAAAGCAGTGTTTTGAATGAACAATCACAGTTCTTGGTAGAATCGTGCAGGATTGACAGTTTTGATGCTTTTCTACTCCTCTCAACAGCCCAAACAAGTTTCTAAAAGGATGAGTTTGCAACTAGTTTACTTTTGGAGAAAATTCAAAACATTCATTATTCAATAGGGTCTAATAGCAAAGAGCAGTGTTTTGAATGAACAATCACAGTTCTTGGTAGAATCGAGCAGGATTAAAATTTTTGATGCTTTTCTACTCCTCTCAACAGCCCAAACAAGTTTCTAAAAGGATGACTTTGCAACTACTTAACTTTTGAGCAAATTCAAAACATTCATTATTCAATAGGGCCCAATAGCAAAAAGCAGCGGTTTGAATGAACACTCACATTTCTTGGTAGAATCGTTCAGGATTGAAATTTTTGATGTTTTTCTATTCCTCTTATGAACCCAAACAACACTCTAGAAGCATGATTTTGCAACTACTTTACTTTTGGAGAAAATTCAAAACATTCATTATTCAATAGAGCCCAATAGCAAAAAGCAGCGTTTTGAATGAACACTCACATTTCTTGGTAGAATCGTACAGGATTGAAATTCTTGATGTTTTTCTACTCCTCTCATGAGCCCAAACAAGACTCTAAAAGGATGAGCTTGCAACTACTTTACTTTTGGAGATCATTCAAAACATTCATTATTCAATAGAGCCCAATAGCAAATAGCAGCGTTTTGAATGAACAATCACAGTTCTTGGTAGAATCGTGCAGGATTGAAATTTTTGATGCTTTTCTACACCTCTCAACAGCCCAAACAAGTTTTTAAAAGGATGAGTTTGCAACTACTTTAGTTTTGGAGAAAATTCAAAACATTCATTATACAAAAGAGCCCAATATCAAGAAGCAGTTTGAATGAACACTCACATTTCTTGGTAGAATCGTGCAGGATTGAAATTTTTGACATTTTTCTACTCCTCTCATGAGCCCCAATAAGACTCTAGAAGGATGAGTTTGCACCTACTTTACCTTTGGAGAAAATTCAAAACATTCATTATTCAATAGGGTCTAATAACAAAAAGCAGCGTTTTGAATGAACAATCACAGTTCTTGGTAGAATCGTGCAGGATTGACATTTTTGATGCTTTTCTACTCCTCTCAACAGCCCAAACAAGTTTCTAAAAGGATGAGTTTGCAACTAGTTTACTTTTGGAGAAAATTCAAAACATTCATTATTCAATAGGGTCTAATAGCAAAGAGCAGCGTTTTGAATGAACAATCACAGTTCTTGGTAGAATCGAGCAGGATTAAAATTTTTTATGCTTTTCTACTCCTCTCAACAGCCCAAACAAGTTTCTAAAAGGATGACTTTGCAACTACTTAACTTTTTGAGCACATTCAAAACATTCATTATTCAATAGGGCCCAATAGCAAAAAGCAGCGGTTTGAATGAACACTCACATTTCTTGGTAGAATCGTTCAGGATTGAAATTTTTGATGTTTTTCTATTCCTCTTGTGAACCCAAACAGCACTCTAGAAGCATGATTTTGCAACTACTTTACTTTTGGAGAAAATTCATAACATTCATTATTCAATAGGGTCTAATAGCAAAAAGCAGCGTTTTGAATGAACAATCACAGTTCTTGGTAGAATCGTGCAGGATTGAAATTTTTCATGTTTTTCTACTCCTCTCAACAGCCCAAACAAGTTTCTAAAAGGATGAGTTTGCAACTACTTTACTTTTGGAGAAAATTCAAAACATTCATTATTCAATAGAGCCCATTATCAAAAAGCAGCGGTTTGAATGAACACTCACATTTCTTAGTAGAATCGTGCAATTTTGAAATTTTTGACATTTTTCTACTCCACTCATGAGCCCCAATAAGACTCTAGAAGGATGAGTTTGCACCTACTTTACCTTTGGAGAAAATTCAAAACATTCATTATTCAATAGGGTCTAATAACAAAAAGCAGTGTTTTGAATGAACAATCACAGTTCTTGGCAGAATCGTGCAGGATTGACAGTTTTGATGCTTTTCTACTCCTCTCAACAGCCCAAACAAGTTTCTAAAAGGATGAGTTTGCAACTAGTTTACTTTTGGAGAAAATTCAAAACATTCATTATTCAATAGGGTCTAATAGCAAAGAGCAGTGTTTTGAATGAACAATCACAGTTCTTGGTAGAATCGAGCAGGATTAAAATTTTTGATGCTTTTCTACTCCTCTCAACAGCCCAAACAAGTTTCTAAAAGGATGACTTTGCAACTACTTAACTTTTGAGCAAATTCAAAACATTCATTATTCAATAGGGCCCAATAGCAAAAAGCAGCGTTTTGAATGAACACTCACATTTCTTGGTAGAATCGTACAGGATTGAAATTCTTGATGTTTTTCTACTCCTCTCATGAGCCCAAACAAGACTCTAAAAGGATGAGCTTGCAACTACTTTACTTTTGGAGATCATTCAAAACATTCATTATTCAATAGAGCCCAATAGCAAATAGCAGCGTTTTGAATGAACAATCACAGTTCTTGGTAGAATCGTGCAGGATTGAAATTTTTGATGCTTTTCTACACCTCTCAACAGCCCAAACAAGTTTTTAAAAGGATGAGTTTGCAACTACTTTACTTTTGGAGAAAATTCATAACATTCATTATTCAATAGGGTCTAATAGCAAAAAGCAGCGTTTTGAATGAACAATCACAGTTCTTGGTAGAATCGTGCAGGATTGAAATTTTTCATGTTTTTCTACTCCTCTCAACAGCCCAAACAAGTTTCTAAAAGGATGAGTTTGCAACTACTTTATTTTTGGAGAAAATTCAAAACATTCATTATTCAATAGAGCACATTATCAAAAAGCAGCGGTTTGAATGAACACTCACATTTCTTAGTAGAATCGTGCAAGATTGAAATTTTTGACGTTTTTCTACTCCTCTCATGAGCCCCAATAAGACTATAGAAGGATGAGTTTGCACGTACTTTACCTTTGGAGAAAATTCAAAACATTCATTATTCAATAGGGTCTAATAACAAAAAGCAGCGTTTTGAATGAACAATCACAGTTCTTGGTAGAATCATGCAGGATTGAAATTTTTGATGCTTTTCTACTCCTCTCAACAACCCAAACAAGTTTTTAAAAGGATGAGTTTGCAACTACTTTACTTTTGGAGAAAATTCAAAACATTCCTTATTCAAAAGGGCCCAATAGCAAAAAGCAGCGGTTTGAAAGAACACTCACATTTCTTGGTAGAATCGTGCAGGATTGAAATTTTTGACATTTTTCTACTACTCTCATGAGCCCAAACAAGACTCTAGAAGGTTGAGCTTGCAACTACTTTTCTTTTGGAGAAAATTCAAAACATTCATTATTCAATAGGGCCCAATAGCAAAAAGCAGCGGTTTGAAAGAACACTCACATTTCTTGGTAGAATCGTGCAGGATTGAAATTTTTGACATTTTTCTACTACTCTCATGAGCCCAAACAAGACTCTAGAAGGTTGAGCTTGCAACTACTTTAGTTTTGGAGAAAATTCAAAACATTCATTATTCAATAGGGCCCAATAGCAAAAAGCAGCGGTTTGAATGAACACTCACATTTCTTGGTAGAATCGTTCAGGATTGAAATTTTTGATGTTTTTCTATTCCTCTTATGAACCCAAACAACACTCTAGAAGCATGATTTTGCAACTACTTTACTTTTGGAGAAAATTCAAAATATTCATTATTCAATAGAGCACAATAGCAAAAAGCAGCGTTTTGAATGAACAATCACATTTCTTGGTAGAATTGTGCAGGATTGAAATTTTTGATGCTTTTCTTCTCCTCTCAACAACCCAAACAAGTTTTTAAAAGGATGAGTTTGCAACTACTTTACTTTTGGAGAAAATTCAAAACATTCCTTATTCAAAAGGGCCCAATAGCAAAAAGCAGCGGTTTGAAAGAACACTCACATTTCTTGGTAGAATCGTGCAGGATTGAAATTTTTGACATTTTTCTACTACTCTCATGAGCCCAAACAAGACTCTAGAAGGTTGAGCTTGCAACTACTTTTCTTTTGGAGAAAATTCAAAACATTCATTATTCAATAGGGCCCAATAGCAAAAAGCAGCGGTTTGAAAGAACACTCACATTTCTTGGTAGAATCGTGCAGGATTGAAATTTTTGACATTTTTCTACTACTCTCATGAGCCCAAACAAGACTCTAGAAGGTTGAGCTTGCAACTACTTTAGTTTTGGAGAAAATTCAAAACATTCATTATTCAATAGGGCCCAATAGCAAAAAGCAGCGGTTTGAATGAACACTCACATTTCTTGGTAGAATCGTTCAGGATTGAAATTTTTGATGTTTTTCTATTCCTCTTATGAACCCAAACAACACTCTAGAAGCATGATTTTGCAACTACTTAACTTTTGGAGAAAATTCAAAATATTCATTATTCAATAGAGCACAATAGCAAAAAGCAGCGTTTTGAATGAACAATCACATTTCTTGGTAGAATTGTGCAGGATTGAAATTTTTGATGCTTTTCTACTCCTCTCAACAACCCAAACAAGTTTTTAAAAGGATGAGTTTGCAACTACTTTACTTTTGGAGAAAATTCAAAACATTCCTTATTCAAAAGGGCCCAATAGCAAAAAGCAGCGGTTTGAAAGAACACTCACATTTCTTGGTAGAATCGTGCAGGATTGAAATTTTTGACATTTTTTTACTACTCTCATGAGCCCAAACAAGACTCTAGAAGGTTGAGCTTGCAACTACTTTACTTTTGGAGAAAATTCAAAACATTCATTATTCAATAAGGCCCAATATCAAAAAGCAGCGTTTTGAATGAACACTCACATTTCTTGGTAGAATCGTGCAGCATTGAAATTCTTGATGTTTTTCTACTCCTCTCATGAGCCCAAACAAGACTCTAAAAGGATGAGCTTGCAACTACTTTACTTTTGGAGAACAATCAAAACATTCATTATTCAATAGAGCCCAATAGCAAAAAGCAGCGTTTTGAATGAACAATCACAGTTCTTGGTAAAATCGTGCAGGATTGAAATTTTTGATGCTTTTCTACTCCTCTCAACAGCCCAAACAAGTTTCTAAAAGGATGAGTTTGCCACTACTTTACTTTTGGAGAAAATTCATAACATTCATTATTCAATAGGGTCTAATAGCAAAAAGCAGCGTTTTGAATGAACAATCACAGTTCTTGGTAGAATCGTGCAGGATTGAAATTTTTGATGTTTTTCTACTCTTCTCAACAGCCCAAACAAGTTTCTAAAAGGATTAGTTTGCAACTACTTTAGTTTTGGAGAAAATTCAAAACATTCATTGTTCAATAGGGCCTAAAGGAAAAAAGCAGCGGTGTGAATGAACACTCACATTTCTTGGTAGAGTCGTGCAGGAATTAAATTTTTGTCGTTTTCTACTCCTCTCATGAGCCCAAAAATGACTCTAGAATGATGAGTTTGCAACTACTTTACTTTTGGAGAAAATTCTAAACATTCATTATTCAATAGGGTCTAATAGCAAAAAGCAGCGTTTTGAATGAACAGTCACATCTCTTGGTAAAATCGTACAGGATTGAAATTTTTGACGTTTCTCTACTCCTCTTATGAGCCCAAACAAGACTCTAGAAGGATGAGTTTGCAACTAGTTTACTTTTGGAGAAAATTCAAAACATTCATTATTCAATAGGGTCTAATAGCAAAGAGCAGCGTTTTGAATGAACAATCACAGTTCTTGGTAGAATCGAGCAGGATTAAAATTTTTCATGCTTTTCTACTCCTCTCAACAGCCCAAACAAGTTTCTAAAAGGATGACTTTGCAACTACTTAACTTTTTGAGCAAATTCAAAACATTCATTATTCAATAGGGCACAATAGCAAAAAGCAGCGGTTTGAATGAACACTCACATTTCTTAGTAGAATCGTTCAGGATTGAAATTTTTGATGTTTTTCTATTCCTCTTATGAACCCAAACAACACTCTAGAAGCATGATTTTGCAACTACTTTACTTTTGGAGAAAATTCAAAACATTCATTATTCAATAGAGCCCAATAGCAAAAACTAGCATTTTGAATGAACAATCACATTTCTTGGTAGAATTGTGCAGGATTGAAATTTTTGATGTTTTTCTACTCCTCTCAACAGCCCAAACAAGACTCCAAAAGGATGAGCTTGCAACTACTTTACTTTTGGAGAACAATCAAAACATTCATTATTCAATAGAGCCCAATAGCAAAAAGCAACGTTTTAAATGAACAATCACATTTCTTGGTAGAATCGTGCAGGATTGAAATTTTTGATGTTTTTCTACTTCTCTCAACAGCCTAAACAAGTTTCTAAAAGGATGAGTTTGCAACTACGTTACTTTTGGAAAAAATTCAAAACATTCATTATTCAGTTGGGCCCAAAAGCAAAAAGCAGTGGTTTGAATGAACACTCACATTTCTTGGTTGAATCATGCAGGATTGAAATTTTTGACGTTTGCTACTCCTCTCATGAGCACAAAGAAGACACTAGAAGGATAAGTTTGCAACTATTTTACTTTTGGAAAAGATTCAAAACATTCATCATTCAATAGGGCCCAATAGCAAAAAGCAGCGGTTTGAATGAACACTCACATATCTTGGTAGAATCGTTCAGGGTTGAAATTTTGAATGCTTTTCTACTCCTCTCAACAGCCCAAACAAGTTTCTAAAAGGATGAGTTTGCAACTACTTTACTTTAGGAGAAAATTCTAAACATTCATTATTCAATAGGGTCTAATAGGAAAAAGCAGCGTTTTGAATGAACTGTGAAATTTCTGGGTAGAATCGTGCAGGATTGAAATTTTTGACATTTTTCTACTCCTCTCATGAGCCCAAACAAGACTCTAGAAGGATGAGTTTGCAACTACTTTACTTTTGGAGAAAATTCAAAACATTCATTATTCAATAGGGTCTAAAAGCAAAAAGCAGCGTTTTGAATGAACAAACACAGTTCTTGGTAGAATCGTGCAGTATTGAAAGTTTTGCTGCTTTTCTACTCCTCTCACCAGCCCAAACAAGTTTCTAAAAGGATGAGATTGCAAATACTTAACATTTGGAGAAAATTCAAAACATTCATTATTCAATAGGGCCCAATAGCAAAAAGCAACGTTTTGAATAAACAATCACATTTCTTGGTAGAATCGTGCAGGATTGAAATTTTTGACGTTTTTTGCTACTCCTCTCATGAGCCCAAACAAGTTTCTAAAAGGATGAGTTTGCAACTACTTTACTTTTGGAGAAAATTCAAAACATTCATTATTCAATAGGGTCTAATAGTAAAAAGCAGCGTTTTGAATGATCAATCACAATCCTTGGTAGAATCGTGCAGGATTGAAAAATTTGATGCTTTTCTACTCCTCTCATCAGCCCAAACAAGTTTCTAAAAGAATGAGTTTGCAACTACTTAACTTTTGGAGCAAATTCAAAACATTCATTATTCAATAGGGCCCAATAGCAAAAAGCAGGGGTTTGAATGAACACTCACATTTCTTGGTAGAATCGTTCAGGATTGAAATTTTAATTGTTTTTCTACTCCTCTTATGAACTCAAACAACACTCTAGAAGCATGATTTTGCAACTACTTTTCTTTTGAAGAAAATTCAAAACATTCATTATTCAATAGAGCCCATTATCAAAAAGCAGCTGTTTGAATGAACACTCACATTTCTTAGTAGAATCGTGCAAGATTGAAATTTTTGATGTTTTTCTACTCCTCTCATGAGCCCCAATAAGACTCTAGAAGGATGAGTTTGCACCTACTTTACCTATGGAGAAAATTCAAAACATTCATTATTCAATAGGGTCTTTTAACAAAAAGCAACGTTTTGAATGAACAATCACATTTATTGGTAGAATAGTGCAGGATTGAAATTTTTGATGCTTTTCTACTCCTCTCAACAGCCCAAACAAGTTTCTAAAAGGATGAGTTTGCAACTACTTTACTTTTGGAGAAAATTCAAAACATTCATTATTCAAAAGGGCCCAATAGCAAAAAGCAGCGGTTTGAAAGAACACTCACATTTCTTGGTAGAATCGTGCAGGATTGAAATTTTTGACATTTTTCTACTACTCTCAAGAGCCCAAACAAGACTCTAGAAGGCTGAGCTTGCAACTACTTTACTTTTGGAGAAAATTCAAAACATTTATTATTCAATAGGGCCCAATAGCAAAAAGCAGCGGCTTGAATGAACACTCACATTTCTTGGTAGAATCGTGCAGGATTGAAATTCTTGATATTTTTCTACTCCTCTCATGAGCCCAAACATGACTAAAAGGATGAGCTTGCAACTACTTTACTTTTGGAGAACATTCAAAACATTCATTATTCAATAGAGCCCAATAGCAAAATGCAGCGTTTTGAATGAACAATCACAGTTCTTGGTAGAATCGTGCAGGATTGAAATTTTTGATGCTTTTCTACTCCTCTCAACAGCCCAAACAAGTTTCCAAAAGGATGAGTTTGCAACTACTTAACTTTTGGAGCAAATTCAAAACATTCATTATTCAATACGGCCCAATAGCAAAAAGCAGCGGTTTGAATGAACACTCACATTTCTTGGTAGAATCGCTCAGGATTGAAATTTTTGATGTTTTTCTACTCCTCTCATGAGCCCAAACAAGACTCTAGAAGGATGAGCTTGCAACTACTTTACTTTTGGAGAAAATTCAAAACAGTCATTATTCAATAGGGTCTAATAGCAAAAAGGAGCGTTTTGAATGAACAATCACAGTTCTTGGTACAATCGCGCAGGATTGAAATTTTTGATGCTTTTCTACTCCTCTCAACAGCCCAAACAAGTTTCTAAAAGGATGAATTTGGAACAACTTAACCTTTGGAGAAAATTCAAAACATTCATTGTTCAATAGAGCCCAATAGCAAAAAGCAACGTTTTGAATGAACAATCACATTTCTTGGTAGAATCGTGCATGATTGAAATTTTTGATGTTTTTCTACTCCTCTCAACAGCCCAAACAAGTTTCTAAAAGGATGAGTTTGCAACTACGTTACTTTTGGAAAAAATTCAAAACATTCATTATTCAGTTGGGCCCAAAAGCAAAAAGCAGTGGTTTGAATGAACAATCACATTTCTTGGTTGAATCATGCAGTATTGAAATTTTTGACGTTTGCTACTCCTCCCATGAGCCCAAACAAGACACTAGAAGGATAAGTTTGCAACTATTTTACTTTTGGAAAAGATTCAAAACATTCATCATTCAATAGGGCCCAATAGCAAAAAGCAGCGGTTTGAATGAACACTCACATCTCTTGGTAGAATCGTTCAGGGTTGAAATTTTTGATGTTTTTCTACTCCTCTCATGAGCCCAAACAAGACTCTAAAAGGATGAGCTTGCAACTACTTTACTTTTGGAGAAAATTCAAAACATTCATTATTCAATAGGGCCCAATAGCAAAAAGCAGCATTTTGAACTAACAATCTCATTTCTTGGTAGAATCGTGCAGGATTGAAATTTTTGACGTTTTTCTACTCCTCTCATGAGCCCAAACAAGTTTCTAAAAGGATGAGTTTGCAACTACTTTACTTTAGGAGAAAATTCTAAACATTCATTATTCAATAGGGTCTAATAGCAAAAAGCAGTGTTTTGAATGAACTCTCAAATTTCTGGGTAGAGTCGTGCAGGATTGAAATTTTTGACATTTTTCTACTCCTCTCATGAGCCCCAATAAGACTCTAGAAGGATGAGTTTGCACCTACTTTACTTTTTGAGAAAATTCAAAACATTCATTATTCAATAGGGTCTAATAGCAAAAAGCAGCATTTTGAATGAACAATCACAGTTCTTGGTAGAATCGTGCAGGATTGAAATATTTGATGCTTTTCTACTCCTCTCAACAGCCCAAACAAGTTTCTAAAAGGATGAGTTTGCAACTACTTTACTTTTGGAGAAAATTCAAAACATTCATTATTCAAAAGGGCCCAATAGCAAAAAGCAGCGGTTTGAAAGAACACTCACATTTCTTGGTAGAATCGTGCAGGAGTGAAATTTTTGATGTTTTTCTACTCCTGTCATGAGCCCAAACAAGACTCTAGAAGGATGAGCTTGCAACTACTTTACTTTTGGAGAAAATTCAAAACATTCATTATTCAATAGAGCCCAATTGCAAAAAGCAGCGTTTTGAATGAACAATCACATTTCTTGGTAGAATCGTGCAGAATTGAAATTTTTGACGTTTTTCTACTCCTCTCATGAGCCCAAACAAGACTCTAGAAGTATGAGTTTGCAACTACCCTACTTTTGGAGAAAATTCAAAACATTCATTATTCAATAGAGCCCAATAGCAAAAAGCAGCGTTTTGAATGAACAATCACATTTCTTGGTAGAATCGTGAAGGATTGAAATTTTTGATGTTTTTCTACTTCTCTCAACAGTCCAAACAAGTTTCTAAAAGGATGAGTTTGCAACTACTTTACTTTTGGAGAAAATTCAAAACATTCATTATTCAATAGGGTCTAATAGCAAAAAGCAGCGTTTTGAATGAACAATCACATTTCTTGGTAGAATCGTGCAGGATTGAAATTTTTGATGTTTTTCTACTCCTCTCATGAGCCCAAACAAGTCTCTAGAAGGATGAGTTTGCAACTACTTTGCTTTTGGAGAAAATTCAAAACATTCATTATTCAATAGAGCCCAATAGCAAAAAGCAGCGTTTTGAATGAACAATCACATTTCTTGGTAGAATCGTGAAGGATTGAAATTTTTGATGTTTTTCTACTTCTCTCAACAGTCCAAACAAGTTTCTAAAAGGATGAGTTTGCAACTACTTTACTTTTGGAGAAAATTCAAAACATTCATTATTCAATAGGGTCTAATAGCAAAAAGCAGCGTTTTGAATGAACAATCACATTTCTTGGTAGAATCGTGCAGGATTGAAATTTTTGATGATTTTCTACTCCTCTCAACAGCCCAAACAAGTTTCTAAAAGGATGAGTTTGAAACTACTTAACTTTTGGAGTAAATTCAAAACATTCATTATTCAATAGTGCCCAATAGCAAAAAGCAGCGGTTTGAATGAACACTCACATTTCTTGGTAGAATCGTGCAGGATTTAAATTTTTGACGTTTTTCTACTCCTCTCATGAGCCCAAACAAGACTGTAGAAGTATGAGTTTGCAACTACCTTACTTTTGGAGAAAATTCAAAACATTCATTATTCAATAGAGCCCAATAGCAAAAAGCAGCGTTTTGAATGAACAATCACATTTCTTGGTAGAATCGTGAAGGATTGAAATTTTTGATGTTTTTCTACTTCTCTCAACAGTCCAAACAAGTTTCTAAAAGTATGAGTTTGCAACTACTTTACTTTTGGAGAAAATTCAAAACATTCATTATTCAATAGGGTCTAATAGCAAAAAGCAGCGTTTTGAATGAACATTCACAGTTCTTGTTAGAATCATGCAGGATTGAAATTTTTGATGCTTTTCTACTCCTCTGAACAGCTCAAACAAATTTCAAAAAGGATGAGATTGCAACTACTTAACTTTTGGGGTAAATTCAAAATATTCATTATTCGATAGGGCCCAATAGCAAAAAGCAGCGTTTTGAATGAACAATTACATTTCTTGGTAGAATCGTGCAGGATTGAAATTTTTGATGTTTTTCTACTTCTCTCAACAGTCCAAACAAGTTTCTAAAATGATGAGTTTGTAACTACTTTACTTTTGGAGAAAATTCAAAACATTCATTATTCAATAGGGCCCAAAATCAAAAAGCAACGGTTTGAATGAACACTCACATTTCTTGGTAGAATCATGCAGGGTTGAAATTTTTTACTTTTTCTACTCCTCTCATGAGCCCAAACAAGTCTCTAGAAGGATGAGTTTGCAGCTACTTTACTTTTGGAAAAAAATTCAAAACATTCATTATTCAATAGAGTCTAATAGCAAAAAGAAGCGGTTTGAATGAACACTTACATTTCTTGGTAGAGTCATGCAGGATTTAAATTTTTGATGTTTTTCTACTCCTCTCATGAGCCCAAAAAAGACGCTAGAAGGATGAGTTTGTAACTACTTTACTTTTGAAGAAAATTCAAAACATTCATTATTCAATAGAGCACATTAGCAAAAAGCAGCGTTTTGAATGAACAATCACAGTTCTTGGTAGAATCGTGCAGGATTGAAATTTTTTATGCTATTCTACTCTTCTCAACAGCCCAAACAAGTTTCTAAAAGGATGATTGTGCAACTACTTTACTTTTGGAGAAAATTCAAAACATTCATTGTTCAAAAGGGCCTAAAGGCAAAAAGCAGAGGTTTGAATGAACAATCACATTTCTTGGTAGAATCGTGCAGGATTGAAATTTTTGACGTTTTTCTACTCCTCTCATGAGCCCAATCAAGACTCTAGAAGGATGAGTTTGCAAATACCTTACTTTTGGAGAAAATTCAAAACATTCATTATTTAATAGAGCCCAATTGCAAAAAGCAGCGTTTTGAATGAACAATCACATTTCTTGGTAGAATCGTGCAGAATTGAAAATTTTGACGTTTTTCTACTGCTCTCATGAGCCCAAACAAGACTCTAGAAGTATGAGTTTGCAACTACCTTACTTTTGGAGAAAATTCAAAACATTCATTATTCAATAGAGCCCAATAGCAAAAAGCAGCGTTTTGAATGAACAATCACATTTCTTGGTAGAATCGTGAAGGATTGAAATTTTTGATGTTTTTCTACTTCTCTCAACAGTCCAAACAAGTTTCTAAAAGGATGAGTTTGCAACTACTTTACTTTTGGAGAAAATTTAAAACATTCATTAATCAATAGGGTCTAATAGCAAAAAGCAGCGTTTTGAATAAACAATCACATTTCTTGGTAGAATCATGCAGGATTGAAATTTTTGATGATTTTCTACTCCTCTCAACAGCCCAAACAAGTTTCTAAAAGGATGAGTTTGAAACTACTTTACTTTTGGAGTAAATTCAAAACATTCATTATTCAATAGTGCCCAATAGCAAAAAGCAGCGGTTTGAATGAACACTCACATTTCTTGGTAGAATCGTGCAGGATTGAAATTTTTGATGTTTTTCTACTCCTTTCATGAGCCCAAACAAGACTATATAAGGATTAGTTTGCAACTACTTTACTCTTGAAGAAAATTCAAAACAATCATTATTCAATACAGCCCAATAGCAAAAAGCAGCGTTTTGAATGAACAATCACATTTCTTGGTAGAATCGTGCAGGATTGACATTTTTGACGTTTTTCTACTCCTCTCATGAGCCCAAACAAGACTCTAGAAGGATGAGTTTGCAACTACCTTACTTTTGGAGAAAATTCAAAACATTCATTATTCAATAGGGTCTAATAGCAAAAAGCAGCGTTTTGAATGAACACGCACATTTCTTGGTAGAATCGTGCAGGATTGACATTTTTGACGTTTTTCTACTCCTCTCATGAGCCCAAACAAGACTCTAGAAGGATAATTTGCAACTACCTTACTTTTGGAGAAAATGCAAAACATTCATTATTCAATAGGGTCTAATAGCAAAAAGCAGCGTTTTGAATGAACACGCACATTTCTTGGTAGAATCGTGCAGGATTGAAATTTTTGATGTTTTTCTACTCCTCTCATGAGTCCAAACAAGACTCCAGAAGGATGAGTTTGCAACTACTTTAGTTTTGGAGAAAAATTCAAAACATTCATTATTCATTAGGGTCTAATAACAAAAAGCAGCGTTTTGAATGAACAATCACAGTTCTTGGTAGAATCGTGCACGATTGAAATTTTTGATGCTTTTCTACTCCTCTCAACAGCCCAAACAAGTTTCTAAAAGGATGAGTGTGAAACTACTTAACTTCTGGAGTAAATTCAAAACATTGATTATTCAATAGTGCCCAAAAGCAAAAAGCTGCGGTTTGAATGAACACTCACATTTCTTGGTAGAATCGTGCAGGATTGAAATTTTTGATGTTTTTCTACTCCTCTCATGAGCCCAAACAAGACTCTAGAAGGATGAATTTGCAACTACTTTGCTTTTGGAGAAAATTCAAAACATTATTCAATAGAGCCCAATAGCAAAAAGCAGCGTTTTGAATAAACAATCACATTTCTTGGTAGAATCATGCAGGATTGAAATTTTTGATGATTTTCTACTCCTCTCAACAGCCCAAACAAGTTTCTAAAAGGATGAGTTTGAAACTACTTTACTTTTGGAATAAATTCAAAACATTCATTATTCAATAGTGCCCAATAGCAAAAAGCAGCGGTTTGAATGAACACTCACATTTCTTGGTAGAATCGTGCAGGATTGAAATTTTTGATGTTTTTCTACTCCTTTCATGAGCCCAAACAAGACTATATAAGGATTAGTTTGCAACTACTTTACTCTTGAAGAAAATTCAAAACAATCATTATTCAATACAGCCCAATAGCAAAAAGCAGCGTTTTGAATGAGCAATCACATTTCTTGGTAGAATCGTGCAGGATTGACATTTTTGACGTTTTTCTACTCCTCTCATGAGCCCAAACAAGACTCTAGAAGGATGAGTTTGCAACTACCTTACTTTTGGAGAAAATTCAAAACATTCATTTTTCAATAGGGTCTAATAGCAAAAAGCAGCGTTTTGAATGAACAATCACAGTTCTTGGTAGAATCATGCAGGATTGAAATTTTTGATGCTTTTCTACTCCTCTCAACAGCTCAAACAAATTTCAAAAAGGATGAGATTGCAACTACTTAACTTTTGGGGTAAATTCAAAATATTCATTATTCAATAGGGCCCAATAGCAAAAAGCAGCGGTTTGAATGAACACTCACATTTCTTGGTAGAATAGTGCAGGATTTAAATTTTTGATGTTTTTCTACTCCTCTCATAAGCCCAAACAACACTCTAGAATTGATGAGTTTGCAACTACTATACTCTTGGAGAAAATTCAAAACAATCATTATTCAATAGAGCCCAATAGCAAAAAGCAGCGTTTTGAATGAACAATCACATTTCTTGGTAGAATCGTGCAAGATTGAAAATTTTGTTGTTTTTCTACTTCTCTCAACAGTCCAAACAAGTTTCTAAAATCATGAGTTTGTAACTACTTTACTTTTGGAGAAAATTCAAAACATTCATTATTCAATAGGGCCCAAAATCAAAAAGCAACGGTTTGAATGAACACTCACATTTCTTGGTAGAATCATGCAGGGGTGAAATTTTTTACTTTTTCTACTCCTCTCATGAGCCCAAACAAGACTCTAGAAGGATGAGTTTGCAGCTACTTTACTTTTGGAAAAAAATTCAAAACATTAATTATTCAATAGAGTCTAATAGCAAAAAGCAGCGGTTTGAATGAACACTTACATTTCTTGGTAGAGTCATGCAGGATTTAAATTTTTGATGTTTTTCTACTCCTCTCATGAGCACAAACAAGATGCTAGAAGGATGAGTTTGTAACTAGTTTACTTTTGGAGAAAATTCAAAACATTCATTATTCAATAGAGCACATTAGCAAAAAGCAGCGTTTTGAATGAACAATCACAGTTCTTGGTAGAATCGTGCAGGATTGAAATTTTTTATGCTTTTCTACTCTTCTCAACAGCCTAACAAGTTTCTAAAAGGATGAGTGTGCAACTACTTTACTTTTGGAGAAAATTCAAAACATTCATTGTTCAAAAGGGCCTAAAGGCAAAAAGCAGCGGTTTGAATGAACAATCACATTTCTTGGTAGAATCGTGCAGGATTGAAATTTTTGACGTTTTTCTACTCCTCTCATGAGCCCAATCAAGACTCTAGAAGGATGAGTTTGCAAATACCTTACTTTTGGAGAAAATTCAAAACATTCATTATTTAATAGAGCCCAATTGCAAAAAGCAGCGTTTTGAATGAACAATCACATTTCTTGGTAGAATCGTGCAGAATTGAAAATTTTGACGTTTTTCTACTGCTCTCATGAGCCCAAACAAGACTCTAGAAGTATGAGTTTGCAACTACCTTACTTTTGGAGAAAATTCAAAACATTCATTATTCAATAGAGCCCAATAGCAAAAAGCAGCGTTTTGAATGAACAATCACATTTCTTGGTAGAATCGTGAAGGATTGAAATTTTTGATGTTTTTCTACTTCTCTCAACAGTCCAAACAAGTTTCTAAAAGGATGAGTTTGCAACTACTTTACTTTTGGAGAAAATTTAAAACATTCATTAATCAATAGGGTCTAATAGCAAAAAGCAGCGTTTTGAATAAACAATCACATTTCTTGGTAGAATCATGCAGGATTGAAATTTTTGATGATTTTCTACTCCTCTCAACAGCCCAAACAAGTTTCTAAAAGGATGAGTTTGAAACTACTTTACTTTTGGAGTAAATTCAAAACATTCATTATTCAATAGTGCCCAATAGCAAAAAGCAGCGGTTTGAATGAACACTCACATTTCTTGGTAGAATCGTGCAGGATTGAAATTTTTGATGTTTTTCTACTCCTTTCATGAGCCCAAACAAGACTATATAAGGATTAGTTTGCAACTACTTTACTCTTGAAGAAAATTCAAAACAATCATTATTCAATACAGCCCAATAGCAAAAAGCAGCGTTTTGAATGAACAATCACATTTCTTGGTAGAATCGTGCAGGATTGACATTTTTGACGTTTTTCTACTCCTCTCATGAGCCCAAACAAGACTCTAGAAGGATGAGTTTGCAACTACCTTACTTTTGGAGAAAATTCAAAACATTCATTATTCAATAGGGTCTAATAGCAAAAAGCAGCGTTTTGAATGAACACGCACATTTCTTGGTAGAATCGTGCAGGATTGACATTTTTGACGTTTTTCTACTCCTCTCATGAGCCCAAACAAGACTCTAGAAGGATAAGTTTGCAACTACCTTACTTTTGGAGAAAATGCAAAACATTCATTATTCAATAGGGTCTAATAGCAAAAAGCAGCGTTTTGAATGAACACGCACATTTCTTGGTAGAATCGTGCAGGATTGAAATTTTTGATGTTTTTCTACTCCTCTCATGAGTCCAAACAAGACTCCAGAAGGATGAGTTTGCAACTACTTTAGTTTTGGAGAAAAATTCAAAACATTCATTATTCATTAGGGTCTAATAACAAAAAGCAGCGTTTTGAATGAACAATCACAGTTCTTGGTAGAATCGTGCACGATTGAAATTTTTGATGCTTTTCTACTCCTCTCAACAGCCCAAACAAGTTTCTAAAAGGATGAGTGTGAAACTACTTAACTTCTGGAGTAAATTCAAAACATTGATTATTCAATAGTGCCCAAAAGCAAAAAGCTGCGGTTTGAATGAACACTCACATTTCTTGGTAGAATCGTGCAGGATTGAAATTTTTGATGTTTTTCTACTCCTCTCATGAGCCCAAACAAGACTCTAGAAGGATGAATTTGCAACTACTTTGCTTTTGGAGAAAATTCAAAACATTATTCAATAGAGCCCAATAGCAAAAAGCAGCGTTTTGAATAAACAATCACATTTCTTGGTAGAATCATGCAGGATTGAAATTTTTGATGATTTTCTACTCCTCTCAACAGCCCAAACAAGTTTCTAAAAGGATGAGTTTGAAACTACTTTACTTTTGGAATAAATTCAAAACATTCATTATTCAATAGTGCCCAATAGCAAAAAGCAGCGGTTTGAATGAACACTCACATTTCTTGGTAGAATCGTGCAGGATTGAAATTTTTGATGTTTTTCTACTCCTTTCATGAGCCTAAACAAGACTATATAAGGATTAGTTTGCAACTACTTTACTCTTGAAGAAAATTCAAAACAATCATTATTCAATACAGCCCAATAGCAAAAAGCAGCGTTTTGAATGAGCAATCACATTTCTTGGTAGAATCGTGCAGGATTGACATTTTTGACGTTTTTCTACTCCTCTCATGAGCCCAAACAAGACTCTAGAAGGATGAGTTTGCAACTACCTTACTTTTGGAGAAAATTCAAAACATTCATTATTCAATAGGGTCTAATAGCAAAAAGCAGCGTTTTGAATGAACACGCACATTTCTTGGTAGAATCGTGCAGGATTGACATTTTTGACGTTTTTCTACTCCTCTCATGAGCCCAAACAAGACTCTAGAAGGATAAGTTTGCAACTACCTTACTTTTGGAGAAAATGCAAAACATTCATTATTCAATAGGGTCTAATAGCAAAAAGCAGCGTTTTGAATGAACACGCACATTTCTTGGTAGAATCATGCAGGATTGAAATTTTTGATGTTTTTCTACTCCTCTCATGAGTCCAAACAAGACTCCAGAAGGATGAGTTTGCAACTACTTTAGTTTTGGAGAAAAATTCAAAACATTCATTATTCATTAGGGTCTAATAACAAAAAGCAGCGTTTTGAATGAACAATCACAGTTCTTGGTAGAATCGTGCACGATTGAAATTTTTGATGCTTTTCTATTCCTCTCAACAGCCCAAACAAGTTTCTAAAAGGATGAGTGTGAAACTACTTAACTTCTGGAGTAAATTCAAAACATTGATTATTCAATAGTGCCCAAAAGCAAAAAGCTGCGGTTTGAATGAACACTCACATTTCTTGGTAGAATCGTGCAGGATTGAAATTTTTGATGTTTTTCTACTCCTCTCATGAGCCCAAACAAGACTCTAGAAGGATGAGTTTGCAACTACTTTGCTTTTGGAGAAAATTCAAAACATTATTCAATAGAGCCCAATAGCAAAAAGCAGCGTTATGAATGAACAATCACATTTCTTGGTAGAATCGTGCAGGATTGAAATTTTTGATGTTTTTCTACTTCTCTCAACAGCCCAAACAAGTTTCTAAAAGGATGAGTTTGCAACTACTTTACTTTTGGAGAAAATTCAAAACATTCATTGTTCAATAGGGTCTAATAGCAAAAAGCAGCGTTTTGGATGAACAATCACATTTCTTGGTAGAATCGTGCAGGATTGAAATTTTTGATGCTTTTCTAATCCTCTCAACAGCCCAGTCAAGTTTCTAAAAGGATGAGTTTGCAACTACTTTACTTTTGGAGAAAATTCAAAACATTCATTATTCAATAGAGCCCAATAGCAAAAAGCAGCGTTTTGAATGAACAATCACATTTCTTGGTAGAATCGTGAAGGATTGAAATTTTTGATGCTTTTCTACTCCTCTCAACAGCCCAAACAAGTTTCTAAAAGGATGAGTTTGGAACAACTTAACTTTAGGAGAAAATTCAAAACATTCATTATGCAATAGGGCCCAATAGCAAAAAGCAGCGGATTGAATGAACACTCACATCTCTAGGTAGAATCGTGCAGGATTTTAATTTTTGATGTTTTTCTGAGTCTCATGAGCCCAAACAAGACTCTAGAAGGATGAGTTTGCAACTACTTTACTTTTGGAGAAAATTCAAAACATTCATTATTCAATAGAGCCCAATAGCAAAAAGCAGCGTTTTGAATGAACAATCACATTTCTTGGTAGAATCGTGAAGGATTGAAATTTTTGATGTTTTTCTACTTCTCTCAACAGTCCAAACAAGTTTCTAAAAGGATGAGTTTGCAACTACTTTACTTTTGGAGAAAATTCAAAACATTCATTATTCAATAGGGCCCAAAAGCAAAAAGCAGCAGTTTGAATGAACACTCACATTTCTTGGTAGAATCATGCAGGGTTGAAATTTTTGACTTTTTCTACTCCTCTCATGAGCCCTAACAAGACTCTAGAAGGATGAGTTTGCAGCTACTTTACTGTTAGAAAAAATTCAAAACATTCATTATTCAATAGGGTCTAATAGCAAAAAGCAGCGTTTTGAATGAACACTCACATTTCTTTGTAGAATCGTGCAGGATTGAAATTTTTGACATTTTTCTACTCCTCTCATGAGCCCAAACAAGACTCTAGAATGAATAGTTTGCTACTACTTTACTTTTGGAGAAAATTCAAAACATTCATTATTCAATAGGGTCTAATAGCAAAAAGCAGCGTTTTGAATGAACAATCACAGTTCTTGGTAGAATCGTGCAGGAATGAAATTCCTGATGCTTTTCTGCTCCGCTCAACAGCCCAAACAAGTTTCTAAAAGGATGAGTTTGAAACTACTTAACTTTTGGAGTAAATTCAAAACATTCATTATTCAATAGTGCCCAATAGCTAAAAGCAGCGGTTTGAATGAACCCTCACATTTCTTGGTAGAATCGTGCAAGATTGAAATTTTTCATGTTTTTCTACTCCTCTCATGAGCCCAAACAAGACTCTAGAAGGATGAATTTGCAACTACTTTGCTTTTGGAGAAAATTCAAAACATTACTCAATAGAGCCCAATAGCAAAAAGCAGCGTTTTGAATGAACAATCACATTTCTTGGTAGAATCGTGCAGGGTTGAAATTTTTGATGTTTTTCTACTTCACTCAACAGCCCAAACAAGTTTCTAAAAGGATGAGTTTGCAACTACTTTACTTTTGGAGAAAATTCTAAACATTCATTGTTCAATAGGGTCTAATAGCAAAAAGCAGCGTTTTGGATGAACAATCACATTTCTTGGTAAAATCGTGCATGATTTAAATTTTTAATGCTTTTCTAATCCTCTCATGAGCCCAAACAAGACTCTAGAAGGATGTTTGCAACTACTTTACTTTTGGAGAAAATTCAAAACATTCATTATTAGTGTTGAGCATTCCGATACCGCAAGTATCGGGTATCGGCCGATATTAGCGGTATCAGAATTCCGATACTTAATTCCGATACTTTTTTCATATCGGATTCCGGAATCGGAATAGGAAGTTCCCATCATGCTATGAGCCTGCTTGCTTTGATTAAGCCAATGGGAATCCTCCGAAGTGTGGGCACATCCTGTTAGGCATGTAGGCATGTTAACTATTGGCATGGCTGTGATTGGCTGCCGAAATGATGTCATGATGCACTATAAAAGCCACCGCAGCCGCCATTTCTGGTCACTCTGCTGTGAATTCAGTTAGGGACAGGCTGCTGTAGAAGACTGTGAGGGACAGTTAGAAATAGCGATTCCACCAAACATCTAGTGCTTTACCCAGGCTACATAAACCACCACTGTAGCCTTCTTTGCCCTAGCAGCAGTGTTCACAGCTGTCTGCAAGGGCTGTGTGAGTGCAGCTCACGCTGTGGAGTGGGTCCTGCAGCCACGTCAGGCTGTAGGCCACCCAGTGTGATCACTGCTGCCTCATACATCTTTTATTTTTTGAGCTGCATTTTTTACATAATTTCAATCTAGTGTGCTTCCATCCGTATCCATATACGTTGGTTGCAAACACTAGTAGTAGACAGCGGAGCCTTTCTGCAGCCTTTCAGTGCTAGTGTCCACTTTGCTGCACTGTTCACGGCTGTCTGAGAGGTCTCTGACTGTGTGTGAGTGCAGCTCACGCTGAGTAGTGTGTCCTGCAGCTACGTCTGGCTGTAGGACGCTCAGCGTGCGTCAGTGCCTCACACATATTTTTATTTGAGTGCAGCTCATTTTTTCTTCTATTAGTGTGCATCCATCCGTCTCCATCTACGGTGGTTGCAAACACTATAAAGGAGTACACAGCGGAGCCTTTCTGCAGCCTGTCAGTGCCAGTGCCCACTTAGCTGCACTGTTGACGGCTGTCTGAGAGGCCTCTGACTGTGTGTGAGTGCAGCTCACGCTGAGTAGAGTGTCCTGCAGCTACGTCTGGTTGTAGGACGCTCAACGTGCGTCACTGCCTCACACATATTTGTCTTTGAGTGCAGCTCATTTTTTCTTCTCCTATTAGTGTGCATCCATCCGTATCCATCAACATTGGTTGGTTGCAAACACTATATAGGAGTAGATAGAGGAGCCTTTTTTTCTGGCTTGTGCCCTGCCGGCGCAGCCAGATTAGTATTACCCAATTTTTTTGGAGCCTCATCTTTTGCATTGTAGGTTACCTGCCTGCATTGTAATATCTCCAAAAAGTTGGTGATACTATCAGTTTCAATTCTTTGTTCACATACTTTGAGTTTGTTTCCAACAAAGAAACCACAAAAAAAGTTCACCAAACACTACATTTTGAACTTGTGTAGGCCACATCAGCTCCTATTAAAGTCTAGTCCACACACACACTTCATAAAATTAGTGTTTCTTGTACCTGTAACCAGCTGTTCAGGAATAAGCACACTAAGGCCCCCCTTTGTACTTTTTTGCCTATCTTAAGCAGTCTTGCAAGATGAAGAAGGCAGGGAGTAAGGCGCGTGGGCGTGGGCATGGGCGTGGAGTTTCAGCAGGGAGAGGACGTGGGGATTCTGCAGGGAGAGGACGTGGGGATTCTACAGGTAGAGGACGTGGGGATTCTGGGCCTGCTGCGGGCACCAGTGGATCAGCATCCCCCAGTTTTAGCAGGCAACAGTCCTTTATGCGCAGCTTTGTAGGACCTCAACGTACCCCACTGCTGCGGGAGGAACAAATTGAAGCCGTTGTCGGATGGATGGCAGCTAACGCATCGACTTCAATTACTTCCGCATCCTCTCAGGGTCAGAGCACCGAAGAGCAACCATCTGTCTCTTCACCACCTGCCAAAGTGCCCAGGCAGTCAGAGAGACATGGACAGGAGCCATCACAGTCTCTACTTCTGTTCTCGGAATCTGTTGGCTTGGAAAGAGGGGGCCAGCCAAGCAGCATTCCTGAATGTGAAGAAGAGGGAGTATGCAGTGATGCGCAACTTCTTTGTCCCTCTGAATCTGAAGAGGCGAGTGGGCCAGTGCCTATGGTCAGCACACCTCAGTACGCATCAGATGATGACGAGACTCAGTTGCCACTTTCTGGTGCGTACGGTGCTGGCGAGACAACCCCGGAGAAGCAGCTGTTTGAAGAGGGGAGGGAAGATGATGAGGTCCTTGACCCATCATGGCGTGAGCAACAGGAAGGTGGTGGGAGCAGCTCGGAGGAAGAGATTCCCCTACCGGCCAAAACAGGAGGCAGAGGGAGGGGGAAGACTTGGTTGCCTGTACCCTCCACTTCGGCACCCGTTAGGAGCATTCCTCCTTCCAAAGGCAAACCGGGCGCTCACAAGAGTTGCAGTGCGTGGTCCTTTTTTGACACAGTTGCAGATGACATTTGCTTTGTCAAATGCAAGCTGTGTCATCAGAGAGTCAAAAGAGCGAGAAATGTCAGCAACCTCAATACCACAAATATGTGGAAACATGTGCGCACCAAGCACGAGTTGGAGTTGCAGAGACACCCTGAAGACGTAGGCCAACGTACAGCACCACCTACCACCTCTTCAGTTCGTGTTGGGCCCTCTTCCTCCAGCTCACACACTGCTGGTTCGGCTTCCTCACAGGATCGCCAAGGAAGAACCTCTGCCACTGTTGTCCGGAGACCCTGTCAGATTCCACCCATAGCAGCACGTTCCCATCCATCACAGCCATCGGTAGCACAGGCATGGGATAAAAGGCGCCCTTACTCGGCAAACCATCCCCGAGCACAGTCTCTGAATGCTGGCATTGCCAAACTTCTGGCAGTTGAAATGCTGTCATTCAGGCTGGTGGACTCTGACACCTTCCGGGACTTAATGGCATTGGCAGTCCCCCAATACAACGTGCCCAGCCGCTTTTATTTCAGCAGGTGAGCCGTCCCTGCCCTGCAGAAACATGTTGAGGGCAAAATAAAACATGCGCTAATAAACGCCGTTAGTAGCAAGGTCCACCTGACCACCGATGCGTGGACCAGTAACCATGGACAGGGACGATACCTTTCCCTCACTGCCCACTGGGTCAATGTTGTGGAGCCGGGTACGGATCTGGAGAGTGGAGCTGTACGTGTTCTTCCAACGCCACGGATTGCAGGACTCCAGTCTGTACACATAGACTCCTCCTCCTACTCAAGTTCCTCAGAAACAGCAGAGCAGGAGCCTGTTACGACCGATATGAGCACAGCCGTGGCCAAACGTCAACAGGCTGTACTCAAATTAATTTCTTTGGGGAATCGAAGCCACACAGCGCAGGAGCTCTGGAATGCTATCAAGCTGGAGAGCGATGTGTGGTTTGGGCCAGCGAATGTCCAGCCGGGCTTGGTAGTGTGTGACAATGGCCGAAATCTGGTGGCAGCTCTTGGCCTAGGCAACCTCACACACATCCCATGTCTGGCACATGTTCTTAACTTGGTCATGCAGAGCTTTCTGAGGGACTATCCGGATCTTGCTGCACTGTTGCACAAGGTCCGCATAGAGTGCGCTCACTTGCGACGTTCCAGCACGGCAAGATCGCGCCTCGCTGCTCTGCAGCGACGATTTGGCCTTCCGGAACATCGCATCATATGTGACCTACCCACCCGGTGGAATTCAACGTTACATATGTTGGAGCGGTTGTGTGAGCAGCAGGCAGCAGTCATGGAGTACCAGCTGCATCAGGCGCAAACAAGTCGCACTGTGCGCCGTTCACACTTCAGCACCATTGAGTGGGCCTCTATGAAGGACATCTGCGGATGGCGAGTGCAGATGATGCACTAGTCAGCATGACTGTCCCCCTTATCTGCCTGCTTCAACAAACACTGCAAGCACTAAGGGATGAGGTTTCAGAAGAGGTGGAGGATGAGGAGTCCCAAATGCCATCTGCTTCTGGACAGTCTGCGCTACGTGTTTCCTCACAAAGGCCTAGGCAGGGGACACTTTGTGAGGAGGATGAGGAGGAGTCGATGGAGGAGGAAGACATCTCTCCAGAGGAGGGAGGTACACAAACCTCTACTCAGTATGTACAGCGAGGGTGGGGTAATGCAGAGCAGGCCGAGGTCACGCCTCAAACAGGGGACAGCGGTTCTTTGGCAGTTGGGAGTCTGCAGCACATGGTTGATTTCATGCTGCAGTGCCTGAGAAACGACCGCCGCATCGCCCACATTCTCGTCTCGGCTGATTATTGGGTGTACACCCTCCTAGATCCTCGCTACCGGGACAGCGTACAAAGGCTCATACCAACGTTGAACCGGGAGCGTAAAATGCGGGAGTACGAAGAGTCACTGGTGCAGTCCATAATGTTTTCCATTCCACCCGACAGCATTGTTGCTAGTGCTTTACAAAGCAGCTCTGTAGGTCGAGGCAGTGGAGGAAACTCTGCACAAAGAGGGAGCAGAGGCAGCGCCGCAGCACAAGGCAAGACCACTATGGCCCAAATGTGGCAAAGTTTTGTGTGTCCACCACAATTGTCTACACCATCAGCGACGCCTCGAGTCAGCAGGAGGCAATGCTTCCGTCAGATGGTGTCAGACTACATGTCTTGCCCTGTCGCTGTACTCCCAGATGGCTCTTCCCCCTTCAAGTTTTGGGTCTCTAAGCTGGATACATGGCCAGAGCTTAGCCAGTATGCATTGGAGGTGCTGGCTTGCCCTGCTGCCAGTGTATTATCTGAACGTGTCTTTAGTGCCGCAGGTGGTGTACTAACAGACCGTCGCACGCGACTATCTTCCGATAATGTTGACCGGCTGACTTTTCTGAAAATGAACAAGGCCTGGATCTCCAAAGACTTTGCCATTCCTCTTACAGACTAAATTAGTGGTTGGCAACTGTATCCAGGTCTTCTGGTGTGTTCATTTTTCTACCACCTGAACTATAATCCCTTTGCTTCAACACAGCCAGTTGTCGCTCAGATGTGTCGTCTGCACAGAGAAACACACTAGCTCCTGTGTTAGTGGGGTTCAGTAATGCCAGCTGATCCCCTGCTGTGTGGACGGCAAAGTCACCAGCTCCATCAACATTCAAACCACTACTGATTTTTAACCGTGCCCAACTTAGGTCTCTGGCTCCACTGTCTCTACTATTTCCCCTGACCTCCAACCCCGCCATCTACATCTCTGAAGTGGCGTCAGCACAATCTACACTTGTTCCTGTGTTCCTGTGGCTCAGTCCCATCAGTTTATCCCCTGATGTGTGTCCGGCAAGGTCTCCTGCTCTGTCCACATTCCCATAACCAGTAGTGGGAATGAGGACAGAGCTGGCGAACTTGCCGGACAAACATCAGGGGATCAACTGACGGGACTGAGCACCAGTAACACAGGAACAAGTGTAGATTGTGCTGACGCCACTTCAGAGATGTAGCTGGCGGGGTTGGAGGCCAGGGTAAATAGTAGAGACAGTGGAGCCAGAGGCCTAAGTGGAGCATGGTTAGAATCAGTAGTAGTCCACAACCTCCATAAAAACCGCTGCCCATTGGCCTCTGCATGCGGCATGCGTAATCCTGGGCTCCAACAGCTTCAGTTGGTGTTCAGAAGTGTCGTCTCCACAGAGCCAAACACCTTTGTTAGAGTGTTAGTGGGGTTCAGCACTGCCAGCTGTTCCCCTGCTGTGGAGATGGCAAGTCTCCTGCTGCCTTCACCTGCCAAAATCCAGTAGGCCCCAGCCTGCTCCTCGCCTAATCCTGGGCTCCAACAGCGTCAGTTGGTGTTCAGAAGTGTCGTCTCCACAGAGCCAAACACCTTCGTTAGAGTGTTAGTGGGGTTCAGCACTGCCAGCTGTTCCCCTGCTGTGGACATGGCAAGTCTCCTGCTGCCTTCACCTGCCAAAATCCAGTAGGCCACAGCCTGCTCCTCGCCTAATCCTGGGCTCCAACAGCGTCAGTTGGTGTTCAGAAGTGTCGTCTCCACAGAGCCAAACACCTTCGTTAGAGTGTTAGTGGGGTTCAGCACTGCCAGCTGTTCCCCTGCTGTGGAGATGGCAAGTCTCCTGCTGCCTTCACCTGCCAAAATCCAGTAGGCCCCAGCCTGCTCCTCGCCTAATCCTGGGCTCCAACAGCGTCAGTTGGTGTTCAGAAGTGTCGTCTCCACAGAGCCAAACACCTTCGTTAGAGTGTTAGTGGGGTTCAGCACTGCCAGCTGTTCCCCTGCTGTGGACATGGCAAGTCTCCTGCTGCCTTCACCTGCCAAAATCCAGTAGGCCACAGCCTGCTCCTCGCCTAATCCTGGGCTCCAACAGCGTCAGTTGGTGTTCAGAAGTGTCGTCTCCACAGAGCCAAACACCTTCGTTAGAGTGTTAGTGGGGTTCAGCACTGCCAGCTGTTCCCCTGCTGTGGAGATGGCAAGTCTCCTGCTGCCTTCACCTGCCAAAATCCAGTAGGCCCCAGCCTGCTCCTCGCCTAATCCTGGGCTCCAACAGCGTCAGTTGGTGTTCAGAAGTGTCGTCTCCACAGAGCCAAACACCTTCGTTAGAGTGTTAGTGGGGTTCAGCACTGCCAGCTGTTCCCCTGCTGTGGACATGGCAAGTCTCCTGCTGCCTTCACCTGCCAAAATCCAGTAGGCCACAGCCTGCTCCTCGCCTAATCCTGGGCTCCAACAGCGTCAGTTGGTGTTCAGAAGTGTCGTCTCCACAGAGCCAAACACCTTCGTTAGAGTGTTAGTGGGGTTCAGCACTGCCAGCTGTTCCCCTGCTGTGGAGATGGCAAGTCTCCTGCTGCCTTCACCTGCCAAAATCCAGTAGGCCCCAGCCTGCTCCTCACCTAATCCTGGGCTCCAACAGCGTCAGTTGGTGTTCAGAAGTGTCGTCTCCACAGAGCCAAACACCTTCGTTAGAGTGTTAGTGGGGTTCAGCACTGCCAGCTGTTCCCCTGCTGTGGAGATGGCAAGTCTCCTGCTGCCTTCACCTGCCAAAATCCAGTAGGCCCCAGCCTGCTCCTCGCCTAATCCTGGGCTCCAACAGCGTCAGTTGGTGTTCAGAAGTGTCGTCTCCACAGAGCCAAACACCTTCGTTAGAGTGTTAGTGGGGTTCAGCACTGCCAGCTGTTCCCCTGCTGTGGAGATGGCAAGTCTCCTGCTGCCTTCACCTGCCAAAATCCAGTAGGCCCCAGCCTGCTCCTCGCCTAATCCTGGGCTCCAACAGCGTCAGTTGGTGTTCAGAAGTGTCGTCTCCACAGAGCCAAACACCTTCGTTAGAGTGTTAGTGGGGTTCAGCACTGCCAGCTGTTCCCCTGCTGTGGAGATGGCAAGTCTCCTGCTGTCTTCACCTGCCAAAATCCAGTAGGCCCCAGCCTGCTCCTCGCCTAATCCTGGGCTCCAACAGCGTCAGTTGGTGTTCAGAAGTGTCGTCTCCACAGAGCCAAACACCTTCGTTAGAGTGTTAGTGGGGTTCAGCACTGCCAGCTGTTCCCCTGCTGTGGACATGGCAAGTCTCCTGCTGCCTTCACCTGCCAAAATCCAGTAGGCCACAGCCTGCTCCTCGCCTAATCCTGGGCTCCAACAGCGTCAGTTGGTGTTCAGAAGTGTCGTCTCCACAGAGCCAAACACCTTCGTTAGAGTGTTAGTGGGGTTCAGCACTGCCAGCTGTTCCCCTGCTGTGGAGATGGCAAGTCTCCTGCTGCCTTCACCTGCCAAAATCCAGTAGGCCCCAGCCTGCTCCTCGCCTAATCCTGGGCTCCAACAGCGTCAGTTGGTGTTCAGAAGTGTCGTCTCCACAGAGCCAAACACCTTCGTTAGAGTGTTAGTGGGGTTCAGCACTGCCAGCTGTTCCCCTGCTGTGGACATGGCAAGTCTCCTGCTGCCTTCACCTGCCAAAATCCAGTAGGCCACAGCCTGCTCCTCGCCTAATCCTGGGCTCCAACAGCGTCAGTTGGTGTTCAGAAGTGTCGTCTCCACAGAGCCAAACACCTTCGTTAGAGTGTTAGTGGGGTTCAGCACTGCCAGCTGTTCCCCTGCTGTGGAGATGGCAAGTCTCCTGCTGCCTTCACCTGCCAAAATCCAGTAGGCCCCAGCCTGCTCCTCGCCTAATCCTGGGCTCCAACAGCGTCAGTTGGTGTTCAGAAGTGTCGTCTCCACAGAGCCAAACACCTTCGTTAGAGTGTTAGTGGGGTTCAGCACTGCCAGCTGTTCCCCTGCTGTGGAGATGGCAAGTCTCCTGCTGCCTTCACCTGCCAAAATCCAGTAGGCCCCAGCCTGCTCCTCGCCTAATCCTGGGCTCCAACAGCGTCAGTTGGTGTTCAGAAGTGTCGTCTCCACAGAGCCAAACACCTTCGTTAGAGTGTTAGTGGGGTTCAGCACTGCCAGCTGTTCCCCTGCTGTGGAGATGGCAAGTCTCCTGCTGCCTTCACCTGCCAAAATCCAGTAGGCCCCAGCCTGCTCCTCGCCTAATCCTGGGCTCCAACAGCGTCAGTTGGTGTTCAGAAGTGTCGTCTCCACAGAGCCAAACACCTTCGTTAGAGTGTTAGTGGGGTTCAGCACTGCCAGCTGTTCCCCTGCTGTGGAGATGGCAAGTCTCCTGCTGTCTTCACCTGCCAAAATCCAGTAGGCCCCAGCCTGCTCCTCGCCTAATCCTGGGCTCCAACAGCGTCAGTTGGTGTTCAGAAGTGTCGTCTCCACAGAGCCAAACACCTTCGTTAGAGTGTTAGTGGGGTTCAGCACTGCCAGCTGTTCCCCTGCTGTGGAGATGGCAAGTCTCCTGCTGCCTTCACCTGCCAAAATCCAGTAGGCCCCAGCCTCCTCCTCGCCTAATCCTGGACTCCAACAGCGTCAGTTGGTGTTCAGAAGTGTCGTCTCCACAGAGCCAAACACATTCGTTCAAGTGTTAGTGGGGTTCATCATTGCCAGCTGATCCCCTGCTGTGGAGATGGCAGTCTCTCCTGCTGTCACCTCAATCAAAATACAGTAGGCCTCTGCCTACACCCTCCTATTTCCTGGGCTTCAACACAGCCAGTTGTAGTTCGGAAGTGCCGTCCACACGGAAAGAGATACTTGCTCCCGTGTCTCAGTGGGGTTCAGTAACGTCAGCTGATCCCCTGCTGTGTGGATGGCAGTCTCTCCTGCTGTAAACTCATTCAAAATACAGTAGGCCTCTGCCTACACCCTCCTATTTCCTGGGCTTCAACACAGCCAGTTGTAGTTCGGAAGTGCCGTCCACACGGAAAGAGATACTTGCTCCCGTGTCTCAGTGCGGTTCAGTAACGTCAGCTGATCCCCTGCTGTGTGGATGGCAGTCTCTCCTGCTGTCACCTCAATCAAAAGACAGTAGGCCTCTGCCTACACCCTCCTATTTCCTGGGCTTCAACACAGCCAGTTGTAGTTCGGAAGTGCCGTCCACACGGAAAGAGATACTTGCTCCCGTGTCTCAGTGGGGTTCAGTAACGTCAGCTGATCCCCTGCTGTGTGGATGGCAGTCTCTCCTGCTGTCACCTCAATCAAAAGACAGTAGGCCTCTGCCTACACCCTCCTATTTCCTGGGCTTCAACACAGCCAGTTGTAGTTCGGAAGTGCCGTCCACACGGAAAGAGATACTTGCTCCCGTGTCTCAGTGGGGTTCAGTAACGTCAGCTGATCCCCTGCTGTGTGGATGGCAGTCTCTCCTGCTGTCACCTCAATCAAAAGACAGTAGGCCTCTGCCTACACCCTCCGATTTCCTGGGCTTCAACACAGCCAGTTGTAGTTCGGAAGTGCCGTCCACACGGAAAGAGATACTTGCTCCCGTGTCTCAGTGGGGTTCAGTAACGTCAGCTGATCCCCTGCTGTGTGGATGGCAGTCTCTCCTGCTGTCACCTCAATCAAAAGACAGTAGGCCTCTGCCTACACCCTCCTATTTCCTGGGCTTCAACACAGCCAGTTGTAGTTCGGAAGTGCCGTCCACACGGAAAGAGATACTTGCTCCCGTGTCTCAGTGGGGTTCAGTAACGTCAGCTGATCCCCTGCTGTGTGGATGGCAGTCTCTCCTGCTGTAAACTCATTCAAAATACAGTAGGCCTCTGCCTACACCCTCCTATTTCCTGGGCTTCAACACAGCCAGTTGTAGTTCGGAAGTGCCGTCCACACGGAAAGAGATACTTGCTCCCGTGTCTCAGTGGGGTTCAGTAACGTCAGCTGATCCCCTGCTGTGTGGATGGCAGTCTCTCCTGCTGTCACCTCAATCAAAATACAGTAGGCCTCTGCCTACACCCTCCTATTTCCTGGGCTTCAACACAGCCAGTTGTAGTTCGGAAGTGCCGTCCACACGGAAAGAGATACTTGCTCCCGTGTCTCAGTGGGGTTCAGTAACGTCAGCTGATCCCCTGCTGTGTGGATGGCAGTCTCTCCTGCTGTCACCTCAATCAAAAGACAGTAGGCCTCTGCCTACACCCTCCTATTTCCTGGGCTTCAACACAGCCAGTTGTAGTTCGGAAGTGCCGTCCACACGGAAAGAGATACTTGCTCCCGTGTCTCAGTGGGGTTCAGTAACGTCAGCTGATCCCCTGCTGTGTGGATGGCAGTCTCTCCTGCTGTCACCTCAATCAAAAGACAGTAGGCCTCTGCCTACACCCTCCGATTTCCTGGGCTTCAACACAGCCAGTTGTAGTTCGGAAGTGCCGTCCACACGGAAAGAGATACTTGCTCCCGTGTCTCAGTGGGGTTCAGTAACGTCAGCTGATCCCCTGCTGTGTGGATGGTAGTCTCTCCTGCTGTAAACTCATTCAAAATACAGTAGGCCTCTGCCTACACCCTCCTATTTCCTGGGCTTCAACACAGCCAGTTGTAGTTCGGAAGTGCCGTCCACACGGAAAGAGATACTTGCTCCCGTGTCTCAGTGGGGTTCAGTAACGTCAGCTGATCCCCTGCTGTGTGGATGGCAGTCTCTCCTGCTGTAAACTCATTCAAAATACAGTAGGCCTCTGCCTACACCCTCCTATTTCCTGGGCTTCAACACAGCCAGTTGTAGTTCGGAAGTGCCGTCCACACGGAAAGAGATACTTGCTCCCGTGTCTCAGTGGGGTTCAGTAACGTCAGCTGATCCCCTGCTGTGTGGATGGCAGTCTCTCCTGCTGTCACCTCAATCAAAATACAGTAGGCCTCTGCCTACACCCTCCTATTTCCTGGGCTTCAACACAGCCAGTTGTAGTTCGGAAGTGCCGTCCACACGGAAAGAGATACTTGCTTCCGTGTCTCGGTGGGGTTCAGTAACGTCAGCTGATCCCCTGCTGTGTGGATGGCAGTCTCTCCTGCTGTCACCTCAATCAAAAGACAGTAGGCCTCTGCCTACACCCTCCTATTTCCTGGGCTTCAACACAGCCAGTTGTAGTTCGGAAGTGCCGTCCACACGGAAAGAGATACTTGCTCCCGTGTCTCAGTGGGGTTCAGTAACGTCAGCTGATCCCCTGCTGTGTGGATGGCAGTCTCTCCTGCTGTCACCTCAATCAAAAGACAGTAGGCCTCTGCCTACACCCTCCGATTTCCTGGGCTTCAACACAGCCAGTTGTAGTTCGGAAGTGCCGTCCACACGGAAAGAGATACTTGCTCCCGTGTCTCAGTGGGGTTCAGTAACGTCAGCTGATCCCCTGCTGTGTGGATGGCAAAGTCTCCTGCTGCCTACACAGTCGTACCACTACTGATTTTTAACCGTGCTCCAATTAGGCCTGTGGCTCCACTGTCTCTCGTATTTCCCCTGTCCTCCAACCCTTCCAGTTACAGCTCCGAAGTGGCGTCTGCACAATCCACACTTGTTCCTGTGTTACAGGTGTTCAGTCCGGTCAGTTAATCCCCTGATGTGTGTCCGGCAATGTCGCCTGCTCTGTCCACATTCCCATTATAGGAATGTGGACAGAGCAGGCGACATTGCCGGACACACATCAGGGGATTAACTGACCGGACTGAACACCTGTAACACAGGAACAAGTGTGGATTGTGCAGACGCCACTTCGGAGCTGTAACTGGCGGGGTTGGAGGACAGGGGAAATACGAAAATCAGTGAAGCCACAGGCCTAAGTGGAGCTTGGTTCAAATTAGTAGTCTACAACCGATCTTAAAATTTCTTCAATGCAGCCTAAGCCTGCTCCGTGCTTGTCCCTGGGCTTCAACACAGCCAGTTGTTGCTCGGAAGTGCCGTCTTCACAGAGTAAAACACTAGCTCCTGTGTTTGTGGGGTTCAGTAGCGTCAGCTGTTCCCCTGCTGTTTTGATGGCAATCTGTCCTGCTGCCTCCCAATTGACAGCACTTCAGGCCTCAGCCTGCTAAGTGCTTGTCCTGGGCTCCAACATCGCCAGTTGCTGCTCATAACTGACTTTGGCACGGGTACTCCCTCCTGCCCAGCTTGGTTCCAGCCCTGCCTGCTGTTTCAGGGAAGTGTCAATGTCAGTTTGCCACCCCAAGTTGCCATGTCGTGTTGCGGTTGGGTTAGCCGAGGCTAGGGTGCCAGCAGTTTAGGTGCTTCCTATGTGGACTGCGGGTTCTGGTAAGAAAGGTTTGTTCCATAGTGCCAGTAGGACAAGCACCCCCTGTAGGACTGTGTGATTCGGTAACTGCGGCCAGCTTGCTGCATGCCAACTTTGCTTTTCAGGGGTAACTTCTGATACCCCTCCGGGTTCCAGCACCGTCAGCTGGTTCTCATCAGAGCCTTTGGCCTAGGTGCCTCCATCTCGGTATCCGAGTTCCGGCAACGTCTGCTGGTCCTTGGTAGTGCTTTGTAGCACAGGTACCTCCTGCTTAGTAACCGGGTTCCAGCACCGTCAGCTGGTCCTCGGTTGTGCCATTGGCTCTTATTCCTTCTGCTGCCCCTCCGGGTGCCAGCACTGTCAGCTGGTCCTCGCTATTTCCATTTGCTCTTGCAGCTTATGCTACCCCTCCGGGTTCCAGCACCGTCAGCTGGTTCTCGTCAGAGCCTTTGGCCTAGGTGCCTCCATCTCGGTATCCGAGTTCCGGCAACGTCTGCTGGTCCTTGGTAGTGCTTTGTAGCACAGGTACCTCCTGCTTAGTAACCGGGTTCCAGCACCGTCAGCTGGTCCTCGGTTGTGCCATTGGCTCTTATTCCTTCTGCTGCCCCTCCGGGTGCCAGCACTGTCAGCTGGTCCTCGCTATTTCCATTTGCTCTTGCAGCTTATGCTACCCCTCCGGGTTCCAGCACCGTCAGCTGGTTCTCGTCAGAGCCTTTGGCCTAGGTGCCTCCATCTCGGTATCCGAGTTCCGGCAACGTCTGCTGGTCCTTGGTAGTGCTTTGTAGCACAGGTACCTCCTGCTTAGTAACCGGGTTCCAGCACCGTCAGCTGGTCCTCGGTAGTGCCATTGGCTCTTGTTCCTTCTGCTACCCCTCCGGGTGCCAGTACCGTCAGCTGGTTCAAGAGGACAAAGAACAGGAAGACAACCACCAAGATGCAGAACAACAAGAGAGAGAAGACAAAGAAGCATAAAAAAAACAAAGCAGAAGAACATTAAGCATAAGACTAATACTCTGAGCAAATGATATTATCTTATTTATAAGCAGAAGAAGACTAAGCAGTGTATGGGGGTGAGTCCGTTCCTCCTCGTGGTGCCCCTGGAAAAGGCCTGCTGCTGCTGGCCAAACTGAACGCGGACAAATCCTGTTGTAAATCTTTTGTGACAGGCAGAACGGAAGGTGTAAACTTCTAACTTTTCTAGATAACAACTACAGGAATGCCTGACACAAACAAGAATATGATGAAGAAGAATAGGAAGAAGATGAATAAGCTGAATATGTAGAATAATAATTGTTGAATAAAAAGAATATGAAGAATGTAAGAAAAGGAAGAAGAAGAAGAAGAAGAAGAAGAAGAAGAAGAATGTAAAAAAAGGAAGTAGAAGAAGAAGAAGAAGAATGTAAAAAAAGGAATAAGAAGAAGAATGTAAAAAAAGGAAGTAGAAGAAGAAGAAGAAGAAGAATGTAAAAAAAGGAAGTAGAAGAAGAAGAAGAAGAAGAATGTAAAAAAAGGAAGTAGAAGAAGAAGAAGAAGAATGTAAAAAAAGGAAGTAGAAGAAGAAGACATACATGTCTGGCAAAATATAAATGAGGCTAACATAGTCAATATCTTTGTAACTCCTAACATCTTTAAAAAAAAAGTTTAATTCCTGCTATTCCATTTGATTGGGCTAAACCTCTATGGCTTTAATGTCTCCTCCACCTCCCACAATACATTCTACATTATTCTTAGTTGTTTTTCTTCATGTAGAATTAACCTACAAGGAAAGAAAGGGTTTTTTTTAATTCCGATATTTTGGCCCCATTGACTTGCATTGGTTCCCGGTATCGGAATCGGCGATACCGATACTTTTTTTTAAGATCGGCCGATCCATTCCGATCCGATATTTTCAAGTATCGGCTGGTATCGCTCAACTCTATTCATTATTCAATAGAGCCCAATAGCAAAAAGCAGCGTTTTGAATGAACACGCACATTTCTTGGTAGAATCATGCAGGATTGAAATTTTTGATGTTTTTCTACTCCTCTCATGAGTCCAAACAAGACTCCAGAAGGATGAGTTTGCAACTACTTTACTTTAGGAGAAAATTCAAAACATTCATTATTCAATAGAGCCCAATAGCAAAAAGCAGCGTTTTGAATGAACAATCACATTTCTTGGTAGAATCGTGAAGGATTGAAATTTTTGATGTTTTTCTACTTCTCTCAACAGTCCAAACAAGTTTCTAAAAGGATGAGTTTGCAACTACTTTACTTTTGGAGAAAATTCAAAACATTCATTATTCAATAGGGCCCAAAAGCAAAAAGCATCAGTTTGAATGAACACTCACATTTCTTGGTAGAATCATGCAGGGTTAAAATTTTTGACTTTTTCTACTCCTCTCATGAGCCCTAACAAGACTCTAGAAGGATGAGTTTGCAGCTACTTTACTGTTGGAAAAAACATTCATTATTCAATAGGGTCTAATAGCAAAAAGCAGCGTTTTGAATGAACAATCACAGTTCTTTGTAGAATCGTGAAGGATTTAAATTTTTGATGCTTTTCTTCTCCTCTCAACAGCCCAAAAAAGTTTCTAAAAGGATGAGTTTGCAACTACTTTACTCTTGAAGAAAATTCAAAACAATCATTATTCAATACAGCCCAATAGCAAAAAGCAGCGTTTTGAATGAACAATCACATTTCTTGGTAGAATCGTGCAGGATTGAAATTTTTGACGTTTTTCTACTCCTCTCATGAGCCCAAACAAGAATCTAGAAGGATGAGTTTGCAACTAAATTACTTTTGGAGAAAATTCAAAACATTCTTTATTCAATAGGGTCTAATAGCAAAAAGCAGCATTTTGAATGAACACACACATTTCTTGGTAGAATCGTGCAGGATTGAAATTTTTGATGTTTTTCTACTCCTCTCATGAGTCCAAACAAGACTCCAGAAGGATGAGTTTGCAACTACTTTGCTTTTGGAGAAAATTCAAAACATTATTCAATAGAGCCCAATAGCAAAAAGCAGCGTTTTGAATGAACAATCACATTTCTTGGTAGAATCGTGCAGGATTGAAATTTTTGATGTTTTTCTACTTCTCTCAACAGCCCAAACAAGTTTCTAAAAGGATGAGTTTGCAACTACTTTACTTTTGATGAAAATTCAAAACATTCATTGTTCAATAGGGTCTAATAGCAAAAAGCAGCGTTTTGGATGAACAATCACATTTCTTGGTAGAATCGTGCAGGATTGAAATTTTTGATGCTTTTCTAATCCTCTCAACAGCCCAATCAAGTTTCTAAAAGGATGAGTTTGCAACTACTTTACTTTTGGAGAAAATTCAAAACATTCATTGTTCAATAGGGTCTAATAGCAAAAAGCAGCGTTTTGGATGAACAATCACAGTTCCTGGTAGAATCGTGCAGGATTGAAAATTTTGATGTTTTTCTACTCCTCTCATGAGCCCAAACAAGACTCTAGAAGATTGAGTTTGCAACTACTTTACTTTTGGAGAAAATTCAAAACATTCATTATTCAATAGAGCCCAATAGCAAAAAGCAGCGTTTTGAATGAACACTTACATTTCTTGGTAGAATCATGCAGGATTGAAATTTTTGATGTTTTCTACTCCTCTCATGAGTCCAAACAAGACTCTAGAAGGATGAGTTTGCAACTAGTTTTTTTTTTGGAGAAAATTCAAAACTTTCATTATTCATGAGTGTCTAATAGCAAAAAGCAGCGTTTTGAATGAACAATCACAGTTCTTGGTAGAATCGTGCAGGATTGAAATTTTTGATGCTTTTCTACTCCTCTCACCAGCCCAAACAAGTTTCTAAAAGGATGAGTTTGCAAAAACTTAACTTTAGGAGAAAATTCAAAACATTCATTATGCAATAGGGCCCAATAGCAATAAAGCAGCGGTTTGAATGAACACTCACATCTCTAGGTAGAATCGTGCAGGATTTAAATTTTTGATGTTTTTCTGAGTCTCATGAGCCCAAACAAGAATCTAGAAGGATGAGTTTGCAAATACTTTACTTTAGGAGAAAATTCAAAACATTCATTATTCAATAGAGCCCAATAGCAAAAAGCAGCGTTTTGAATGAACAATCATATTTCTTGGTAGAATCGTGCAGGATTGAAATTTTTAATGTTTTGCTACTCCTCTCAACAGCCCAAACAACTTTCTAAAAGGATGAGTTTGCAACTACTTTGCTTTTGGAGAAAATTCAAAACATTCATTATTAGAGTTGAGCGATACCATCCGATACTTCAAAGTATCGTATCGGATGGTATCGGCCGATCTTTAAAAAAAGTATCGGTATCGCCGATTCCGATACCGGAAGTCCCATTCAAGTCTATGGGACTTCCGGTATCGGAATAAGAAAAACCCTTTCCTGCCCTTGTACAGCCTCTCTGGGGTCTGTACGGGCCTTTCGGGGGGCTGTGCCGGCCTGCCAGGGGGTCTGTGCAGGCTCCGGTGGTCTGTGCCGGCCTGCCGGTGGTCTGTGCAGGCTCCGGGGGGCTGTGCCGGCCTGCCGGGGGGCTGTGCCGGCCTGCCGGGGGGCTGTGCCGGCCTGCCAGGGGGTCTGTGCAGGCTCCGGTGGTCTGTGCCGGCCTGCCGGTGGTCTGTGCAGGCTCCGGGGGGCTGTGCCGGCCTGCCGGGGGGCTGTGCCGGCCTGCCGGGGGGCTGTGCCGGCCTGCCGGTGGTCTGTGCAGGCTCCGGGGGTCTGTGCAGGCATCGTCCGATGGGACTACAAGTCCCATCGGGCGATGCCTGCTACCATGACAGTGATTGACACATTAGCCAATGATGGGACAGTAGTAGTCCCATCATCCGGCTAATGTGTTAAATGTAAAAAAAAAAAAAAAAAAAATTACATGCTACATTCATACTACATACTACATACATGCTACATTCATACTACATACTACATACATACTACATATATACTACATGCATGCTACATATATACTACATGCATGCTACATACATACTACATATATACTACATGCATGCTACATACATACTACATATATACTACATGCATGCTACATACATACTACATGCTACATGCATGCTACATACATACTACATACATGCTACATATATACTACATACATACTACATATATACTACATGCATGCTACATATATACTACATGCATGCTACATACATACTACATATATACTACATGCATGCTACATACATACTACATGCTACATGCATGCTACATACATACTACATACATGCTACATATATACTACATACATACTACATATATACTACATGCATGCTACATATATACTACATGCATGCTACATACATACTACATATATACTACATGCATGCTACATACATACTACATGCTACATGCATGCTACATACATACTACATACATGCTACATATATACTACATACATACTACATATATACTACATACATACCACATACATACTACATGCATGCTACATATATACTACATGCTACATACATACTACATATATACTACATGCATGCTACATACATACTACATGCTACATGCATGCTACATACATACTACATACATGCTACATATATACTACATACATACTACATATATACTACATGCATGCTACATATATACTACATACATACTACATATATACTACATGCATGCTACATATATACTACATACATACTACATATATACTACATACATGCTACATATATACTACATGCTACATACATACCACATACATACTACATACATGCTACATATATACTACATGCATGCTACATACATACTACATATATACTACATGCATGCTACATACATACTACATGCTACATGCATGCTACATACATACTACATACATACTACATGCTACATACATACCACATATATACTACATACATACAATACATTCATACAATACATACATAGACATACAGTACATATAACATAGAGTAACATACTTACCAATACTTGTCACATTGTTCCCCGAAGCCATTGTCGTCTACGGAATAAATATTAACATAACAAACCACAAAAATACTCACCCACGATCCGAAGCAGTCCACGAGTGTGTCCCACGACGATCTTGGGTAGAGAACTGCAGCATCAGCTGATGCTGCCGTTCTCTACGGGCTGCAGGAATCCAATGACGGAAGGTAGGTATCCTTCCGCACTGTATTCCTCCGCCACTTAAAAAAAAAAAAGTCCCTAGTCTCACTTTATGCCATTGCTGTGTGGGAATTTCCCACACAGCAATGGCATAAAGTGAGACTAGGGACTTTTTTTTTTTTAAGTGGCGGAGGAATACAATGCGGAAGGATACCTACCTTCCGTCATTGGATTCCTGCAGCCCGTAGAGAACGGCAGCATCATCTGATGCTGCAGTTCTCTACCCAAGATCGTCGTGGGACACACTCGTGGACTGCTTCGGATCGTGGGTGAGTATTTTTGTGGTTTGTTATGTTAATATTTATTCCGGAAAGACAATGGCTTCGGGGAACAATGTGACAAGTATTGGTAAGTATGTTACTCTATGTTATATGTACTGTATGTCTATGTATGTATTGTATGAATGTATTGTATGTATGTAGTATATATGTGGTATGTATGTAGCATGTAGTATGTATGTAGTATGTATGTAGCATGCATGTAGCATGTAGTATGTATGTAGCATGCATGTAGTATATATGTAGTATGTATGTAGCATGCATGTAGTATATATGTAGCATGTATGTAGTATGTATGTGGTATGTATGTAGCATGTAATATATATGTAGCATGTATGTAGTATATATGTAGTATGTATGTAGTATATATGTAGCATGCATGTAGTATATATGTAGTATGTATGTAGTATATATGTAGCATGCATGTAGTATATATGTAGTATGTATGTAGTATATATGTAGCATGTATGTAGTATGTATGTAGCATGCATGTAGCATGTAGTATGTATGTAGCATGCATGTAGTATATATGTAGTATGTATGTAGCATGTAGTATATATGTAGCATGCATGTAGTATGTATGTAGTATGTATGTAGCATGTATGTAGCATGCAGTATGTATGTAGTATGTATGTAGTATATATGTAGTATGTATGTAGCATGCATGTAGTATGTATGTAGCATGTATGTAGTATGTATGTAGTATATATGTAGTATGTATGTAGCATGTAGTATGTATGTAGTATTTTTTTTTTTTTTTTAACATTTAACACATTAGCCGGATGATGGGACTACTACTGTCCCATCATTGGCTAATGTGTCAATCACTGTCATGGTAGCAGGCATCGCCCGATGGGACTTGTAGTCCCATCGGACGATGCTTGCACAGACCCCCGGACATCAGCACAGCCCCCCGGCAGGCCGGCACAGCCCCCCGGCAGGCCGGTACAGACCCCCACAGGGTGCACAGCCCCCCGGCAGGCCGGCACAGCCCCCCGGCAGGCCGGCAGAGACCCCGGGCAGTCCACACAGCCCCCCGGCAGGCCGGCACAGCCCCCCGGCAGGCCGGCAGAGACCCCCGGAAGGCCCGAAATGACGGCGCATCATGATGCGCACACACCGCGCATCATGATGACGTCAGGCCGTCAATCAACTGAACTTCCGATTCCGATGCCGAATTCCGATATTGAAAAAATATCGGAAGTCGGTATCGGAATTCCGATACAGCAAGTATCGGCCGATACCCGATACTTGCGGTATCGGAATGCTCAACACTATTCATTATTCAAAAGGGACCAATAGCAAAAAGCAGCGGTTTGAAAGAACACTGACATTTCTTGGTAGAATCGTGCAGGATTGAAATTTTTGACGTTTTTCTACTCCTCTCATGAGCCCAAACAAGACTATAGAAGGATGAGTTTGCAACTACTTTTGGAGAAAATTCAAAACATTCATTATTCAATAGTGTCTAATAGCAAAAAGCAGCATTTTGAATGAACAATCACAGTTCTTGGTAGAATCGTGCAGGATTAAAATTTTAGATGCTTTTCTACTCCTCTCAACAGCCCAAACAAGTTTCTAAAAGGATGAGATTGCAACTACTTTACTTTTGGAGAAAATTCAAAACATTCATTATTCATGAGGGCCCAATAGCAAAAAGCAGCTGTTTGAATGAACACTCACATTTCTTTGTAGAATCGTGCAGGATTGAAATTTTTGACATTTTTCTACTCCTCTCATGAGTCCAAACAAGACTCTAGAATGAAGAGTTTGCTACTACTTTACTTTTGGAGAAAATTCAAAACATTCATTATTCAATAGAGCCCAATAGCACAAAGCAGAGGTTTGAATGAACACACATTTCTTGGTAGAATCTTGCAGGATTGAAAGTTTTGACGTTTTTCTACTCCTCTCATGAGCCCAAACAAGACTCTAAAACAATGAGTTTGCAACTACTTTACTTTTGGAGAAAATTCAAAACATTCATTATTCAATAGGGTCTAATAGCAAAAAGCAGCGTTTTGAATGAACAGTCACAGTTCTTGGTATAATCGTGCAGGATTAAAATTTTTGATGCTTTTCTACTCCTCTCAACAGCTCAAACAAGTTTCTAAAAGGATGAGTTTGCAACTACTTTACTTTTGGAGAAAATTCAAAACATTCATTATTCAGGAGGGCCCAATAGCAAAAAGCAGCGGTTTGAATGAACACTCACATTTCTTGGTAGAATCGTGCAGGATTGAAATTTTTTACGTTTTTCTACTCCTCTCATGAGCCCAAGCAAGGCTCTAGAATGATGAGTCTGCAACTACTTTACTTTTGGAGAAAATTCAAAACATTCATTATTCAATAGGGTCTAATAGCAAAAAGCAGCGTTTTGAATGAACAATCACAGTTCTTGGTAGAATCGTGCAGGATTAAAATTTTTCATGCTTTTCTACTCCTCTCAACAGCCCAAACAAGTTTCTAAAAGTATGAGTTTGGAACAACTTAACTTTTTGAGAAAATTCAAAACATTCATTATTCAATGGAGCCCAATAGCAAAAAGCAGCGTTTTGAATGAACTATCACATTTCTTGGTAGAATCGTGAAGGATTGAAATTTTTGATGTTTTTCTACTCCTCTCAACAGCCCAAAGAAGTTTCTAAAAGGATGAGTTTGCAACTACTTTACTTTTGGAGAAAATTCAAAACATTCATTATTCAATAGGGCCCAAAAGCAAAAAGCAGCGGTTTGAATGAACACTCACATTTCTTGGTAGAATCATGCAGGATTGAAATTTTTGACATTTTCTACTCCTCTCATGAGCCCAAACAAGGCTCTAGAATGAAGAGTTTGCTACTACTTTACTTTTGGAGAAAATTCAAAACATTAATTATTCAATAGGGTCTAATAGCAAAAAGCAGCGTTTTGAATGAACAATCACAGTTCTTGGTAGAATCGTGCAGGATTGAAATTTCTGTTGCTTTTCTGCTCCTCTCAACAGCCCAAACAAGTTTCTAAAAGTATGAGTTTGGAACAACTTAACTTAAGGAGAAAATTCAAAACATTCATTATGCAATAGGGCCCAATAGCAAAAAGCAGCGGTTTGAATGAACACTCACATCTCTAGGTAGAATCGTGCAGCATTGAAATTGTTGATGTTTTTCTGAGTCTCTTGAGCCCAAACAAGACTCTAGAAGGATGAGTTTGCTACTACTTTACTTTTGTAGAAAATTCAAAACATTCATTATTCAATAGGGCCCAATAGCAAAAAGCAGTGGTTTGAATGAATACTCACATTTCTTTTTGGAATCATGCAGGATTGAAATTTTTGATGTTTTTATACTCGTCTCATGAGCCCAAACAAGACTCTAGAAGGATGAGTTTGCAACTACTTTACTTTTGGAGAAAATTCAAAACATTCATTGTTCAATAGGGTCTAATAGCAAAAAGCAGTGTTTTGAATGAACACTTACATTTCTTGGTAGAATCATGCAGGATTGAAATTTTTGATGTTTTCTACTCCTCTCATGAGTCCAAACAAGACTCTAGAAGGATGAGTTTGCAACTACTTTACTTTTGGAGAAAATTCAAAACATTCATTATTCATGAGTGTCTAATAGCAAAAAGCAGCGTTTTGAATGAACAATCACATTTCTTCGTAGAATCGTGCAGGATTTAAATTTTTGATGCTTTTCTACTCCTCTCAACAACCCAAAAAAGTTTCTAAAAGGATGAGTTTGCAACTACTTTACTATTGAAGAAAATTCAAAACAATCATTATTCAATACAGCCCAATAGCAAAAAGCAGCGTTTTGAATGAACACGCACATTTATTGGTAGAATCATGCAGGATTGAAATTTTTGACGTTTTTCTACTCCTCTCATGAGCCCAAACAAGAGTCTAGAAGGATGAGTTTGCAACTAAATTACTTTTGGAGAAAATTCAAAACATTCATTATTCAATAGGGTCCAATAGCAAAAAGCAGCATTTTGAATGAACACGCACATTTCTTGGTAGAATCGTGCAGGATTGAAATTTTTGATGTTTTTCTACTCCTCTCATGAGTACAAACAAGACTCCAGAAGGATGAGTTTGCAACTACTTTGCTTTTGGAGAAAATTCAAAACATTATTCAATAGAGCCCAATAGCAAAAAGCAGCGTTTTGAATGAACAATCACATTTCTTGGTAGAATCGTGCAGGATTGAAATTTTTGATGTTTTTCTACTTCTCTCAACAGCCCAAACAAGTTTCTAAAAGGATGAGTTTGCAACTACTTTACTTTTGATGAAAATTCAAAACATGCATTGTTCAATAGAGCCCAATAGCAAAAAGCAGCGTTTTGAATGAACAATCACATTTCTTGGTAGAATCGTGAAGGATTGAAATTTTTGATGTTTTTCTACTTCTCTCAACAGTCCAAACAAGTTTCTAAATGGATGAGTTTGCAACTACTTTACATTTGGAGAAAATTCAAAACATTCATTATTCAATAGGGCCCAAAAGCAAAAAGCAGCAGTTTGAATGAACACTCACATTTCTTGGTAGAATCATGCATGGTTGAAATTTTTGACTTTTTCTACTCCTCTCATGAGCCCTAACAATACTCTAGAAGGATGAGTTTGCAGCTACTTTACTGTTGGAAAAAATTCAAAACATTCATTATTCAAAAGGGTCTAATAGCAAAAAGCAACGTTTTGAATGAACAATCACAGTTCTTTGTAGAATCGTGATGGATTTAAATTTTTGATGCTTTTCTACTCCTCTCAACAGCCCAAAAAAGTTTCTAAAAGGATGAGTTTGCAACTACTTTACTCTTGAAGAAAATTCAAAACAATCATTATTCAATACAGCCCAATAGCAAAAAGCAGCATTTTGGATGAACAATCACATTTCTTGGTAGAATCGTGCAGGATTGAAATTTTTGACGTTTTTCTACTCCTCTCATGAGCACAAACAAGAGTCTAGAAGGATGAGTTTGCAACTAAATTACTTTTGGAGAAAATTCAAAACATTCATTATTCAATAGGGTCCAATAGCAAAAAGCAGCATTTTGAATGAACAATCACATTTCTTGGTAGAATCGTGCAGGATTGAAATTTTTGATGTTTTTCTATTCCTCTCATGAGCCCAAACAAGACTCCAGAAGGATGAGTTTGCAACTACTTTAGTTTTGGAGAAAATTCAAAACATTCATTATTCATTAGGGTCTAATAACAAAAAGCAGCGTTTTGAATGAACAATCACAGTTCTTGGTAGAATCGTGCAGGATTGAAATTTTTGATGTTTTTCTACTCCTCTCATGAGTCCAAACAAGACTCCAGAAGGATGAGTTTGCAACTACTTTGCTTTTGGAGAAAATTCAAAACATTATTCAATAGAGCCCAATAGCAAAAAGCAGCATTTTTAATGAACACGCACATTTCTTGGTAGAATCGTGCAGGATTGAAATTTTTGATGTTTTTCTATTCCTCTCATGAGTCCAAACAAGACTCCAGAAGGATGAGTTTGCAACTACTTTAGTTTTGGAGAAAATTCAAAACATTCATTATTCATTAGGGTCTAATAACAAAAAGCAGCGTTTTGAATGAACAATCACAGTTCTTGGTAGAATCGTGCAGGATTGAAATTTTTGATGTTTTTCTACTTCTCTCAACAGCCCAAACAAGTTTCTAAAAGGATGAGTTTGCAACTACTTTACTTTTGATGAAAATTCAAAACATTCATTGTTCAATAGGGTCTAATAGCAAAAAGCAGCGTTTTGGATGAACAATCACATTTCTTGGTAGAATCGTGCAGGATTGAAATTTTTGATGCTTTTCTAATCCTCTCAACAGCCCAATCAAGTTTCTAAAAGGATGAGTTTGCAACTACTTTACTTTTGGAGAAAATTCAAAACATGCATTGTTCAATAGGGTCTAATAGCAAAAAGCAGCGTTTTGGATGAACAATCACAGTTCCTGGTAGAATCGTGCAGGATTGAAATTTTTGATGTTTTTCTACTCCTCTCATGAGCCCAAACAAGACTCTAGAAGGATGAGTTTGCAACTACTTTACTTTTGGAGAAAATTCAAAACATTCATTATTCAATAGAGCCCAATAGCAAAAAGCAGCGTTTTGAATGAACACTTACATTACTTGGTAGAATCATGCAGGATTGAAATTTTTGATGTTTTCTACTCCTCTCATGAGTCCAAACAAGACTCTAGAAGGATGAGTTTGCAACTACTTTTCTTTTGGAGAAAATTTAAAACATTCATTATTCATGAGTATCTAATAGCAAAAAGCAGCGTTTTGAATGAACAATCACAGTTCTTGGTAGAATCGTGCAGGATTGAAATTTTTGATGCTTTTCTACTCCTCTCAACAGCCCAAACAAGCTTCTAAAAGGATGAGTTTGCAACTACTTTACTTTTGGAGAAAATTCAAAACATTCATTATGCAATAGGGTCCAATAGCAAAAAGCAGCGTTTTGAATGAACACTTACATTTCTTGGTAGAATCATGCAGGATTGAAATTTTTGATGTTTTTCTACTCCTCTCATGAGTCCAAACAAGACTCCAGAAGGATGAGTTTGCAACTTCTTTGCTTTTGGAGAAAATTCAAAACATTATTCAATAGAGCCCAATAGCAAAAAGCAGCGTTTTGAATGAACAATCATATTTCTTGGTAGAATCGTGCAGGATTGAAATTTTTAATGTTTTGCTACTCCTCTCAACAGCCCAAACAACTTTCTAAAAGGATGAGTTTGCAACTACTTTGCTTTTGGAGAAAATTCAAAACATTCATTATTCAAAAGGGACCAATAGCAAAAAGCAGCGGTTTGAATGAACACTGACATTTCTTGGTAGAGTCGTGAAGGATTGAAATTTTTAATGTTTTGCTACTCCTCTCAACAGCCCAAACAACTTTCTAAAAGGATGAGTTTGCAACTACTTTGCTTTTGGAGAAAATTCAAAACATTCATTATTCAAAAGGGACCAATAGCAAAAAGCAGCGGTTTGAATGAACACTGACATTTCTTGGTAGAATCATGCAGGATTGAAATTTTTGACGTTTTTCTACTCCTCTCATGAGCCTAAACAAGACTTTAGAAGGATGAGTTTGCAACTACTTTACTTTTGGAGAAAATTCAAAACATTCATTATTCAATAGTGTCTAATAGCAAAAAGCAGCGTTTTGAATGAACAATCACAGTTCTTGGTAGAATCGTGCAGGATTAAAATTTTAGATGCTTTTCTACTCCTCTCAACAGCCCAAACAAGCTTCTAAAAGGATGAGTTTGCAACTACTTTACTTTTGGAGAAAATTCAAAACATTCATTATTTATGAGTGCCCAATAGCAAAAAGCAGCTGTTTCAATGAACACTCACATTTCTTGGTAGAATCGTGCAGGACTGAAATTTTTTACGTTTTTCTACTCCTCTCATGAGCCCAAACAAGACTCTAGAATGATGAGTTTGCAACTACTTTACTTTTGTAGCAAATTCAAAACATTCATTATTCAATAGAGCCCTATAGCAAAAAGCAGCGTTTTGAATGAACAGTCACAATTCTTTGTAGAATCGTGCAGGATTGAAATTTTTGACATTTTTCTACACCTCTCATGAGCCCAAACAAGACTCTAGAATGAAGAGTTTGCTACTACTTTACTTTTGGAGAAAATTCAAAACATTCATTATTCAATAGGGTCTAATAGCAAAAAGCAGCGTTTTGAATGAACAATCACAGATCTTGGTAGAATCGTGCAGGATTGAAATTTCTGATGCTTTTCTGCTCCTCTCAACAGCCCAAACAAGTTTCTAAAAGTATGAGTTTGGAACAACTTAACTTATGGAGAAAATTCAAAACATTCATTATGCAATAGGGCCCAATAGCAAAAAGCAGCGGTTTGAATGAACACTCACATCTTTAGGTAGAATCGTGCAGCATTGAAATTGTTTATGTTTTTCTGAGTCTCATGAGCCCAAACAAGACTCTAGAAGGATGAGTTTGCTGCTACTTTACTTTTGTAGAAAATTCAAAACATTCATTATTCAATAGGGCCCAATAGCAATAAGCAGCGGTTTGAATGAATACTCACATTTCTTTTTGGAATCATGCAGGATTGAAATTTTTGACGTTTTTCTACTCGTCTCATGAGCCCAAACAAGACTCTAGAATGATGAGTTTGCAACTACTTTACTTTTGGAGAAAATTCAAAACATTCATTATTCAATAGTGCCCAATAGCAAAAAGCAGCGGTTTGAATGAACACTCCCATCTCTTGGTAGGATCTTTCAGGATTCAAATTTTTGATTTTTTTTTTACTCCTCTCATGAGCCCAAACAAGACTTTAAAAGGATGAGCTTGCATCTACTTTACTTTTGGAAAAAATTCAAAACATTCATTATTCAATAGAGCCCAATAGCACAAAGCAGAGGTTTGAATGAACACTCACATTTCTTGGTAGAATCTTGCAGGATTGAAAGTTTTGACGTTTTTCTACTCCTATCATGAGCCCAAACAAGACTCTAAAACGATGAGTTTACAACTACTTTACTTTTGGAGAAAATTCAAAACATTCATTATTCAATAGAGCCCAATAGCAAAAAGCAGTGTTTTGAATGAACAATCACATTTCTTGGTAGAATCGTGAAGGATTGAAATTTTTGATGCTTTTCTACTCCTCTCAACAGCCCAAACAAGTTTCTAAAAGGATGAGTTTGGAACAACTTAACTTTAGGAGAAAATTCAAAACATTCATTATGCAATAGGGCCCAATAGCAAAAAGCAGCGGATTGAATGAACACTCACATCTCTAGGTAGAATTGTGCAGGATTTTAATTTTTGATGTTTTTCTGAGTCTCATGAGCCCAAACAAGACTCTAGAAGGATGAGTTTGCAACTACTTTACTTTTGGAGAAAATTCAAAACATTCATTATTCAATAGAGCCCAATAGCAAAAAGCAGCATTTTGAATGAACAATCACATTTCTTGGTAGAATCGTGAAGGATTGAAATTTTTGATGTTTTTCTACTTCTCTCAACAGTCCAAACAAGTTTCTAAAAGGATGAGTTTGCAACTACTTTACTTTTGGAGAAAATTCAAAACATTCATTATTCAATAGGGCCCAAAAGCAAAAAGCAGCAGTTTGAATGAACACTCACATTTCTTGGTAGAATCATGCAGGGTTGAAATTTTTGACTTTTTCTACTCCTCTCATGAGCCCTAACAAGACTCTAGAAGGATGAGTTTGCAGCTACTTTACTGTTGGAAAAAATTCAAAACATTCATTATTCAATAGGGTCTAATAGCAAAAAGCAGCGTTTTGAATGAACACTCACATTTCTTTGTAGAATCGTGCAGGATTGAAATTTTTGACATTTTTCTACTCCTCTCATGAGCCCAAACAAGAATCTAGAATGAATAGTTTGCTACTACTTTACTTTTGGAGAAAATTCAAAACATTCATTATTCAATAGGGTCTAATAGCAAAAAGCAGCGTTTTGAATGAACAATCACAGTTCTTGGTAGAATCGTGCAGGAATGAAATTTCTGATGCTTTTCTGCTCCGCTCAACAGCCCAAACAAGTTTCTAAAAGGATGAGTTTGAAACTACTTAACTTTTGGAGTAAATTCAAAACATTCATTATTCAATAGTGCCCAATAGCAAAAAGCAGCGGTTTGAATGAACCCTCACATTTCTTGGTAGAATCGTGCAAGATTGAAATTTTTCATGTTTTTCTACTCCTCTCATGAGCCCAAACAAGACTCTAGAAGGATGAATTTGCAACTACTTTGCTTTTGGAGAAAATTCAAAACATTACTCAATAGAGCCCAATAGCAAAAAGCAGCGTTTTGAATGAACAATCACATTTCTTCGTAGAATCGTGCAGGGTTGAAATTTTTGATGTTTTTCTACTTCACTCAACAGCCCAAACAAGTTTCTAAAAGGATGAGTTTGCAACTACTTTACATTTGGAGAAAATTCTAAACATTCATTGTTCAATAGGGTCTAATAGCAAAAAGCAGCGTTTTGGATGAACAATCACATTTCTTGGTAAAATCGTGCATGATTTAAATTTTTAATGCTTTTCTAATCCTCTCATGAGCCCAAGCAAGACTCTAGAAGGATGTTTGCAACTACTTTACTTTTGGAGAAAATTCAAAACATTCATTATTCAATAGAGCCCAATAGCAAAAAGCAGCGTTTTGAATGAACACTTACATTTCTTGGTAGAATCATGCAGGATTGAAATTTTTTATGTTTTCTACTCCTCTCATGAGTCCAAACAAGACTCTAGAAGGATGAGTTTGCAACTACTTTACTTTTGGAGAAAATTCAAAACATTCATTATTCATGAGTGTCTAATAGCAAAAAGCAGCGTTTTGAATGAACACGCACATTTCTTGGTAGAATCATGCAGGATTGAAATTTTTGATGCTTTTCTACTCCTCTCAACAGCTCAAACAAGTTTCTAAAAGGATGAGTTTGCAACTACTTTACCTTTGGAGAAAATTCAAAACATTCATTATTCAATAGGGCCCAAAAGCAAAAAGCATCAGTTTGAATGAACACTCACATTTCTTGGTAGAATCATGCAGGGTTGAAATTTTTGACTTTTTCTACTCCTCTCATGAGCCCTATCAAGACTCTAGAAGGATGAGTTTGCAGCTACTTTACTGTTGGAAAAAATTCAAAACATTCATTATTCAATAGGGTCTAATAGCAAAAAGCAGTGTTTTGAATGAACAATCACAGTTCTTTGTAGAATCGTGAAGGATTTAAATTTTTGATGCTTTTCTTCTCCTCTCAACAGCCCAAAAAAGTTTCTAAAAGGATGAGTTTGCAACTACTTTACTCTTGAAGAAAATTCAAAACAATCATTATTCAATACAGCCCAATAGCAAAAAGCAGCGTTTTGAATGAACAATCACATTTCTTGGTAGAATCGTGCAGGATTGAAATTTTTGACGTTTTTCTACTCCTCTCATGAGCCCAAACAAGAATCTAGAAGGATGAGTTTGCAACTAAATTACTTTTGGAGAAAATTCAAAACATTCTTTATTCAATAGGGTCTAATAGCAAAAAGCAGCATTTTGAATGAACACACACATTTCTTGGTAGAATCGTGCAGGATTGAAATTTTTGATGTTTTTCTACTCCTCTCATGAGTCCAAACAAGACTCCAGAAGGATGAGTTTGCAACTACTTTGCTTTTGGAGAAAATTCAAAACATTATTCAATAGAGCCCAATAGCAAAAAGCAGCGTTTTGAATGAACAATCACATTTCTTGGTAGAATCGTGCAGGATTGAAATTTTTGATGTTTTTCTACTTCTCTCAACAGCCCAAACAAGTTTCTAAAAGGATGAGTTTGCAACTACTTTACTTTTGATGAAAATTCAAAACATTCATTGTTCAATAGGGTCTAATAGCAAAAAGCAGCGTTTTGGATGAACAATCACATTTCTTGGTAGAATCGTGCAGGATTGAAATTTTTGATGCTTTTCTAATCCTCTCAACAGCCCAATCAAGTTTCTAAAAGGATGAGTTTGCAACTACTTTACTTTTGGAGAAAATTCAAAACATTCATTGTTCAATAGGGTCTAATAGCAAAAAGCAGCGTTTTGGATGAACAATCACAGTTCCTGGTAGAATCGTGCAGGATTGAAAATTTTGATGTTTTTCTACTCCTCTCATGAGCCCAAACAAGACTCTAGAAGATTGAGTTTGCAACTACTTTACTTTTGGAGAAAATTCAAAACATTCATTATTCAATAGAGCCCAATAGCAAAAAGCAGCGTTTTGAATGAACACTTACATTTCTTGGTAGAATCATGCAGGATTGAAATTTTTGATGTTTTCTACTCCTCTCATGAGTCCAAACAAGACTCTAGAAGGATGAGTTTGCAACTACTTTTCTTTTGGAGAAAATTCAAAACTTTCATTATTCATGAGTGTCTAATAGCAAAAAGCAGCGTTTTGAATGAACAATCACAGTTCTTGGTAGAATCGTGCAGGATTGAAATTTTTGATGCTTTTCTACTCCTCTCAACAGCCCAAACAAGTTTCTAAAAGGATGAGTTTGCAAAAACTTAACTTTAGGAGAAAATTCAAAACATTCATTATGCAATAGGGCCCAATAGCAAAAAGCAGCGGTTTGAATGAACACTCACATCTCTAGGTAGAATCGTGCAGGATTTAAATTTTTGATGTTTTTCTGAGTCTCATGAGCCCAAACAAGAATCTAGAAGGATGAGTTTGCAAATACTTTACTTTAGGAGAAAATTCAAAACATTCATTATTCAATAGAGCCCAATAGCAAAAAGCAGCGTTTTGAATGAACAATCATATTTCTTGGTAGAATCGTGCAGGATTGAAATTTTTAATGTTTTGCTACTCCTCTCAACAGCCCAAACAACTTTCTAAAAGGAAGAGTTTGCAACTACTTTGCTTTTGGAGAAAATTCTAAACATTCATTATTCAAAAGGGACCAATAGCAAAAAGCAGCGGTTTGAAAGAACACTGACATTTCTTGGTAGAATCGTGCAGGATTGAAATTTTTGACGTTTTTCTACTCCTCTCATGAGCCCAAACAAGACTTTAGAAGGATGAGTTTGCAACTACTTTTGGAGAAAATTCAAAACATTCATTATTCAATAGTGTCTAATAGCAAAAAGCAGCATTTTGAATGAACAATCACAGTTCTTGGTAGAATCGTGCAGGATTAAAATTTTAGATGCTTTTCTACTCCTCTCAACAGCCCAAACAAGTTTCTAAGAGGATGAGTTTGCAACTACTTTACTTTTGGAGAAAATTCAAAACATTCATTATTCATGAGGGCCCAATAGCAAAAAGCAGCTGTTTGAATGAACACTCACATTTCTTTGTAGAATCGTGCAGGATTGAAATTTTTGACATTTTTCTACTCCTCTCATGAGCCCAAACAAGACTCTAGAATGAAGAGTTTGCTACTACTTTAATTTTGGAGAAAATTCAAAACATTCATTATTCAATAGAGCCCAATAGCACAAAGCAGAGGTTTGAATGAACACACATTTCTTGGTAGAATCTTGCAGGATTGAAAGTTTTGACGTCTTTCTACTCCTCTCATGAGCCCAAACAAGACTCTAAAACGATGAGTTTGCAACTACTTTACTTTTGGAGAAAATTCAAAACATTCATTATTCAATAGGGTCTAATAGCAAAAAGCAGCGTTTTGAATGAACAGTCACAGTTCTTGGTATAATCGTGCAGGATTAAAATTTTTGATGCTTTTCTACTCCTCTCAACAGCTCAAACCAGTTTCTAAAAGGATGAGTTTGCAACTACTTTACTTTTGGAGAAAATTCAAAACATTCATTATTCAGGAGGGCCCAATAGCAAAAAGCAACGGTTTGAATGAACACTCACATTTCTTGGTAGAATCGTGCAGGATTGAAATTTTTTACGTTTTTCTACTCCTCTCATGAGCCCAAGCAAGGCCCTAGAATGATGAGTTTGCAACTACTTTACTTTTGGAGAAAATTCAAAACATTCATTATTCAATAGAGCCCTATAGCAAAAAGCAGCGTTTTGAATGAACACTCACATTTCTTTGTAGAATCGTGCAGGATTGAAATTTTTGACATTTTTCTACTCCTCTCATGAGCCCAAACAAGACTCTAGAATGAAGAGTTTGCTACTACTTTACTTTTGGAGAAAATTCAAAACATTCATTATTCAATAGAGCACAATAGCACAAAGCAGAGGTTTGAATGAACACTCACATTTCTTGGTAGAATCTTGCAGGATTGAAAGTTTTGACGTTTTTCTACTCCTCTCATGAGCCCAAACAAGATCCTAAAATGATGAGTTTGCAACTACCTTACTTTTGGAGAAAATTCAAAACATTCATTATTCAATAGGGTCTAATAGCAAAAAGCAGCGTTTTGAATGAACAGTCACAGTTCTTGGTATAATCGTGCAGGATTAAAATTTTTGATGCTTTTCTACTCCTCTCAACAGCTCAAACCAGTTTCTAAAAGGATGAGTTTGCAACTACTTTACTTTTGGAGAAAATTCAAAACATTCATTATTCAGGAGGGCCCAATAGCAAAAAGCAGCGGTTTGAATGAACACTCACATTTCTTGGTAGAATCGTGCAGGATTGAAATTTTTTACGTTTTTCTACTCCTCTCATGAGCCCAAGCAAGGCTCTAGAATGATGAGTCTGCAACTATTTTACTTTTGGAGAAAATTCAAAACATTCATTATTCAATAGGGTCTAATAGCAAAAAGCAGCGTTTTGAATGAACAATCACAGTTCTTGGTAGAATCGTGCAGGATTAAAATTTTTCATGCTTTTCTACTCCTCTCAACAGCCCAAACAAGTTTCCAAAAGTATGAGTTTGGAACAACTTAACTTATGGAGAAAATTCAAAACATTCATTATGCAATAGGGCCCAATAGCAAAAAGCAGCGGTTTGAATGAACACTCACATCTCTAGGTAGAATCGTGCAGGATTGAAATTTTTGATGTTTTTCTGAGTCTCATGAGCCCAAACAAGACTCTAGAAGGATGAGTTTGCAACTACTTTACTTTTGTAGAAAATTCAAAACATTCATTATTCAATAGAGCCCAATAGCAAAAAGCAGCGTTTTGAATGAGCACTCACATTTCTTGGTAGAATCATGCAGGAATGAAATTTTTGACATTTTTTACTCCTCTCATAAGCCCAAAAAAGACTCTAGAAGGACGAGTTTGCAACTACTTTACTTTTAGAGACAATTCAAAATATTCATTATTCAATAGGGTCTAATAGCAAAAAGCAGCGTTTTGAATAAACAATCACAGTTCTTGGTAGAATCACGCAGGATTAAAATTTTTGATGCTTTTCTACTCCTCTCATGAGCCCAAACAAGACTCTAGAAGGATGAGTTTGCAGCTACTTTACTTTTGGAGAAAATTCAAAACATTCATTATTCAATAGGGTCTAATAGCAAAAAGCAGCGTTTTGAATGAACAATCACATTTCTTGGTAGAATCGTGCAGGATTGAAATTTTGACGTTTTTCTACTCCTCTCATGAGCCCAAACAAGAATCTAGAAGGATGATTTGCAACTACTTTACTTTTGGAGAAAATTCAAAACATTCATTACTCAATATGGTCTAATAGCAAAAAGCAGCGCTTTGAATGAACAATCACAGTTCATGGTAGAATCGTGCAGGATTGAAATTTTTTATGCTTTTCTACTCCTCTCAACAGCCCAAACAAGTTTCTAAAACGATGAGTTTGGAACAACTTAACTTTTTGAGAAAATTCAAAACATTCATTATTCAATGGAGCCCAATAGCAAAAAGCAGCGTTTTGAATGAACTATCACATTTCTTGGTAGAATCGTGAAGGATTGAAATTTTTGATGTTTTTCTACTCCTCTCAACAGCCCAAAGAAGTTTCTAAAAGGATGAGTTTGCAACTACTTTACTTTTGGAGAAAATTCAAAACATTCATTATTCAATAGGGCCCAAAAGCAAAAAGCAGCGGTTTGAATGAACACTCACATTTCTTGGTAGAATCATGCAGGATTGAAATTTTTGACGTTTTCTACTCCTCTCATGAGCCCAAACAAGGCTCTAGAATGAAGAGTTTGCTACTACTTTACTTTTGGAGAAAATTCAAAACATTCATTATTCAATAGGGTCTAATAGCAAAAAGCAGCGTTTTGAATGAACAATCACAGCTCTTGGTAGAATCGTGCAGGATTGAAATTTCTGTTGCTTTTCTGCTCCTCTCAACAGCCCAAACAAGTTTCTAAAAGTATGAGTTTGGAACAACTTAACTTATGGAGAAAATTCAAAACATTCATTATGCAATAGGGCCCAATAGCAAAAAGCAGCGGTTTGAATGAACACTCACATCTCTAGGTAGAATCGTGCAGCATTGAAATTGTTGATGTTTTTCTGAGTCTCTTGAGCCCAAACAAGACTCTAGAAGGATGAGTTTGCTACTACTTTACTTTTGTAGAAAATTCAAAACATTCATTATTCAATAGGGCCCAATAGCAAAAAGCAGCGGTTTGAATGAATACTCACATTTCTTTTTGGAATCATGCAGGATTGAAATTTTTGATGTTTTTATACTCGTCTCATGAGCCCAAACAAGACTCTAGAAGGATGAGTTTGCAACTACTTTACTTTTGGAGAAAATTCAAAACATTCATTGTTCAATAGGGTCTAATAGCAAAAAGCAGTGTTTTGAATGAACACTTACATTTCTTGGTAGAATCATGCAGGATTGAAATTTTTGATGTTTTCTACTCCTCTCATGAGTCCAAACAAGACTCTAGAAGGATGAGTTTGCAACTACTTTACTTTTGGAGAAAATTCAAAACATTCATTATTCATGAGTGTCTAATAGCAAAAAGCAGCGTTTTGAATGAACAATCACATTTCTTCGTAGAATCGTGCAGGATTTAAATTTTTGATGCTTTTCTACTCCTCTCAACAGCCCAAAAAAGTTTCTAAAAGGATGAGTTTGCAACTACTTTACTATTGAAGAAAATTCAAAACAATCATTATTCAATACAGCCCAATAGCAAAAAGCAGCGTTTTGAATGAACACGCACATTTATTGGTAGAATCATGCAGGATTGAAATTTTTGATGTTTTTCTACTCCTCTCATGAGTCCAAACAAGAGTCTAGAAGGATGAGTTTGCAACTAAATTACTTTTGGAGAAAATTCAAAACATTCATTATTCAAAAGGGTCTAATAGCAAAAAGCAGCGTTTTGAATGAACAATCACATTTCTTGGTAGAATCGTGCAGGATTGAAATTTTTGACGTTTTTCTACTCCTCTCCTGAGCCCAAACAAGAGTCTAGAAGGATGAGTTTGCAACTAAATTACTTTTGGAGAAAATTCAAAACATTCATTATTCAATAGGGTCCAATAGCAAAAAGCAGCATTTTGAATGAACACGCACATTTCTTGGTAGAATCGTGCAGGATTGAAATTTTTGATGTTTTTCTACTCCTCTCATGAGTCCAAACAAGACTCCAGAAGGATGAGTTTGCAACTACTTTGCTTTTGGAGAAAATTCAAAACATTATTCAATAGAGCCCAATAGCAAAAAGCAGCGTTTTGAATGAACAATCACATTTCTTGGTAGAATCGTGCAGGATTGAAATTTTTGATGTTTTTCTACTTCTCTCAACAGCCCAAACAAGTTTCTAAAAGGATGAGTTTGCAACTACTTTACTTTTGATGAAAATTCAAAACATTCATTGTTCAATAGAGCCCAATAGCAAAAAGCAGCGTTTTGAATGAACAATCACATTTCTTGGTAGAATCGTGAAGGATTGAAATTTTTGATGTTTTTCTACTTCTCTCAACAGTCCAAACAAGTTTCTAAATGGATGAGTTTGCAACTACTTTACTTTTGGAGAAAATTCAAAACATTCATTATTCAATAGGGCCCAAAAGCAAAAAGCAGCAGTTTGAATGAACACTCACTTTTCTTGGTAGAATCATGCAGGGTTGAAATTTTTGACTTTTTCTACTCCTCTCATGAGCCCTAACAATACTCTAGAAGGATGAGTTTGCAGCTACTTTACTGTTGGAAAAAATTCAAAACATTCATTATTCAAAAGGGTCTAATAGCAAAAAGCAACGTTTTGAATGAACAATCACAGTTCTTTGTAGAATCGTGATGGATTTAAATTTTTGATGCTTTTCTACTCCTCTAAACAGCCCAAAAAAGTTTCTAAAAGGATGAGTTTGCAACGACTTTACTCTTGAAGAAAATTCAAAACAATCATTATTCAATACAGCCCAATAGCAAAAAGCAGCATTTTGAATGAACAATCACATTTCTTGGTAGAATCGTGCAGGATTGAAATTTTTGACGTTTTTCTACTCCTCTCATGAGCACAAACAAGAGTCTAGAAGGATGAGTTTGCAACTAAATTACTTTTGGAGAAAATTCAAAACATTCATTATTCAATAGGGTCCAATAGCAAAAAGCAGCATTTTGAATGAACATGCACATTTCTTGGTAGAATCTTGCAGGTTTGAAATTTTTGATGTTTTTCTATTCCTCTCATGAGTCCAAACAAGACTCCAGAAGGATGAGTTTGCAACTACTTTAGTTTTGGAGAAAATTCAAAACATTCATTATTCATTAGGGTCTAATAACAAAAAGCAGCGTTTTGAATGAACAATCACAGTTCTTGGTAGAATCGTGCAGGATTGAAATTTTTGATGTTTTTCTACTCCTCTCATGAGTCCAAACAAGACTCCAGAAGGATGAGTTTGCAACTACTTTGCTTTTGGAGAAAATTCAAAACATTATTCAATAGAGCCCAATAGCAAAAAGCAGCGTTTTGAATGAACAATCACATTTCTTGGTAGAATCGTGCAGGATTGAAATTTTTGATGTTTTTCTACTTCTCTCAACAGCCCAAACAAGTTTCTAAAAGGATGAGTTTGCAACTACTTTACTTTTGATGAAAATTCAAAACATTCATTGTTCAATAGGGTCTAATAGCAAAAAGCAGCGTTTTGGATGAACAATCACATTTCTTGGTAGAATCGTGCAGGATTGAAATTTTTGATGCTTTTCTAATCCTCTCAACAGCCCAATCAAGTTTCTAAAAGGATGAGTTTGCAACTACTTTACTTTTGGAGAAAATTCAAAACATGCATTGTTCAATAGGGTCTAATAGCAAAAAGCAGCGTTTTGGATGAACACTTACATTTCTTGGTAGAATCATGCAGGATTGAAATTTTTGATGTTTTCTACTCCTCTCATGAGTCCAAACAAGACTCTAGAAGGATGAGTTTGCAACTACTTTTCTTTTGGAGAAAATTTAAAACATTCATTATTCATGAGTATCTAATAGCAAAAAGCAGCGTTTTGAATGAACAATCACAGTTCTTGGTAGAATCGTGCAGGATTGAAATTTTTGATGCTTTTCTACTCCTCTCAACAGCCCAAACAAGTTTCTAAAAGGATGAGTTTGGAACAACTTAACTTTAGGAGAAAATTCAAAACATTCATTATGCAATAGGGTCCAATAGCAAAAAGCAGTGTTTTGAATGAACACTTACATTTCTTGGTAGAATCATGCAGGATTGAACTTTTTGATGTTTTTCTACTCCTCTCATGAGTCCAAACAAGACTCCAGAAGGATGAGTTTGCAACTACTTTGCTTTTGGAGAAAATTCAAAACATTATTCAATAGAGCCCAATAGCAAAAAGCAGCGTTTTGAATGAACAATCATATTTCTTGGTAGAATCGTGCAGGATTGAAATTTTTAATGTTTTGCTACTCCTCTCAACAGCCCAAACAACTTTCTAAAAGGATGAGTTTGCAACTACTTTGCTTTTGGAGAAAATTCAAAACATTCATTATTCAAAAGGGACCAATAGCAAAAAGCAGCGGTTTGAATGAACACTGACATTTCTTGGTAGAGTCGTGCAGGATTGAAATTTTTAATGTTTTGCTACTCCTCTCAACAGCCCAAACAACTTTCTAAAAGGATGAGTTTGCAACTACTTTGCTTTTGGAGAAAATTCAAAACATTCATTATTCAAAAGGGACCAATAGCAAAAAGCAGCGGTTTGAATGAACACTGACATTTCTTGGTAGAATCGTGCAGGATTGAAATTTTTTACGTTTTTCTACTCCTCTCATGAGCCCAAACAAGACTCTAGAAGGATGAGTTTGCAACTACTTTGCTTTTGGAGAAAATTCAAAACATTCATTATTTATGAGTGCCCAATAGCAAAAAGCAGCTGTTTCAATGAACACTCACATTTCTTGGTAGAATCGTGCAGGATTGAAATTTTTTACGTTTTTCTACTCCTCTCATGAGCCCAAACAAGACTCTAGAAGGATGAGTTTGCAACTACTTTACTTTTGTAGCAAATTCAAAACATTCATTATTCAATAGAGCCCTATAGCAAAAAGCAGCGTTTTGAATGAACAGTCACAATTCTTTGTAGAATCGTGCAGGATTGAAAGTTTTGACGTTTTTCTACTCCTCTCATGAGCCCAAACAAGACTCTAAAACGATGAGTTTACAACTACTTTACTTTTGGAGAAAATTCAAAACATTCATTATTCAATAGGGTCTAATAGCAAAAAGCAGCATTTTGAATGAACAGTCACAGTTCTTGGTATAATCGTGCAGAATTAAAATTTTTGATGCTTTTCTACTCCTCTCAACAGCTCAAACAAGTTTCTAAAAGGATGAGTTTGCAACTACTTTACTTTTGGAGAAAATTCAAAACATTCATTATTCAGGAGGGCCCAATAGCAAAAAGCAGCGGTTTGAATGAACACTCACATTTCTTGGTAGAATCGTGCAGGATTGAAATTTTTTACATATTTCTACTCCTCTCATGAGCCCAAACAAGACTCTAAAACAATGAGTTTACAACTACTTTACTTTTGGAGAAAATTCAAAACATTCATTATTCAATAGGGTCTAATAGCAAAAAGCATCGTTTTGAATGAACAGTCACAGTTCTTGGTATAATCGTGCAGGATTAAAATTTTTGATGCTTTTCTACTCCTCTCAACAGCTCAAACAAGTTTCTAAAAGGATGAGTTTGCAACTACTTTACTTTTGGAGAAAATTCACAACATTCATTATTCAGGAGGGCCCTATAGCAAAAAGCAGCGGTTTGAATGAACACTCACATTTCTTGGTAGAATCGTGCAGGATTGAAATTTTTTACGTTTTTCTACTCCTCTCATGAGCCCAAGCAAGACTCTAGAATGATGAGATTGCAACTACTTTACTTTTGGAGAAAATTCAAAACATTCATTATTCAATAGGGTCTAATAGCAAAAAGCAGCGTTTTGAATGAACAATCACAGTTCTTGGTAGAATCGTGCAGGATTAAAATTTTTGATGCTTTTCTACTCCTCTCAACAGCCCAAACAAGTTTCTAAAAGTATGAGTTTGGAACAACTTAACTTATGGAGAAAATTCAAAACATTCATTATGCAATAGGCCCAATAGCAAAAAGCAGCGGTTTGAATGAACACTCACATCTCTAGGTAGAATCGTGCAGGATTGAAATTTTTGATGATTTTCTGAGTCTCATGAGCCCAAACAAGACTCTAGAAGGATGAGTTTGCAACTACTTTACTTTTGTAGAAAATTCAAAACATTTATTATTCAATAGAGCCCAATAGCAAAAAGCAGCGTTTTGAATGAACACTCACAATTCTTGGTAGAAACATGCAGGATTGAAATTTTTGACATTTTTTACTCCTCTCATAAGCCCAAACAAGACTCTAGAAGGACGAGTTTGCAACTACTTTACTTTTGGAGACAATTCAAAATATTCATTATTCAATAGGGTCTAATAGCAAAAAGCAGCGTTTTGAATGAACAATCACAGTTCTTGGTAGAATCACGCAGGATTAAAATTTTTGATGCTTTTCTACTCCTCTCATGAGCCCAAACAAGACTCTAGAAGGATGAGTTTGCAGCTACTTTACTTTTGGAGAAAATTCAAAACATTCATTATTCAATAGGGTCTAATAGCAAAAAGCAGCGTTTTGAATGATCAATCACCATTCTTGGTAGAATCGTGCAGGATTGAAATTTTTGACGTTTTTCTACTCCTCTCGAGCCCAAACAAGAATCTAGAAGGATGAGTTGCAACTACTTTACTTTTGGAGATAATTCAAAACATTCATTATTCAAAAGGGACCAATAGCAAAAAGCAGCGGTTTGAATGAACACTGACATTTCTTGGTAGAGTCGTGCAGGATTGAAATTTTTAATGTTTTGCTACTCCTCTCAACAGCCCAAACAACTTTCTAAAAGGATGAGTTTGCAACTACTTTGCTTTTGGAGAAAATTCAAAACATTCATTATTCAAAAGGGACCAATAGCAAAAAGCAGCGGTTTGAATGAACACTGACATTTCTTGGTAGAATCATGCAGGATTGAAATTTTTGACGTTTTTCTACTCCTCTCATGAGCCCAAACAAGACTTTAGAAGGATGAGTTTGCAACTACTTTACTTTTGGAGAAAATTCAAAACATTCATTATTCAATAGTGTCTAATAGCAAAAAGCAGCGTTTTGAATGAACAATCACAGTTCTTGGTAGAATCGTGCAGGATTAAAATTTTAGATGCTTTTCTACTCCTCTCAACAGCCCAAACAAGCTTCTAAAAGGATGAGTTTGCAACTACTTTACTTTTGGAGAAAATTCAAAACATTCATTATTTATGAGTGCCCAATAGCAAAAAGCAGCTGTTTCAATGAACACTCACATTTCTTGGTAGAATCGTGCAGGATTGAAATTTTTTACGTTTTTCTACTCCTCTCATGAGCCCAAACAAGACTCTAGAAGGATGAGTTTGCAACTACTTTACTTTTGTAGCAAATTCAAAACATTCATTATTCAATAGAGCCCTATAGCAAAAAGCAGCGTTTTGAATGAACAGTCACAATTCTTTGTAGAATCGTGCAGGATTGAAAGTTTTGACGTTTTTCTACTCCTCTCATGAGCCCAAACAAGACTCTAAAACGATGAGTTTACAACTACTTTACTTTTGGAGAAAATTCAAAACATTCATTATTCAATAGGGTCTAATAGCAAAAAGCAGCGTTTTGAATGAACAGTCACAGTTCTTGGTATAATCGTGCAGAATTAAAATTTTTGATGCTTTTCTACTCCTCTCAACAGCTCAAACAAGTTTCTAAAAGGATGAGTTTGCAACTACTTTACTTTTGGAGAAAATTCAAAACATTCATTATTCAGGAGGGCCCAATAGCAAAAAGCAGCGGTTTGAATGAACACTCACATTTCTTGGTAGAATCGTGCAGGATTGAAATTTTTTACATTTTTCTACTCCTCTCATGAGCCCAAACAAGACTCTAAAACGATGAGTTTACAACTACTTTACTTTTGGAGAAAATTCAAAACATTCATTATTCAATAGGGTCTAATAGCAAAAAGCATCGTTTTGAATGAACAGTCACAGTTCTTGGTATAATCGTGCAGGATTAAAATTTTTGATGCTTTTCTACTCCTCTCAACAGCTCAAACAAGTTTCTAAAAGGATGAGTTTGCAACTACTTTACTTTTGGAGAAAATTCACAACATTCATTATTCAGGAGGGCCCTATAGCAAAAAGCAGCGGTTTGAATGAACACTCACATTTCTTGGTAGAATCGTGCAGGATTGAAATTTTTTACGTTTTTCTACTCCTCTCATGAGCCCAAGCAAGACTCTAGAATGGTGAGATTGCAACTACTTTACTTTTGGAGAAAATTCAAAACATTCATTATTCAATAGGGTCTAATAGCAAAAAGCAGCGTTTTGAATGAACAATCACAGTTCTTGGTAGAATCGTGCAGGATTAAAATTTTTGATGCTTTTCTACTCCTCTCAACAGCCCAAACAAGTTTCTAAAAGTATGAGTTTGGAACAACTTAACTTATGGAGAAAATTCAAAACATTCATTATGCAATAGGCCCAATAGCAAAAAGCAGCGGTTTGAATGAACACTCACATCTCTAGGTAGAATCGTGCAGGATTGAAATTTTTGATGTTTTTCTGAGTCTCATGAGCCCAAACAAGACTCTAGAAGGATGAGTTTGCAACTACTTTACTTTTGTAGAAAATTCAAAACATTTATTATTCAATAGAGCCCAATAGCAAAAAGCAGCGTTTTGAATGAACACTCACAATTCTTGGTAGAAACATGCAGGATTGAAATTTTTGACATTTTTTACTCCTCTCTAGAGTTGAGCGATACCGTCCGATACTTCAAAGTATCGTATCGGATGGTATCGGCCGATCTTTAAAAAAAGTATCGGTATCGCCGATTCCGATACCGGAAGTCCCATTCAAGTCTATGGGACTTCCGGTATCGGAATAAGAAAAACCCTTTCCTGCCCTTGTACAGCCTCTATGGGGTCTGTACGGGCCTTTCGGGGGGCTGTGCCGGCCTGCCAGGGGGCTGTGCAGGCTCCGGTGGTCTGTGCCGGCCTGCCGGTGGTCTGTGCAGGCTCCGGGGGGCTGTGCCGGCCTGCCGGGGGGCTGTGCCGGCCTGCCGGGGGGCTGTGCAGGCTCCGGGGGGCTGTGCCGGCCTGCCGGGGGGCTGTGCCGGCCTGCCGGTGGTCTGTGCAGGCTCCGGGGGTCTGTGCAGGCATCGTCCGATGGGACTACAAGTCCCATCGGGCGATGCCTGCTACCATGACAGTGATTGACACATTAGCCAATGATGGGACAGTAGTAGTCCCATCATCCGGCTAATGTGTTAAATGTAAAAAAAAAAAAAAAAAATTACATGCTACATACATACAACATGCATACTACATACATGCTACATTCATACTACATACTACATACATGCTACATTCATACTACATGCAACATACATACTACATATATACTACATGTATGCTACATACATACTGCATGCTACATACATACCACATATATACTACATACATACTACATGCATGCTACATGCATGCTACATGCTACATACATAACACATATATACTACATGCATGCTACATACATACTACATGCTACATACTACATATATACTACATGCATGCTACATACTACATGCTACATACATACTACATATATACTACATGCATGCTACATACATACTGCATGCTACATACATACTACATACATACTACATGCTACATACATACTACATATATACTACATACATACTACATACTTACTACATGCATGCTACATGCATGCTACATACATACCACATACATAACACATATATACTACATGCATGCTACATACATACTACATGCTACATACTACATATATACTACATGCATGCTACATACTACATGCTACATACATACTACATATATACTACATGCATGCTACATACATACTGCATGCTACATGCATGCTACATACATACTACATACATACTACATGCTACATACATACCACAGATTTTGGGACCATGGCCTGGAAACTCCCCAGATCTTAATCCCATTGAGAACTTGTGGTCAATCATCAAGAGACGGGTGGACAAACAAAAACCTTCAAATTCAGACAAAATAAAAGCATTGATTTTGCAAGAATGGACTGCTATCAGTCAGGATTTGATCCAGAAGTTGATTGAGAGCATGCCAGGGAGAATTGCTGAGGTCCTTAAGAAGAAGGGTCAACACTGCAAATATTGACTTGCTGCATTAACTCATTCTAACTGTCAATATAACCTTTTGCTACTCATAATATGATTGCAATTATATTTCTGTATGTGATAAAAACATCTGACAAACACACATAAAAACCAGAGGCCAGCAGATCATGTGAAAATATAATATTTGTGTCATTCTCAAAACTTTTGGCCATGACTGTATAAAAGGCACGCATGGCCGCTCGGCCATGCGCTAGTATAGACTTTTTATGCCATTTGTGTGAATGATGATGGAAGCATGAAACTGGTGTCTGACTCGTAACACCCCTTCCTTGGATACGCATGTTTGTAGGGTTTAGAGTCAGCGCCTAGTAGTGGCATTGTTTATGTGCCACTGTGTACCAGTACTCTGCACACACTAGCGTCCGATGGTGTCGTCCACTGCAGGGCACTATCGTACCGCGGCAAGTGACAGTCACCGCCTGTGCAGCGCCGTGCGCAAACCTTTGCGCTTGTCTGGCCCAACCCTGGCCGATTAGTGGTGTCCGCCTGACCGGCACTGTGCACACTTGCATGCTTGTCTGCAATTGTATCCCTTGCTGGCACTACAGTCGCAGCGCCGAGCGCTGGTGGTCTAGACAGACTTTATCCCTTGTCTTTGGGGGAGAGTCCTGTGACCGTTAAGCAGCACTTCCTCTGCCGGGTCCTGTGAAGTTAACAGGCTCCGGCGTTTATTTCTTTGGCTCTGAGGGCCACCCCCTATACAACCGGGTCAGTGGTTACCCCGCTGGTGTTCAGTTAGTGCTCCGCTATTACTGAGCAGCAGTTTTCCATCTCTGCACGGAGGACCCCTGGTTGCGATCATTTGCATTAAGGCCAAAATTCATTTGCATTAAGGCCAAAATTCCCTTTTTTAGGCAGTCTGTCACTTTTGCTATACACATACAGTGCCTGGGCTGACAAACATTTTCCCATGGGGGGTACATTTTTAAAAATATACTATGGGCATCATAGACACCCTTGCCAATAATTGGTTGACTTTTGCATCATGGAATACGTTCACCCTGGTGTTCTACTGGTTGTGGAGGATGAGGATAAGGAGGAGGATAACACCAATCAGACCAAAACAGGAAGTAGATACCTATGTGTTGTTGTGAAGAGGTGCATGAGAATACACCTCCACAAAAAAGACAATGTATTGCTGTTTTCATTCGGTGGTGTATATAAGTCTTGCCCAATCCAGCCCTTGTTCATTTTTATAAGAGTCAACCTTTTAGCATTGTCAGTTGACAGGCGGATGCACTTATCTGTTATAATTCCACCAACTGCAGTAAAAACCTGCTCTGATAGAACGCTAGCAGCAGGACAGGCCAGGAGCTCCAAGATGAGAGCAAGTTCATGCCACGTGTCCAGCTTGGATACCCAATAATTAAACGGCACAGAGGAATCCCGTAGAACGTTTGTATGATCTGCAAGGTACTCCCTCAGCATCTCCCAAATATTGCACTTGTGCCAGCACCTCTTGCCTCTGTGCCGAAACGATGGGAGGGTCTAAGAAAACTGTCCCATTTTTTCCCTGCCTGAGCTGGATTGTACTTCTGTCTCGTTTGGACTCCTTGGCTGTGCAGCAAACTCGTGACATCTGCTGCAAGCGTTCTCACATGGGAATTTTTTCAGTCATTTTGCTACAAGGTCCCTCTGGTACAGCAACATTTTTGCATACCTCTCTGCCTCTGGAAGAAGAGATTGGAATTCTCCTTGTAGCGTGAGTCTCGAAGTGTCACCAACCTGTAATGAGTGTCACCGAAAATGTTGATAATGCGAGGGTCACGGGAAATGCAGCGCTATGTAAAGTCAGCCCAATGCATCCCAGATTGCTAACAGGCAACACATCCGTGTCGTCACCAAGGGGACGACTGACCATGCTGTCTTCCTCCTCCTTGTCCTCAGGCCTACAACACTTAGAACTAACCTCAGTAAGATCATAGTACAAACATCATTGTAAATACCTTCTTGTAAATATACCCCTGTATTTTTGAGCTCCCCCTCCTCATTTTAGATTGTAAGTTGTCACAAGCCAAGTAGTTTTATTTGGGTTAAATTATTGGATTATTGTTATAGTTGTTATTTAGGACTGTTGTGTTTGAAACTGTTAAACTGTAAATATGTTTTCGCTCTGTAATAACTTTCAATATTCAAATTAGAACACAGATAAGCAGGATGGAGATGTTAATTATGGTGTAATTGACACTCACCCTCTTGGTGGATTCCTCAAAGTTTTGGAGGATGGTTGGTACACATGTCAGACATCCATGTCCAATCCTGAGATCTTATGTGTGAAGTCAGAACGGAATACCGACAACCTTGTTGATGCTGGTAGACTAGTCACCAACTGCCCTCTTCTGCTCACAAATCCTTTCCTACATCTACATCATCCATTATGAGTTTATGCTTAGAACATACAACACTGCCCTTCACCTCTCCAAACAAACCTATTTCAACGCCCTCATCACCTCACTGTCCAATAACACGAAACGTCTCTTTGACACTTTTCATTCTCTACTCAACCCAAGAGTACAGGCCCCAACCACGGAGCTCTGAGCTGACGATCTGGCCAATTACTTCAAAGAAAAAATTGACCAGATCCGTCAGGAAATTATCTCCCAATCACCTCATACCATGCACTGTCCTCCCTCTCCCACTGCATCTAGCTCACTCTCTGATTTTCAACCAGTTACAGAAGAAGTAAGCAGGCTCCTTGCATCTTCTTGCCCAACCACTTGCACCAGTGACCCATTTCCGTCACATCTCCAGTCCCTTTCCCCTGCTGTCACCCCTCACCTAACTAAAATATTTAACCTCTCTCTTCTGGTATCTTTCCCTCCTCATTTAAGCATGCCATCATACATCCACTACTTAAAAAACCATCCCTCGACCAAAACTGTGCCGCTAACTATAGACTTGTCTCTAATCTTCCCTTCATCTCTAAACTCCTGGAACGCCTTGTCCACTCCCATCTTATCCTCTATCTCTTTGATAACTCTCTTCTCGACCCTCTCCAATCCGGTTCCCACTCTTTACCCTCTACTGAAACTGCCCTCACTAAAGTCTCTAATGATCTACTAACAGCTAAATCAAATGGTCATTACTCCATGCTAATTCTCTTGGATCTTTCTGCAGCATTTGATACTGTGGATCATCAGCTCCTCCTCACTATGCTCCATTCCATTGGCCTCAAGGACACCGGTTTCTCCTGGTTCTCCTACTGTATCTCTCAGACCGCTCCTTTACTGTATCTTTTGCCAGTTCCTCCTCTCACCTTCCCCTTACTGTTGGGGTTCCACAAGGATCGGTTCTAGGCCCCCTCCTCTTCTCCTTGTACACTGCCCCTATTGGTCAAACAATCAGTAGAGTTGGTTTCCAGTACCATGTCTATGCTGATGACACCCAATTATACGCTTCTTCTCCTGACATAACGCCTGCCTTTCTAGAAAACATCAGCGATTGTCTAAATGCTGTGTCTAACACCTAAGCATATTAGCTTTAGCACTGCCTTTTGCCGCTTTGATGGAGCAGTGCTGCAGTGTTTCCCACTTTGTGACTGATGTGCAACTTTTGGAGGAGGAGGTGAAGGAGGAGGCGAAGGTGAAGGAGGAGGCGGAGGTGGTGCAGGAGCTGTAGACTGGGGGGCAACCCAGATTGACGTAGGGCCCGCAATACTTGGGGTTGGGAGGATGTGCACCATACCAAGGTTGGAGTGGGTCCCGGCTTCCACTGTGTTAACCCACTGTGCCCTCAGTGAGATGTACCATCCCTGACCACATGCACTTGTCAACGTGTTTGTGGTTAGGTGGACTTTACAAGTAACAGCATTGCTGAGGGCACGGGTAATGTTGTGGGACACGTGCCTGTGAATGCCGGGACTGCACACTAGGACAAATAGTCCCGCATGTTCGTGGCCCCGGGTTTATCCTCAACTCTTCCCTCTCTTTCAAGCTACATATCCAAGCCCTTGCCTCCTCAATCCCACTACAACTCAAAAATGTTTGTGCACGCCCTCATGATCTCCCGCCTAGACTATTGCAACCTTCTACTCTCTGGCAGGGGAGGCACTCTAGCACTCTTGCACCACTCAAATCTATCCTAAACTCTACTGCCAGAGTAATCCAACTGTCCCTCCGTTATTCCCCAGCCTCTCCTCTCTGCCTGGCCCTATTGCCCATAGGCTACAGTTCAAATCCCTAACTATGAAATACAAAGCCTCCCACAACCTGTCACCTCCATACTTCTGTGACATGGTCACCCAATGTCCAACTGGGTCATAACTTCTTCTATGCTACTCCACTGTTCCGTCACCGAGATATACCGTCCCTGCCCACAAGGACTTGTCCACGTGTCTGTGGTTAGGTGCACTTTCCCTGTAACAGCATTGTTGAGTGCCCGGGTAATGTGGGACACGTGCTTGCTTGTGTAATGTCGTGACGGCAGACATGAAGACATTGTGGCGGGTGGGGACCGAGTACCTTTTGACAGACACCGCCAACAGGTTGCGGAAAACTTCCGTCTACCACGAGCCTAAAATGAAACATTTTGCAGACGAGAAAGGTGTGAATTTAGTACTGTGGCTTTTGCTGCGTATTTCCGCTTGTGTTCCAAGTCCAAGACATGGATGTTCTTGTTAATGCTGCTATTTCAGTTTGTGTGTAACTACAGATGTAGAGCAGGAGGCATCTTTGCATGCACTGTGGACAGGTGATTGACTTGTACGCACAACAGCGGAAGAATCAGTGGTATCACCCGCAGACACTGTTCATGGAGCCTGGTGTTCTGCCAACAAAGTCGAGTGCTTTGCTGCCACATGTGCCTGGTAAGGCTGGTAGTTTTGCATCCCCTGCTGATGCGCGCATGGCTGGTGGTGAAAATGGCCTTTTTGGGGTTATCGGCCGAGTTTTTAGAAATCAACAAGACTGTTGTTGGGCATTCATTGTCTCCCTCTCCCACGCCACCTCCTCACCTCGACACCTGTCTTTCGGTGTTCCCTAAGGCTCCGTTCTAGGACCCCTACTCTTCTCCATCTACACTTTCAGCCTGGGGCAGCTGATGTAATGGCATGGTTTGCAATATCATCACTACGCCGATGACATGCAGAACTACCTATATGTACCTGACCTCACCTCCTTACAGACCAAAATCACACGTATTCCCGCTATATCATCATACTTTTCTGCTCCCTTTCAAAAAGTAGACATGGATAAATCACAATACATCATCTTTCAATCATTTCACGCTGAGTAGACATGAGAGCTGTGTACGCATCTTTCAGTACCACTTTAGTAAGAGGGAAACTTAGCTCAAGAGAAAATGATTTTCTAGAAATTCACGGCCTTTTTTGAACATTTTTTGCAGCTGTGATCTTCATCTTCTTGGTGTGGATGTGGTAGATTTCAAAGTCTGCATCAGTACCATCATCGTCCATATCTTGTAATGAGGAAATCTGGTGTTTTCAAGGGTCGTGGTTATGTACGTTTAGTGGCATTCCTTTAACAGTTGGATATTATAGGTAATATGTATGGGTAAAGATAAAGAAGCTTGCGCCATGGGTGTGTTTATAGCAACTTATGGTGCACTCCTATTTCAACTTAGTTTTTCACGAGCATCCATCAGTTTGTTTCGTTTTAATCCAACACTGATCTGCTTTCTCTAATTGAGCATCTCCCGAACATGTTGCACTTTGCCCATTATACAGACACGTGCGTCTTTGGCAACATATTTTGGACGGGCATTTTTTAGGCCGAGTCTCACACGTGCATCTGTTACACCGAACTTCTGACAGGCATGAAACCCATTCTGGTAACTGATGGTGGCAAAACGGCGAATCATTGCAGGCTGTATCTTGGATCTCATAACTTCCATAGCCACTACTGTTATTAATCATGTACGTTCCCATTCCTGTCATCACCATTCCCCTTTTCCTGATCACTTCATCCAACGATTCGTCCGCCATATTTTCAATAAAAACCTGCAGCTTCCCAGCAGCAACTGTGTAAGAAACCATGTTACAGTTTTGCAAGGTGTTTATGATGCCCCTAATAAAAAAAAAGTACACACTATGTTGAAATGTACCCCCAGGGGGAAATGTTTGCCAGCCCATACAGTTCGTGTGTGGGCATTCCAAGTCTAGGAGACCAGCCACTTTAAATTGGGCATAGTTTTATATCAGGCCTTCCTCCATGTCTCATCATCCACCCCCACTAAATCAACAGGGTTAACGTGTTCCGTGCTGCTAGAGCCAGTGTCGAATTCCTAACTGTTACGACACTCTCACCGTGTACCTCCATAGCTGGTGCATGCAGCCCGACTTCACTTCCAGTCTCGCGTCCATCGCTGAGCATCCCGTAGGGTGCGCTCGTGTGCCGTGCGCTCTTAACTCTGCGGCTGCGCGCCCGGTACCAGCTCCCATCCAGCACGCTTGCGTACAACCTGCTGCTCTGACTGCGCCTGCACTTCTCTATGGTACTGGAGGACCTGACCCGGAAGTCCCGGCACGCATTCTCTATAACAGGACTCCTCTTCCTGTAGGCGGTGCCTGATTATTACTTTTGCTTCCTAGCTAGGCCTTCTTGTTGCCTGCATGGTGGCTCTCTGTACTCAGGTCCACTACCTTGTAATCTGGCGGGCTTCCCAGCACACGCTCTGCTGTGTCTTGTACCCAGACATGCTTCCCAGCACGTGCTCTGCTCTGTCTTGTACCCACGCGTGCTTCCCAGTACACGTCCTGCACCATCCTGTAACCTGCGTGCCCCCGTGTACGCGCTGTACGCACTTCTGTACTCCGCGTACCACGAATACACGCTTTACATATTCCTGTACCCTGCATTCCCCCGTTTTCACCCTGCTATTCACGGTCTTTCGTGCTTCCTTCGAACCGGCCACCTGGTTCCAGCAGTCATGGTACTTTATTCCCCAGGGCCTGCCCCTGATGCTCCCTGTATAGGGGGTGGCTCTCACAAGGTCAGCTCGCCTGGGGTGGGTTGGTATCATCGCCCAGAGGGTCCACTCCAGGAGTCGTCACACGAACAAGGGTGGGTGGTTTTGCTGGTCATAAAATACTTGTTATGGAAAAGGTTGAAGTGTACCACACAGGGAAACATGTTTGACAGCTAACACACTTAGTGTATGGGCATTACAAGTCTAGAAGACACGCTCTTTTTTAATGGGACATTTTTTGTTAAGAGGCCCTCCTCCATATTTCTTCCAAGGGGAGATTGGAGTTATTGGGGTGCATATGACTTGGTAGCAGGGCAGGACTTGCAGTCAATGCAGCATTTTTTAATGGAAGCCATCATGGACATCTCATGAAAGGGGTATTGGGGTGCATTGTAATTCTTGGCATCCCAGCCACTCACTGCATAGGCTATAACAGTTTAGGAGATCCACTGTTTATAATATAATATAATAATAATATAATGTAATGGCCCTTTAAGCAGATTAATGCTGCCTGATGCCCCTGTAAAAATAGGCTCTGTGACTTTGAGTACCAAGATATGTCTGCTTATGAGTCACACGCCAAATGGCCAGCTAGGGTTGGTAAATGTTACAATGACATTTCCCAGTGAATGCATTTGTTTTGGTTGAAAGCAATGTTAAAGTTGAAAAATGCTTCAAAAATGCGGCGTGTGAACATAGCCCAAGTGGGGGAGGTATATTTTAGTCTGGGGTTATTTATTTTGCCTTATATACAAGTCATTAACCTGGAAAGGATGTACCTTAACATATTTCCCAACAAAATTGGTTTTGGTTTCGTTTTGGTATGTTTTTTGGTGCACCGGTAAAAATGGCATGAAACTCTGAAAAAATTGTTTAAAGATGTGAACTAGGAGTCAGGAATGCTTCCAGGGACAATCCCCATGCTGTCTCCGACAGCAATGTTTCCATCTTTTTCAGACATTTTTAGACCTTAAAAGGACCCCCCGGGGGGATCGCGGTAAAAATGCTCAGGTCTCCCATAGACTTACATTGGGCTCTTTTTCCTGTCCGAGTATCCGAGTATTCCAATTTGCTCTACTCGGACAGCGAGCACCCGAGCATTTTAGTGCTCGCCCATTGCTAGGCTCCACGTCTCACCATGGAAGAAGCACAATCTATTACACACCATATGGACAAAACTATTGTAATACATACACATTACTCCCAGAAGAGCTTTTAAGAAATCCCCTTTTTTAAATCCAGGATCATTATCCCTTTCGTCCCAGAGTCTGTTTTCGCCTTCATGACCAGGCCAGATTTTACAATTCTAACCACTGTCACTTTGTGGTCTAAAAAGATAGACACCGTCGGATCACAGGTCAGATGCCGTCCACAGTGCAGACGCCATCCACAGTGCCTCCATCTGCTTCATTATAAGGAATCTTCCACTGTGGATTCCATCTGAATCACATATTTCAGAAAGTTACATGGTAACCCCGGTGTAAGGGCTCAGCACAGTCTTTTGCAGGACGTATTAGACGTTTTTTTTCATGCCACTTTCGGGCACAGGACTTTTTTAAATCACTTTCTATTCTGATTTTTGGGAGGCAGAATGAATAAACACCAGCTATTCAGGAATTGTTGTTTGTGTTATTTTTTAGTGCTATTCATCTTGTGGTAAAATTGATAAGAAAGCTTTATTCTTCGGGTCAGGATGATTTCAGCGATACCCAATTTATATAGTTATTTTATGTTTTGCCGCTTTTTCGTTATAGAAAAAAATTGTTTTTGCATCGCTTTATTCTGACAGTTATAACTCTTTCATTTTTCCTCTGTTGGAGCTGTATGGTGGCTTGATTTTTGCAGGACAAGATCACGTTTTCTTCACTACAATTTTTATTTTTGTTTTGACTTTTTGATTGTGCTTTATTATACTGTTTGTTTGGCGATATGATGAAAAGGCAAAGGTTTTTGGTCCGTTTTTTTTGTACGGCGTGCACTGAAAAGTAGATAACTAGTATGACCATTTTATAGGTCGAGTCATTCGGACTCAATGATACCAAATTTTTCTTCCTTTTTTGTAAATTTATTTTGGTACACATATTTGCCTACGTCCAGAACTATAAAACTGCCCCACTAGTTAACCCCTTCAGTCAATACCATAAAAAAATAAGGCAGAAAAACTATGGTTTATCATCATACCACTGAACAAAATGCAATAAAACGATATCAAACAAGAAGAAATGTAAATAAAAATGGTCTCGCAAAAAACAAGCTGCCATAAAGCTTCGTCAGCGGAAAGATAAAAAAAATTTATAGCTCTGGGGGCGTGGCCTGAGCAGCTGCAGGGACAGACGTGACTCGTTTGGTGTCCCTCCACAAGGCCACAAAAAAACTATTAAAACAGGGGTCCTTGCGCGTAAAACCCCCTGAAACAACTTCCCCCTGGAGCCCTAAGGGAGGCAGAACGCAGTGGACCTACCGGGGTCGTGGAACTCCGGAGAGAGCGGGACCGCGGTCGTTGTGAACGGAAGCCTGAGGAGTACGGGATTCCTCCCAGGCCCCGCGATAGATGAGACGGTGGACTTCTCTTTTCTGGCGCCCAGATTCGGGGCCCACCGGATCCTGCTGGGGCCCTGGCCCTGTATACATGACCGACGAGGCTGACCTGGTCGAGATGGATAATAGCTAGATATGAAATAGATAAATACCTCTGGGGGCGTGGCCTGGGCAGCTGCAGGCACAGACATGAGTCGTTTGATCTCCGTCCCCAAGGCCACAAAAAACTATTTAAACAGAGGTTCTTGCACCTGAAACAACTTCCCCCTGGAGCCCTAAGGGAGGCAGAACGCAGTGGGCCTACCGGGGCCGTGGAACTCCAGCGAGAGCGGGACTGCAGTCGTTGTGGACGGACACATGGGGAGTATTGTATCCCTCCCAGGCCCCGTGATAGCAGAGACGAAGGACTCCTCTTTTATGGTGTCTAGACTCGGCGCCCACCGGATCCTGATGGGGCCTTGACCCTGTATCCGTGACCGACGCAGCAGACCTGGTCGAGATAGATAAATAGATAATAATAGATAGATAAATAGATAGATCTATAGATGTATAGAAAGAGCTATAGATAGTTGGATAGATAATCTATAGCTAGATGGATAGAAATTTATTTATAGATAGTACCAAGCCTGATGTTTAGTAATAAGATAAGATAATCCTTTAATCGTCCCACCATGGGGAAATTCAGAGCATTACAGCAGCAAGGCAGGAACAAGTACAGATACAGGTGCATAAAGGCATTACATTGACAGTAGGTAGGTACATATACGAAAAAAAAAGATATAACCGGACTATCACAACTTTGGATCTATCAGTTCACTGTTTGGGTCGTTCTCCGTTTTGGACAGTGCTGGTTATACAGCCTAACTGCAGCAGGAAGGAAGGACTTTCGATAGCGCTCCCTCTCACATTTAGGATGAAGTAGCCGGTCACTGACAGTACTGCACATCTTTGTCACGGTCTCATGCATGGGATGGGAATCATTCTGCACCTTGTAGCTCACCTTGGCCAGTATCCTCCTGTCGCCTACTTCCTGAACTGGATCAAGGGGGCATCCCAGGACAGAGCTGGCCCTTCTAATCAGTTTGTCCAGCCTATTCCTGTTCCTGGTTGATATGCCACTACCCCAGCACGCCACACCAAAGATGACTGATGCCACAACAAAGTTGAAGAAGGATGCAAGGAGTGCCCCCCTAACTCCGAAGGCTCTCAGCCTTCTGAGCAGATAAAGCCTACTGTGGCCCTTCCTGTACACTGCATCCAAGTGATGGGCCCAGTCAAGCTTATTATTGAGGATCACACCAAGGTACTTATAGGTGTCGCCTATCTCAATGTCATTTCCCTGAATGTTCACCACTACTGGTGGATTTTTTCCCTTGCGAAAGTCCACCACCAATTCAGTTGAATAAAAACATAAACACTCAAAATCGGCGCAATATCTGTTTAATTTAAAAAAAATTTGAAAAAAAATTGGTGTGGGCTCCAGTGCAATTTTCTGCACCATAGAGGGAAAGCCAGCGACTGGGGGCCGATGTCTATAGCCTGGTAAGCAGGTAATACCCATGCATCTTCCCAGTCTATTAATTTCAGCTTGCAGCTGTATATTTAGCCTTTACTGGCTATTAAAATAGGGGGGGTCCCCCCCTATAATTACTAGCCAGAAAGGCTATGCAGACAGCTACGGGCTGATATTCATAGCCTACAAAGGGGCCATGGATAGTAGTCCCCACGTCTGGCTACAAACACCAGCTCTCAGCCGCCTTTGAAATATGCACCAATTCTGGCACTTAGCCTCTCTCTTCCCAAAGCTCTCTAGTGGTGGCATATGGGGCAATAAGGGGTTGATGTAACCTTTGTATTTTAAGGTGACATCAGCCCAGTTTGTTATGGAGAGGCGTCAATAAGACACCAATCCATTACTAATCCTATAGTTGTTATTTGGTAAATAAACACACAGCCAGAATAAAGTATTTTAATGAAATAAAAAAACAGTTTTCCATCTTTATTTTATGCCTAATTCCTGCGACGCACTCGATTCTACCTGTTCCGAAGTAATCCATGTAATAACGAGTGTCCCACGACGATCTCCCCTATAGAGCTGTCACATCAGGAGATGTGACCGCTCTATTGGGCCTCCAGTGACCCACTGACAGGAGACAATGGCACAATTCTCATGCGAGTCTCTCGCAAGTGAGTATGAGCCCTAAAAGTCTATGTTTGAACCCTCAGACCAGTACAAGATTGACACCTACTGGTGATTCTATAAAAGAGTTGCATATCTAAACACAATGGAAAATTAATTGTATGCTATTATGTTCAAGTAGTGATCTTTGCACTTCACACTATCAGAAGCTCCATTATTGTTAACATAAAGAGCATGGAAAACAAACAACTAAGATCACAGCTGAGGAACAAATGCATAAAGCTCATGGAGATCTAGACAAATACCTAAAAAAGACATCTGAGGCCACACAAACCCCTCTTAAAAAAAATCTTCTAAGAGACCTGCCTCTGCAGATAAAATGGAGAGGTCAGACTCCAGTGGAGATGGCTCGGATTGTGAATCCGATCTGGGAGACTGCGCCGATTTCCTGAGCATTTATGAAAAAACTAATGGCCTGGAATATGAAACCCCTCTTAGAAGAATTGACTGTCTTTTGAACAGAATTACAAAATTGGGTCAGAGAGTAGAGGGTTTGGAATTTACCTACATGGAAAGCAGTCGATGCGATAACTTGCCTCTGAGATCAAGTCCTCCAGCGACAACAACAAAATATGCAACTCTTGGCTCTGGAACACCAAGGAAACCGAAGCCAAAGGAAAAACATCCGATTGAGATGCAAACCTGAATCTTTTGCAAGTAAAACCCTTGTAAAAGTTTCTAATGAAATTTTCACTAACCTTCTTGGGCGAAAGAGAGCTGAATCTATTATTATTATTATTTATTGTTATAGCGCCATTTATTCCATGGCGCTTTACAGGTAAGGAGGGGTATACATAAAAACAAGTACAATAATCTTAAACAATACAAATCATAACTGGTACAGGAGGAGAGAGGACCCTGCCCGCGAGGGCTTACAATCTACAAGGGATGGGTGATAATACAGTAGGCGAGGGTAGAGCTGGTCGTGCAGAGGTTTGGTCGATTGGTGGTTACTGCAGGTTGTAGGCTTGTCGGAAGAGGTGGGTCTTCAGGCTCTTTTTGAAGGTTTCGATGGTAGGTGAGAGTCTGATATGCTGTGGTAGAGAGTTCCAGAGTAGGGGTGATGCGCGAGAGAAATCTTGTATGCGATTGTGGGAAGAGGAGATAAGAGGGGAGTAGAGAAGGAGATCTTGTGAGGATCGGAGGTTGCGTGCAGGAAAGTACCAGGAGACGAGGTCACAGATGTATGGAGGAGACAGGTTGTGGATGGCTTTGTATGTCATGGTTAGGGTTTTGTAAAGGAGTCTATGGGCAATTGGGAGCCAGTGAAGGGATTGACAGAGGGGAGATGCTGGGGAATAGCGGGGGGGACAGGTGGATTAGTCGGGCAGCACTGTTGGATGTTCATTTCTAATATGTCTGTGAAGGTTGGTGGTAGACCCTGCTCGGTATGACAATTTTATCTTACAAATTTTACATTCTGTTTTTGTGTTGTCGATGTAATCAAAATGCGACCAAATCCTACTTCGTTTGCGGCTGTCACTCATCTTGTTATCCACTGTACGTGCACTCCTCTTCTCTCTGCAGGCTATCAACCTCCCTCTTTATTTATTTGTGGGTATTTTAAAAATAGTCTGTGAGGAAATTAATACCCAAGTTCCTCACCGTCACCAATATGGTTGCAATAGTGGTAGGATTTGATTTGATTACACGCACCTCAATCTGCATGCACTACTGTTTGTTACACTCTGTATCCGTCCACGACACATCCATCCAGGGTAGGGCAGGCTGCCAGGAACACAGCGTGTGTGTTAACTTATAAACAATCACAAGAGGGCAAGGAATGCTTGTCACAGATTGGAGGGGGGCGGGGCTGTGAGTCAGTGCTATGTGCGGCAGCAGGAAGAGCATGCATTCTTTCTCAGTCTCCTGGATAAGATCAGAGTGACTACTGCCGGGAGGGGCGGGGCAAGAGGGGACTGACTGTGGAACGTGAACTGGCAAAGAGCCGTTTAAATTTCAATTGGCTCCCTGCCAGGAGCCGGCTCATATGATTCACTATAAAGAGCCGGCTCTTAGAGCCGGCTCCTTCGGGAGCTACCCATCACTACAGCAGAGTTTAGAATAGATTGGAGGGGTGTGAGAGTGTTTGAGGGGAGGCCACAGAGCAGGAGGTTGCAGTAGTCAAGGCGAGAGATGATGAGGGCATGGACAAGGGTTTTTGCAGATTCTTGGGTGAGGAATGAACGGATTTGTGAAATATTTTTGAGTTGAAGTCGGCAGGAAGTGGAAAGGGCTTGGATATGTGGTTTGAAGGAGAGATTAGCATCAAGGATTACTCCGAGGCAGCGAGCTTGTGGGACTGGGGAGAGTGGGCAGTCATTTACTGTAATTGATAGGTTCGTAGGGGGGGTCACGTGAGATGGGGGAAAGATGATGAATTCTGTTTTGTCCATGTTGAGTTTCAGAAATCTAGCGGAGAAGAAGGATGAAATAGTGGACAGACATTGAGGGATTCTGGTTAGTAGGGAGGTGATATCTGGTCCAGAGATGTAGATCTGTGTGTCATCAGCGTAGAGATGATACTGAAAGCCATGAGATTCTATGAGCTGTCCCAGGCCAAAGGTGTAAATAGAGAACAGCAGGGGCCCAAGGACTGAACCTTGTGGGACTCCGACAGATAGGGGGCGAGGTGAGGAGGTGGTGTGTGAGTGGGAGACGCTGAATGTCCGGTCTGTTAGGTATGATGAGATCCAGGATAGGGCCAAGTCTGTGATGCTGAGGGATGAGAGGGTCTGTAATAACAGGGAATGGTCCACTGTGTCAAAGGCAGCCGACAGGTCCAGGAGGAGGAGGACAGAGTAGTGTCGCTTGCTTTTGGCGGTTAAGAGGTCATTGGTGACCTTAGTAAGGGCAGTTTCATAATCTTCGAGCGGGTGCATCGCGCACCAAACGACCCCCCTAGAGACGTTATCCGTGGTCTCCTCAGCTTCATCAACACAGCAGCCATCCTTGCAAGTGCCAAAGAGCAAGATAAGATTCACTATGAACATTCCTAACTCCAACTTTTTCAAGATATTGCCTGTTATGAATGGGTCACCGAGGAGGTAAAAACAACACAAGTCAAGTCTCAGAAAACCAGAGAGGTTGGTAACTATGCAGATTGCAGATCCCTGATCTTACCACACAACTAGCAGCAGTCGTGGAGCGCACCTACGATGATCCTAGACGCCTCGTCACAACCGGAAAGCTACGTAAGCCTAAAGCACGAAAAGAGGAAAACTTACTGCCCCAGAGCAGACCCCAAAGGAAAGACAGCCCCCCCCACATGTATTGACGGTGAAACAAGATGAAAACACAAAGGCAGAAAAATAGGCTGAGCAAACGATGGGGCCCGACTAACTAGAAAGGACAGGAAAGGAAAGACACTGTCTGCAATCTGCCAAAAACCCTAACAAAAAAATGTCCAACACTTCTGATAGCAAAATTAACCCTGAAGTCACTAGACTTCTCCCACTATATCAGCACTCTGAAATATTCTGAGACAGAGCAAAAAGAGGCCAATCTAATAAGAGACCAAAAGGCAAATACAGATAAAAAGGAGTGGAAATTCAGCACAACCCCAGCAGGGGCTGGCTGACTACAAAAAACTGAATTGACCAACAAGAGCAAGTGTGAACAATAGCAAAAACAAACTTAACTTGAGAAGACTGGAACAGAGCTCAAGTTCAAGAACTGAGAAGCAGACTGAATCACCAGCACAAGGATAGGGCGTCGGCTGTCTTATATCCAGTCTGATACTCCAGAGATCCAATCATTATCCTCCTCATCAGGTGGCAGATCACTACCAATTAAACCAACCTCACTACCTCCTGTCACCACCAGAGGGAGAACGGAAGGAGAACTCTCAACTGGTGGAGCAGAAAATGAGTTCACAACAATTGCCCCTTTAACACTTGCTAAAAGACATATCCACAAACCTTTCCTAATGGAACTAAAGGCCTGATTTATCGATGGCTGTACTCTTTTGGCCTCGTGGTTGGCGTGGATAATCGCCAGGTCACAATATGCTCCCCGGAGGATCTGGAGGCTGCCTGGGAAGCACCCATCCCCCCCACCCCACCCCCCCCCATCCCCCCCACCCCCCCCTATCCCCCCCACCCCCCATCCCCCCCTATCCCCCCATCCCCCCTATCCCCCCCTATCCCCCCCTATCCCCCCATCCCCCCTATCCCCCCCTATCCCCCCATCCCCCCCATCCCCCCCTATCCCCCCCTATCCCCCCCATCCCCCCCTATCCCCCCCTATCCCCACCTCCGAGACCCCTTCAGTGTCTTCCTCATTTCTATTCCGATACTCTTTCCCACCTCCATATATACTTGTTTATTATGAACATCATCTATATCATAATATACCTCCTCAACACAAATCTAACTCCATTCTACCCATGGCTGCCATATCTTATGAAATACATCGAGTTTATTTCTCTTAGTATAAATACTTTTTTCCAATGAAATTATATGCTCCACTTGCGTAAGAAAGTCTCGTCTAGTCGGAGGCTCTTCTCTGATCCAGAACCGAGCGATCAACTTCCTTGCTATGAACAACAGTCTAGCAATCGCCAGTTTGACCATGGATACTGCTACTAATTCCTCTGCATACCCTAATATACAGACCAAAGGGTCTCTGGGGACTGCACAACTATATATCAATTCAATCCGACTCAATACGACTGTCCAGTACGTAGACAATCTAGGGCAATGCCACAGCATGTGCAGCATGTCTGCCCGTTCCTGCGAACATCGTGGACACTCGGAATCGGACCTCAAACCCATCTTGAACAGTCTATCAGGAGTTCTGTAAGCTCTATGAATTACGTATAACTGAGACATCCTCCCAGGTTCGCTCATAGAAATCTTAGGCACATATTCTAAAATAGATTCCCATCTATCGTCATTTATCTCTCCCAATTCAACCTCCCATTTCACTCTAGACTTGATGGGATGTTTGACTAGAAAAGTGAACAATAAATCTCTATACACTTCTGAGATTGCCCCCCTTGTCACGCTGTTCTCCAAAATGGAGGCCAGCGTGATATCAAACTGGATCTCAATAAGTTTTCTCCGACATTGCGACCGATACGCATGCTGAATTCTTTTATAATGAAACAAATTTGAATGCGGTAACTGGAATTCTGTCTGCAGCTTCATAAATGACTTAAGTCTTCCCTGACTCATTAGCTGTCCCATCCTTCTGATTCCTGCCTCTCTCCAGGGCCCAAATCCTTCCATTTGCCCGAATTCTGGCAAATTTATATTATCCCATACAGGAGAGTATTTGGTAAGGCCCGTGACACCCCTTATCTGTTTAACTTTTTCCCATACCTTATGAATTAGGAGAACAGTAGGAAACCGAGAGCCTAATTTTAAAAACTGTCCCCCTCTCCCAGAGGCCATTTTCCAAACAAATATCTCAAACTACTGGGTGATTGTCCCTGTCCCGTCTCCACCCCCCATCCTCCGATATGCTGGCATTGTGCTGATAAAAAATATACCCAGGGGTTGGGAAGCGCCAAACCTCCTTCCTCCTTCGGCCTCTGCAAAGTTTCTTGTTTAAACCGTGGGCTTCCCCCCCCATATTAGTTCACCAAACAGCGATTTAATTTTGTGGAACCTACTCTGCGAGATCCAAATTGGAAAATTATGCAGTACATATAACAGCTGTGGCATCACAATCATTTTTAAAAGGTTCACCCTTCCAATTACCGAAAGATGTAATTTATTCCATGCTGATATTTTGGAACAAATTTTTTGTAGCAAAGGGCTTAGATTAAGTTCTTCAAACCTAGTCAAAGGAAGGGCGATTTGTATCCCCAAATATTTAAATTTCGAAACTACCTTCAATTTTGCTGACCTTCCCACCTCCCCCATCTCCCCATCTACCTCATCAATGGGCATTATGCACGATTTGTCCCAATTGATTTTGAGTCCGGAAAATTCCCCGAATTCCTCAATTAATGCCACCGCGTTATCCAAATTCTCCCCTGAGTCCTCCAAAAATAGCAAAATATCGTCGGCATACAAAGACACCCTCTCCTCCTTCACTCCATAGACAAATCCTTTTATCTCTTGTGCATCCCTTATTTTAGTGGCCAGAGGTTCCACGGCGAGGGCAAACAGCAACGGAGATAACGGGCATCCCTGCCTCGTACCCCTATGTAATGAGAAACTATCAGATAATTCATTATTCACTCTAATTTTTGCCGTTGGAGAGGAGTATAGCAACCCCACCCACGATATAAACTTGGGCCCAAACCCAAGGCCCATCAAAACCGACCATAAGTACTTCCATTCTACACAATCAAAGGCCTTATGGGCATCCAAAGACACTACTACTCTCTTTCCAGCATTTTTGGCTGGAATTTGCATATTTAAATATAGCCTCCTTAAATTGATTGCTGTAGATTTATTGGGCATAAATCCCGATTGATCTGGGTGGATTACTTTATCAATCACGTGGGTCAGTCTGTTGGCCAAGGCCTTCGCCAGAATCTTTACATCCGCCGTAAGGAGTGAAATTGGTCTGTAGGACTCCGGATTCAATGGGTCCTTATCAACTTTAGGAATGACCACCACAATGGCCTCATAGATGTAGGCAACATTCCCCTCTCCAACGACTCATTAAGTACCTTCTCCAATTTGGTTATTACTTCATTAAAAATTTTATACACCTCTGCCGGAATGCCATCCGCCCCCGGGGCCTTATTTCCCGCCATGTCCGCCAGTGCCACCCTCAACTCCTCCGCTGCAAGCGGCCTATCCATCCATTCTGTGTCTTCATCCCCTAGTCTAGGAAGCTTAATCGCCCTCAGATACCTGTCCATCTCCTCTTGACCTTTATGTATCTTTGAGGAGTATAGCTCACTATAAAATTGTTTAAATACATCCAAAATTTGATCCCCCTGTGTAACCACATTACCTTCCTTAGATTTAATTGCATACACATGTGAGGATTCCCGTTGTGCCGAAGCTATCACAGAGAGCAGGTGCCCCACTTTTTCACCCTCCGCATAGAATGCCTCGTTCTGAAATGCCCGCTGTCTCTCCGCCTTACGGATGTGAAGTTTATTAACTTCCGACTGGGCCACTCTCATGCGGGTCTGCATAGCTTTAGTACACTGCGCACCCAATGCTTCCTCCGCCGCCCTTAATTCCTCCATCACTGCTTCGTCTAGATTTTGAGACCTAGTCTTATATCGAGACACTTCTCTGAATAAAATCCCTCTCAAAAACGCTTTCATAGTATCTCAGACTACATGACCCTCTGCACTACCTTCGTTTATCCTAAAGAATTCTCCCAGTTCCTCTCCTATCTTTCCCATATCCAGCAACTGTAGCCAAAAGGGATGAATTTTCCAACCCATACCTGTCAACCTCCCCCGTTCTCCCAATTGTAGAGATATCACCAGTGGACAATGATCCGATAGGACTCTGGGCAAATATTCCACTTCCTGTACCAAGTTATCCATCCCCTCATTTCCCAAAGCCACATCAATGCGAGATAGGGAGCCATACGTCGCCGAGTAGCACGAGTAAGTGTAGTTCTCCATATTCCGAACTCTCCACAAGTCTATCCAACCAATTTCCCTCATGTAATTTCCAAAAGGTGTCACGTTCCCTCCCTCTCTGCTTCCCACATGTTTACCCTTATCCCAATGATCATTTGCAATATTATTCACATCACCCATTACAAGCAACGGGGACCCCAGTCCATTTCCCGGATAAGTCCAGAATTTCCTGTATCTTCTTTCCAGAAAATGGTGGAGGGATATACAAAGACACAATACATAATAGTCTATCCAATATCTTACATACAATAAACACATATTGCCCATCCTTGTCTATTATAGCCTCCACTTCTTCATATGGAGTAGAAGTGTGGATCAACACCGACACTCCCCTAGCATAGGCTGAGTACGTCGAGTGATAAGTAGAGTTGAGCGATACCAGCCGATACTTGAAAATATCGGATCGGAATGGATCGGCCGATCTTTAAAAAAAGTATCGGTATCGCCGATTCCGATACCGGGAACCAATGCAAGTCAATGGGGCCAAAATATCGGAATTAAAAAAAACCCTTTCTTTCCTTGTAGGTTAATTCTACATGAAGAAAAACAACTAAGAATAATGTAGAATGTATTGTGGGAGGTGGAGGAGACATTAAAGCCATAGAGGTTTAGCCCAATCAAATGGAATAGCAGGAATTAAACTTTTTTTTTTAAAGATGTTAGGAGTTACAAAGATATTGACTATGTTAGCCTCATTTATATTTTGCCAGACATGTATGTCTTCTTCTTCTACTTCCTTTTTTTACATTCTTCTTCTTCTTCTTCTACTTCCTTTTTTTACATTCTTCTTCTTCTTCTTCTACTTCCTTTTTTTACATTCTTCTTCTTCTTCTTCTACTTCCTTTTTTTACATTCTTCTTCTTATTCCTTTTTTTACATTCTTCTTCTTCTTCTTCTACTTCCTTTTTTTACATTCTTCTTCTTCTTCTTCTTCTTCTTCTTCCTTTTCATACATTCTTCATATTCTTCTTATTCAACAATTATTATTCTACATATTCAGCTTCTTCATCTTCTTCCTATTCTTCTTCATCATATTCTTGTTTGTGTCAGGCATTCCTGTAGTTGTTATCTAGAAAAGTTAGAAGTTTACACCTTCCGTTCTGCCTGTCACAAAAGATTTACAACAGGATTTGTCCGCGTTCAGTTTGGCCTGCAGAAGCAGGCCTTTTCCAGGGGCACCACGAGGAGGAACGGACTCACCCCCATACACTGCTTAGTCTTCTTCTGCTTATAAATAAGATAATATCATTTGCTCAGAGTATTAGTCTTATGCTTAATGTTCTTCTGCTTTGTTTTTTTTATGCTTCTTTGTCTTCTCTCTCTTGTTGTTCTGCATCTTGGTGGTTGTCTTCCTGTTCTTTGTCCTCTTGAACCAGCTGACGGTACTGGCACCCGGAGGGGCAGCAGAAGGAACAAGAGCCAATGGCACTACCGAGGACCAGCTGACGGTGCTGGAACCCGGTTACTAAGCAGGAGGTACCTGTGCTACAAAGCACTACCAAGGACCAGCAGACGTTGCCGGAACTCGGATACCGAGATGGAGGCACCTAGGCCAAAGGCTCTGACGAGAACCAGCTGACGGTGCTGGAACCCGGAGGGGTAGCATAAGCTGCAAGAGCAAATGGAAATAGCGAGGACCAGCTGACAGTGCTGGCACCCGGAGGGGCAGCAGAAGGAATAAGAGCCAATGGCACAACCGAGGACCAGCTGACGGTGCTGGAACCCGGTTACTAAGCAGGAGGTACCTGTGCTACAAAGCACTACCAAGGACCAGCAGACGTTGCCGGAACTCGGATACCGAGATGGAGGCACCTAGGCCAAAGGCTCTGACGAGAACCAGCTGACGGTGCTGGAACCCGGAGGGGTAGCATAAGCTGCAAGAGCAAATGGAAATAGCGAGGACCAGCTGACAGTGCTGGCACCCGGAGGGGCAGCAGAAGGAATAAGAGCCAATGGCACAACCGAGGACCAGCTGACGGTGCTGGAACCCGGTTACTAAGCAGGAGGTACCTGTGCTACAAAGCACTACCAAGGACCAGCAGACGTTGCCGGAACTCGGATACCGAGATGGAGGCACCTAGGCCAAAGGCTCTGACGAGAACCAGCTGACGGTGCTGGAACCCGGAGGGGTAGCATAAGCTGCAAGAGCAAATGGAAATAGCGAGGACCAGCTGACAGTGCTGGCACCCGGAGGGGCAGCAGAAGGAATAAGAGCCAATGGCACAACCGAGGACCAGCTGACGGTGCTGGAACCCGGTTACTAAGCAGGAGGTACCTGTGCTACAAAGCACTACCAAGGACCAGCAGACGTTGCCGGAACTCGGATACCGAGATGGAGGCACCTAGGCCAAAGGCTCTGATGAGAACCAGCTGACGGTGCTGGAACCCGGAGGGGTATCAGAAGTTACCCCTGAAAAGCAAAGTTGGCATGCCGCAAGCTGGCCGCAGTTACCGAATCACACAGTCCTACAGGGGGTGCTTGTCCTACTGGTACTATGGAACAAACCTTTCTTACCAGAACCCGCAGTCCACATAGGAAGCACCTAAACTGCTGGCACCCTAGCCTCGGCTAACCCAACCGCAACACGACATGGCAACTTGGGGTGGCAAACTGACATTGACACTTCCCGGAAACAGCAGGCAGGGCTGGAACCAAGCTGGGCAGGAGGGAGTACCCGTGCCAAAGTCAGTTATGAGCAGCAACTGGCGATGTTGGAGCCCAGGACAAGCACTTAGCAGGCTGAGGCCTGATGTGCTGTCAATTGGGAGGCAGCAGGACAGATTGCCATCAAAACAGCAGGGGAACAGCTGACGTTACTGAACCCCACAAACACAGGAGCTAGTGTTTTACTCTGTGAAGACGGCACTTCCGAGCAACAACTGGCTGTGTTGAAGCCCAGGGACAAGCACGGAGCAGGCTTAGGCTGCATTGAAGAAATTTTAAGATCGGTTGTAGACTACTAATTTGAACCAAGCTCCACTTAGGCCTGTGGCTTCACTGATTTTCGTATTTCCCCTGTCCTCCAACCCCGCCAGTTACAGCTCCGAAGTGGCGTCTGCACAATCCACACTTATTCCTGTGTTACAGGTGTTCAGTCCGGTCAGTTAATCCCCTGATGTGTGTCCGGCAATGTCGCCTGCTCTGTCCACATTCATGGGAATGTGGACAGAGCAGGCGACATTGCCGGACACACATCAGGGGATTAACTGACCGGACTGCACACCTGTAACACAGGAACAAGTGTGGATTGTGCAGACGCCACTTCGGAGCTGTAACTGGCAGGGTTGGAGGACAGGGGAAATACGAGAGACAGTGGAGCCACAGGCCTAATTGGAGCACGGTTAAAAATCAGTAGTGGTACGACTGTGTAGGCAGCAGGAGACTTTGCCATCCACACAGCAGGGGATCAGCTGACATTACTGAACCCCACTGAGACACGGGAGCAAGTATCTCTTTCCGTGTGGACGGCACTTCCGAACTACAACTGGCTGTGTTGAAGCCCAGGAAATAGGAGGGTGTAGGCAGAGGCCTACTGTATTTTGAATGAGGTGACAGCAGGAGAGACTGCCATCCACACAGCAGGGGATCAGCTGACGTTACTGAACCCCACTGAGACACGGGAGCAAGTATCTCTTTCCGTGTGGACGGCACTTCCGAACTACAACTGGCTGTGTTGAAGCCCAGGAAATAGGAGGGTGTAGGCAGAGGCCTACTGTATTTTGAATGAGGTGACAGCAGGAGAGACTGCCATCCACACAGCAGGGGATCAGCTGACATTACTGAACCCCACTGAGACACGGGAGCAAGTACCGTGTGGACGGCACTTCCGAACTACAACTGGCTGTGTTGAAGCCCAGGAAATAGGAGGGTGTAGGCAGAGGCCTACTGTATTTTGAATGAGTTTACAGCAGGAGAGACTGCCATCCACACAGCAGGGGATCAGCTGACGTTACTGAACCCCACTGAGACACGGGAGCAAGTGTCTCTTTCCGTGTGGACGGCACTTCCGAACTACAACTGGCTGTGTTGAAGCCCAGGAAATAGGAGGGTGTAGGCAGAGGCCTACTGTATTTTGAATGAGGTGACAGCAGGAGAGACTGCCATCCACACAGCAGGGGATCAGCTGACGTTACTGAACCCCACTGAGACACGGGAGCAAGTATCTCTTTCCGTGTGGACGGCACTTCCGAACTACAACTGGCTGTGTTGAAGCCCAGGAAATAGGAGGGTGTAGGCAGAGGCCTACTGTATTTTGAATGAGGTGACAGCAGGAGAGACTGCCATCCACACAGCAGGGGATCAGCTGACATTACTGAACCCCACTGAGACACGGGAGCAAGTATCTCTTTCCGTGTGGACTGCACTTCCGAACTACAACTGGCTGTGTTGAAGCCCAGGAAATAGGAGGGTGTAGGCAGAGGCCTACTGTATTTCGAATGAGTTTACAGCAGGAGAGACTGCCATCCACACAGCAGGGGATCAGCTGACGTTACTGAACCCCACTGAGACACGGGAGCAAGTGTCTCTTTCCGTGTGGACGGCACTTCCGAACTACAACTGGCTGTGTTGAAGCCCAGGAAATAGGAGGGTGTAGGCAGAGGCCTACTGTATTTTGAATGAGGTGACAGCAGGAGAGACTGCCATCCACACAGCAGGGGATCAGCTGACGTTACTGAACCCCACTGAGACACGGGAGCAAGTATCTCTTTCCGTGTGGACGGCACTTCCGAACTACAACTGGCTGTGTTGAAGCCCAGGAAATAGGAGGGTGTAGGCAGAGGCCTACTGTATTTTGAATGAGGTGACAGCAGGGGAGACTGCCATCCACACAGCAGGGGATCAGCTGACATTACTGAACCCCACTGAGACACGGGAGCAAGTATCTCTTTCCGTGTGGACGGCACTTCCGATCTACAACTGGCTGTGTTGAAGCCCAGGAAATAGGAGGGTGTAGGCAGAGGCCTACTGTATTTTGAATGAGTTTACAGCAGGAGAGACTGCCATCCACACAGCAGGGGATCAGCTGACGTTACTGAACCCCACTGAGACACGGGAGCAAGTGTCTCTTTCCGTGTGGACGGCACTTCCGAACTACAACTGGCTGTGTTGAAGCCCAGGAAATAGGAGGGTGTAGGCAGAGGCCTACTGTATTTTGAAAGAGGTGACAGCAGGAGAGACTGCCATCCACAAAGCAGGGGATCAGCTGACGTTACTGAACCCCACTGAGACACGGGAGCAAGTGTCTCTTTCCGTGTGGACGGCACTTCCGAACTACAACTGGCTGTGTTGAAGCCCAGGAAATAGGAGGGTGTAGGCAGAGGCCTACTGTATTTTGAATGAGGTGACAGCAGGAGAGACTGCCATCCACACAGCAGGGGATCAGCTGACGTTACTGAACCCCACTGAGACACGGGAGCAAGTATCTCTTTCCGTGTGGACGGCACTTCCGAACTACAACTGGCTGTGTTGAAGCCCAGGAAATAGGAGGGTGTAGGCAGAGGCCTACTGTATTTTGAATGAGTTTACAGCAGGAGAGACTGCCATCCACACAGCAGGGGATCAGCTGACGTTACTGAACCCCACTGAGACACGGGAGCAAGTGTCTCTTTCCGTGTGGACGGCACTTCCGAACTACAACTGGCTGTGTTGAAGCCCAGGAAATAGGAGGGTGTAGGCAGAGGCCTACTGTATTTTGAATGAGGTGACAGCAGAAGAGACTGCCATCCACACAGCAGGGGATCAGCTGACATTACTGAACCCCACTGAGACACGGGAGCAAGTATCTCTTTCCGTGTGGACGGCACTTCCGAACTACAACTGGCTGTGTTGAAGCCCAGGAAATAGGAGGGTGTAGGCAGAGGCCTACTGTATTTTGAATGAGTTTACAGCAGGAGAGACTGCCATCCACACAGCAGGGGATCAGCTGACGTTACTGAACCCCACTGAGACACGGGAGCAAGTGTCTCTTTCCGTGTGGACGGCACTTCCGAACTACAACTGGCTGTGTTGAAGCCCAGGAAATAGGAGGGTGTAGGCAGAGGCCTACTGTATTTTGAAAGAGGTGACAGCAGGAGAGACTGCCATCCACAAAGCAGGGGATCAGCTGACGTTACTGAACCCCACTGAGACACGGGAGCAAGTGTCTCTTTCCGTGTGGACGGCACTTCCGAACTACAACTGGCTGTGTTGAAGCCCAGGAAATAGGAGGGTGTAGGCAGAGGCCTACTGTATTTTGAATGAGGTGACAGCAGGAGAGACTGCCATCCACACAGCAGGGGATCAGCTGACATTACTGAACCCCACTGAGACACGGGAGCAAGTATCTCTTTCCGTGTGGACGGCACTTCCGAACTACAACTGGCTGTGTTGAAGCCCAGGAAATAGGAGGGTGTAGGCAGAGGCCTACTGTATTTCGAATGAGTTTACAGCAGGAGAGACTGCCATCCACACAGCAGGGGATCAGCTGACGTTACTGAACCCCACTGAGACACGGGAGCAAGTGTCTCTTTCCGTGTGGACGGCACTTCCGAACTACAACTGGCTGTGTTGAAGCCCAGGAAATAGGAGGGTGTAGGCAGAGGCCTACTGTATTTTGAATGAGGTGACAGCAGGAGAGACTGCCATCCACACAGCAGGGGATCAGCTGACGTTACTGAACCCCACTGAGACACGGGAGCAAGTATCTCTTTCCGTGTGGACGGCACTTCCGAACTACAACTGGCTGTGTTGAAGCCCAGGAAATAGGAGGGTGTAGGCAGAGGCCTACTGTATTTTGAATGAGGTGACAGCAGGGGAGACTGCCATCCACACAGCAGGGGATCAGCTGACATTACTGAACCCCACTGAGACACGGGAGCAAGTATCTCTTTCCGTGTGGACGGCACTTCCGATCTACAACTGGCTGTGTTGAAGCCCAGGAAATAGGAGGGTGTAGGCAGAGGCCTACTGTATTTTGAATGAGTTTACAGCAGGAGAGACTGCCATCCACACAGCAGGGGATCAGCTGACGTTACTGAACCCCACTGAGACACGGGAGCAAGTGTCTCTTTCCGTGTGGACGGCACTTCCGAACTACAACTGGCTGTGTTGAAGCCCAGGAAATAGGAGGGTGTAGGCAGAGGCCTACTGTATTTTGAAAGAGGTGACAGCAGGAGAGACTGCCATCCACAAAGCAGGGGATCAGCTGACGTTACTGAACCCCACTGAGACACGGGAGCAAGTGTCTCTTTCCGTGTGGACGGCACTTCCGAACTACAACTGGCTGTGTTGAAGCCCAGGAAATAGGAGGGTGTAGGCAGAGGCCTACTGTATTTTGAATGAGGTGACAGCAGGAGAGACTGCCATCCACACAGCAGGGGATCAGCTGACGTTACTGAACCCCACTGAGACACGGGAGCAAGTATCTCTTTCCGTGTGGACGGCACTTCCGAACTACAACTGGCTGTGTTGAAGCCCAGGAAATAGGAGGGTGTAGGCAGAGGCCTACTGTATTTTGAATGAGTTTACAGCAGGAGAGACTGCCATCCACACAGCAGGGGATCAGCTGACGTTACTGAACCCCACTGAGACACGGGAGCAAGTGTCTCTTTCCGTGTGGACGGCACTTCCGAACTACAACTGGCTGTGTTGAAGCCCAGGAAATAGGAGGGTGTAGGCAGAGGCCTACTGTATTTTGAATGAGGTGACAGCAGAAGAGACTGCCATCCACACAGCAGGGGATCAGCTGACATTACTGAACCCCACTGAGACACGGGAGCAAGTATCTCTTTCCGTGTGGACGGCACTTCCGAACTACAACTGGCTGTGTTGAAGCCCAGGAAATAGGAGGGTGTAGGCAGAGGCCTACTGTATTTTGAATGAGTTTACAGCAGGAGAGACTGCCATCCACACAGCAGGGGATCAGCTGACGTTACTGAACCCCACTGAGACACGGGAGCAAGTGTCTCTTTCCGTGTGGACGGCACTTCCGAACTACAACTGGCTGTGTTGAAGCCCAGGAAATAGGAGGGTGTAGGCAGAGGCCTACTGTATTTTGAAAGAGGTGACAGCAGGAGAGACTGCCATCCACAAAGCAGGGGATCAGCTGACGTTACTGAACCCCACTGAGACACGGGAGCAAGTGTCTCTTTCCGTGTGGACGGCACTTCCGAACTACAACTGGCTGTGTTGAAGCCCAGGAAATAGGAGGGTGTAGGCAGAGGCCTACTGTATTTTGAATGAGGTGACAGCAGGAGAGACTGCCATCCACACAGCAGGGGATCAGCTGACATTACTGAACCCCACTGAGACACGGGAGCAAGTATCTCTTTCCGTGTGGACGGCACTTCCGAACTACAACTGGCTGTGTTGAAGCCCAGGAAATAGGAGGGTGTAGGCAGAGGCCTACTGTATTTTGAATGAGTTTACAGCAGGAGAGACTGCCATCCACACAGCAGGGGATCAGCTGACGTTACTGAACCCCACTGAGACACGGGAGCAAGTGTCTCTTTCCGTGTGGACGGCACTTCCGAACTACAACTGGCTGTGTTGAAGCCCAGGAAATAGGAGGGTGTAGGCAGAGGCCTACTGTATTTTGAATGAGGTGACAGCAGAAGAGACTGCCATCCACACAGCAGGGGATCAGCTGACATTACTGAACCCCACTGAGACACGGGAGCAAGTATCTCTTTCCGTGTGGACGGCACTTCCGAACTACAACTGGCTGTGTTGAAGCCCAGGAAATAGGAGGGTGTAGGCAGAGGCCTACTGTATTTTGAATGAGGTGACAGCAGGAGAGACTGCCATCCACACAGCAGGGGATCAGCTGACGTTACTGAACCCCACTGAGACACGGGAGCAAGTATCTCTTTCCGTGTGGACGGCACTTCCGAACTACAACTGGCTGTGTTGAAGCCCAGGAAATAGGAGGGTGTAGGCAGAGGCCTACTGTCTTTGTAATGCGGAGACAGCAGGAGAGACTGCCATCTCCACAGCAGGGGAACAGCTGGCAGTGCTGAACCCCACTAACACTTGAACGAATGTGTTTGGCTCTGTGGAGACGACACTTCTGAACACCAACTGACGTTGTTGGAGCCCAGGATTAGGCGAGGAGCAGGCTGGGGCCTACTGGATTTTGGCAGGTGAATGCAGCAGGAGACTTGCCATCTCCACAGCAGGGGAACAGCTGGCAGTGCTGAACCCCACTAACACTTGAACGAATGTGTTTGGCTCTGTGGAGACGACACCTCTGAACACCAACTGACGTTGTTGGAGCTCAGGATTAGGCGAGGAGCAGGCTGGGGCCTACTGGATTTTGGCAGGTGAATGCAGCAGGAGACTTGCCATCTCCACAGCAGGGGAACAGCTGGCAGTGCTGAACCCCACTAACACTTGAACGAATGTGTTTGGCTCTGTGGAGACGACACTTCTGAACACCAACTGACGTTGTTGGAGCTCAGGATTAGGCGAGGAGCAGGCTGGGGCCTACTGGATTTTGGCAGGTGAATGCAGCAGGAGACTTGCCATCTCCACAGCAGGGGAACAGCTGGCAGTGCTGAACCCCACTAACACTTGAACGAATGTGTTTGGCTCTGTGGAGACGACACTTCTGAACACCAACTGACGTTGTTGGAGCTCAGGATTAGGCGAGGAGCAGGCTGGGGCCTACTTGATTTTGGCAGGTGAATGCAGCAGGAGACTTGCCATCTCCACAGCAGGGGAACAGCTGGCAGTGCTGAACCCCACTAACACTTGAACGAATGTGTTTGGCTCTGTGGAGACGACACTTCTGAACACCAACTGACGTTGTTGGAGCTCAGGATTAGGCGAGGAGCAGGCTGGGGCCTACTGGATTTTGGCAGGTGAATGCAGCAGGAGACTTGCCATCTCCACAGCAGGGGAACAGCTGGCAGTGCTGAACCCCACTAACACTTGAACGAATGTGTTTGGCTCTGTGGAGACGACACTTCTGAACACCAACTGACGCTGTTGGAGCCCAGGATTACGCATGCCGCATGCAGAGGCCAATGGGCATCGGTTTTTATGGAGGTTGTGGACTACTACTGATTCTAACCATGCTCCACTTAGGCCTCTGGCTCCACTGTCTCTACTATTTACCCTGGCCTCCAACCCCGCCAGCTACATCTCTGAAGTGGCGTCAGCACAATCTACACTTGTTCCTGTGTTACTGGTGCTCAGTCCCATCAGTTGATCCCCTGATGTTTGTCCGGCAAGTTCGCCAGCTCTGTCCTCATTCCCACTACTGGTTATGGGAATGTGGACAGAGCAGGAGACCTTGCCGGACACACATCAGGGGATAAACTGATGGGACTGAGCCACAGGAACACAGGAACAAGTGTAGATTGTGCTGACGCCACTTCAGAGATGTAGATGGCGGGGTTGGAGGTCAGGGGAAATAGTAGAGACAGTGGAGCCAGAGACCTAAGTTGGGCACGGTTAAAAATCAGTAGTGGTTTGAATGTTGATGGAGCTGGTGACTCTGCCGTCCACACAGCAGGGGATCAGCTGGCATTACTGAACCCCAGTAACACAGGAGCTAGTGTGTTTCTCTGTGCAGACGACACATCTGAGCGACAACTGGCTGTGTTGAAGCACAGGGATTATAGTTCAGGTGGTAGAAAAATGAACACACCAGCAGACCTGGATACAGTTGCCAACCACTAATTTAGTCTGTAAGAGGAATGGCAAAGTCTTTGGAGATCCAGGCCTTGTTCATTTTCAGAAAAGTCAGCCGGTCAACATTATCGGAAGATAGTCGCGTGCGACGGTCTGTTAGTACACCACCTGCGGCACTAAAGACACGTTCCGATAATACACTGGCAGCAGGGCAAGCCAGCACCTCCAATGCATACTGGCTAAGCTCTGGCCATGTATCCAGCTTAGAGACCCAAAACTTGAAGGGGGAAGAGCCATCTGGGAGTACAGCGACAGGGCAAGACATGTAGTCTGACACCATCTGACGGAAGCGTTGCCTCCTGCTGACTCGAGGCGTCGCTGATGGTGTAGACAATTGTGGTGGACACACAAAACTTTGCCACATTTGGGCCATAGTGGTCTTGCCTTGTGCTGCGGCACTGCCTCTGCTCCCTCTTTGTGCAGAGTTTCCTCCACTGCCTCGACGCACAGAGCTGCTTTGTAAAGCACTAGCAACAATGCTGTCGGGTGGAATGGAAAACATTATGGACTGCACCAGTGACTCTTCGTACTCCCACATTTTACGCTCCCGGTTCAACGTTGGTATGAGCCTTTGTACGCTGTCCCGGTAGCGAGGATCTAGGAGGGTGTACACCCAATAATCAGCCGAGACGAGAATGTGGGCGATGCGGCGGTCGTTTCTCAGGCACTGCAGCATGAAATCAACCATGTGCTGCAGACTCCCAACTGCCAAAGAACCGCTGTCCCCTGTTTGAGGCGTGACCTCGACCTGCTCTGCATCACCCCACCCTCGCTGTACATACTGAGTAGAGGTTTGTGTACCTCCCTCCTCTGGAGAGATGTCTTCCTCCTCCATCGACTCCTCCTCATCCTCCTCACAAAGTGTCCCCTGCCTAGGCCTTTGTGAGGAAACACGTAGCGCAGACTGTCCAGAAGCAGATGGCATTTGGGACTCCTCATCCTCCACCTCTTCTGAAACCTCATCCCTTAGTGCTTGCAGTGTTTGTTGAAGCAGGCAGATAAGGGGGACAGTCATGCTGACTAGTGCATCATCTGCACTCGCCATCCGCGTGGATTCATCGAAGGCACGCAAAACGAGGCAGATGTCCTTCATAGAGGCCCACTCAATGGTGCTGAAGTGTGAACGGCGCACAGTGCGACTTGTTTGCGCCTGATGCAGCTGGTACTCCATGACTGCTGCCTGCTGCTCACACAACCGCTCCAACATATGTAACGTTGAATTCCACCGGGTGGGTAGGTCACATATGATGCGATGTTCCGGAAGGCCAAATCGTCGCTGCAGAGCAGCGAGGCGCGATCTTGCCGTGCTGGAACGTCGCAAGTGAGCGCACTCTATGCGGACCTTGTGCAACAGTGCATCAAGATCCGGATAGTCCCTCAGAAAGCTCTGCACGACCAAGTTAAGAACATGTGCCAGACATGGGATGTGTGTGAGGTTGCCTAGGCCAAGAGCTGCCACCAGATTTCGGCCATTGTCACACACTACCAAGCCCGGCTGGAGATTCGCTGGCCCAAACCACACATCGCTCTCCAGCTTGATAGCATTCCAGAGCTCCTGCGCTGTGTGGCTTCGATTCCCCAAAGAAATTAATTTGAGTACAGCCTGTTGACGTTTGGCCACGGCTGTGCTCATATCGGTCGTAACAGGCTCCTGCTCTGCTGTTTATGAGGAACTTGAGTAGGAGGAGGAGTCTATGTGTACAGACTGGAGTCCTGCAATCCGTGGCGTTGGAAGAACACGTACAGCGCCACTCTCCAGATCCGTACCCGGCTCCACAACATTGACCCAGTGGGCAGTGAGGGAAAGGTATCGTCCCTGTCCATGGTTACTGGTCCACGCATCGGTGGTCAGGTGGTCCTTGCTACTAACGGCGTTTAGTAGCGCATGTTTTATTTTGCCCTCAACATGTTTCTGCAGGGCAGGGACGGCTCGCCTGCTGAAATAAAAGCGGCTGGGCACGTTGTATTGGGGGACTGCCAATGCCATTAAGTCCCGGAAGGTGTCAGTGTCCACCAGCCTGAATGACAGCATTTCAACTGCCAGAAGTTTGGCAATGCCAGCATTCAGAGACTGTGCTCGGGGATGGTTTGCCGAGTAAGGGCGCCTTTTATCCCATGCCTGTGCTACCGATGGCTGTGATGGATGGGAACGTGCTGTTATGGGTGGAATCTGACAGGGTCTCCGGACAACAGTGGCAGAGGTTCTTCCTTGGCGATCCTGTGAGGAAGCCGAACCAGCAGTGTGTGAGCTGGAGGAAGAGGGCCCAACACGAACTGAAGAGGTGGTAGGTGGTGCTGTACGTTGGCCTACGTCTTCAGGGTGTCTCTGCAACTCCAACTCGTGCTTGGTGCGCACATGTTTCCACATATTTGTGGTATTGAGGTTGCTGACATTTCTCCCTCTTTTGACTCTCTGATGACACAGCTTGCATTTGACAAAGCAAATGTCATCTGCAACTGTGTCAAAAAAGGACCACGCACTGCAACTCTTGTGAGCGCCCGGTTTGCCTTTGGAAGGAGGAATGCTCCTAACGGGTGCCGAAGTGGAGGGTACAGGCAACCAAGTCTTCCCCCTCCCTCTGCCTCCTGTTTTGGCCGGTAGGGGAATCTCTTCCTCCGAGCTGCTCCCACCACCTTCCTGTTGCTCACGCCATGATGGGTCAAGGACCTCATCATCTTCCCTCCCCTCTTCAAACAGCTGCTTCTCCGGGGTTGTCTCGCCAGCACCGTACGCACCAGAAAGTGGCAACTGAGTCTCGTCATCATCTGATGCGTACTGAGGTGTGCTGACCATAGGCACTGGCCCACTCGCCTCTTCAGATTCAGAGGGACAAAGAAGTTGCGCATCACTGCATACTCCCTCTTCTTCACATTCAGGAATGCTGCTTGGCTGGCCCCCTCTTTCCAAGCCAACAGATTCCGAGAACAGAAGTAGAGACTGTGATGGCTCCTGTCCATGTCTCTCTGACTGCCTGGGCACTTTGGCAGGTGGTGAAGAGACAGATGGTTGCTCTTCGGTGCTCTGACCCTGAGAGGATGCGGAAGTAATTGAAGTCGATGCGTTAGCTGCCATCCATCCGACAACGGCTTCAATTTGTTCCTCCCGCAGCAGTGGGGTACGTTGAGGTCCTACAAAGCTGCGCATAAAGGACTGTTGCCTGCTAAAACTGGGGGATGCTGATCCACTGGTGCCCGCAGCAGGCCCAGAATCCCCACGTCCTCTACCTGTAGAATCCCCACGTCCTCTCCCTGCAGAATCCCCACGTCCTCTCCCTGCTGAAACTCCACGCCCACGCCCACGCCCCCGCGCCTTACTCCCTGCCTTCTTCATCTTGCAAGACTGCTTAAGATAGGCAAAAAAGTACAAAGGGGGGCCTTAGTGTGCTTATTCCTGAACAGCTGGTTACAGGTACAAGAAACACTAATTTTATGAAGTGTGTGTGTGTGGACTAGACTTTAATAGGAGCTGATGTGGCCTACACAAGTTCAAAATGTAGTGTTTGGTGAACTTTTTATGTGGTTTCTTTGTTTGAAACAAACTCAAAGTATGAGAACAAAGAATTGAAACTGATAGTATCACCAACTTTTTGGAGCTATTACAATGCAGGCAGGTAACCTACAATGCAAAAGATGAGGCTCCAAAAAAATTGGGTAATACTAATCTGGCTGCGCCGGCAGGGCACAAGCCAGAAAAAAAGGCTCCTCTATCTACTCCTATATAGTGTTTGCAACCAACCAATGTTGATGGATACGGATGGATGCACACTAATAGGAGAAGAAAAAATGAGCTGCACTCAGAGACAAATATGTGTGAGGCAGTGACGCACGTTGAGCGTCCTACAACCAGACGTAGTTGCAGGACACTCTACTCAGCGTGAGCTGCACTCACACACAGTCAGAGACCTCTCAGACAGCCGTCAACAGTGCAGCTAAGTGGGCACTGGCACTGACAGGCTGCAGAAAGGCTCCGCTGTGTACTCCTATATAGTGTTTGCAACCACCGTAGATGGAGACGGATGGATGCACACTAATAGGAGAAGAAAAAATGAGCTGCACTCAAATAAAAATATGTGTGAGGCAGTGACGCACGCTGAGCGTCCTACAGCCAGACGTAGCTGCAGGACACACTACTCAGCGTGAGCTGCACTCACACACAGTCAGAGACCTCTCAGACAGCCGTGAACAGTGCAGCAAAGTGGACACTAGCACTGAAAGGCTGCAGAAAGGCTCCGCTGTCTACTACTAGTGTTTGCAACCAACGTATATGGATACGGATGGAAGCACACTAGATTGAAATTATTTAAAAAATGCAGCTCAAAAAATAAAAGATGTATGAGGCAGCAGTGATCACACTGGGTGGCCTACAGCCTGACGTGGCTGCAGGACCCACTCCACAGCGTGAGCTGCACTCACACAGCCCTTGCAGACAGCTGTGAACACTGCTGCTAGGGCAAAGAAGGCTACAGTGGTGGTTTATGTAGCCTGGGTAAAGCACTAGATGTTTGGTGGAATCGCTATTTCTAACTGTCCCTCACAGTCTTCTACAGCAGCCTGTCCCTAACTGAATTCACAGCAGAGTGACCAGAAATGGCGGCTGCGGTGGCTTTTATAGTGCATCATGACATCATTTCGGCAGCCAATCACAGCCATGCCAATAGTTAACATGCCTACATGCCTAACAGGATGTGTCCACACTTCGGAGGATTCCCATTGGCTTAATCAAAGCAAGCAGGCTCATAGCATGATGGGAACTTCCTATTCCGATTCCGATCCCGGAATCCGATATGAAAAAAGTATCGGAATTAAGTATCGGAATTCCGATACCGCTAATATCGGCCGATACCCGATACTTGCGGTATCGGAATGCTCAACACTACTCCTCTCATAAGCCCAAACAAGACTCTAGAAGGACGAGTTTGCAACTACTTTACTTTTGGAGACAATTCAAAATATTCATTATTCAATAGGGTCTAATAGCAAAAAGCAGCGTTTTGAATGAACAATCACAGTTCTTGGTAGAATCACGCAGGATTAAAATTTTTGATGATTTTCTACTCCTCTCATGAGCCCAAACAAGACTCTAGAAGGATGAGTTTGCAGCTACTTTACTTTTGGAGAAAATTCAAAACATTCATTATTCAATAGGGTCTAATAGCAAAAAGCAGCGTTTTGAATGATCAATCACAATTCTTGGTAGAATCGTGCAGGATTGAAATTTTTGACGTTTTTCTACTCCTCTCGAGCCCAAACAAGAATCTAGAAGGATGAGTTGCAACTACTTTACTTTTGGAGATAATTCAAAACATTCATTATTCAAAAGGGTCTAATAGCAAAAAGCAGCGTTTTGAATGAACAAACACAGTTCTTGGTAGAATCGTGCAGGATTGAAATTTCTGATGCTTTTCTGCTCCTCTCAGCAGCCCAAACAAATTTCTAAAAGGATGAGTTTGGAACAACTTAACTTATGGAGAAAATTCAAAACATTCATTATGCAATAGGGCGCAATAGCAAAAAGCAGCGGTTTGAATGAACACTCAGACCTCTAGGTAGAATCGTGCAGGATTGAAATTATGGATGTTTTTCTGAGTCTCATGAGCCAAAACAAGAATCTAGAAGGATGAGTTTGTAACTACTTTACTTTTGTAGAAGATTCAAAACATTCATTATTCAATAGAGCCCAATAGCAAAAAGCAGCGTTTTGAATGAACACTCACATTTCTTTGTAGAATCGTGCAGGATTGAAATTTTTGACATTTTTCTACTCCTCTCATGAGCCCAAACAAGACTCTAGAATGAAGAGTTTGCTACTACTTTACTTTTGGAGAAAATTCAAAACATTCATTATTCAATAGGGTCTAATAGCAAAAAGCAACGTTTTGAATGAACAATCACAGTTCTTGGTAGAATCGTGCAGGATTGAAATTTCTGATGCTTTTCTGCTCCTCTCAACAGCCCAAACAAGTTTCTAAAAGTATGAGTTTGGAACAACTTAACTTATGGAGAAAATTCAAAACATTCATTATGCAATAGGGCCCAATAGCAAAAAGCAGCGGTTTGAATGAACACTCACATCTCTAGGTAGAATCGTGCAGCATTGAAATTGTTGATGTTTTTCTGAGTCTCATGAGCCCAAACAAGACTCTAGAAGGATGAATTTGCTACTACTTTACTTTTGTAGAAAATTCAAAACATTCATTATTCAATAGGGCCCAATAGCAAAAAGCAGCGGTTTGAATGAATACTCACATTTCTTTTTGGAATCATGCAGGATTGAAATTTTTGACGTTTTTATACTCGTCTCATGAGCCCAAACAAGACTCTAGAAGGATGAGTTTGCAACTACTTTACTTTTGGAGAAAATTCAAAACATTCATTATTCAATAGTGCCCAATACCAAAAAGCAGCGGTTTGAATGAACACTCCCATCTCTTGGTAGGATCGTTCAGGATTCAAATTTTTGATGTTTTTTACTCCTCTCATGAGCCCAAACAAGACTTTAAAAGGATGAGCTTGCATCTACTTTACTTTTGGAAAAAATTCAAAACATTCATTATTCAATAGAGCCCAATAGCACAAAGCAGAGGTTTGAATGAACAATCACAGTTCTTGGTATAATCGTGCAGGATTAAAATTTTTGATGCTTTTCTACTCCTCTCAACAGCTCAAACAAGTTTCTAAAAGGATGAGTTTGCAAATACTTTAATTTTGGAGAAAATTCAAAACATTCATTATTCAGGAGGGCCCAATAGCAAAAAGCAGCGGTTTGAATGAACACTCACATTTCTTGGTAGAATCGTGCAGGATTGAAATTTTTTACGTTTTTCTATTCCTCTCATGAGCCCAAGCAAGACTCTAGAATGATGAATTTGCAACTACTTTACTTTTGAAGAAAATTCAAAACATTCACTATTCAATAGGGTCTAATAGCAAAAAGCAGCGTTTTGAATGAACAATCACAGTTCTTGGTAGAATCGTGCAGGATTAAAATTTTTGATGCTTTTCTACTCCTCTCAACAGCCCAAACAAGTTTCTAAAAGTATGAGTTTGGAACAACTTAACTTATGGAGAAAATTCAAAACATTCATTATGCAATAGGGCCCTATAGCAAAAAGCAGCGGTTTGAATGAACACTCACATCTCTAGGTAGAATTGTGCAGGATTGAAATTTTTGATGTTTTTCTCAGTCTCATGAGCCCAAACAAGACTCTAGAAGGACGAGTTTGCAACTACTTTACTTTTGGAGACAATTCAAAATATTCATTATTCAATAGGGTCTAATAGCAAAAAGCAGCGTTTTGAATGAGCAATCACAGTTCTTGTTAGAATCTCGCAGGATTAAAGTTTTTGATGCTTTTCTACTCCTCTCATGAGCCCAAACAAGACTCTAGAAGGATGAGTTTGCAGCTACTTTACTTTTGGAGAAAATTCAAAACATTCATTATTCAATATGGTCTAATAGCAAAAAGCAGCGCTTTGAATGAACAATCACAGTTCATGGTAGAATCGTGCAGGATTGAAATTTTTTATGCTTTTCTACTCCTCTCAAAAGCCCAAACAAGTTTCTAAAAGGATGAGTTTGGAACAACTTAACTTTTTGAGAAAATTCAAAACATTCATTATTCAATAGAGCCCAATAGCAAAAAGCAGCGTTTTGAATGAACTATCACATTTCTTGGTAGAATCGTGCAGGATTGAAATTTTTGATGTTTTTCTACTCCTCTCAACAGCCCAAAGAAGTTTCTAAAAGGATGAGTTTGCAACTACTTTACTTTTGGAGAAAATTCAAAGCATTCATTATTCAATAGGGCCCAAAAGCAAAAAGCAGCGGTTTGAATGAACTCTCACATTTCTTGGTAGAATCATACAGGATTGAAATTTTTGATGTTTTCTACTCCTCTCATGAGCCCAAACAAGACTCTAGAAGGATGAGTTTGCAACTACTTTACTTTTGGAGAAAATTCAAAACATTCATTATTCAATAGGGCCCAAAAGCAAAAAGCAGCGGTTTTATATGAACACTCACATTTCTTGGTAGAATCGTGCAGGATTGAAATTTTTGATGTTTTTCTACTCCTCTCATGAGCCCAAACAAGACTCTAGAAGGATGAGTTTGCAACTACTTTACTTTTGTAGAAAATTCAAAACATTCATTATTCAATAGAGCCCAATAGCAAAAAGTAGCGTTTTGAATGAACACACATATCTTTGTAGAATCGTGCAGGATTGAAATTTTTGACATTTTTCTACTCCTCTCATGAGCCCAAACAAGAATCTTGAATGAAGAGTTTGCTACTACTTTACTTTTGGAGAAAATTCAAAACATTCATTATTCAATAGGGTCTAATAGCAAAAAGCAGCGTTTTGAATGAACAATCACAGTTCTTGGTAGAATCGTGCAGGATTGAAATTTCTGATGTTTTTCTGCTCCTCTCAACAGCCCAAACAAGTTTCTAAAAGGATGAGTTTGAAACTACTTAACTTTTGGAGTAAATTCAAAACATTCATTATTCAATAGTGCCCAATCGCAAAAAGCAGCAGTTTGAATGAACACTCACATTTCTTGGTAGAATCGTGCAGGATTGAAATTTTTGATGTTTTTCTACTCCTCTCATGAGCCCAAACAAGACTCTAGAAGGATGAGTTTGCAACTACTTTGCTTTTGGAGAAAATTCAAAACATTATTCAATAGCGCCCAATAGCAAAAAGCAGCGTTTTGAATGAACAATCATATTTCTTGGTAGAATCGTGAAGGATTGAAATTTTTAATGTTTTGCTACTCCTCTCAACAGCCCAAACAACTTTCTAAAAGGATGAGTTTGCAACTACTTTGCTTTTGGAGAAAATTCAAAACATTCATTATTCAAAAGGGACCAATAGCAAAAAGCAGCGGTTTGAATGAACACTGACATTTCTTGGTAGAATCGTGCAGGATTGAAATTTTTGACGTTTTTCTACTCCTCTCATGAGCCCAAACAAGACTTTAGAAGGATGAGTTTGCAACTACTTTACTTTTGGAGAAAATTCAAAACATTCATTATTCAATAGTGTCTAATAGCAAAAAGCAGCGTTTTGAATGAACAATCACAGTTCTTGGTAGAATCGTGCAGGATTAAAATTTTAGATGCTTTTCTACTCCTCTCAACAGCCCAAACAAGTTTCTAAAAGGATGAGTTTGCAACTACTTTACTTTGGAGAAAATTCAAAACATTCATTATTCATGAGGGCCCAATAGCAAAAAGCAGCTGTTTGAATGAACACTCACATTTCTTGGTAGAATCGTGCAGGATTGAAATTTTTTACGTTTTTCTACTCCTCTCATGAGCCCAAACATTTTTCTAAAAGGATGAGTTTGCAACTACTTTACTTTTGGAGATAATTCAAAACATTCATTATTCAAAAGGGTCTAATAGCAAAAAGCAGCGTTTTGAATGAACAATCACAGTTCTTGGTAGAATCGTGCAGGATTGAAATTTCTGATGCTTTTCTGCTCCTCTCAGCAGCCCAAACAAGTTTCTAAAAGGATGAGTTTGGAACAACTTAACTTATGGAGAAAATTCAAAACATTCATTATGCAATAGGGCGCAATAGCAAAAAGCAGTGGTTTGAATGAACACTCACATCTCTAGGTAGAATCGTGCAGGTTTGAAATTATGGATGTTTTTCTGAGTCTCATGAGCCAAAACAAGACTCTAGAAGGATGAGTTTGCAACTACTTTACTTTTGTAGAAAATTCAAAACATTCATTATTCAATAGAGCACATTAGCAAAAAGCAGCGTTTTGAATGAACACTCACATTTCTTTGTACAATCGTGCAGGATTGAAATTTTTGACATTTTTCTACTCCTCTCATGAGCCCAAACAAGACTCTAGAATGAAGAGTTTGCTACTACTTTACTTTTGGAGAAAATTCAAAACATTCATTATTCAATAGGGTCTAATAGCAAAAAGCAGCGTTTTGAATGAACAATCACAGTTCTTGGTAGAATCGTGCAGGATTGAAATTTCTGATGCTTTTCTGCTCCTCTCAACAGCCCAAACATGTTTCGAAAAGTATGATTTTGGAACAACTTAACTTATGGAGAAAATTCAAAACATTCATTATGCAATAGGGCCCAATAGCAAAAAGCAGCGGATTGAATGAACACTCACATCTCTAGGTAGAATCATGCAGCATTGAAATTGTTGATGTTTTTCTGAGTCCCATGAGCCCAAACAAGACTCTAGAAGGATGAGTTTGCTACTACTTTACTTTTGTAGAAAATTCAAAACATTCATTATTCAATAGGGCCCAATAGCAAAAAGCAGCGGTTTGAATGAATACTCACATTTCTTTTTGGAATCATGCAGGATTGAAATTTTTGACGTTTTTCTACTCGTCTCATGAGCCCAAACAAGACTCTAGAAGGATGAGTTTGCAACTACTTTACTTTAGGAGAAAATTCAAAACATTCATTATTCAATAGTGCCCAATAGCAAAAAGCAGCGGTTTGAATGAACACTCCCATCTCTTGGTAGGATCGTTCAGGATTCAAATTTTTGATGTTTTTTTACTCCTCTCATGAGCCCAAACAAGACTTTAAAAGGATGAGCTTGCATCTACTTTACTTTTGGAAAAAATTCAAAACATTCATTATTCAATAGAGCCCAATAGCACAAAGCAGAGGTTTGAATGAACACTCACATTTCTTGGTAGAATCTTGCAGGATTGAAAGTTTTGACGTTTTTCTACTCCTCTCATGAGCCCAAACAAGACTCTAAAACGTTGAGTTTGCAACTACTTTACTTTTGGAGAAAATTCAAAACATTCATTATTCAATAGGGTCTAATAGCAAAAAGCAGCGTTTTGAATGAACAGTCACAGTTCTTGATATAATCGTGCAGGATTAAAATTTTTGATGCTTTTCTACTCCTCTCAACAGCTCAAACAAGTTTCTAAAAGGATGAGTTTGCAACTACTTTACTTTTGGAGAAAATTCAAAACATTCATTATTCAGGAGGGCCCAATAGCAAAAAGCAGCGGTTTGAATGAACACTCACATTTCTTGGTAGAATCGTGCAGGATTGAAATTTTTTACGTTTTTCTACTCCTCTCATGAGCCCAAGCAAGACTCTAGAATGATGAGTTTGCAAATACTTTACTTTTGGAGAAAATTCAAAACATTCATTATTCAATAGGGTCTAATAGCAAAAAGCAGCGTTTTGAATGAACAGTCACAGTTCTTGGTATAATCGTGCAGGATTAAAATTTTTGATGCTTTTCTACTCCTCTCAACAGCTCAAACAAGTTTCTAAAAGGATGAGTTTGCAACTACTTTACTTTTGGAGAAAATTCAAAACATTCATTATTCAGGAGGGCCCAATATCAAAAAGCAGCGGTTTGAATGAACCCTGACATTTCTTGGTAGAATCGTGCAGGATTGAAATTTTTTACGTTTTTCTACTCCTCTCGTGAGCCCAAGCAAGACTCTAGAATGATGAGTTTGCAACTACTTTACTTTTGTAGAAAATTCAAAACATTCATTAAGCAATAGAGCCCAATAGCAAAAAGCAGCGTTTTGAATGAACACTCACATTTCTTGGTAGAATCGTGCAGGAATGAAATTTTTGACATTTTTTACTCCTCTCATAAGCCCAAACAAGACTCTAGAAGGACGAGTTTGCAACTACTTTACTTTTGGAGACAATTCAAAATATTCATTATTCAATAGGGTCTAATAGCAAAAAGCAGCGTTTTGAATGAACAATCACAGCTCTTGGTAGAATCAAGCAGGATTAAAATTTTTGATGCTTTTCTACTCCTCTCATGAGCCCAAACAAGACTCTAGAAGGATGAGTTTGCAGCTACTTTACTTTTGGAGAAAATTCAAAACATTCATTATTCAATAGGGTCTAATAGCAAAAAGCAGCGTTTTGAATGAACAATCACATTTCTTGGTAGAATTGTGCAGGATTGAAATTTCTGATGCTTTTCTGCTCCTCTCAACAGCCCAAACAAGTTTCTAAAAGTATGAATTTGGAACAACTTAACTTATGGAGAAAATTCAAAACATTCATTATGCAATAGGGCCCAATAGCAAAAAGCAGCGGTTTGAATGAACACTCACATTTCTTGGTAGAATTGTGCAGGATTAAAATTTTTGATGTTTTTCTACTCCTCTCATGAGCCCAAACAAGACTCTAGAAGGATGAGTTTGCAACTACTTTGCTTTTGGAGAAAATTCAAAACATTATTCAATAGAGCCCAATAGCAAAAAGCAGCGTTTTGAATGAACAATCATATTTCTTGGTAGAATCGTGCAGGATTGAAATTTTTAATGTTTTGCTACTCCTCTCAACAGCCCAAACAACTTACTAAAAGGATGAGTTTGCAATTACTTTGCTTTTGGAGAAAATTCAAAACATTCATTATTCAAAAGGGACCAATAGCAAAAAGCAGCGGTTTGAATGAACACTGACATTTCTTGGTAGAATAGTGCAGGATTGAAATTTTTGATGTTTTTCTACTCCTCTCATGAGCCCAAACAAGACTTTAGAAGGATGAGTTTGCAACTACTTTACTTTTGGAGAAAATTCAAAACATTCATTATTCAATAGTGTCTAATAGCAAAAAGCAGCGTTTTGAATGAACAATCACAGTTTTTGGTAGAATCATGCAGGATTAAAATTTTAGATGCTTTTCTACTCCTCTCAACAGCCCAAACAAGTTTCTAAAAGGATGAGTTTGCAACTACTTTACTTTTGGATAAAATTCAAAACATTCATTATTCATGAGGGCCCAATAGCAAAAAGCAGCTGTTTGAATGAACACTCACATTTCTTGGTAGAATCGTGCAGGATTGAAATTTTTTACGTTTTTCTACTCCTCTCATCACCCCAAACAAGTTTCTAAAAGGATGAGTTTGCAACTACTTTACTTTTGGAGATAAATCAAAACATTCATTATTCAAAAGGGTCTAATAGCAAAAAGCAGCGTTTTGAATGAACAATCACAGTTCTTGGTAGAATCGTGCAGGATTGAAATTTCTTATGCTTTTCTGCTCCTCTCAGCAGCCCAAACAAGTTTCTAAAAGGATGAGTTTGGAACAACTTAACTTATGGAGAAAATTCAATACATTCATTATGCAATAGTGCGCAATAGCAAAAAGCAGCGGTTTGAATGAACACTCAGACCTCCAGGTAGAATCGTGCAGGTTTGAAATTATGGATGTTTTTCTGAGTCTCATGAGCCAAAACAAGACTCTAGAAGGATGAGTTTGCAACTACTTTACTTTTGTAGAAAATTCAAAACATTCATTATTCAATAGAGCCCAATAGCAAAAAGCAGCATTTTGAATGAACACTCACATTTCTTTGTAGAATCGTGCAGGATTGAAATTTTTGACATTTTTCTACTCCTCTCATGAGCCCAAACAAGACTCTAGAATGAAGAGTTTGCTACTACTTTACTTTTGGAGAAAATTCAAAACATTCATTATTCAATAGGGTCTAATAGCAAAAAGCAGCGTTTTGAATGAACAATCACATTTCTTGGTAGAATCGTGCAGGATTGAAATTTCTGATGCTTTTCTGCTCCTCTCAACAGCCCAAACAAGTTTCTAAAAGTATGAGTTTGGAACATCTTAACATATGGAGAAAATTAAAAACATTCATTATGCAATAGGGCCCAATAGCAAAAAGCAGCGGTTTGAATGAACACTCACATCTCTAGGTAGAATCGTGCAGCATTGAAACTGTTGATGTTTTTCTGAGTCTCATATGCCCAAACAAGACTCTAGAAGGATGAGTTTGCTACTACTTTACTTTTGTAGAAAATTCAAAACATTCATTATTCAATAGGGCCCAATAGCAAAAAGCAGCGGTTTGAATGAATACTCACATTTCTTTTTGGAATCATGCAGGATTGAAATTTTTGACGTTTTTCTACTCGTCTCATGAGCCCAAACAAGTCTCTAGAATGATGAGTTTGCAACTACTTTACTTTTGGAGAAAATTCAAAACATTCATTATTCAAAAGTGCCCAATAGCAAAAAGCAGCGGTTTGAATGAACACTCCCATCTCTTGGTAGGATCGTTCAGGATTCAAATTTTTGATGTTTTTTTACTCCTCTCATGAGCCCAAACAAGACTTTAAAAGGATGAGCTTGCATCTACTTTACTTTTGGAAAAAATTCAAAACATTCATTATTCAATAGAGCCCAATAGCACAAAGCAGAGGTTTGAATGAACACTCATATTTCTGGGTAGAATCTTGCAGGATTGAAAGTTTTGACGTTTTTCTACTCCTCTCATGAGCCCAAACAAGACTCTAAAACATTGAGTTTGCAACTACTTTACTTTTGGAGAAAATTCAAAACATTCATTATTCAATAGGGTCTAATAGCAAAAAGCAGCGTTTTGAATGAACAGTCACAGTTCTTGGTATAATCGTGCAGGATTAAAATTTTTGATGCTTTTCTACTCCTCTCAACAGCTCAAACAAGCTTCTAAAAGGATTAGTTGGCAACTACTTTACTTTTGGAGAAAATTCAAAACATTCATTATTCAGGAGGGCCCAATAGCAAAAAGCAGCGGTTTGAATGAACACTCACATTTCTTGGTAGAATCGTGCAGGATTGAAATTTTTTACGTTTTTATACTCCTCTCATGAGCCCAAGCAAGACTCTAGAATGATGAGTTTGCAACTACTTTACTTTTGGAGAAAATTCAAAACATTCATTATTCAATAGGGTCTAATAGCAAAAAGCAGCGTTTTGAATGAACAATCACAGTTCTTGGTAGAATCGTGCAGAATTAAAATTTTTGATGCTTTTCTACTCCTCTCAACAGCCCAAACAAGTTTCTAAAAGGATGAGTTTGGAACAACTTAACTTATGGAGAAAATTCAAAACATTCATTATGCAATAGGGCCCAATAGCAAAAAGCAGCGGTTTGAATGAACACTCCCATCTCTTGGTAGGATCGTTCAGGATTCAAATTTTTGATGTTTTTTTACTCCTCTCATGAGCCCAAACAAGACTTTAAAAGGATGACCTTGCATCTACTTTACTTTTGGAAAAAATTCAAAACATTCATTATTCAATAGAGCCCAATAGCACAAAGCAGAGGTTTGAATGAACACTCATATTTCTAGGTAGAATCTTGCAGGATTGAAAGTTTTGACGTTTTTCTACTCCTCTCATGAGCCCAAACAAGACTCTAAAACGTTGAGTTTGCAACTACTTTACTTTTGGAGAAAATTCAAAACATTCATTATTCAATAGGGTCTAATAGCAAAAAGCAGCGTTTTGAATGAACAGTCACAGTTCTTGGTATAATCGTGCAGGATTAAAATTTTTGATGCTTTTCTACTCCTCTCAACAGCTCAAACAAGTTTCTAAAAGGTTGAGTTTAGAACTACTTTACTTTTGGAGAAAATTCAAAACATTCATTATTCAGGAGGGCCCAATAGCAAAAAACAGCGGTTTGAATGAACACTCACATTTCTTGGTAGAATCGTGCAGGATTAAAATTTTTTACGTTTTTCTACTCCTCTCATGAGCCCAAGCAAGTCTCTAGAATGATGAGTTTGCAACTACTTTACTTTTGGAGAAAACTCAAAACATTCATTATTCAATAGGGTCTAATAGCAAAAAGCAGCGTTTTGAATGAACAGTCACAGTTCTTGGTATAATCGTGCAGGATTAAAATTTTTGATGCTTTTCTACTCCTCTCAACAGCTCAAACAAGCTTCTAAAAGGATGAGTTTGCAACTACTTTACTTTTGGAGAAAATTCAAAACATTCATTATTCAGGAGGGCCCAATAGCAAAAAGCAGCGTTTTGAATGAAAACTCACATTTCTTGGTAGAGTCGTGCAGGATTGAAATTTTTTACGTTTTTCTACACCTCTCATAAGCCCAAACAAGACTCTAGAAGGACGAGTTTGCAACTACTTTACTTTTGTAGAAAATTCAAAACATTCATTATTCAATAGAGCCCAATAGCAAAAAGCAGCGTTTTGAATGAACACTCACATTTCTTGGTAGAATCGTGCAGGAATGAAATTTTTGACATTTTTTACTCCTCTCATAAGCCCAAACAAGACTCTAGAAGGACGAGTTTGCAACTACTTTACTTTTGGAGACAATTCAAAATATTCATTATTCAATAGGGTCTAATAGCAAAAAGCAGCGTTTTGAATGAACAATCACAGTTCTTGGTAGAATCACGCAGGATTAAAATTTTTGATGCTTTTCTACTCCTCTCATGAGCCCAAACAAGACTCTAGAAGGATGAGTTTGCAGCTACTTTACTTTTGGAGAAAATTCAAAACATTCATTATTCAATAGGGTCTAATAGCAAAAAGCAGCTTTTTGAATGAACAATCACAGTTCTTGGTAGAATCGTGCAGGATTGAAATTTCTGATGCTTTTCTGCTCCTCTCAACAGCCCAAACAAGTTTCTAAAAGGATGAGTTTGAAACTACTTAACTTTTGGAGTAAATTCAAAACATTCATTATTCAATAGTGCCCAATAGCAAAAAGCAGCGGTTTGAATGAACACTCACATTTCTTGGTAGAATTGTGCAGGATTGAAATTTTTGATGTTTTTCTACTCCTCTCATGAGCCCAAACAAGACTCTAGAAGGATGAGTTTGCAACTACTTTGCTTTTGGAGAAAATTCAAAACATTATTCAATAGAGCCCAATAGCAAAAAGCAGCGTTTTGAATGAACAATCATATTTCTTGGTAGAATCGTGCAGGATTGAAATTTTTAATGTTTTGCTACTCCTCTCAACAGCCCAAACAACTTACTAAAAGGATGAGTTTGCAACTACTTTGCTTTTGGAGAAAATTCAAAACATTCATTATTCAAAAGGGACCAATAGCAAAAAGCAGCGGTTTGAATGAACAATCACAGTTCTTGGTGGAATCACGCAGGATTAAAATTTTTGATGCTTTTCTACTCCTCTCATGAGCCCAAACAAGACTCTAGAAGGATGAGTTTGCAGCTACTTTACTTTTGGAGAAAATTCAAAACATTCATTATTCAATAGGGTCTAATAGCAAAAAGCAGCGTGTTGAATGAACAATCACAGTTCTTGGTAGAATCGTGCAGGATTGAAATTTCTGATGCTTTTCTGCTCCTCTCCACAGCCCAAACAAGTTTCTAAAAGTATGAGTTTGGAACAACTTAACTTATGGACAAAATTCAAAACATTCATTATGCAATAGGGCCCAATAGCAAAAAGCAGAGGTTTGAATGAACACTCACATCTCTAGGCAGAATCGTGCAGGATTGAAATTTTTGATGTTTTTCTGAGTCTCATGAGCCCAAACAAGACTCTAGAAGGATTAGTTTGCAAATACTTTACTTTTGTAGAAAATTCAAAACATTCATTATTCAATAGAGCCCAATAGCAAAAAGCAGCGTTTTGAATGAACACTCACATTTCTTGGTAGAATCGTGCAGGAATGAAATTTTTGACATTTTTTACTCCTCTCATAAGCCCAAACAAGACTCTAGAAGGACGAGTTTGCAACTACTTTACTTTTGGAGACAATTCAAAATATTCATTATTCAATAGGGTCTAATAGCAAAAAGCAGCGTTTTGAATGAACAATCACAGTTCTTGGTAGAATCACGCAGGATTAAAATTTTTGATGCTTTTCTACTCCTCTCATGAGCCCAAACAAGACTCTAGAAGGATGAGTTTGCAGCTACTTTACTTTTGGAGAAAATTCAAAACATTCATTATTCAATAGGGTCTAATAGCAAAAAGCAGCGTTTTGAATGAACAGTCACAGTTCTTGGTATAATCGTGCAGGATTAAAATTTTTGATGCTTTTCTACTCCTCTCAACAGCTCAAACAAGTTTCTAAAAGGATGAGTTTAGAACTACTTTACTTTTGGAGAAAATTCAAAACATTCATTATTCAGGAGGGCCCAATAGCAAAAAACAGCGGTTTGAATGAACACTCACATTTCTTGGTAGAATCGTGCAGGATTGAAATTTTTTACGTTTTTCTACTCCTCTCATGAGCCGAAGCAAGACTCTAGAATGATGAGTTTACAACTACTTTGCTTTTGGAGAAAATTCAAAACATTATTCAATAGAGCCCAATAGCAAAAAGCAGCGTTTTGAATGAACAATCATATTTCTTGGTAGAATCGTTCAGGATTGAAATTTTTAATGTTTTGCTACTCCTCTCAACAGCCCAAACAACTTACTAAAAGGATGAGTTTGCAATTACTTTGCTTTTGGAGAAAATTCAAAACATTCATTATTCAAAATGGACCAATAGCAAAAAGCAGCGGTTTGAATGAACACTGACATTTCTTGGTAGAATCGTGCAGGATTGAAATTTTTGATGTTTTTCTACTCCTCTCATGAGCACAAACAAGACTTTAGAAGGATGAGTTTGCAACTACTTTACTTTTGGAGAAAATTCAAAACATTCATTATTCAATAGTGTCTAATAGCAAAAAGCAGCGTTTTGAATGAACAATCACAGTTTTTGGTAGAATCATGCAGGATTAAAATTTTAGATGCTTTTCTACTCCTCTCAACAGCCCAAACAAGTTTCTAAAAGGATGAGTTTGCAACTACTTTACTTTTGGATAAAATTCAAAACATTCATTATTCATGAGGGCCCAATAGCAAAAAGCAGCTGTTTGAATGAACACTCACATTTCTTGGTAGAATCGTGCAGGATTGAAATTTTTTACGTTTTTCTACTCCTCTCATCACCCCAAACAAGTTTCTAAAAGGATGAGTTTGCAACTACTTTACTTTTGGAGATAAATCAAAACATTCATTATTCAAAAGGGTCTAATAGCAAAAAGCAGCGTTTTGAATGAACAATCACAGTTCTTGGTAGAATCGTGCAGGATTGAAATTTCTTATGCTTTTCTGCTCCTCTCAGCAGCCCAAACAAGTTTCTAAAAGGATGAGTTTGGAACAACTTAACTTATGGAGAAAATTCAATACATTCATTATGCAATAGTGCGCAATAGCAAAAAGCAGCGGTTTGAATGAACACTCAGACCTCCAGGTAGAATCGAGCAGGTTTGAAATTATGGATGTTTTTCTGAGTCTCATGAGCCAAAACAAGACTCTAGAAGGATGAGTTTGCAACTACTTTACTTTTGTAGAAAATTCAAAACATTCATTATTCAATAGAGCCCAATAGCAAAAAGCAGCGTTTTGAATGAACACTCACATTTCTTGGTAGAATCGTGCAGGATTGAAATTTTTTACGTTTTTCTACTCCTCTCATGAGCCCAAACAAGTTTCTAAAAGGATGAGTTTGCAACTACTTTACTTTTGGAGAAAATTCAAAACATTCATTATTCAGGAGGGCCCAATAGCAAAAAGCAGCGGTTTGAATGAACACTCACATTTCTTGGTAGAATTGTGCAGGATTGAAATTTTTTACGTTTTTCTACTCCTCTCATGAGCCCAAGCAAGACTCTAGAATGATGCGTTTGCAACTACTTTACTTTTGGAGAAAATTCAAAACATTCATTATTCAATAGGGTCTAATAGCAAAAAGCAGCGTTTTGAATGAACAATCACAGTTCTTGGTAGAATCGTGCAGGATTAAAATTTTTGATGCTTTTCTACTCCTCTCAACAGCCCAAACAAGTTTCTAAAAGTATGAGTTTGGAACAACTTAACTTATGGAGAAAATTCAAAACATTCATTATGCAATAGGGCCCAATAGCAAAAAGCAGCGGTTTGAATGAACACTCACATCTCTAGGCAGAATCGTGCAGGATTGAAATTTTTGATGTTTTTCTGAGTCTCATGAGCCCAAACAAGACTCTAGAAGGATTAGTTTGCAACTACTTTACTTTTGTAGAAAATTCAAAACATTCATTATTCAATAGAGCCCAATAGCAAAAAGCAGCGTTTTGAATGAACACTCACATTTCTTGGTAGAATCGTGCAGGAATGAAATTTTTGACATTTTTTACTCCTCTCATAAGCCCAAACAAGACTCTAGAAGTACGAGTTTGCAACTACTTTACTTTTGGAGACAATTCAAAATATTCATTATTCAATAGGGTCTAATAGCAAAAAGCAGCGTTTTGAATGAACAATCACAGTTCTTGGTAGAATCACGCAGGATTAAAATTTTTGATGCTTTTCTACTCCTCTCATGAGCCCAAACAAGACTCTAGAAGGATGAGTTTGCAGATACTTTACTTTTGGAGAAAATTCAAAACATTCATTATTCAATAGGGTCTAATAGCAAAAAGCAGCGTTTTGAATGAACAATCACAGTTCTTGGTAGAATCGTGCAGGATTAAAATTTATGATGCTTTTCTGCTCCTCTCAACAGCCCAAACAAGTTTCTAAAAGGATGAGATTGCAACTACTTTACTTTTGGATAAAATTCAAAACATTCATTATTCATGAGGGCCCAATAGCAAAAAGCAGCTGTTTGAATGAACACTCACATTTCTTGGTAGAATCGTGCAGGATTGAAATTTTTTACGTTTTTCTACTCCTCTCATGAGCCCAAACAAGTTTCTAAAAGGATGAGTTTGCAACTACTTTACTTTTGGAGATAATTCAAAACATTCATTATTCAAAAGGGTCTAATAGCAAAAAGCAGCGTTTTGAATGAACAATCACAGTTCTTGGTGGAATCACGCAGGATCAAAATTTTTGATGCTTTTCTACTCCTCTCATGAGCCCAAACAAGACTCTAGAAGGATGAGTTTGCAGCTACTTTACTTTTGGAGAAAATTCAAAACATTCATTATTCAATAGGGTCTAATAGCAAAAAACAGCGTTTTGAATGAACAATCACAGTTCTTGGTAGAATCGTGCAGGATTGAAATTTCTGATGCTTTTCTGCTCCTCTCCACAGCCCAAACAAGTTTCTAAAAGTATGAGTTTGGAACAACTTAACTTATGGACAAAATTCAAAACATTCATTATGCAATAGGGCCCAATAGCAAAAAGCAGCAGTTTGAAAGAACACTCACATCTCTAGGCAGAATCGTGCAGGATTGAAATTTTTGATGTTTTTCTGAGTCTCATGAGCCCAAACAAGACTCTAGAAGGATTAGTTTGCAACTACTTTACTTTTGTAGAAAATTCAAAACATTCATTATTCAATAGAGCCCAATAGCAAAAAGCAGCGTTTTGAATGAACACTCACATTTCTTGGTAGAATCGTGCAGGAATGAAATTTTTGACATTTTTTACTCCTCTCATAAGCCCAAACAAGACTCTAGAAGGACGAGTTTGCAACTACTTTACTTTTGGAGACAATTCAAAATATTCATTATTCAATAGGGTCTAATAGCAAAAAGCAGCGTTTTGAATGAACAATCACAGTTCTTGGTAGAATCACGCAGGATTAAAATTTTTGATGCTTTTCTACTCCTCTCATGAGCCCAAACAAGACGCTAGAAGGATGAGTTTGCAGCTACTTTACTTTTGGAGAAAATTCAAAACATTCATTATTCAATAGGGTCTAATAGCAAAAAGCAGCGTTTTGAATGAACAGTCACAGTTCTTGGTATAATCGTGCAGGATTAAAATTTTTGATGCTTTTCTACTCCTCTCAACAGCTCAAACAAGTTTCTAAAAGGATGAGTTTAGAACTACTTTACTTTTGGAGAAAATTCAAAACATTCATTATTCAGGAGGACCCAATAGCAAAAAACAGCGGTTTGAATGAACACTCACATTTCTTGGTAGAATCGTGCAGGATTGAAATTTTTTACGTTTTTCTACTCCTCTCATGAGCCCAAGCAAGACTCTAGAATGATGAGTTTGCAACTACTTTACTTTTGGAGACAATTCAAAATATTCATTATTCAATAGGGTCTAACAGCAAAAAGCAGCGTTTTGAATGAACAATCACAGTTCTTGGTAGAATCACGCAGGATTAAAATTTTTGATGCTTTTCTACTCCTCTCATGAGCCCAAACAAGACTCTAGAAGGATGAGTTTGCAGCTACTTTACTTTTGGAGAAAATTCAAAACATTCATTATTCAAAAGGGTCTAATAACAAAAAGCAGCTTTTTGAATGAACAATCACAGCTCTTGGTAGAATCGTGCAGGATTGAAATTTCTGATGCTTTTCTGCTCCTCTCAACAGCCCAAACAAGTTTCTAAAAGGATGAGTTTGAAACTACTTAACTTTTGGAGTAAATTCAAAACATTCATTATTCAATAGTGCCCAATAGCAAAAAGCAGCGGTTTGAATGAACACTCACATTTCTTGGTAGAATTGTGCAGGATTGAAATTTTTGATGTTTTTCTACTCCTCTCATGAGCCCAAACAAGACTCTAGAAGGATGAGTTTGCAACTACTTTGCTTTTGGAGAAAATTCAAAACATTATTCAATAGAGCCCAATAGCAAAAAGCAGCGTTTTGAATGAACAATCATATTTCTTGGTAGAATCGTGCAGGATTGAAATTTTTAATGTTTTGCTACTCCTCTCAACAGCCCAAACAACTTACTAAAAGGATGAGTTTGCAATTACTTTGCTTTTGGAGAAAATTCAAAACATTCATTATTCAAAAGGGACCAATAGCAAAAAGCAGCGGTTTGAATGAACACTGACATTTCTTGGTAGAATCGTGCAGGATTGAAATTTTTGATGTTTTTCTACTCCTTTCATGAGCCCAAACAAGACTTTAGAAGGATGAGTTTGCAACTACTTTACTTTTGGAGAAAATTCAAAACATTCATTATTCAATAGTGTCTAATAGCAAAAAGCAGCGTTTTGAATGAACAATCACAGTTTTTGGTAGAATCATGCAGGATTAAAATTTTAGATGCTTTTCTACTCCTCTCAACAGCCCAAACAAGTTTCTAAAAGGATGAGTTTGCAACTACTTTACTTTTGGATAAAATTGAAAACATTCATTATTCATGAGGGCCCAATAGCAAAAAGCAGCTGTTTGAATGAACACTCACATTTCTTGGTAGAATCGTGCAGTATTGAAATTTTTTACGTTTTTCTACTCCTCTCATCACCCCAAACAAGTTTCTAAAAGGATGAGTTTGCAACTACTTTACTTTTGGAGATAATTCAAAACATTCATTATTCAAAAGGGTCTAATAGCAAAAAGCAGCGTTTTGAATGAACAATCACAGTTCTTGGTAGAATCGTGCAGGATTGAAATTTCTTATGCTTTTCTGCTCCTCTCAACAGCCCAAACAAGTTTCTAAAAGTATGAGTTTGGAACAACTTAACTTATGGAGAAAATTCAAAACATTCATTATGCAATAGGGCCCAATAGCAAAAAGCAGCGGTTAGAATGAACACTCACATCTCTAGGTAGAATCGTGCAGCATTGAAATTGTTGATGTTTTTCTGAGTCTCATATGCCCAAACAAGACTCTAGAAGGATGAGTTTGCTACTACTTTACTTTTGGAGAAAATTCAAAACATTCATTATTCAATAGTGCCCAATAGCAAAAAGCAGCGGTTTGAATGAACACTCCCATCTCTTGGTAGGATCGTTCAGGATTCAAATTTTTGATGTTTTTTTACTCCTCTCATGAGCCCAAACAAGACTTTAAAAGGATGAGCTTGCATCTACTTTACTTTTGGAAAAAATTCAAAACATTCATTATTCAATAGAGCCCAATAGCACAAAGCAGAGGTTTGAATGAACACTCACATTTCTTGGTAGAATCTTGCAGGATTGAAAGTTTTGACGTTTTTCTACTCCTCTCATGAGCCCAAACAAGACTCTATAATGTTGAGTTTGCAACTACTTTACTTTTGGATAAAATTCAAAACATTCATTATTCATGAGGGCCCAATAGCAAAAAGCAGCTGTTTGAATGAACACTCACATTTCTTGGTAGAATCGTGCAGGATTGAAATTTTTGATGTTTTTCAACTCCTCTCATGAGCCCAAACAAGACTCTAGAAGGATGAGTTTGCAACTACTTTGCTTTTGGAGAAAATTCAAAACATTCATTATTCAAAAGGGACCAATAGCAAAAAGCAGCGGTTTGAATGAACACTGACATTTCTTGGTAGAATCGTGCAGGATTGAAATTTTTAATGTTTTGCTACTCCTCTCAACAGCCCAAACAACTTTCTAAAAGGATGAGTTTGCAACTACTTTACTTTTGGAGAAAATTCAAAACATTCATTATTCAATAGTGTCTAATAGCAAAAAGCAGCGTTTTGAATGAACAATCACAGTTCTTGGTAGAATCGTGCAGGATTAAAATTTTTGATGCTTTTCTACTCCTCTCAACAGCCCAAACAAGTTTCTAAAAGTATGAGTTTGGAACAACTTAACTTATGGAGAAAATTCAAAACATTCATTATGCAATAGGGCCCAATAGCAAAAAGCAGCGGTTTGAATGAACACTCACATCTCTAGGCAGAATCGTGCAGGATTGAAATTTTTGATGTTTTTCTGAGTCTCATGAGCCCAAACAAGACTCTAGAAGGATTAGTTTGCAACTACTTTACTTTTGTAGAAAATTCAAAACATTCATTATTCAAAAGAGCCCAATAGCAAAAAGCAGCGTTTTGAATGAACACTCACATTTCTTGGTAGAATCGTGCAGGAATGAAATTTTTGACATTTTTTACTCCTCTCATAAGCCCAAACAAGACTCTAGAAGTACGAGTTTGCAACTACTTTACTTTTGGAGACAATTCAAAATATTCATTATTCAATAGGGTCTAATAGCAAAAAGCAGCGTTTTGAATGAACAATCACAGTTCTTGGTAGAATCACGCAGGATTACAATTTTTGATGCTTTTCTACTCCTCTCATGAGCCCAAACAAGACTCTAGAAGGATGAGTTTGCAGCTACTTTACTTTTGGAGAAAATTCAAAACATTCATTATTCAATAGGGTCTAATAGCAAAAAGCAGTGTTTTGAATGAACAATCACAGTTCTTGGTAGAATCGTGCAGGATTGAAATTTATGATGCTTTTCTGCTCCTCTCAACAGCCCAAACAAGTTTCTAAAAGGATGAGTTTGAAACTACTTAACTTTTGGAGTAAATTCAAAACATTCATTATTCAATAGTGCCCAATAGCAAAAAGCAGCGGTTTGAATGAACACTCACATTTCTTGGTAGAATCGTGCAGGATTGAAATTTTTGATGTTTTTCAACTCCTCTCATGAGCCCAAACAAGACTCTAGAAGGATGAGTTTGCAACTACTTTGCTTTTGGAGAAAATTCAAAACATTCATTATTCAAAAGGGACCAATAGCAAAAAGCAGCGGTTTGAATGAACACTGACATTTCTTGGTAGAATCGTGCAGGATTGAAATTTTTAATGTTTTGCTACTCCTCTCAACAGCCCAAACAACTTTCTAAAAGGATGAGTTTGCAACTACTTTGCTTTTGGAGAAAATTCAAAACATTCATTATTCAAAAGGGACCAATAGCAAAAAGCAGCGGTTTGAATGAACACTGACATTTCTTGGTAGAATCGTGCAGGATTGAAATTTTTGACGTTTTTCTACTCCTCTCATGAGCCCAAACAAGACTTTAGAAGGATGAGTTTGCAACTACTTTACTTTTGGAGAAAATTCAAAACATTCATTATTCAATAGTGTCTAATAGCAAAAAGCAGCGCTTTGAATGAACAATCACAGTTCTTGGTAGAATCGTGCAGGATTAAAATTTTAGATGCTTTTCTACTCCTCTCAACAGCCCAAACAAGTTTCTAAAAGGATGAGTTTGCAACTAGTTTACTTTTGGATAAAATTCAAAACATTCATTATTCAAAAGGGTCTAATAGCAAAAAGCAGCGTTTTGAATTCATGAGGGCCCAATAGCAAAAAGCAGCTGTTTGAATGAACACTCACATTTCTTGGTAGAATCGTGCAGGATTGAAATATTTTACGTTTTTCTACTCCTCTCATGAGCCCAAACAAGTTTCTAAAAGGATGAGTTTGCAACTACTTTACTTTTGGAGATAATTCAAAACATTCATTATTCAAAAGGGTCTAATAGCAAAAAGCAGCGTTTTGAATGAACAATCACAGTTCTTGGTAGAATCGTGCAGGATTGAAATTTCTGATGCTTTTCTGCTCCTCTGAGCAGCCCAAACAAGTTTCTAAAAGGATGAGTTTGGAACAACTTAACTTATGGAGAAAATTCAAAACATTCATTATGCAATAGGGCCCAATAGCAAAAAGCAGCGGTTTGAATGAACACTCACATCTCTAGGTAGAATCGTGCAGCATTGAAATTGTTGATGTTTTTCTGAGTCTCATATGCCCAAACAAGACTCTAGAAGGATGAGTTTGCTACTACTTTACTTTTGTAGAAAATTCAAAACATTCATTATTTAATAGGGCCCAATAGCAAAAAGCAGCGGTTTGAATGAATACTCACATTTCTTTTTGGAATCATGCAGGATTGAAATTTTTGACATTTTTCTACTCGTCTCATGAGCCCAAACAAGACTCTAGAAGGATGAGTTTGCAACTACTTTACTTTTGGAGAAAATTCAAAACATTCATTATTCAATAGTGCCCAAAAGCAAAAAGCAGCGGTTTGAATGAACACTCCCATCTCTTAGTAGGATCGTTCAGGATTCAAATCTTTGATGTTTTTTTACTCCTCTCATGAGCCCAAACAAGACTTTAAAAGGATGAGCTTGCATCTACTTTACTTTTGGAAAAAATTCAAAACATTCATTATTCAATAGAGCCCAATAGCACAAAGCAGAGGTTTGAATGAACACTCACATTTCTTGGTAGAATCTTGCAGGATTGAAAGTTTTGACGTTTTTCTACTCCTCTCATGAGCCCAAACAAGACTCTATAACGTTGAGTTTGCAACTACTTTACTTTTGGAGAAAATTCAAAACATTCATTATTCAATAGGGTCTAATAGCAAAAAGCAGCGTTTTGAATGAACAGTCACAGTTCTTGGTATAATCGTGCAGGATTAAAATTTTTGATGCTTTTCTACTCCTCTCAACAGCTCAAACAAGTTTCTAAAAGGATGAGCTTGCAACTACTTTACTTTTGGAGAAAATTCAAAACATTCATTATTCAGGAGGGCCCAATAGCAAAAAGCAGCGGTTTGAATGAACACTCACATTTCTTTGTAGAATCGTGCAGGATTGAAATTTTTGACATTTTTCTACTCCTCTCATGAGCCCAAGCAAGACTTTAGAATGAAGAGTTTGCTACTACTTTACTTTTAGAGAAAATTCAAAACATTCATTATTCAATAGGGTCTAATAGCAAAAAGCAGCGTTTTGAATGAACAATCACAGTTATTGTTAGAATCGTGCAGGATTGAAATTTCTGATGCTTTTCTGCTCCTCTCAACATCCCAAACAAGTTTCTAAAAGTATGAGTTTGGAACAACTTAACTTATGGAGAAAATTCAAAACATTCATTATGCAATAGGGCCCAATACCAAAAAGCAGCGGTTTGAATGAACACTCACATCTCTAGGTAGAATCGTGCAGCATTGAAATTGTTGATGTTTTTCTGAGTCTCATATGCCCAAACAAGACTCTAGAAGGATGATTTTGCTACTACTTTACTTTTGTAGAAAATTCAAAACATTCATTATTCAATAGGGCCCAATAGCAAAAAGCAGAGGTTTGAATGAATACTCACATTTCTTTTTGGAATCATGCAGGATTGAAATTTTTGACATTTTTCTACTCGTCTCATGAGCCCAAACAAGACTCTAGAAGGATGAGTTTGCAACTACTTTACTTTTGGAGAAAATTCAAAACATTCATTATTCAATAGTGCCCAATAGCAAAAAGCAGCGGTTTGAATGAACACTCCCATCTCTTGGTAGGATCGCTCAGGATTCAAATTTTTGATGTTTTTTTACTCCTCTCATGAGCCCAAACAAGACTTTAAAAGGATGAGCTTGCATCTACTTTACTTTTGGAAAAAATTCCAAACATTCATTATTCAATAGAGCCCAATAGCACAAAGCAGAGGTTTGAATGAACACTCACATTTCTTGGTAGAATCTTGCAGGATTGAAAGTTTTGACGTTTTTCTACTCCTCTCATGAGCCCAAACAAGACTCTAAAACATTGAGTTTGCAACTACTTTACTTTTGGAGAAAATTCAAAACATTCATTATTCAATAGGGTCTAATAGCAAAAAGCAGCGTTTTGAATGAACAGTCACAGTTCTTGGTATAATCGTGCAGGATTAAAATTTTTGATGCTTTTCTACTCCTCTCAACAGCTCAAACAAGTTTCTAAAAGGATGAGTTTGCAACTACTTTACTTTTGGAGAAAATTCAAAACATTCATTATTCAGGAGGGCCCAATAGCAAAAAGCAGCGGTTTGAATGAACACTCACATTTCTTGGTAGAATCGTGCAGGATTGAAATTTTTTACATTTTTCTACTCCTCTCATGAGCCCAAGCAAGACTCTAGAATGATGAGTTTGCAACTACTTTATTTTTGGAGAAAATTCAAAACATTCATTATTCAATAGGGTCTAATAGCAAAAAGCAGCGTTTTGAATGAACAATCACAGTTCTTGGTAGAATCGTGCAGGATTAAAATTATTGATGCTTTTCTACTCCTCTCAACAGCCCAAACAAGTTTCTAAAAGTATGAGTTTGGAACAACTTAACTTATGGAGAAAATTCAAAACATTCATTATGAAATAGGGCCCAATAGCAAAAAGCAGCGGTTTGAATGAACACTCACATCTCTAGGTAGAATCGTGCAGGATTGAAATTTTTGATGTTTTTCTGAGTCTCATGAGCCCAAACAAGACTCTAGAAGGATGAGTTTGCAACTACTTTACTTTTGTAGAAAATTCAAAACATTCATTATTCAATAGAGCCCAATAGCAAAAAGCAGCGTTTTGAATGAACACTCATATTTCTTGGTAGAATCGTGCAGGAATGAAATTTTTGACATTTTTTACTCCTCTCATAAGCCCAAACAAGACTCTAGAAGGACGAGTTTGCAACTACTTTACTTTTGGAGACAATTCAAAATATTCATTATTCAATAGGGTCTAATAGCAAAAAGCAGCATTTTGAATGAACAATCACAGTTCTTGGTAGAATCACGCAGGATTAAAATTTTTGATGCTTTTCTACTCCTCTCATGAGCCCAAACAAGACTCTAGAAGGATGAGTTTGCAGCTACTTTACTTTTGGAGAAAATTCAAAACATTCATTATTCAATAGGGTCTAATAGCAAAAAGCAGCGTTTTGAATGAACAATCACAGTTCTTGGTAGAATCGTGCAGGATTGAAATTTCTGATGCATTTCTGCTCCTCTCAACAGCCCAAACAAGTTTCTAAAAGGATGAGTTTGAAACTACTTAACTTTTGGAGTAAATTCAAAACATTCATTATTCAATAGTGCCCAATAGCAAAAAGCAGCGGTTTGAATGAACACTCACATTTCTTGGTAGAATTGTGCAGGATTGAAATTTTTGATGTTTTTCTACTCCTCTCATGAGCTCAAACAAGACTCTAGAAGGATGAGTTTGCAACTACTTTGCTTTTGGAGAAAATTCAAAACATTATTCAATAGAGCCCACTAGCAAAAAGCAGCGTTTTGAATGAACAATCATATTTCTTGGTAGAATCGTGCAGGATTGAAATTTTTAATGTTTTGCTACTCCTCTCAACAGCCCAAACAACTTACTAAAAGGATGAGTTTGCAACTACTTTGCTTTTGGAGAAAATTCAAAACATTCATTATTCAAAAGGGACCAATAGCAAAAAGCAGCGGTTTGAATGAACACTGACATTTCTTGGTAGAATCGTGCAGGATTGAAATTTTTGACGTTTTTCTACTCCTTTCATGAGCCCAAACAAGACTTTAGAAGGATGAGTTTGCAACTACTTTACTTTTGGAGAAAATTCAAAACATTCATTATTCAATAGTGTCTAATAGCAAAAAGCAGCGTTTTGAATGAACAATCACAGTTCTTGGTAGAATCATGCAGGATTAAAATTTTTGATGCTTTTCTACTCCTCTCATGAGCCCAAACAAGACTCTAGAAGGATGAGTTTGCAGCTACTTTACTTTTGGAGAAAATTCAAAACATTCATTATTCAATAGGGTCTAATAGCAAAAAGCAGCGTTTTGAATGAACAATCACAGTTCTTGGTAGAATCGTGCAGGATTGAAATTTCTGATGCTTTTCTGCTCCTCTCCACAGCCCAAACAAGTTTCTAAAAGTGTGAGTTTGGAACAACTTAACTTATGGACAAAATTCAAAACATTCATTATGCAATAGGGCCCAATAGCAAAAAGCAGCGGTTTGAATGAACACTCACATCTCTAGGCAGAATCGTGCAGGATTGAAATTTTTGATGTTTTTCTGAGTCTCATGAGCCCAAACAAGACTCTAGAAGGATTAGTTTGCAACTACTTTACTTTTGTAGAAAATTCAAAACATTCATTATTCAATAGAGCCCAATAGCAAAAAGCAGTGTTTTGAATGAACACTCACATTTCTTGGTAGAATCGTGCAGGAATGAAATTTTTGACATTTTTTACTCCTCTCATAAGCCCAAACAAGACTCTAGAAGGACGAGTTTGCAACTACTTTACTTTTGGAGACAATTCAAAATATTCATTATTCAATAGGGTCTAATAGCAAAAAGCAGCGTTTTGAATGAACAATCACAGTTCTTGGTAGAATCACGCAGGATTAAAATTTTTGATGCTTTTCTACTCCTCTCATGAGCCCAAACAAGACTCTAGAAGGATGAGTTTGCAGCTACTTTACTTTTGGAGAAAATTCAAGACATTCATTATTCAATAGGGTCTAATAGCAAAAAGCAGCGTTTTGAATGAACAATCACAGTTCTTGGTAGAATCGTGCAGGATTGAAATTTCTGATGCTTTTCTGCTCCTCTCCACAGCCCAAACAAGTTTCTAAAAGGATGAGTTTGAAACTACTTAACTTTTGGAGTAAATTCAAAACATTCATTATTCAATAGTGCCCAATAGCAAAAAGCAGCGGTTTGAATGAACACTCACATTTCTTGGTAGAATCGTGCAGGATTGAAATTTTTGATGTTTTTCTACTCCTCTCATGAGCCCAAACAAGACTCTAGAAGGATGAGTTTGCAACTACTTTGCTTTTGGAGAAAATTCAAAACATTATTCAATAGAGCCCAATAGCAAAAAGCAGCGTTTTGAATGAACAATCATATTTCTTGGTAGAATCGTGCAGGATTGAAATTTTTAATGTTTTGCTACTCCACTCAACAGCCCAAACAACTTTCTAAAAGGATGAGTTTGCAACTACTTTGCTTTTGGAGAAAATTCAAAACATTATTCATTAGAGCACAATAGCAAAAAGCAGCGTTTTGAATGAACAATCATATTTCTTGGTAGAATCGTGCAGGATTGAAAGTTTTGACGTTTTTCTACTCCTCTCATGAGCCCAAACAAGACTCTAAAACGTTGAGTTTGCAAATACTTTACTTTTGGAGAAAATTCAAAACATTCATTATTCAATAGGGTCTAATAGCAAAAAGCAGCGTTTTGAAAGAACAGTCACAGTTCTTGGTATAATCGTGCAGGATTAAAATTTTTGATGCTTTTCTACTCCTCTCAACAGCTCTAACAAGTTTCTAAAAGGATGAGTTTGCAACTACTTTACTTTTGGAGAAAATTCAAAACATTCATTATTCAGGAGGGCCCAATAGCAAAAAACAGCGGTTTGAATGAACACTCACATTTCTTGGTAGAATCGCGCAGGATTGAAATTTTTTACGTTTTTCTACTCCTCTCATGAGCCCAAGCAAGACTCTAGAATGATGAGTTTGCAACTACTTTACTTTTGGAGAAAATTCAAAACATTCATTATTCAATAGGGTCTAATAGCAAAAAGCAGCGTTTTGAATGAACAGTCACAGTTCTTGGTATAATCGTGCAGGATTAAAATTTTTGATGCTTTTCTACTCCTCTCAACAGCTCAAACAAGCTTCTAAAAGGATGAGTTTGCAACTACTTTACTTTTGGAGAAAATTCAAAACATTCATTATTCAGGAGGGCCCAATAGCAAAAAGCAGCGGTTTGAATGAAAACTCACATTTCTTGGTAGAATCGTGCAGGATTGAAATTTTTTACGTTTTTCTACTCCTCTCATGAGCCCAAGCAAGACTCTAGAATGATGAGTTTGCAACTACTTTCCTTTTGGAGAAAATTCAAAACATTCATTATTCAATAGGGTCTAATAGCAAAAAGCAGCGTTTTGAATGAACAATCACAGTTCTTGGTAGAATCGTGCAGAATTAAAATTTTTGATGCTTTTCTACTCCTCTCAACAGCCCAAACAAGTTTCTAAAAGTATGAGTTTGGAACAACTTAACTTATGGAGAAAATTCAAAACATTCATTATGCAATAGGGCCCAATAGCAAAGAGCAGCGGTTTGAATGAACAATCACAGTTCTTGGTAGAATCGTGCAGGATTAAAATTTTAGATGCTTTTCTACTCCTCTCAACAGCCCAAACAAGTTTCTAAAAGGATGAGTTTGCAACTACTTTACTTTTGGATAAAATTCAAAACATTCATTATTCATGAGGGCCCAATAGCAAAAAGCAGCTGTTTGAATGAACACTCACATTTCTTGGTAGAATCGTGCAGGATTGAAATTTTTTACGTTTTTCTACTCCTCTCATGAGCCCAAACAAGTTTCTAAAAGCATGAGTTTGCAACTACTTTACTTTTGGAGATAATTCAAAACATTCATTATTCAAAAGGGTCTAATAGCAAAAAGCAGCGTTTTGAATGAACAATCACAGTTCTTGGTAGAATCGTGCAGGATTGAAATTTCTGATGCTTTTCTGCTCCTCTCAACAGCCCAAACAAATTTCTAAAAGTATGAGTTTGGAACATCTTAACATATGGAGAAAATTAAAAGCATTCATTATGCAATAGGGCCCAATAGCAAAAAGCAGCGGTTTGAATGAACACTCACATCTCTAGGTAGAATCGTGCAGCATTGAAATTGTTGATGTTTTTCTGAGTCTCATATGCCCAAACAAGACTCTAGAAGGATGAGTTTGCTACTACTTTACTTTTGTAGAAAATTCAAAACATTCATTATTCAATAGGGCCCAATAGCAAAAAGCAGCGGTTTGAATGAATACTCACATTTCTTTTTGGAATCATGCAGGATTGAAATTTTTGACGTTTTTCTACTCGTCTCATGAGCCCAAACAAGTCTCTAGAAGGATGAGTTTGCAACTACTTTACTTTTGGAGAAAATTCAAAACATTCATTATTCAAAAGTGCCCAATAGCAAAAATCAGCGGTTTGAATGAACACTCCCATCTCTTGGTAGGATCGTTCAGGATTCAAATTTTTGATGTTTTTTTACTCCTCTCATGAGCCCAAACAAGACTTTAAAAGGATGAGCTTGCATCTACTTTACTTTTGGAAAAAATTCAAAACATTCATTATTCAATAGAGCCCAATAGCACAAAGCAGAGGTTTGAATGAACACTCATATTTCTGGGTAGAATCTTGCAGGATTGAAAGTTTTGACGTTTTTCTACTCCTCTCATGAGCCCAAACAAGACTCTAAAACGTTGAGTTTGCAACTACTTTACTTTTGGAGAAAATTCAAAACATTCATTATTCAATAGGGTCTAATAGCAAAAGTCAGCGTTTTGAATGAACAGTCACAGTTCTTGGTATAATCGTGCAGGATTAAAATTTTTGATGCTTTTCTACTCCTCTCAACAGCTCAAACAAGCTTCTAAAAGGATGAGTTTGCAACTACTTTACTTTTGGAGAAAATTCAAAACATTCATTATTCAGGAGGGCCCAATAGCAAAAAGCAGCGGTTTGAATGAACACTCACATTTCTTGGTAGAATCGTGCAGGATTGAAATTTTTTACGTTTTTATACTCCTCTCATGAGCCCAAGCAAGACTCTAGAATGATGAGTTTGCAAATACTTTACTTTTGGAGAAAATTCAAAACATTCATTATTCAAAAGGGACCAATAGCAAAAAGCAGCGGTTTGAATGAACACTGACATTTCTTGGTAGAATCGTGCAGGATTGAAATTTTTAATGTTTTGCTACTCCTCTCAACAGCCCAAACAACTTTCTAAAAGGATGAGTTTGCAACTACTTTGCTTTTGGAGAAAATTCAAAACATTCATTATTCAAAAGGGACCAATAGCAAAAAGCAGCGGTTTGAATGAACACTGACATTTCTTGGTAGAATCGTGCAGGATTGAAATTTTTGACGTTTTTCTACTCCTCTCATGAGCCCAAACAAGACTTTAGAAGGATGAGTTTGCAACTACTTTACTTTTGGAGAAAATTCAAAACATTCATTATTCAATAGTGTCTAATAGCAAAAAGCAGCGTTTTGAATGAACAATCACAGTTCTTGGTAGAATCGTGCAGGATTAAAATTTTAGATGCTTTTCTACTCCTCTCAACAGCCCAAACAAGTTTCTAAAAGGATGAGTTTGCAACTAGTTTACTTTTGGATAAAATTCAAAACATTCATTATTCAAAAGGGTCTAATAGCAAAAAGCAGCGTTTTGAATTCATGAGGGCCCAATAGCAAAAAGCAGCTGTTTGAATGAACACTCACATTTCTTGGTAGAATCGTGCAGGATTGAAATTTTTTACGTTTTTCTACTCCTCTCATGAGCCCAAACAAGTTTCTAAAAGGATGAGTTTGCAACTACTTTACTTTTGGAGATAATTCAAAACATTCATTATTCAAAAGGGTCTAATAGCAAAAAGCAGCGTTTTGAATGAACAATCACAGTTCTTGGTAGAATCGTGCAGGATTGAAATTTCTGATGCTTTTCTGCTCCTCTCAGCAGCCCAAACAAGTTTCTAAAAGGATGAGTTTGGAACAACTTAACTTATGGAGAAAATTCAAAACATTCATTATGCAATAGGGCCCAATAGCAAAAAGCAGCGGTTTGAATGAACACTCACATCTCTAGGTAGAATCGTGCAGCATTGAAATTGTTGATGTTTTTCTGAGTCTCATATGCCCAAACAAGACTCTAGAAGGATGAGTTTGCTACTACTTTACTTTTGTAGAAAATTCAAAACATTCATTATTTAATAGGGCCCAATAGCAAAAAGCAGCGGTTTGAATGAATACTCACATTTCTTTTTGGAATCATGCAGGATTGAAATTTTTGACATTTTTCTACTCGTCTCATGAGCCAAACAAGACTCTAGAAGGATGAGTTTGCAACTACTTTACTTTTGGAGAAAATTCAAAACATTCATTATTCAATAGTGCCCAGTAGCAAAAAGCAGCGGTTTGAATGAACACTCCCATCTCTTGGTAGGATCGTTCAGGATTCAAATTTTTGATGTTTTTTTACTCCTTTCATGAGCCCAAACAAGACTTTAAAAGGATGAGCTTGCATCTACTTTACTTTTGGAAAAAATTCAAAACATTCATTATTCAATAGAGCCCAATAGCAAAAAGCAGCGTTTTGAATGAACAATCATATTTCTTGGTAGAATCGTGCAGGATTGAAAGTTTTGACGTTTTTCTACTCCTCTCATGAGCCCAAACAAGACTCTAAAACGTTGAGTTTGCAAATACTTTACTTTTGGAGAAAATTCAAAACATTCATTATTCAATAGGGTCTAATAGCAAAAAGCAGCGTTTTGAAAGAACAGTCACAGTTCTTGGTATAATCGTGCAGGATTAAAATTTTTGATGCTTTTCTACTCCTCTCAACAGCTCTAACAAGTTTCTAAAAGGATGAGTTTGCAACTACTTTACTTTTGGAGAAAATTCAAAACATTCATTATTCAGGAGGGCCCAATAGCAAAAAACAGCGGTTTGAATGAACACTCACATTTCTTGGTAGAATCTTGCAGGATTGAAAGTTTTGACGTTTTTCTACTCCTCTCATGAGCCCAAACAAGACTCTATAACGTTGAGTTTGCAACTACTTTACTTTTGGAGAAAATTCAAAACATTCATTATTCAATAGGGTCTAATAGCAAAAAGCAGCGTTTTGAATGAACAGTCACAGTTCTTGGTATAATCGTGCAGGATTAAAATTTTTGATGCTTTTCTACTCCTCTCAACAGCTCAAACAAGTTTCTAAAAGGATGAGCTTGCAACTACTTTACTTTTGGAGAAAATTCAAAACATTCATTATTCAGGAGGGCCCAATAGCAAAAAGCAGCGGTTTGAATGAACACTCACATTTCTTTGTAGAATCGTGCAGGATTGAAATTTTTGACATTTTTCTACTCCTCTCATGAGCCCAAACAAGAATGAAGAGTTTGCTACTACTTTACTTTTAGAGAAAATTCAAAACATTCATTATTCAATAGGGTCTAATAGCAAAAAGCAGCGTTTTGAATGAACAATCACAGTTATTGTTAGAATCGTGCAGGATTGAAATTTCTGATGCTTTTCTGCTCCTCTCAACAGCCCAAACAAGTTTCTAAAAGTATGAGTTTGGAACAACTTAACTTATGGAGAAAATTCAAAACATTCATTATGCAATAGGGCCCAATAGCAAAAAGCAGCGGTTTGAATGAACACTCACATCTCTAGGTAGAATCGTGCAGCATTGAAATTGTTGATGTTTTTCTGAGTCTCATATGCCCAAACAAGACTCTAGAAGGATGATTTTGCTACTACTTTACTTTTGTAGAAAATTCAAAACATTCATTATTCAATAGGGCCCAATAGCAAAAAGCAGAGGTTTGAATGAATACTCACATTTCTTTTTGGAATCATGCAGGATTGAAATTTTTGACATTTTTCTACTCGTCTCATGAGCCCAAACAAGACTCTAGAAGGATGAGTTTGCAACTACTTTACTTTTGGAGAAAATTCAAAACATTCATTATTCAATAGTGCCCAATAGCAAAAAGCAGCGGTTTGAATGAACACTCCCGTCTCTTGGTAGGATCGCTCAGGATTCAAATTTTTGATGTTTTTTTACTCCTCTCATGAGCCCAAACAAGACTTTAAAAGGATGAGCTTGCATCTACTTTACTTTTGGAAAAAATTCCAAACATTCATTATTCAATAGAGCCCAATAGCACAAAGCAGAGGTTTGAATGAACACTCACATTTCTTGGTAGAATCTTGCAGGATTGAAAGTTTTGACGTTTTTCTACTCCTCTCATGAGCCCAAACAAGACTCTAAAACATTGAGCTTGCAACTACTTTACTTTTGGAGAAAATTCAAAACATTCATTATTCAATAAGGGCTAATAGCAAAAAGCAGCGTTTTGAATGAACAGTCACAGTTCTTGGTATAATCGTGCAGGATTAAAATTTTTGATGCTTTTCTACTCCTCTCAACAGCTCAAACAAGTTTCTAAAAGGATGAGTTTGCAACTACTTTACTTTTGGAGAAAATTCAAAACATTCATTATTCAGGAGGGCCCAATAGCAAAAAGCAGCGGTTTGAATGAACACTCACATTTCTTGGTAGAATCGTGCAGGATTGAAATTTTTTACATTTTTCTACTCCTCTCATGAGCCCAAGCAAGACTCTAGAATGATTAGTTTGCAACTACTTTACTTTTGGAGAAAATTCAAAACATTCATTATTCAATAGGGTCTAATAGCAAAAAGCAGCGTTTTGAATGAACAATCACAGTTCTTGGTAGAATCGTGCAGGATTAAAATTATTGATGCTTTTCTACTCCTCTCAACAGTCCAAACAAGTTTCTAAAAGTATGAGTTTGGAACAACTTAACTTATGGAGAAAATTCAAAACATTCATTATGAAATAGGGCCCAATAGCAAAAAGCAGCGGTTTGAATGAACACTCACATCTCTAGGTAGAATCGTGCAGGATTGAAATTTTTGATGTTTTTCTGAGTCTCATGAGCCCAAACAAGACTCTAGAAGGATGAGTTTGCAACTACTTTGCTTTTGTAGAAAATTCAAAACATTCATTATTCAATAGAGCCCAATAGCAAAAAGCAGCGTTTTGAATGAACACTCACATTTCTTGGTAGAATTGTGCAGGAATGAAATTTTTGACATTTTTTACTCCTCTCATAAGCCCAAACAAGACTCTAGAAGGACGAGTTTGCAACTACTTTACTTTTGGAGACAATTCAAAATATTCATTATTCAATAGGGTCTAATAGCAAAAAGCAGCGTTTTGAATGAAGAATCACAGTTCTTGGTAGAATCACGCAGGATTAAAATTTTTGATGCTTTTCTACTCCTCTCATGAGCCCAAACAAGACTCTAGAAGGATGAGTTTGCAGCTACTTTACTTTTGGAGAAAATTCAAAACATTCATTATTCAATAGGGTCTAATAGCAAAAAGCAGCGGTTTGAATGAATACTCACATTTCTTTTTGGAATCATGCAGGATTGAAATTTTTGATGTTTTTCTACTCGTCTCATGAGCCCAAACAAGACTCTAGAAGGATGAATTTGCAACTACTTTACTTTTGGAGAAAATTCAAAACATTCATTATTCAATAGTGCCCAATAGCAAAAAGCAGCGGTTTGAATGAACACTTCCATCTCTTGGTAGGATCGTTCAGGATTCAAATTTTTGATGTTTTTTTACTCCTCTCATGAGCCCAAACAAGACTTTAAAAGGATGAGCTTGCATCTACTTTACTTTTGGAAAAAATTCAAAACATTCATTATTCAATAGAACCCAATAGCACAAAGCAGAGGTTGGAATGAACACTCACATTTCTTGGTAGAATCTTGCAGGATTGAAAGTTTTGACGTTTTTCTACTCCTCTCATGAGCCCAAACAAGACTGTAAAACGATGAGTTTGCAACTACTTTACTTTTGGAGAAAATTCAAAACATTCATTATTCAATAGGGTCTAATAGCAAAAAGCAGCGTTTTGAATGAACAGTCACAGTTCTTGGTATAATCGTGCAGGATTAAAATTTTTGATGCTTTTCTACTCCTCTCAACAGCTCAAACAAGTTTCTAAAAGGATGAGTTTGCAACTACTTTACTTTTGGAGAAAATTCAAAACATTCATTATTCAGGAGGGCCCAATAGCAAAAAGCAGCGGTTTGAATGAACACTCACATTTCTTGGTAGAATCGTGCAGGATTGAAATTTTTTACGTTTTTCTACTCCTCTCATGAGCCCAAGCAAGACTCTACAATGATGAGTTTGCAACTACTTTACTTTTGGAGAAAATTCAAAACATTCACTATTCAATAGGGTCTAATAGCAAAAAGCAGCGTTTTGAATGAACAATCACAGTTCTTGGTAGAATCGTGCAGGATTAAAATTTTTGATGCTTTTCTACTCCTCTCAACAGCCCAAACAAGTTTCTAAAAGTATGAGTTTGGAACAACTTAACTTATGGAGAAAATTCAAAACATTCATTATGCAATAGGGCCCAATAGCAAAAAGAAGCGGTTTGAATGAACACTCACATCTCTAGGTAGAATCGTGCAGGATTGAAATTTTTGATGTTTTTCTGAGTCTCATGAGCCCAAACAAGACTCTAGAAGGATGAGTTTGCAACTACTTTACTTTTGTAGAAAATTCAAAACATTCATTATTCAATAGAGCCCAATAGCAAAAAGCAGCGTTTTGAATGAACACTCACATTTCTTGGTAGAATCATGCAGGAATGAAATTTTTGACATTTTTTACTCCTCTCATAAGCCCAAACAATACTCTAGAAGGACGAGTTTGCAACTACTTTACTTTTGGAGACAATTCAAAATATTCATTATTCAATAGGGTCTAATAGCAAACAGCAGCGTTTTGAATGAACAAACACAGTTCTTGGTAGAATCACGCAGGATTAAAGTTTTTGATACTTTTCTACTCCTCTCATGAGCCCAAACAAGACTCTTGAAGGATGAGTTTGCAGCTACTTTACTTTTGGAGAAAATTCAAAACATTCATTATTCAATAGGGTCTAATAGCAAAAAGCAGCGTTTTGAATGAACAATCACATTTCTTGGTAGAATCTGCAGGATTGAAATTTTTGACGTTTTTCTACTCCTCTCATGAGCCCAAACAAGAATCTAGAAGGATGAGTTTCAACTACTTTACTTTTGGAGAAATTTCAAAACATTCATTACTCAATATGGTCTAATAGCAAAAAGCAGCGCTTTAAATGAACAATCACAGTTCATGGTAGAATCGTGCAGGATTGAAATTTTTTATGCTTTTCTACTCCTCTCAACAGCCCAAACAAGTTTCTAAAAGGATGAGTTTGGAACAACTTAACTTTTTGAGAAAATTCAAAACATTCATTATTCAATAGAGCCAAATAGCAAAAAGCAGCGTTTTGAATGAACAATCATATTTCTTGGTAGAATCGTGCAGGATTGAAATTTTTAATGTTTTGCTACTCCTCTGAACAGCCCAAACAACTTTCTAAAAGGATGAGTTTGCAACTACTTTGCTTTTGGAGAAAATTCAAAACATTCATTATTCAAAAGGGACCAATAGCAAAAAGCAGCGGTTTGAATGAACACTGACATTTCTTGGTAGAATCGTGCAGGATTGAAATTTTTGACGTTTTTCTACTCCTCTCATGAGCCCAAACAAGTTTCTAAAAGGATGAGTTTGCAACTACTTGACTTTTGGAGATAATTCAAAACATTCATTATTCAAAAGGGTCTAATAGCAAAAAGCAGCGTTTTGAATGAACAATCACAGTTCTTGGTAGAATCGTGCAGGATTGAAATTTCTGATGCTTTTCTGCTCCTCTCAGCAGCCCAAACAAGTTTCTAAAAGGATGAGTTTGGAACAACTTTACTTATGGAGAAAATTCAAAACATTCATTATGCAATAGGGCGCAATAGCAAAAAGCAGCGGTTTGAATGAACACTCAGACCTCTAGGTAGAATCGTGCAGGTTTGAAAATATGGATGTTTTTCTGAGTCTCATGAGCCAAAACAAGACTCTAGAAGGATGAGTTTGCAACTACTTTACTTTTGTAGAAAATTCAAAACATTCATTATTCAATAGAGTCCAATAGCAAAAAGCAGCGTTTTGAATGAACACTCACATTTCTTTGTAGAATCGTGCAGGATTGAAATTTTTGACATTTTTCTACTCCTCTCATGAGCCCAAACAAGACTCTAGAATGAAGAGTTTGCTACTGCTTTACTTTTGGAGAAAATTCAAAACATTCATTATTCAATAGGGTCTAATAGCAAAAAGCAGTGTTTTGAATGAACAATCACAGTTCTTGGTAGAATCGTGCAGGATTGAAATTTCTGATGCTTTTCTGCTCCTCTCAGCAGCCCAAACAAGTTTCCAAAAGTATGAGTTTGGAACAACTTAACTTATGGAGAAAATTCAAAACATTCATTATGCAATAGGGCCCAATAGCAAAAAGCAGCGGTTTGAATGAACACTCACATCTCTAGGTAGAATCGTGCAGCATTGAAATTGTTGATGTTTTTCTGAGTCTCATGAGCCCAAACAAGACTCTAGAAGAATGAGTTTGCTACTACTTTACTTTTGTAGAAAATTCAAAACATTCATTATTCAATAGTGCCCAATAGCAAAAAGCAGCGGTTTGAATGAACACTTCCATCTCTTGGTAGGATCATTCAGGATTCAAATTTTTGATGTTTTTTTACTCCTCTCATGAGCCCAAACAAGACTTTAAAAGGATGAGCTTGCATCTACTTTACTTTTGGAAAAAATTCAAAACATTCATTATTCAATAGAGCCCAATAGCACAAAGCAGAAGTTTGAATGAACACTCACATTTCTTGGTAGAATCTTGCAGGATTGAAATTTTTGACGTTTTTCTACTCCTCTCATGAGCCCAAACAAGACTCTAAAACATTGAGTTTGCAACTACTTTACTTTTGGAGAAAATTCAAAACATTCATTATTCAATAGGGTCTAATAGCAAAAAGCAGCGTTTTGAATGAACAGTCACAGTTCTTGGTATAATCGTGCAGGATTAAAATTTTTGATGCTTTTCTACTCCTCTCAACAGCTCAAACAAGTTTCTAAAAGGATGAGTTTGCAACTACTTTACTTTTGGAGAAAATTCAAAACATTCATTATTCAGGAGGGCCCAATAGCAAAAAGCAGAGGTTTGAATGAACACTCACATTTCTTGGTAGAATCGTGCAGGATTGAAATTTTTTACGTTTTTCTACTCCTCTCATGAGCCCAAGCAAGACTCTAGAATGATGAGTTTGCAACTACTTTACTTTTGGAGAAAATTCAAAACATTCATTATTCAATAGGGTCTAATAGCAAAAAGCAGCGTTTTGAATGAACAGTCACAGTTCTTGGTATAATCGTGCAGGATTAAATTTTTTGATGCTTTTCTACTCCTCTCAACAGCTCAAACAAGTTTCTAAAAGGATGAGTTTGCAACTACTTTACTTTTGGAGAAAATTCAAAACATTCATTATTCAATAGGGTCTAATAGCAAAAAGCAGCGTTTTGAATGAACAATCACAGTTCTTGGTAGAATCGTGCAGGATTAAAATTTTTGATGCTTTTCTACTCCTCTCAACACCCCAAACAAGTTTCTAAAAGTATGAGTTTGGAACAACTTAACTTATGGAGAAAATTCAAAGCATTCATTATGCAATAGGGCCCAATAGCAAAAAGCAGCGGTTTGAATGAACACTCACATCTCTAGGTAGAATCGTGCAGGATTGAAATTTTTGATGTTTTTCTGAGTCTCATGAGCCCAAACAAGACTCTAGAAGGATGAGTTTGCAACTACTTTACTTTTGTAGAAAATTCAAAACATTCATTATTCAATAGAGCCCAATAGCAAAAAGCAGCGTTTTGAATGAACACTCACATTTCTTGGTAGAATCGTGCAGGAATGAAATTTTTGACATTTTTTACTCCTTTATAAGCCCAAACAAGACTCTAGAAGGACGAGTTTGCAACTACTTTACTTTTGGAGACAATTCAAAATATTCATTATTCAATAGGGTTTAATAGCAAAAAGCAGCGTTTTGAATGAACAATCACAGTTCTTGGTAGAATCAAGCAGGATTAAAATTTTTGATGCTTTTCTACTCCTCTCATGAGCCCAAACAAGACTCTAGAAGGATGAGTTTGCAGCTACTTTACTTTTGGAGAAAATTCAAAACATTCATTATTCAATAGGGTCTAATAGCAAAAAGCAGCGTTTTGAATGAACAATCACATTTCTTGGTAGAATCGTGCAGGATTGAAATTTTTGACGTTTTTCTACTCCTTTCATGAGCCCAAACAAGAATCTAGAAGGATGAGTTGCAACTACTTTACTTTTGGAGAAAATTCAAAACATTCATTATTCAATATGGTCTAATAGCAAAAAGCAGCGCTTTGAATGAACAATCACAGTTCATGGTAGATTCGTGCAGGATTGAAATTTTTTATGCTTTTCTACTCCTCTCAACAGTCCAAACAAGTTTCTAAAAGGATGAGTTTGGAACAACTTAACTTTTTGAGAAAATTCAAAACATTTATTATTCAATAGAGCCCAATAGCAAAAAGCAGTGTTTTGAATGAACTATCACATTTCTTGGTAGAATCGTGCAGGATTGAAATTTTTGATGTTTTTCTACTCCTCTCAACAGCCCAAAGAAGTTTCTATAAGGATGAGTTTGCAACTACTTTACTTTTGGAGAAAATTCAAAACATTCATTATTCAATAGGGCCCAAAAGCAAAAAGCAGCGGTTTGAATGAACACTCACATTTCTTGGTAGAATCATGCAGGATTGTAATTTTTGACGTTTTCTACTCCTCTCATGAGCCCAAACAAGACTCTAGAAGGATGAGTTTGCAACTACTTTACTTTTGGAGAAAATTCAAAACATTCATCATTCAATAGGGCCCAAAAGCAAAAAGCAGCGGTTTGAATGAACACTCACATTTCTTGGTAGAATCATGCAGGATTGAAATTTTTGATGTTTTTCTACTCCTCTCAACAGCCCAAACAAGACTCTAGAAGGATGAGTTTGCAACTACTTTACTTTTGTAGAAAATTCAAAACATTCATAATTCAATAGAGCCCAATAGCAAAAAGCAGCGTTTTGAATGAACACACATTTCTTTGTGGAATCGTGCAGGATTGAAGTTTTTGACATTTTTCTACTCCTCTCATGAGCCCAAACAAGACTCTAGAATGAAGAGTTTGCTACTACTTTACTTTTGGAGAAAATTCAAAACATTCATTATTCAATAGGGTCTAATAGCAAAAAGCAGCGTTTTGAATGAACAATCACAGTTCTTGGTAGAATCGTGCAGGATTGAAATTTCTGATGCTTTTCTGCTCCTCTCAACAGCCCAAACAAGTTTCTAAAAGGATGAGTTTGAAACTACTTAACTTTTGGAGTAAATTCAAAACATTCATTATTCAATAGTGCCCAATAGCAAAAAGCAGCGGTTTGAATGAACACTCACATTTCTTGGTAGAATCGTGCAGGATTGAAATTTTTTATGTTTTTCTACTCCTCTCATGAGCCCAAACAAGACTCTAGAAGGATGAGTTTGTAACTACTTTGCTTTTGGAGAAAATTCAAAACATTATTCAATAGAGCCCAATAGCAAAAAGCAGCGTTTTGAATGAACAATCATATTTCTTGGTAGAATCGTGCAGGATTGAAATTTTTAATGTTTTGCTACTCCTCTCAACAGCCCAAACAACTTTCTAAAAGGATGAGTTTGCAACTACTTTGCTTTTGGAGAAAATTCAAAACATTCATTATTCAAAAGGGATCAATAGCAAAAAGCAGCGGTTTGAATGAACACTGACATTTCTTGGTAGAATCGTGCAGGATTAAAATTTTAGATGCTTTTCTACTCCTCTCAACAGCCCAAACAAGTTTCTAAAAGGATGAGTTTGCAAATACTTTACTTTTGGAGAAAATTCAAAACATTCATTATTCATGAGGGCCCAATAGCAAAAAGCAGCTGTTTGAATGAACACTGACATTTCTTGGTAGAATCGTGCAGGATTAAAATTTTAGATGCTTTTCTACTCCTCTAATGAGCCCAAACAAGTTTCTAAAAGGATGAGTTTGCAACTACTTTACTTTTGGAGATAATTCAAAACATTCATTATTCAAAAGGGTCAAATAGCAAAAAGCAGCGTTTTGAATGAACAATCACAGTTCTTGGTAGAATCGTGCAGGATTGAAATTTCTGATGCTTTTCTGCTCCTCTCAGCAGCCCAAACAAGTTTATAAAAGGATGAGTTTGGAACAACTTAGCTTATGGAGAAAATTCAAAACATTCATTATGCAATAGGGCACAATAGCAAAAAGCAGCGGTTTGAATGAACACTCAGACCTCTAGGTAGAATCGTGCAGGTTTGAAATTATGGATGTTTTTCTGAGTCTCATGAGCCAAAACAAGACTCTAGAAGGATGAGTTTGCAACTACTTTACTTTTGTAGAAAATTCAAAACATTCATTATTCAATAGAGCCCAATAGCAAAAAGCAGCGTTTTGAATGAACACTCACATTTCTTTGTAGAATCGTGCAGGATTGAAATTTTTGACATTTTTCTACTCCTCTCATGAGCCCAAACAAGACTCTAGAATGAAGAGTTTGCTACTACTTTACTTTTGGAGAAAATTCAAAACATTCATTATTCAATAGGGACTAATAGCAAAAAGCAGCGTTTTGAATGAACAATCACAGTTCTTGGTAGAATCGTGCAGGATTGAAATTTCTGATGCTTTTCTGCTCCTCTCAACAGCCCAAACAAGTTTCTAAAAGTATGAGTTTGGAACAACTTAACTTATGGAGAAAATTCAAAACATTCATTATGCAATAGGGCCCAATATCAAAAAGCAGCGGTTTGAATGAACACTCACATCTCTAGGTAGAATCGTGCAGCATTGAAATTGTTGATGTTTTTCTGAGTCTCATGAGCCCAAACAAGACTATAGAAGGATGAGTTTGCTACTACTTTACTTTTGTAGAAAATTCAAAACATTCATTATTCAATAGTGCCCAATAGCAAAAAGCAGCGGTTTGAATGAACACTCCCATCTCTTGGTAGGATCATTCAGGATTCAAATTTTTGATGTTTTTTTACTCCTCTCATGAGCCCAAACAAGACTTTAAAAGGATGAGCTTGCATCTACTTTACTTTTGGAAAAAATTCAAAACATTCATTATTCAATAGAGCCCAATAGCACAAAGCAGAGGTTTGAATGAACACTCACATTTCTTGGTAGAATCTTGCAGGATTGAAAGTTTTGACGTTTTTCTACTCCTCTCATGAGCCCAAACAAGACTCTAAAACGTTGAGTTTGCAACTACTTTACTTTTGGAGAAAATTCAAAACATTCATTATTCAATAGGGTCTAATAGCAAAAAGCAGCGTTTTGAATGAACAGTCACAGTTCTTGGTATAATCGTGCAGGATTAAAATTTTTGATGCTTTTCTACTCCTCTCAACAGCTCAAACAAGTTTCTAAAAGGATGAGTTTGCAACTACTTTACTTTTGGAGAAAATTCAAAACATTCATTATTCAGGAGGGCCCAATAGCAAAAAGCAGCGGTTTGAATGAACACTGACATTTCTTGGTAGAATCGTGCAGGATTGAAATTTTTTACGTTTTTCTACTCCTCTTATGAGCCCAAGCAAGATTCTAGAATGATGAGTTTGCAACTACTTTACTTTTGGAGAAAATTCAAAACATTCATTATTCAATAGGGTCTAATAGCAAAAAGCAGCGTTTTGAATGAACACTCACATTTCTTGGTAGAATCGTGCAGGATTGAAATTTTTTATGTTTTTCTACTCCTCTCATGAGCTCAAGCAAGACTCTAGAATGATGAGTTTGCAACTACTTTACTTTTGGAGAAAATTCAAAGCATTCATTATTCAATAGGGTCTAATAGCAAAAAGCAGCGTTTTGAATGAACAATCACAGTTCTTGGTAGAATCGTGCAGGATTAAAATTTTTGATGCTTTTCTACTCCTCTCAACAGCCCAAACACGTTTCTAAAAGTATGAGTTTGGAACAACTTAACTTATGGAGAAAATTCAAAGCATTCATTATGCAATAGGGCCCAAAAGCAAAAAGCAGCGGTTTGAATGAACACTCACATCTCTAGGTAGAATCGTGCAGGATTGAAATTTTTGATGTTTTTCTGAGTCTCATGAGCCCAAACAAGGCTCTAGAAGGATGAGTTTGCAACTACTTTACTTTTGTAGAAAATTCAAAACATTCATTATTCAATAGAGCCCAATAGCAAAAAGCAGCGTTTTGAATGAACACTCACATTTCTTGGTAGAATCGTGCAGGAATGAAATTTTTTGACATTTTTTACTCCTCTATAAGCCCAAACAAGACTCTAGAAGGACGAGTTTGCAACTACTTTACTTTTGGAGACAATTCAAAATATTCATTATTCAATAGGGTCTAATAGCAAAAAGCAGCGTTTTGAATGAACAATCACAGTTCTTGGTAGAATCACGCAGGATTAAAATTTTTGATGCTTTTCTACTCCTCTCATGAGCCCAAACAAGACTCTAGAAGGATGAGTTTGCAGCTACTTTACTTTTGGAGAAAATTCGAAACATTCATTATTCAATAGGGTCTAATAGCAAAAAGCAGCGTTTTGAATGAACAATCACATTTCTTGGTAGAATCGTGCAGGATTGAAATTTTTGATGTTTTTCTACTCCTCTCATGAGCCCAAACAAGAATCTAGAAGGATGAGTTGCAACTACTTTACTTTTGGAGAAAATTCAAAACATTCATTATTCAATATTTTCTAATAGCAAAAAGTAGCGCTTTGAATGAACAATCATTCACAATCATGAACAATCAACAATCATGAACAAATTCATTTCATATATATTTAGCTCTGGTTAGGATAGCACGCGTGCGGGCTCACGCGTGCAACAGATATTAAGTGCAGCGGGATCAAGTGTTTTGCAGTTAGACAATGCATTGAAGCTGATGTTCCTCTCTTCTCTTCTTCACACAGGTATTTCATTCCATCATCCATGTATGCTGTCTGACAAGTGTGAACTGCATCATATATTGCCAGATATTTTTATGGTATTTCATTCCATCATCCATGTATGCTGTCTGACAAGTGTGAACTGCATCATATATTGCCAGATATTTTTATGGTATTTCATTCCATCATCCATGTATGCTGTCTGACAAGTGTGAACTGCATCATATATTGCCAGATATTTTTATGGTATTTCATTCCATCATCCATGTATGCTGTCTGACAAGTGTGAACTGCATCATATATTGCCAGATATTTTTATGGTATTTCATTCCATCATCCATGTATGCTGTCTGACAAGTGTGAACTGCATCATATATTGCCAGATATTTTTATGGTATTTCATTCCATCATCCATGTATGCTGTCTGACAAGTGTGAACTGCATCATATATTGCCAGATATTTTTATGGTATTTCATTCCATCACTCCTGTGGTGGGTCTTTATTTATTTTTTTTTTTTAACTATTTGGTTTCTGCTTTGAAGTGTAGAAAGGTTTTTTTTTCCCTTTCTCTGTTTGATGGCCTTGTCCAGCGTTAGTTATTTACCCTGCATAGTAATGCCTGCTCTGGCCTTGTGCTAATTGGTTAATTACTGATTGTGGCCTTTTGGTGGCTGAAGCTAGCAGACATTTCATTTCATATATATTTAGCTCTGGTTGGGATAGCACGCGTGCGGGCTCACGCGTGCAACAGATATTAAGTGCAACGGGATCAAGTGTTTTGCAGTTAGACAATGCATTTGGACTGGGCAGGAGACAGGTAAGGTGCATAAGTTTTTCATGCACGCATGCTTCTTGGTCAGTCGTACTACATTTGCATTGATCATATCAACCTGCTGCTTTTTGTCTTCACCTCTGCTTTCTAACAACTCGCCTGCCCTTTTACACATTCTGTGCACTCTCTGCATATCCACCCCTCCCTTTTCCCCTCTCCCATGTATAACTCTGAGGCTCTATTGACATTTCTTACCCACACCAAACCATCCAAAACCACCATGCAGCACTCAAAACGTTCATACAAATCATCCCACCACCTGCTTTTTCTGTTTTTTCTCCTTTTAATAGTTGCAGGTGACATCTCCCCCAACCCTGGGCCTCCCTCCACCAGCATACGTTACTCTCCTCCATCTGCATATAGAAACCCTGCTAATCTTATTAACATTCAGTGCATGCCTTCTCCTCTCACTTTCCAATGTGCTCTCTGGAATGCACGGTCTGTGTGTAACAAACTGACTTACATTCACGATCTTTTTCTCTCTAATTCCCTTAACCTTCTGGCTATTACAGAAACCTGGATCCAGCATTCTGACACCACCGCTGCTGCTGCTCTCTCGTTTGGTGGGCTAAAATTTTCACATACCCCCAGACCTGAGAACAGACAGGGTGGAGGTGTTGGTTTGCTCCTTTCATCACAATGTGCTTTCCAGGTCATCCCCCCGGTTCCCTCACTTACATTTCCTTCCTTTGAAGTCCACGCCGTCAGACTCTTTAAGCCCTTCTCCTTACGAGTGGCGGTCGTTTATCGCCCTCCAGGCTCCTCCCGCCAGTTTCTAGACCAATTCACCACCTGGCTTACTCACTTTCTATCCTGTGACATCCCCACCCTCATCATGGGAGACTTTAACATCCCCATCAATGATCCGCTCTCCCAGTCTGCCTCTCATCTTCTTTCTCTAACTTCTTCATTCGGCCTCTCACAGTTTACTAATTCTCCTACACATGAGGACGGGAATACTCTGGACCTGGTTTTCTCCCGTCCCGGCTCGCTGCACGACTTTACTAATTCACCCCTCCCGCTCTCGGACCACAACCTTCTTTCCTTCTCTGTCAAAAATTGTCTCCTCACCCGGAACACCCCCACTTACCACACTTATCGGAATACACGTACCATTAATACCCAACAGCTTAGGGACATTCTCCACACATCTTTAGCCCCCATCTCCACCCTCTCCTGTCCAGACATAGCATTGTCACACTTCAATAATACACTGAAGAATGCCCTAGATGAAGCAGCACCTTCTATAAGCAGAAAGACCCGACACAGACAATGGCAGCCCTGGCACACAACGCAAACACGCTTTCTTCAGCGCTGCTCGAGGTGTGCAGAGCGGCAGTGGAGAAAATCTCTCTTAGCAGAAGACTTCATCCACTATAAGTTCATGCTCAAAACCTATAACTCTGCCCTTCATCTGGCCAAACAATCCTACTTCACCACCCTCATCACCTCACTATCCAACAACCCAAGACGACTTTTTGAAACCTTAAACTCCCTCCTGAAACCTAAAGTACAGGCCCCCATCACCAACCTCAGCAGTGAGGATCTGGCCACTTATTTCCTAGAAAAAATCAACCACATCCATCAGGATATCTCAGCCCTATCTCCTCAGTGCCTGGATCCCCTTCCCTGCCGCACCTCAAGCTCACTAGACATCTTTGAGCCTGTTTCAGAAGAAGAAGTTTCCAAGCTCCTCGCTTCTGCTCGGCCTACAACCTGCAACAGTGACCCTATTCCTTCACAGCTCCTGCAGTCTCTCTCACCAGTGGTCACCACTCACCTGACTAAAATATTTAACCTCTCTCTTTCTTCAGGTATATTTCCCTCCTCATTTAAACATGCCATCATAACCCCTTTACTTAAAAAGCCATCCCTGGACCAGAACTGCACTGCTAACTACAGACCTGTCTCTAACCTTCCCTTCATCTCTAAACTCCTGGAACGCCTGGTCCACTCCCGTCTAATCCGCTATCTCTTGGATAACTCTCTTCTCGACCCCTTACAATCTGGTTTCCGCTCTTTACACTCTACTGAAACTGCCCTCACTAAAGTCTCTAATGATTTAATAACAGCTAAATCGAAAGGTCATTGCTCCCTGCTGATTCTCCTGGATCTCTCTGCCGCATTTGACACTGTGGATCACCAGCTCCTCCTCACTATGCTCCGCTCTATAGGCCTCAAGGACACGGCCCTCTCCTGGTTCTCCTCCTACCTCTCTGACCGCTCCTTCACTGTATCTTTTTCCGGCTCCTCTTCCTCTTCTCGTCCCCTTACTATCGGGGTCCCGCAGGGCTCAGTCCTAGGCCCCCTCCTCTTCTCTTTATACACTGCCCCTATTGGACAAACAATCAGCAGATTTGGGTTCCAGTATCATCTCTATGCTGATGACACCCAATTATACACTTCTTCCCCTGACATCACCCCTACCCTAATTCAAAATACCAAGGATTGTCTGTCTGCTGTCTCTAGCATCATGTCCTCCCTCTATCTGAAACTAAATCTCTCTAAAACTGAACTTCTTGTGTTTCTCCCCTCTACTAACCTCACTCTACCTAACATCGAAATAACCCTGGAGGGTTCAACCATAACTCCCAAGCAGCATGCACGCTGTCTTGGGGTCATATTCGACACTGAACTTTCCTTTACTCCGTACATCCGATCACTCAGTCGCTCTTGTCACCTGCATCTTAAAAACATCTCCAGAATCCGACCTTTTCTCACCTTTGAAACTGCTAAGACTCTTACTGTCGCTCTTGTTCATTCTCGCCTGGACTACTGCAACTCTCTTCTGATCGGTCTCCCTCTTACCAAACTTTCTCCTCTCCAATCCATCTTGAATGCGGCAGCCAGGGTCATATTTCTGTCCAGCCGCTTCACCGATGCCTCCATCTTGTGCCAGTCATTACACTGGCTACCTATTCGCTACAGGGTCCAGTATAAACTCATCTCTCTCACCCACAAAGCTCTCCACTGTTCTGCACCGCCTTATATCTCCTCTCTCATCTCTGTCTATCGCCCTACACGTGCCCTCCGTTCTACAAATGACCTAAGACTAACATCCCCCGTAATCCGAACCTCGCACCTCCGCCTCCAAGACTTCTCTCGTGCTGCTCCAACTCTCTGGAATGCACTTCCACAGGCGATCAGACTGATACCTAGCCCTGACCTATTCAAGCGCGCTTTGAAAACCCATCTCTTCAAACAAGCCTACCACATCAACTACCCAGCAAGCTAACTTTGCCCTGTTCCCTCCTTCCAAATATTATTCTGAATCTGCACCCTACTATTCATCTGTCTCCACACCCTTCATGCACAGGATAACTGCACTTGATACTTGTCTATTGCACTTAAACACACGGGCTGATGACCGGATCATGCAGCTTTATATGAAAATCCCTATTATAATTGCCAGACCTGAATTAACAAGCATTTTTCACCTACTGTGTCCCCCCATTTCCTTGTAGATTGTAAGCTTGCGAGCAGGGACCTCACTCCTAATGTCACTGTTTGAATTGTCTTAACTTGTATTGAATTTATTGTCTGTACATGTCCCCGCTTAATTGTAAAGTGCTGCGGAATATGTTGGCGCTATATAAATAAAAATTATTAATATAAATTATTATTATTAACAATCACAGTTCATGGTAGAATCGTGCAGGATTGAAGTTTTTTATGCTTTTCTACTCCTCTCAACAGCCCAAACAAGTTTCTAAAAGGATGAGTTTGGAACAACTTAACTTTTTGAGAAAATTCAAAACATTTATTATTCAATAGAGCCCAATAGCAAAAAGCAGTGTTTTGAATGAACACTCACATTTCTTGGTAGAATCGTGCAGGATTGAAATTTTTGATGTTTTTCTACTCCTCTCATGAGCCCAAACAAGACTCTAGAAGGATGAGTTTGCAACTACTTTACTTTTGTAGAAAATTCAAAACATTCATTATTCAATAGAGCCCAATAGCAAAAAGCAGCGTTTTGAATGAACACTAGAGTTGAGCGATACCAGCCGATACTTGAAAATATCGGATCGGAATGGATCGGCCGATCTTAAAAAAAAGTATCGGTATCGCCGATTCCGATACCGGGAACCAATGCAAGTCAATGGGGCCAAAATATCGGAATTAAAAAAAACCCTTTCTTTCCTTGTAGGTTAATTCTACATGAAGAAAAACAACTAAGAATAATGTAGAATGTATTGTGGGAGGTGGAGGAGACATTAAAGCCATAGAGGTTTAGCCCAATCAAATGGAATAGCAGGAATTAAACTTTTTTTTTAAAGATGTTAGGAGTTACAAAGATATTGACTATGTTAGCCTCATTTATATTTTGCCAGACATGTATGTCTTCTTCTTTCTTCTTTCTTCTTCTTCTTCTTCTACTTCCTTTTTTTACATTCTTCTTCTTCTTCTACTTCCTTTTTTTACATTCTTCTTCTTCTTCTACTTCCTTTTTTACATTCTTCTTCTTCTTCTTCTACTTCCTTTTTTTACATTCTTCTTCTTCTTCTTCTACTTCCTTTTTTTACATTCTTCTTCTTCTTCTTCTACTTCCTTTTTTTACATTCTTCTTCTTATTCCTTTTTTTACATTCTTCTTCTTCTTCTTCTACTTCCTTTTTTTACATTCTTCTTCTTCTTCTTCTTCTTCTTCCTTTTCTTACATTCTTCATATTCTTCTTATTCAACAATTATTATTCTACATATTCAGCTTCTTCATCTTCTTCCTATTCTTCTTCATCATATTCTTGTTTGTGTCAGGCATTCCTGTAGTTGTTATCTAGAAAAGTTAGAAGTTTACACCTTCCATTCTGCCTGTCACAAAAGATTTACAACAGGATTTGTCCGCGTTCAGTTTGGCCTGCAGCAGCAGGCCTTTTCCAGGGGCACCACGAGGAGGAACGGACTCACCCCCATACACTGCTTAGTCTTCTTCTGCTTATAAATAAGATAATATCATTTGCTCAGAGTATTAGTCTTATGCTTAATGTTCTTCTGCTTTGTTTTTTTTATGCTTCTTTGTCTTCTCTCTCTTGTTGTTCTGCATCTTGGTGGTTGTCTTCCTGTTCTTTGTCCTCTTGAACCAGCTGACGGTACTGGCACCCGGAGGGGCAGCAGAAGGAACAAGAGCCAATGGCACTACCGAGGACCAGCTGACGGTGCTGGAACCCGGTTACTAAGCAGGAGGTACCTGTGCTACAAAGCACTACCAAGGACCAGCAGACGTTGCCGGAACTCGGATACCGAGATGGAGGCACCTAGGCCAAAGGCTCTGATGAGAACCAGCTGACGGTGCTGGAACCCGGAGGGGTATCAGAAGTTACCCCTGAAAAGCAAAGTTGGCATGCCGCAAGCTGGCCGCAGTTACCGAATCACACAGTCCTACAGGGGGTGCTTGTCCTACTGGCACTATGGAACAAACCTTTCTTACCAGAACCCGCAGTCCACATAGGAAGCACCTAAACTGCTGGCACCCTAGCCTCGGCTAACCCAACCGCAACACGACATGGCAACTTGGGGTGGCAAACTGACATTGACACTTCCCGGAAACAGCAGGCAGGGCTGGAACCAAGCTGGGCAGGAGGGAGTACCCGTGCCAAAGTCAGTTATGAGCAGCAACTGGCGATGTTGGAGCCCAGGACAAGCACTTAGCAGGCTGAGGCCTGATGTGCTGTCAATTGGGAGGCAGCAGGATAGATTGCCATCAAAACAGCAGGGGAACAGCTGACGTTACTGAACCCCACAAACACAGGAGCTAGTGTTTTACTCTGTGAAGACGGCACTTCCGAGCAACAACTGGCTGTGTTGAAGCCCAGGGACAAGCACGGAGCAGGCTGAGGCTGCATTGAAGAAATTTTAAGATCTGTTGTAGACTACTAATTTGAACCAAGCTCCACTTAGGCCTGTGGCTTCACTGATTTTCGTATTTCCCCTGTCCTCCAACCCCGCCAGTTACAGCTCCGAAGTGGTGTCTGCACAATCCACACTTGTTCCTGTGTTACAGGTGTTCAGTCCGGTCAGTTAATCCCCTGATGTGTGTCCGGCAATGTCGCCTGCTCTGTCCACATTCATGGGAATGTGGACAGAGCAGGCGACATTGCCGGACACACATCAGGGGATTAACTGACCGGACTGAACACCTGTAACACAGGAACAAGTGTGGATTGTGCAGACGCCACTTCGGAGCTGTAACTGGCAGGGTTGGAGGACAGGGGAAATACGAGAGACAGTGGAGCCACAGGCCTAATTGGAGCACGGTTAAAAATCAGTAGTGGTACGACTGTGTAGGCAGCAGGAGACTTTGCCATCCACACAGCAGGGGATCAGCTGACATTACTGAACCCCACTGAGACACGGGAGCAAGTATCTCTTTCCGTGTGGACGGCACTTCCGAACTACAACTGGCTGTGTTGAAGCCCAGGAAATAGGAGGGTGTAGGCAGAGGCTTACTGTATTTTGAATGAGGTGACAGCAGGAGAGACTGCCATCCACACAGCAGGGGATCAGCTGACATTACTGAACCCCACTGAGACACGGGAGCAAGTATCTCTTTCCGTGTGGACGGCACTTCCGAACTACAACTGGCTGTGTTGAAGCCCAGGAAATAGGAGGGTGTAGGCAGAGGCCTACTGTATTTTGAATGAGGTGACAGCAGGAGAGACTGCCATCCACACAGCAGGGGATCAGCTGACATTACTGAACCCCACTGAGACACGGGAGCAAGTATCTCTTTCCGTGTGGACGGCACTTCCGAACTACAACTGGCTGTGTTGAAGCCCAGGAAATAGGAGGGTGTAGGCAGAGGCCTACTGTATTTTGAATGAGGTGACAGCAGGAGAGACTGCCATCCACACAGCAGGGGATCAGCTGACATTACTGAACCCCACTGAGACACGGGAGCAAGTATCTCTTTCCGTGTGGACGGCACTTCCGAACTACAACTGGCTGTGTTGAAGCCCAGGAAATAGGAGGGTGTAGGCAGAGGCCTACTGTATTTTGAATGAGGTGACAGCAGGAGAGACTGCCATCCACACAGCAGGGGATCAGCTGACATTACTGAACCCCACTGAGACACTGGAGCAAGTATCTCTTTCCGTGTGGACGGCACTTCCGAACTACAACTGGCTGTGTTGAAGCCCAGGAAATAGGAGGGTGTAGGCAGAGGCCTACTGTATTTTGAATGAGGTGACAGCAGGAGAGACTGCCATCCACACAGCAGGGGATCAGTTGACATTACTGAACCCCACTGAGACACAGGAGCAAGTATCTCTTTCCGTGTGGACGGCACTTCCGAACTACAACTGGCTGTGTTGAAGCCCAGGAAATAGGAGGGTGTAAACGCTGCTTTTTGCTATTAGACCCTATTGAATAATGAATGTTATGAATTTTCTCCAAAAGTAAAGTATTTGCAAACTCATCCTTTTAGAAACTTGTTTGGGCTGTTGAGAGGAGTAGAAAAACATCAAGAATTTCAATCCTGCACGATTCTACCAAGAAATGTGAGTGTTCATTCAAGCTGCTGCTTTTTGCTATTGGGCCCTATTGAATAATGAATGTTTTGAATTTTCTCCAAAAGTAAAATAGTTGCAAGCTCAGCCTTCTAGAGTCTTGTTTGGGCTCATGAGAGTAGTAGAAAAACGTCAAAAATTTCAATCCTGCACGATTCTACCAAGAAATGTGAGTGTTCTTTCAAACCGCTGCTATTTGCTATTGGGCCTTTTGAATAATGAATGTTTTGAATTTTCTCCAAAAGTAAAGTAGTTGCAAACTCATCCTTTTAGAAACTTGTTTGGGCTGTTGAGAGGAGTAGAAAAGCTTCAAAAATTTCAATCCTGCACGATTCTACCAAGAACTGTGATTGTTCATTCAAAACGCTGCTTTTTGTTATTAGACCCTATTGAATAATGAATGTTTTGAATTTTCTCTAAAGGTAAAGTAGGTGCAAACTCATCCTTCTAGAGTCTTATTGGGGCTCATGAGAGGAGTAGAAAAATGTCAAAAATTTCAATCTTGCACGATTCTACTAAGAAATGTGAGTGTTCATTCAAACCGCTGCTTTTTGATAATGGGCTCTATTGAATAATGAATGTTTTGAATTTTCTCCAAAACTAAAGTAGTTGCAAACTCATCCTTTTAGAAACTTGTTTGGGCTCAAGAGAGGAGTAGAAAAACGTCAAAAATTTCAATCCTGCACGATTCTACCAAGAAATGTGATTGTTCATTCAAAACGTTGCTTTTTACTATTGGGCCCTATTGAATAATGAATGTTTTAAATTTTCTCCAAAAGTAAAGTAGTTGCAAACTCATCCTTCTAAAGTCTTGTTTGGGCTCATGAGAGGAGTAGAAAAATGTCAAAAATTTCAATCCTGCACGATTCTACCAAGAAATGTGAGTGTTCATTTCCACCGCTGCTTTTTGCCTTTAGGCCCTATTGAACAATGAATGTTTTGAATTTTCTCCAAAAGTAAAGTAGCTGCAAACTCATCCTTTCAGAGTCTTGTTTTGGTTCATGAGAGGTGTAGAAAAATGTCAAAAATTTCAATCCTGAACGATTCTACCAAAAAGTGTGAGTGTTCATTCAAACCGCTGCTTTTTGCTATTGGGCCCTATTGAATAATTAATGTTTTGAATTTTCTCCAAACGTAAAGTAGTTGCAATCTCATCCTTTTAGAAACTTGTTTGGGCTGTTGAGAGGAGTAGAAAAGCATCAAAAATTTCAATCCTGCACGATTCTACCAAGAACTGTGATTGTTCATTCAAAACGCTGCTTTTTGCTGTTAGACCCTATTGAATAATGAATGTTTTGAATTTTCTCCAAAAGTAAAGTAGTTGCAAACTCATCCTTCTAGAGCCTTGTTTGTGCTCATGAGCGAAGTAGAAAAACGTCAAAAATTTCAATCCTGCACGATTCTACCAAGAAATGTGCGTGTAAATTCAAAACGCTGCTTTTTGCTATTAGACCCTATTGAATAATGTATGTTTAGAATTTTCTCCAAAAGTCAAGTAGTTCCAAACTCATCCTTCTAAAGTCTTGTTTGGGCTCATGAGAGGAGTATAAAAACGTAAAAAATTTCAATCCTGCACGATTCTACCAAGAAATGTGCGTGTAAATTCAAAACACTGCTTTTTGCCTTTAGGCCCTATTGAACAATGAATGTTTTGAATTTTCTCCAAAAGTAAAGTAGTTGCAAACTCATCCTTCTAGAGTCTTGTTTGGGCTGTTGAGAGGAGTAGAAAAATGTCAAAAATTATAATCCTGCACGATTCTACCAAGAACTGTGATTGTTCATTGAAAACGCTGCTTTTTGCTTTTAGACCCTATTGAATAATGAATGTTTTGAATTTTCTCCAAAAGTAAAGCAGTTGCAAATTGATCCTTAAAGAGTCTTGTTTGGGCTCATGAGAGGTGTAGAAAAAGGTCCAAAATTTCAATCCTGCACGATTCTGCCAAGAAGTGTGTGTTCATTCAAACCGCTGCTTTTTGCTATTGGGCCCTATTGAATAATGAATGTTTTGAATTTTCCTCAAACATAAAGTAGTTGCAAACTCATCCTTTTAGAAACTTGTTTGGGCTGTTGAGAGGAGTAGAAAAGCTTCAAAAATTTCAATCCTGCACGATTCTACCAAGAAATGTGATCATTCAAAACACTGCTTTTTGCAATTGGGCTCTATTGAATAATGAATGTTTTGAATTTTCTCCAAAAGTTAAGTACGTGCAAACTCATCTTTTTAGAAACTTGTTTGGGCTGCTGAGAGGAGTAGAAAAGCATCAAAAATTTCAATCCTGCACGATTCTATCAAGAACTGTGATTGTTCATTCAAAACGCTGCTTTTTGCTATTAGACCCTATTGAATTATGAATGTTTTGAATTTTTTCCATAAGTAAAGTAGTTGCAAACTCATCCTTCCAGAGTCTTGTTTGGGCTCATGAGAGTAGAAAAACGTCAAAAATTTCAATCCTGCATGATTCTACCAAGAAATGTTAGTGTTCATTCAAACCGCTGCTTTTTGCCTTTAGGCCCTATTGAACAATGAATGTGTTGAATTTTCTCCAAAAGTAAAGCAGTTGCAAACTCATCCTTCTAGAGTCTTGTTTGGGCTCATGAGAGGAGCAGAAAAACGTCAAAAATTTCAATCCTGCACGATTCTACCAAGAAATGTGCATGTTCATTCAAACCGCTGCTTTTTGCCTTTAGGCCCTATTGAACAATGAATGTTTTGAATTTTCTCCAAAAGTAAAGTAGTTGCAAACTCATCCTTTTAGAAACTTGTTTTGACTGTTGAGATGAGTAGAAAAACATCAAAAATTTCAATCCTGCATGATTCTACCAAGAAATGTGATTGTTCATTCAATCCGCTGCTTTTTGCTTTTGGGCCCTATTGACTAATGAATGTTTTGAAATTTCTCCAAAAGTAAAGTAGTTGCAAACTCATCCTTTTAGAAACTTGTTTGGGCTGTTGAGAGGAGTTGAAAAACATCAAAAATTTCAATACTGCACGATTCTACCGAGAAAGGTGATTGTTAATTCAAAACGCTGATTTTTACTATTGGGCTCTATTGAATAATAAATGTTTTGAATTTTCTCCAAAAGTAAAGTAGTTGCAAGCTCATCCTTTTAGAGTCTTGTTTGAGCTCATGACAGAGTGGAAAAACGTCAAAAATTTCAATCCAGCACGATTCTACCAAGAACTGTGATTGTTCATTCAAAACGTTGCTTTTTGCTATTAGACCCTATTGAATAATGAATGTTTTGAATTTTCTCCAAAAGTAAAGTAGTTTCAAACTCATCCTTTTAGCAACTTGTTTGGTCTGTTGAGAGGAGTAGAAAAGCATGAAAAATTTCAATACTTCACGATTCTACCAAGAAATGTGATTGTTCTTTCAAAACGCTGCTTTTTGTTATTGGGCTCTATTGAATAATAAATGTTTTGAATTTTCTCCAAAAGTAATGTAGCTGCAAGCATATCCTTTTCGAGTCTTGTTTGGGCTCATGAGAGGAGTAAAAAACCATCAAAAATTTCAATCCTGAACGATTCTACTAAGAGATGTGAGTGTTCATTCAAACCGCTGCTTTTTGCTATTGGGCCCTATTGAATAATGAATGTTTAGAATTTTCTCCAAAAGTAAAGTAGTTGCAAACTCATCCTTCTTGAGTCTTGTTTGGGCTCATGAGAGGAGCAGAAAAACGTCAAAAATTTCAACCTGCACGATTCTACCTAGAAATGTTATTGTTCATTCAAACCGCTGCTTTTTGCCTTTAGGCCCTATTGAACAATAAGTGTTTTGAATTTTCTCCAAAAGTAAAGAAGTTGCAAACTCATCCTTTCAGAAACTTGTTTGGGCTATTGAGAGGAGTAGAAAAACATCAAAAATTTCAAACCTGCATGATTCTACCAAGAACTGTCATTGTTCATTCAAAACGCTGCTTTTTGCTATTAGACCCTATTGAATAATGAATGTTTTGAATTTTCTCCAAAAGTAAAGTAGTTGCAAACTCATCCTTCTAGAGTCTTGTTTGGGCTCATGAGAGGAGTAGAAAAACGTCAAAAATTTCAATCCTGCACGATTCTACCAAGAAATGTGAGTGTTCATTCAAACCGCTGCTCTTTGCCTTTAGGCCCTTTTGAACAATGAATGTTTTGAATTTTCTTCAAAAGTAAAGTAGTTGCAAACTCATCCTTCTAGAGTCTTGTTCGTGCTCATGAGCGGAGTAGAAAAACGTCAAAAATTTCAATCCTGCACGATTCTATCAAGAAATGTGCGTGTTCAATCAAAACACTGCTTTTTGCTATTAGACCCTATTGAATAATGAATGTTTAGAATTTTCTCCAATAGTAAAGTATAGTTGCAAACTCATCCTTCTAGAGTCTTGGTTGCGCTCATGAGTGGAGTAGAAAAACATCAAAAATTTCAATCCTGCACGATTCTACCAAGAACTGTGATTGTTCATTCAAAAGCGCTGCTTTTTGCTATTAGACCCTATTGAATAATGAATGTTTTGAATTTTCTCCAAAAGTAAAGTAGTTGCAAACTCATCCTTCTAGAGTCTTGTTTGGGCTCATGAGAGTAGTAGAAAAACATCAAAAATTTCAAACCTGCACAATTCTACCAAGAAATGTGATTGTTCATTCAAAACGCTGCTTTTTGCTATTAGACCCTATTGAATAATGAATGTTTAGAATTTTCTCCAAAAGTAAAGTAGTTGCAAACTCATCCTTCTAGAGTCTTGTTTGGGCTCATGAGAGGAGTAGAAAAACGTCAAAAATTTCAATCCTGCACGATTCTACCAAGAAATGTGAGTGTTCATTCAAACCGCTGCTTTTTGCCTTTAGGCCCTATTGAATAATGAATGTTTAGAATTTTCTACAAAAGTAAAGTAGTTGCAAAGTCATCCTTCTAGACTCTTGTTTGGGCTCATGACAGGAGTATGAAAACATCAAAAATTTCAATCCTGCACGATTCTACCAAGAAATGTGCGTGTTCATTCAAAACGCTGCTTTTTGCTATTAGACCCTATTGAATAATGAAAGCTTAGAATTTTCTCCAAAAGTAAAGTAGTTGCAAACTCATCCTTCTAGAGTCTTGTTTGGGCTCATGAGAGTAGAAAAACGTCAAAAATTTCAATCCTGCACGATTCTACCAAGAAATGCGCGTGTTCATTCAAAACGCTGCTTTTTGCTATTAGACCCTATTGAATAATGAATGTTTAGAATAGGGATGGGCGAATCTACTCGTTAGGACTCGTTACTCTGCGAGTAGTAGGGGACTCGCAGGAGTCGGTACTCTGCGAGTTTCCAAGCGATTACTCGCACAGCAATGAGTCCAATACAAATCAATGGCAATCCTAGTTTTTTCAGAGTTTAATACAAGCAATCCTAGTTTCTTAGCGATTTTGTGTCCCCCTGCTGACAGCAGCGAGTCTTCGCGATTCTAGGACTCCTATATACTGTATTCGGGACTCGAAGAATACAGAATATGTTAATTTTCAGAGACAGCCTAGTTTGTTAGGTGAGAAAACTGTGAAGAGCACTACTATGATTGGCTGCTGTTCATCGTGATGCCTATGTCATGTATCACAGGCAAGGCTGTATATAAACCCTGCCCCCGCCATTTTGGGCACATTCCTGTGACGATCGGAGCTAGTGCAGGGCGAGTTGGAGACATAGAGCAGATCTAGGGACTGTTAGTCAGTGTAGGACCTCAATATTCCTCACATATAACACAAAAGTTCTTTTCAGAACTACCAGGACGGAGGAGTACTGTAGAGGACTGTAGGCAGGGAGAAAGGCAGGAGCTGCCTTACAGTGCATACAGCACCATCCTCAGAGCTTAGCTTACTCACTCAGCTTCCATCAGAGCTGAAATCAGAAGCATAGCTGAGCAAATTTTCTTTTTTTTTTCCACCATATTTTATTGGGGTCATATTTACCCCTGCAGCGTTATTGTTTCTGTGGCAGACCAGTGCGTTGCTGCTATCTATCCCACCAGCTAATAGCACGCACGCTGCCTGCTTGTGTGCACTAAACAATTTTTTCAGGGAGAGTGCGTCGCTTCTCTGCTAAGTTACAGCACGCACTTCACCCCAGAGCGGTGACGCAGACAGCACCACAGTCCACCTAGGTGACTGCCTTTGCGCACTAAACAATTTTTTCAGGGAGAGTGCGTCGCTTCTCTGCTAAGTTACAGCACGCACTTCACCCCAGAGCGGTGACGCAGACAGCACCACAGTCCACCTAGGTGACTGCCTTTGCGCACTAAACAATTTTTTCAGGGAGAGTGCGTCGCTTCTCTGCTAAGTTACAGCACGCACTTCACCCCAGAGCGGTGACGCAGACAGCACCACAGTCCACCTAGGTGACTGCCTTTGCGCACTAAACAATTTTTTCAGGGAGAGTGCGTCGCTTCTCTGCTAAGTTACAGCACGCACTTCACCCCAGAGCGGTGACGCAGACAGCACCACAGTCCACCTAGGTGACTGCCTTTGCGCACTAAACAATTTTTTCAGGGAGAGTGCGTCGCTTCTCTGCTAAGTTACAGCACGCACTTCACCCCAGAGCGGTGATGCAGACAGCACCACAGTCCACCTAGGTGACTGCCTTTGCACACTAAACAATTTTTTCAGGGAGAGTGCGTCGCTTCTCTGCTAAGTTACAGCACGCACTTCACCCCAGAGCAGTGACGCAGACAGCACCACAGTCCACCTAGGTGACTGCCTTTGCGCACTAAACAATTTTTTCAGGGAGAGTGCAGGGCTTCTCTGCTACCAGCTAATAGCACGCACGTTACCTTCCTGCTGTGCCAATACGCATCACTAGCCTTGATTGTCCTCCTATTAGCAAGTATTAACTGCTAATTATTGTTCAGATTATTACAGCTAACATCTGCATTTCTCAACAATGTCCCAAAAAAAACAAGTTCCCAAAAAAGAGGTTGCAAAGGGACAGGGACGAGGTCGTGGTCTTGGCAGTCATGCACAACAAGGCACTGGTACAGGTAGACAGAAGAAGATTGATAGATCGACCTTTCTTCTGTCTAAATTTCCCAGTACTCAACCAAAACGTCTCTTAAGGCCGGAAGAGCAAGACCAGATTACATCTTGGATGGCTGACAAGACCTCAACCACTGGTTCTTGCAGCACACAATCGTCCTTGACAACTAGGTCTAGTGTCACTACAGACAACGCAGGGTCATCCAATCCTCAAACTCTTCCTAGTTCCTCAACCCATCGGCAGACAGAGGAATATTGTGACCGCGAATTTGGTCACTCTGATGATTTATTTGCTTCTTACCAGCCCCTGATTGAATCTGGAGTTTCTTTGTCACTGCCTGATGAGATACTTGAAGAAGACGTAAGGTCTATTCATGGACAAAGTTTGGAATCACCTCTTACTGTAGAAAGCTACTTTCACCAAAGGCATACAGCATCTCAGGAGGTTGCCGACGATGATGATGATGATGAGACACTCATCTCATCTGACCAGCCTGAACAGTCACGTTATCCTGAAGACTTTGAAGAGGAAGGGGTTGATGATGAGACCACAGATCCAACATGGACTGTTGGAATGCATAGCCAACAGAGCAGCCCGGAGGAGGAAAGTGGCTATGTACCACCGCCAAAAGCACCAAGGCTTACTCCTTTCTCCAGAAGGCAAACTGTGACAACAGTTGCCCAAATTGTGTCAACTGTTGCCCAAACTGGACCAACTGTTGCCCAAACTGTATCAACAGTTGGTGTTGGACAGAGGTATCCTCCTGTGCCTCCAATACAACATAAAGGACGAAAAGCCCTTGTGTGGGAATTTTTTAAGGATAGCCCATCAGTACCAAATGTAGTGATCTGTAACATCTGCTATGCAAGGCTAAGCAGAGGCCAGGGAAAAGGAAACTTGAGCACCAGCAGTATGCGTAAGCACATGTCTGTTAAGCACCCAACTCAGTGGTCGGCCCGTCAGGTTTCAAAATCAGTGGCTTCTGATCCCAACACTTCCACTCCACCTCAGATCTATCCTTCACCATCTAGTGTTCATGCAGCAGGTCATGCTCAGACGTACTCCTCCGAAGCTGCGTTACAAGACAGACATGACAGTAGTCAAGCCACTTGTCAGTCTGCGCCAAACGTGCAGATGTCTGTGCCACAGCTGTATGAGAGGCAGCGGAAGTTCCAATCGACGCACCCATTTTCTCAACAAATGACGGCTCAAATTGCTAAGTTGTTAGCTGTCGAAATGTTGCCGTTTAGGCTTGTGGGAACAGAGTCTTTTCGGGAGTTGTTGGCTGTGGCAGCACCACGATACCTCGTTCCCAGCCGGTACTTTTTCTCACGTTGTGCCGTCCCCGCGTTACACCAGCACGTGGTAAACAACTTAAAGCGTGCACTAACAAATGCTGTAACCGGCAAAGTCCATTTAACTACGGACACGTGGACAAGTACTTGTGGACAGGGCAGATACATATCACTAACGGCTCACTGGATCAACCTGGTGGAGAGTGTCCCAAATTCTAAAAGTGGACCATGTGAGATCCTACCAACTCCACGAATAGTGGGCACAACATCATTCCGGGTGTCCGCCTCATCATATACGTCCACTACCCAATCGGCTTCTTCAACTTCCTCTGCCACTGCTGACTTGCCCGCAATATCACGTCCAAGTTGGGAGCTTTGCAGTAGCGCTTCAGCAAGGCGACAACAGGCTCTTCTGAAGCTCATCTGTCTAGGTCACACACCTCACACTGCAACAGAGCTGTGGAAAGGTCTTAAGCAACAGACTGATGAGTGGCTGGTCCCACTGCAACTCCAAACAGGTCTTGTTGTCAGCGATAACGGTCGAAACCTTGTGGCGGCACTGAAGCTTGGGAACATTGTACACGTACCTTGCATGGCTCACGTGCTGAACCTAGTAGTTCAGAAATTCCTTAAAACATACCCCAAGTTATCTGACCTACTAGAGAAGGTGAGGAGAATTTGCACCCATTTCCGACATTCCTCCACGGTGGTTGGAAGTCTTTCTGCACTTCAAAACCAATTGAATTTGCCCAAACACCAGCTAATTTGCGACATGCCCACACGCTGGAACTCTACATTCCATATGATAGCAAGGTTGAATGAGCAGCAGAGGGCAATAGCGGAATATCAGCTGCAACATGCCCGTCACACCGGAAGTCAGACAAGACACCTTAGTGGTCTGGAGTGGGTCTGGATCGCTGACATTTGTGAGGTGCTGGAGAACTTTGATTACTGCACCAAACTTGTCAGCGGTGATCAGTCGATTATCAGTCTCACCATCCCCATGCTCTGTCTGCTCAAAGAATCCCTCATGAATCTGAAAACAGAAGCTTTGAGGGCCCAGTGGATGGCTATGGAGCCAGATTTGAACATCGCTGATCCTAGGCAGCCAAGCCAACATCAGCAGGCAACATTGGGTCCAGAAGAAGAATGCGATGAGGGTGATGAGGATGAAGATTTCTTGTTCCATGGCACTGATGTGAACCCTGATGGTACTCCCAACCCCAGCTTTATGTCGGTACAGCATGGGTGGGCTGAAGAGGAGGAGGAGGCGGAGACAGATTTAGAGGCCATGATGCGTAGTGCCCATCATTCGGGTGAAACCGAAGAGATGAGTCTTTACAGCTTAGCACACATGGCTGACTTCATGTCTCAATGTCTGTCCCAAAATCCACGTGTCATTAACATCTATGACAGCAACCTCTACTGGTTGTCAACATTTCTGGACCCACGCTACAAAGATAAATTTCCGTCGCTGCTGTTGCAGTCACCAAGGGGCTTAACTATGGATCATTTCAAGAGTCTTGTTGAAGAGAATTTGATGACAATATCACCGTCTGACTCCGCTATACACCGAAGTAGCAGCAGTTTGCAACAGCAGCAATTGGTTGGGACACAAACGCCCACAATGTCAAGAAGAGGTGGGGGTAAGATGTCCACCAACTGGGCGATGTTCAACAGACCTTCCAATCAGCAGCGCAGTGTGCATGCGGTCACCTTGAGTAGGAGACAAACATTGTCAAACATGGTGATCGAGTATGTCAGTGACAGTACCAGCTTCCTTACCGACCCGTCTGTACCCTTTAATTACTGGGTTTCGAAGCTTCACACTTGGACAGAGCTGTCTTTGTATGCCTTGGAGGTGCTGGCCTGCCCAGCTGCTAGCGTGACATCAGAGCATGTTTTCAGTGCCGCTGGGGGTATAGTCACTGAGACAAGGTCACTCCTTACTACAGAAAATGCCGACAGGCTGACTCTCATAAAGTTCAACAAGGACTGGATATCATCACAGTTCCTAAGTCCTCCAGACGACAGTACCCAAACCTAGGGTAACATAATCATGATTATTAGGATTGTGAGATTGCGCTTTTAACATTATGCCCTTTTCTAACTTGAAATATCTCTGTGTCCCTCATCTCAGTCGCTTTGATTAGTAATGTTCATGCAACATTTGCTGCATTATAACACAAATACACAATCAGTTTGATTAATTTTACTTTACAAGTGCATCCACTTGTGAGGATTTTTCAGAGTTGTGTATTTGCATCCAATTCCATACAGCCCCTTGGGCTAATTTTTCCAGGCACCAAGCCTATGCCTACACAGTGGGCATTTCTCTTACTGCAAGCCAGTATTTAGTATGGGCCACGCGCCCTGCTTTATTTAAAAAATTTTCCTCAAGCCCCTTGAGCCAATTTTTGGAGGCACCAAGCCTATGCCTACACAGTGGGCATTTCTCTTACTGCAAGCCAGTATTTAGTATGGGAAACGCGCCCTGCTTTATTTAAAAAATTTTCCTCAAGCCCCTTGAGCCAATTTTTGGAGGCACCAAGCCTATGCCTACACAGTGGGCATTTCTCTTACTGCAAGCCAGTATTTAGTATGGGCCACGCGCCCTGCTTTATTTAAAAAACTTTCCTCAAGCCCCTTGAGCCAATTTTTGGAGGCACCAAGCCTATGCCTACACAGTGGGCATTTCTCTTACTGCAAGCCAGTATTTAGTATGGGCCACGCGCCCTGCTTTATTTAAAAAATTTTCCTCAAGCCCCTTGAGCCAATTTTTGGAGGCACCAAGCCTATGCCTACACAGTGGGCATTTCTCTTACTGCAAGCCAGTATTTAGTATGGGCCACGTGCCCTGATTTATTTAAAAAATTTTCCTCAAGCCCCTTGAGCCAATTTTTGAAGGCACCAAGCCTATGCCTACACAGTGGGCATTTCTCTTACTGCAAGCCAGTATTTAGTATGGGCCACGCGCCCTGCTTTATTTAAAAAATTTTCCTCAAGCCCCTTGAGCCAATTTTTGGAGGCACCAAGCCTATGCCTACACAGTGGGCATTTCTCTTACTGCAAGCCAGTATTTAGTATGGGCCACACGCCCTGCTTTATTTAAAAAATTTTCCTCAAGCCCCTTGAGCCAATTTTTGGAGGCACCAAGCCTATGCCTACACAGTGGGCATTTCTCTTACTGCAAGCCAGTATTTAGTATGGGCCACGCGCCCTGCTTTATTTAAAAAATTTTCCTCAAGCCCCTTGAGCCAATTTTTGAAGGCACCAAGCCTATGCCTACACAGTGGGCATTTCTCTTACTGCAAGCCAGTATTTAGTATGGGCCACGCGCCCTGCTTTATTTAAAAAATTTTCCTCAAGCCCCTAGAGCCAATTTTTGGAGGCACCAAGCCTATGCCTACACAGTGGGCATTTCTCTTACTGCAAGCCAGTATTTAGTATGGGCCATGCGCCCTGCTTTATTTAAAAAATTTTCCTCAAGCCCCTTGAGCCAATTTTTGAAGGCACCAAGCCTATGCCTACACAGTGGGCATTTCTCTTACTGCAAGCCAGTATTTAGTATGGGCCACGCGCCCTGCTTTATTTAAAAAATTTTCCTCAAGCCCCTTGAGCCAATTTTTGGAGGCACCAAGCCTATGCCTACACAGTGGGCATTTCTCTTACTGCAAGCCAGTATTTAGTATGGGCCATGCGCCCTGCTTTATTTAAAAAATTTTCCTCAAGCCCCTTGAGACAATTTTTGGAGGCACCAAGCCTATGCCTACACAGTGGGCATTTCTCTTACTGCAAGCCAGTATATTGTATGGGCCACGCGCCCTTTATTCTTTAATACATTTTTTCGAAAGCCCCTTGGGCTAATTTTTCCAGGCACCAAGCCTATGCCTGCATAGTGGGTATTGCATGTACTATGCTCCCAGTACAAGCAAGTATATTGTATGAGCACTAGGAACTGCGTGTCCGTGAATGTTTTATACATTATTTCAATAGCCCAGAGGGGGCATTTCCCTGGGTGAACCCACCTAATGGAATGTTCATGGATAACCAGTGTTGCCATAAATACTATATCTGCTAACCTTAGCAAACATCACACAACATGGTCCTCCTGATCATCAATGGTTTTGGGGGGGTAATACTCCATGTGGCAATGTAAACAATACACATCATCAAATTAGTTGCTCAACAGTTGCCAAACCACAACTAACTGTTTTGATTTTGGTTGGAAAAAAGGCACACACATGTCCGCCCAAATTATGTCTTTCACCATGAACTCGCATGTGCATTTTGGCAGGGGTGCCAAACACTTTACTCTGACGTACAAAATTTGACAAACCATCTGCACATTGGAGAAGTACATATTCTGGGGAAATACATACATCAGTTTGGCTATGTGGACATGTTGTGGTGTTGGACTGGCAACATGTCACCAAATGCAGCTAGGCCCTCAGCATTCTTCTTACACTGTATCTCTAAGTCATTGGCCCAAATATGCACCCGTATGGCCTGGCCAGCCTTACACTTTACTTGTTGACTCAAGCGTTGTGCCTCTGTCAAAGCGCTTCGTGTTAGGTCTCAAAAATGGCTAATTCTACGGTTACATTTGCGTTTACAATTGCAGATGCCGTTCATGTTTTTTTGAGAAAACACCGGTGACCTATTGGAGAAAAAGTATAATTTGGAGAATCTACCCAGATCTGATTTTTGGAGTTCCTCGTGGTGTGGCCCCAAATAATAGATCATGATCGCCAATTCCAAATGCAAATGTAACCGCAGCCGAAATCCCACCTTCCGTGTATTACATAAACTGTCTTGCTTAAGTGCTCATGTGAAAAGTGTGTGATAGTTCAAAAAACATGTTTTGAGTGGTGTACTGAACACATGACACATACAACTGTTGTGTGGCTGGCAAAACCCTTTTTTTATTTCTGTGGTTCACTTTCATGCCTGTTGGCTTTCTTTTACTTAAATTTTTTGTCTTGCTCTTTCCTTCTTTCCAAATATGTATCACAATGCCACAAAAAGCCACATTTCTTAACCGTAAAAAACAAAAAAAAATAACAGAAAGGGGATAAGAAAAAAAAAAAATAAAACAAACCAAAAAATAAAGAATGTTACAGTATCTCAAAAAATAGACAATTAAACGTTTAATTGTCAAAAAAAAACAAAAGTTTTGGGCTGAAAATTCCATATGTCCATATGCAATTAGAGTACATGGTAACTTGGCCCACCACTCTGTTCCACATTGACATCCAGGTCACCCTCATCTACAGGAACATTGATCACGTTGAGCGCCTGTTGTATCTCCTCAGCCAAGGGCCTGTGATACTCTGGCAAACCTCCAACATTGGGCACATTAAGTAATGGCTGATATGGACACCATATGTTATGTTCCACAGGGTGTCCGTCCTGACTCTGGTAGCCCTGCACGGCTCTTGGTTGCCCTGGCTGCTGGCGGGTTGAAGTAGCCATGAGGTTGTGTGGTGAACGCTGCCAATCCTCAAGCATATTTAATACCCGTGTGGGGCTGTTAGGGGGCACATTTGATTCAAGTAGTATTTGGAAGGCTGCCCTTGCATGCCGTCTCCGCTCACGTGGAATATGTGTGAGACTACCTATGAGACTGTGTGCAAAGGCAGCCGCCCACTGTACTGCATTGGTCTCTGCATTGGATGGCCAGCCCCCCCTTCCCAGGGAGCAAAGAAATTCTCCTCAACCTCAGGGGCTACATATCTGGGGAAAGGTGCCAAGCTGGGGGTGAAGGAAACTGTGGGCAAGCTGGAGGAGGCCACAGAATCCAGACCAAATGACGAGGATGGAGCAGTGAGGCCAGAGGTGGACACAAGCGGCAAAGGAACATAGTGGCAGGGAGCCAGAGCAGGGACAGAGGAGCAAGTTAATGGAGCTGGGGTGGGGCTAACCAGAAAACTAGCTGGAGCAGTGCAGGAGGGAACTGGACCAGGACCACTGTTGGAGTTCTCAAGATCATGGCCAGAGCTATAGGGGACCACAGCATCTTGAAAACCGGATGGCCCATGAACTGGTGGAGCTGCCAGAGCCATACCACTCACAGCATGTTCTTTTGCAGCCCGTGGTGGTGAAGGTGGTGGAAGCTGATCAGCCACGGGTTGGTTGTCATCCGCCTGCATACCCTCCCGTGCTTCCTCCACAGGGTGTTGCTGGGCTGGTCTGTCTCGTTGTTGCAAAGGTGCAACACCGGCCTCCTCATCTGCGCCTTGGCCTTGGGGAACCTCCACATCTTGGGGATTTTGCCGGCGAGGTCTATTTGTAAGCACAAAAAAAAATGTCAGCCGACATTTGCTGGATTGAGATAGGAAAAACACAAGGTAAAAATTACCAACATTAATGCAAACCTACACTTACATTTACCCTTGTGTGTCCAACATAAACAAATATAACTTTGCCAGCCCTGATTAAGGTAATGGGCCCAGTAACATTTTTAAATTAGGGACATCAGACATAGTGTCTAATCTTACAAATGTTAAAGTTATGGGCAAATAAAAATCTGACATATCCTACCTTCTAAGGCACACAAATGGACGAAGGAATGACAATCTGTGATAGTGGTCATAAACCCGCTACGGTGGTGCAGCTTGTGGGCCCCGGCATAACTGCCGCTCGTACTCCTTCTTATGCTGGTCACGGCAGCTCCTCCATCTCTTGATTATCATTTCAACTGCAAGCAGATAAATAAAATACAGACATCAGATTTGATCACACATTGTCAGGTATCAAACAATAGGCCCAAACATACAATAGACATGCACTTCTTGCCCTCTTTGTACTCATGGTTAAGTATACCGTACACGTACAAAGAAGGGAGAGAAGAAGGAGAAACATGGAAGGACCATTTAGAGAGAGGGGTCTGGCAAGAGAAGGAACCTGTCTGCAGTTTAGGAGAGTCCCTGAGGGAAAGGAGAGTGTCCCCGTTGAAGTGTAAAGAGGTGTAATTGAGAAGTGTAAAGAATTGAACCTCTGTAACAGGAAGGTGAAAAGAATTGTAACATCTGTGATTGTAAAAGACCCAGAAAGTCAGAGCTGAGTTACATCCGGTAAACACTGACCAGTGTGTGAGTCGCTTTTAATAAAGTAGCTGCAGCAGGATCCAGTGTGAAGACAAGTGTTGCAAGACCAATTAAGTGCAAGCATAGACCTGCATCAGCCTCCCCATCACCAACATCAAGATCCATCTACTACCACCTGCCTGGGGATCCCAGCCCTACCCAGAAAGGGCTTCTCCACCTCAGCTGCCCCTCACCATCATCCCCAGCCAGTCATAGGCAACGGTGGCAGTAAATAGCCACATTTATTCTGGGTGGCGTCCCAACAATAACTCCTAAAAACGTTTAATTAAAACATCCCCTGTAGTTATTCCCTTTGCACTGTGCATCCCCTGAGACTACAGCACGGGTCACATCACATCCCCCAGTGAAGCAGACCCCGGCCCGGTGCTGGGCACCACGGTTTCAGTGCGTCACAGACGCCAATGGTGACACAAGAAATCTCACTCTCTCCTAATCCAAAAAAAGGTACAGTAAAAGAAAATAGAAGAAATGACATCACATAACTCTTACCCATGTTTGCCTGCCCATCTTCTCCAGCGTGATCAAATGACGGGAACATACTTCTGGCGATGGACCTCCAAGCCATATTTCGCTGACTTTCATCACCATAGCCAGGGTGGGTGGGCTGCCACAGCTGGGGCCACTCTTCAACCAGGCCGATCAGCCTCTCTGTATCACGTCTGCTACACATCTTTGGTGTGCCTGTGTGTGCAGATCTGATCGCCCTGTGTGTGCAGATCAGATCGCCCTGTGTGTGCAGATCAGATCTGCCTGTGTGTGCAGAATATCAGATCAGCCTGTGCAGTAAATCGGTTAGCACAGGCGACTTCCTGTTTAGCTTCTAGTGTGATGTAGAAACGATTTTCTGTGCTTTAGGGATGAATTCTAAATCGCTAAGCTAGGGGCCACTTGCGAGAGTAAAGAGTAAAAAAAATGGCAGCACAGGAATCGCTGCAATACTCGCATCCCCATTCATTAACATTGGACTCGCTAGACTCGCAACGAATAGCGATTTTCCGAATCGGACTCGTTAGAGTCTAGCGATTCCGAGTATTTCAGGATTCGCACATCCCTAGTTTAGAATTTTCTCCAAAAGTAAAGTAGTTGCAAACTCATCCTTCTAGAGTCTTGTTTCGGCTCATGAGAGGAGCAGAAAAACGTCAAAAATTTCAATCCTGCACGATTCTACCAAGAAATGTGAGTGTTCATTCAAACCGCTGCTTTTTGCCTTTAGGCCCTATTGAACAATGAATGTTTTGAATTTTCTCCAAAAGTAAAGTAGTTGCAAACTCATCCTTTTAGAAACTTATTTGGGCTGTTGAGAGGAGTAGAAAAACATCAAAAATTTCAATCCTGCATGATTCTACCAAGAAATGTGACTGTTCATTCAAGCCACTGCTTTTTGCTTTTGGGCCCTATTGAATAATGAATGTTTTGAATTTTCTCCAAAAGTAAAGTAGTTGCAAAGTCATCCTTCTAGAGTCTTGGTTGGGCTCATAAGTGGAGTAGAAAAACGTCAAAAATTTCAATCCTGCACGATTCTACCAAGAACTGTGATTGTTCATTCAAACCGCTGCTTTTTGCTATTAGACCCTATTGAATAATGAATGTTTTGAATTTTCTCCAAAAGTAAAGTAGCTGCAAACTCATCCTTTCAGAGTCTTGTTTAGGCTCATGAGAGGTGTGGAAAAACGTCAAAAATTCAATCCTGAACGATTCTACCAACAAGTGTGAGTGTACATTCAAGCCGCTGCTTTTTGCTATTAGACCCTATTGAATAATGAATGTTTTGAATTTTCTCCAAAAGTAAAGTAGCTGCAAACTCATCCTTCCAGAGTCTTCTTTGGGCTCATGAGAGGTGTAGAAAAACGTCAAAAATTTCAATCCTGAACGATTCTAACAAAAAGTGTGAGTGTTCATTCAAACCGCTGCTTTTTGCTATTGGGCTCTATTGAATAATGAATGTTTTGAATTTTCTCCAAACGTAAAGTAGTTGCAATCTCATCCTTTTAGAAACTTGTTTGGGCTGTTGAGAGGAGTAGAAAAGCATCAAAAATTTCAATCCTGCACGATTCTACCAAGTACTGTGATTGTTCATTCAAAACGCTGCTTTTTGCTATTGGGCTCTATTGAATAATGAATGTTTTGAATTTTCTCCAAAAGTAAAGTAGTTGCAAACTCATCCTTCTAGAGTCTTGTTTGTGTTCATGAGCGAAGTAGAAAAACGTAAAAAATTTCAATCCTGCACGATTCTACCAAGAACTGTGATTGTTCAGTCAAAACGCTGCTTTTTGCTATTAGACCCTATTGAATAATGAATGTTTTGAATTTTCTCCAAAAGTAAAGTAGTTGCAAACTCATCCTTCTAGAGTCTTGTTTGTGCTCATGAGCGGAGTAGAAAAACTTCAAAAATTTCAATCCTGCATGATTCTACCAAGAAAGGTGAGTGTTCATTCAAACCGCTGCTTTTTGCCTTTAGGTCCTATTGAACAATGAATGTTTTGAATTTTCTCCAAAAGTAAAGTAGTTGCAAACTCATCCTTTTAGTAACTTGTTTGGGCTGTTGAGAGGAGTAGAAAAGCATGAAAAATTTCAATCCTGCACGATTCTACCAAGAAATGTGATTGTTCTTTCAAAACGCTGCTTTTTGCTATTGGGCTCTATTGAATAATGAATGTTTTGAATTTTCTCCAAAACTAATGTAGTTGCAAGCATATCCTTTTAGAGTCTTGTTTGGGCTCATGAGAGGAGTAGAAAAACATCAAAAATGTCATTCCTGAACGATTCTACTAAGAGATGTGAGTGTTCATTCAAACTGCTGCTTTTTGCTATTGGGCCCTATTGAATAATGAATGTTTAGAATTTTCTCCAAAAGTAAAGTAGTTGCAAAATCATCCTTCTAGAGTCTTTTTGGGCTCATGAGAGTAGAAAAACGTCAAAAATTTCAATCCTGCACTATTCTACCAAGAAATGCGCGTGTTCATTCAAAACGCTGCTTTTTGCTATTAGACCTATTGAATAATGAATGTTTAGAATTTTCTAAAAAAGTAAAGTAGTTGAAAACTCATCCTTCTAAAGTCTTGTTTGGGCTCATGAGAGGAGCAGAAAAACGTCAAAAATTTCAATCCTGCACGATTCTACCAAGAAATGTGAGTGTTCATTCAAACCGCTGCTTTTTGCCTTTAGGCCCTATTGAACAATGCATGTTTTGAATTTTCTCCAAAAGTAAAGTAGTTGCAAACTCATCCTTTTAGAATCTTGTTTGGGCTGTTGAGAGGAGTAGAAAAACATCAAAAATTTCAAACCTGCACGATTCTACCAAGAACTGTGATTGTTCATTCAAAACGCTGCTTTTTGCCATTAGAAACTATTGAATAATGAATGTTTTTAATTTTCTCCAAAAGTAAAGTAGTTGCAAAGTCATCCTTCTAGAGTCTTGGTTGGGCTCATAAGTGGAGTAGAAAAGCGTCAAAAATTTCAATCCTGCACGATTCTACCAAGAACTGTGATTGTTCATTCAAACCGCTGCTTTTTGCTATTAGACCCTATTGAATAATGAATGTTTTGAATTTTCTCCAAAAGTAAAGTAGCTGCAAACTCATCTTTCCAGAGTCTTGTTTCGGCTCATGAGACGTGTAGAAAAACGTCAAAAATTTCAATCCTGAACGATTCTATCAAAAAGTGTGAGTGTTCATTCAAACCGCTGCTTTTTGCTATTGGGCCCTATTGAATAATGAATGTTTGGAATTTTCTCCAAACGTAAAGTAGTTGCAATCTCATCCTTTTAGAAACTTGTTTGGGCTGTTGAGTGGAGTAGAAAAGCATCAAAAATTTCAATCCTGCACGATTCTACCAAGAACTGTGATTGTTCATTCAAAATGCTGCTTTTTGCTATTAGACCCTATTGAATAATGAATGTATTGAATTTTCTCCAAAAGTAAAGTAGTTGCAAACTCATCCTTCTAGAGTCTTGTTTGTGTTCATGAGCGAAGTAGAAAAACGTAAAAAATTTCAATCCTGCACGATTCTACCAAGAACTGTGATTGTTCAGTCAAAACGCTGCTTTTTGCTATTAGACCCTATTGAATAATGAATGTTTTGAATTTTCTCCAAAAGTAAAGTAGTTGCAAACTCATCCTTCTAGAGTCTTGTTTGTGCTCATGAGCGGAGTAGAAAAACTTCAAAAATTTCAATCCTGCATGATTCTACCAAGAAAGGTGAGTGTTCATTCAAACCGCTGCTTTTTGCCTTTAGGTCCTATTGAACAATGAATGTTTTGAATTTTCTCCAAAAGTAAAGTAGTTGCAAACTCATCCTTTTAGTAACTTGTTTGGGCTGTTGAGAGGAGTAGAAAAGCATGAAAAATTTCAATCCTGCACGATTCTACCAAGAAATGTGATTGTTCTTTCAAAACGCTGCTTTTTGCTATTGGGCTCTATTGAATAATGAATGTTTTGAATTTTCTCCAAAACTAATGTAGTTGCAAGCATATCCTTTTAGAGTCTTGTTTGGGCTCATGAGAGGAGTAGAAAAACATCAAAAATGTCATTCCTGAACGATTCTACTAAGAGATGTGAGTGTTCATTCAAACTGCTGCTTTTTGCTATTGGGCCCTATTGAATAATGAATGTTTAGAATTTTCTCCAAAAGTAAAGTAGTTGCAAAATCATCCTTCTAGAGTCTTTTTGGGCTCATGAGAGTAGAAAAACGTCAAAAATTTCAATCCTGCACTATTCTACCAAGAAATGCGCGTGTTCATTCAAAACGCTGCTTTTTGCTATTAGACCTATTGAATAATGAATGTTTAGAATTTTCTAAAAAAGTAAAGTAGTTGAAAACTCATCCTTCTAAAGTCTTGTTTGGGCTCATGAGAGGAGCAGAAAAACGTCAAAAATTTCAATCCTGCACGATTCTACCAAGAAATGTGAGTGTTCATTCAAACCGCTGCTTTTTGCCTTTAGGCCCTATTGAACAATGCATGTTTTGAATTTTCTCCAAAAGTAAAGTAGTTGCAAACTCATCCTTTTAGAATCTTGTTTGGGCTGTTGAGAGGAGTAGAAAAACATCAAAAATTTCAAACCTGCACGATTCTACCAAGAACTGTGATTGTTCATTCAAAACGCTGCTTTTTGCCATTAGAAACTATTGAATAATGAATGTTTTTAATTTTCTCCAAAAGTAAAGTAGTTGCAAAGTCATCCTTCTAGAGTCTTGGTTGGGCTCATAAGTGGAGTAGAAAAGCGTCAAAAATTTCAATCCTGCACGATTCTACCAAGAACTGTGATTGTTCATTCAAACCGCTGCTTTTTGCTATTAGACCCTATTGAATAATGAATGTTTTGAATTTTCTCCAAAAGTAAAGTAGCTGCAAACTCATCTTTCCAGAGTCTTGTTTCGGCTCATGAGACGTGTAGAAAAACGTCAAAAATTTCAATCCTGAACGATTCTATCAAAAAGTGTGAGTGTTCATTCAAACCGCTGCTTTTTGCTATTGGGCCCTATTGAATAATGAATGTTTGGAATTTTCTCCAAACGTAAAGTAGTTGCAATCTCATCCTTTTAGAAACTTGTTTGGGCTGTTGAGTGGAGTAGAAAAGCATCAAAAATTTCAATCCTGCACGATTCTACCAAGAACTGTGATTGTTCATTCAAAATGCTGCTTTTTGCTATTAGACCCTATTGAATAATGAATGTATTGAATTTTCTCCAAAAGTAAAGTAGTTGCAAACTCATCTTTCTAGAGTCTTGTTTGTGTTCATGAGCGGAGTAGAAAAACGTCAAAAATTTCAATCCTGCACGATTCTACCAAGAACTGTGATTGTTCAGTCAAAACGCTGCTTTTTGCTATTAGACCCTATTGAATAATGAATGTTTTGAATTTTCTCCAAAAGTAAAGTAATTGCAAACTCATCCTTCTAGAATCTTGTTTGTGCTCATGAGCGGAGTAGAAAAACGTCAAAAATTTCAATCCTGCACGATGCTGCCAAGAAATGTGAGTGTTCATTCAAACCGCTGCTTTTTGCCTTTAGGCCCTATTGAACAATGAATGTTTTGAATTTTCTCCAAAACTAAAGTATTTGCAAACTCATCCTTTTAGAAACTTGTTTGGGCTGTAGAGAGGAGTAGAAAAACATCAAAAATTTCAATCCTGCATTATTCTACCAAGAAATGTGAGTGTTCATTCAATCCGCTGCTTTTTGCTTTTGGGCCCTATTGAATAATGAATGTTTTAAATTTTCTCCAAAAGTAAAGTAGTTGCAAACTCATCCTTTTAGAAACTTGTTTGGGCTGTTGAGAGAAGTAGAAAAACATCAAAAATTTCAATCCTGCACGATTCTACCAAGAAATGTGATTGTTCATTCAAAGCGCTGCTTTTTGCTATTAGACCCTATTGAATAATGAATGTTTAGAATTTTCTCCAAAAGTAAAGTAGTTGCAAGCTCATCCTTTTAGAGTCTTGTTTGAGCTCATGATAGGAGTGGAAAAACGTCAAAAATTTCAATCCTGCACGATTCTACCAAGAACTGTGATTGTTTATTCAAAACGCTGCTTTTTGCTATTAGACCCTATTGAATAATGAATGTTTTGAATTTTCTCCAAAAGTAAAGTAGTTGCAAACTCATCCTTTTAGTAACTTGTTTGGGCTGTTGAGAGGAGTAGAAAAGCATGAAAAATGTCAATCCTGCACGATTCTACCAAGAAATGTGATTGTTCTTTCAAAACGCTGCTTTTTGCTATTGGGCTCTATTGAATAATGAATGTTTTGAATTTTCTCCAAAAGTAATGTAGTTGCAAGCATATCCTTTTTGAGTCTTGTTTGGGCTCAGGAGAGAAGTAGAAAAACATCAAAAATTTCAATCCTGAAGATTCTACTAAGAGATGTGAGTGTTCATTCAAACCGCTGCTTTTTGCTATTGGGACCCATTGAATAATGAATGTTTAGAATTTTCTCCAAAAGTAAAGTAGTTGCAAACTCATCCTTCTAGAGTCTTGTTTGGGCTCATGAGAGTAGAAAAACATCAAAAATTTTAATCCTGCATGATTCTACCAAGAAATGCGCGTGTTCATTCAAAACGCTGCTTTTTGATATTAGACCCTATTGAACAATGAATGTTTAGAATTTTCTCCAAAAGTAAAGTAGTTGCAAACTCATCCTTCTAGTGTCATGTTTGGGCTCATGAGAGGTGTAGAAAAACGTCAAAAATTTCAATCCTGCACGATTCTAACAAGAAATGTGCGTGTTCATTCAAAACGCTGCTTTTTGCTATTAGACCCTATTGAATAATGAATGTTTAGAATTTTCTCCAAAAGTAAAGTAGTTGCAAACTCATCCTTCTAGAGTCTTGTTTGGGCTCATGAGACGAGCAGAAAAACGTCAAAAATTTCAATCCTGCACGATTCTACCAAGAAATGTGAGTGTTCATTCAAACTGCTGCTTTTTGCCTTTAGGCCCTATTGAACAATGGATGTTTTGAATTTTCTCCAAAAGTAAAGTAGTTGCAAACTCATCCTTTTAGAAACTTGTTTCGGCTGTTGAGAGGAGTAGAAAAAGATCAAAAATTTCAATCCTGCATGATTCCACCAAGAAATGTGAGTGTTCATTCAAGCCGCTGCTTTTTGCTTTTGCGCCCTATTGAATAATGAATGTTTAGAATTTTCTCCAAAAGTAAAGTAGTTGCAAACTCATCCTTTTAGAAACTTGTTTGGGCTGTTGAGAGGAGTAGAAAAACATCAAAAATCTCAATCCTGCACGATTCTACCAAGAAATGTGATTGTTCATTCAAAACGCTGCTTTTTGCTATTGGGCTCTATTGAATAATAAATGTTTTGAATTTTCTCCAAAAGTAAAGTAGTTGCAAACTCATCCTTTTAGAGTCTTGTTTGAGCTCAAGAGAGGAGTGGAAAAACGTCAAAAATTTCAATCCTGCACGATTCTACCAAGAACTGTGATTGTTCATTCAAAACTATGCTTTTTGCTATTAGACCCTATTGAATAATGAATGTTTTGAATTTTCTCCAAAAGTAAAGTAGTTGCAAACTCTTCCTTTTAGTAACTTGTTTGGGCTGTTGAGAGGAGTAGAAAAGCATGAAAAATTTCAATCCTGCACGATTCTACCAAGAAATGTGATTGTTCATTCAAAACGCTGCTTTTTGCTATTGGGCTCTATTGAATAATGAATGTTTTGAATTTTCTCCAAAAGCAATGTAGTTGCAAGCATATCCATTTCGAGTCTTGTTTGGGCTCAGGAGAGGAGTAGAAAAACATCAAAAATTTCAATCCTGAACCATTCTACTAAGAGATGTGAGTGTTCATTCAAACCGCTGCTTTTTGCAATTGGGCCCTATTGAATAATGAATGTTTTGAATTTTCTCCAAACGTAAAGTAGATGCAAACTTATCCTTTTAGAAACTTGTTTGGGCTGTTGAGAGGAGTAGAAAGGCATCAAAAATTTCAATCCTGTACGATTCTACCAAGAACTGTGATTGTACATTCAAAACGCTGCTTTTTGCTATTAGACCCTATTGAATAATGAATGTTTTGAATTTTCTCCAAAAGTAAAGTAGTTGCAAACTCATCCTTCTAGAGTCTTGTTTGTTCTCATGAGCGGAGTAGAAAAACGTCAAAAATTTCAATCCTGCACGATTCTACCAAGAACTGTGATTGTTCATTCAAAATGCTGCTTTTTGCTATTAGAACCTATTGAACTGTGATTGTTCATTCAAACCGCTGCTTTTTGCCTTTAGGCCCTATTGAACAATGCATGTTTTGAATTTTCTCCAAAAGTAAAGTAGTTGCAAACTCATCCTTTTAGAATCTTGTTTGTGCTGTTGAGAGGAGTAGAAAAACATCAAAAATTTCAAACCTGCACGATTCTACCAAGAACTGTGATTGTTCATTCAAAACGCTGCTTTTTGCCATTAGACCCTATTGAATAATGAATGTTTTGAATTTTCTCCAAAAGTAAAGTAGTTGCAAAGTCATCCTTCTAGAGTCTTGGTTGGGCTCATAAGTGGAGTAGAAAAACGTCAAAAATTTCAATCCTGCACGATTCTACCAAGAACTGTTATTGTTCATTCAAACTGCTGCTTTTTGCTATTAGACCCTATTGAATAATGAATGTTTTGAATTTTCTCCAAAAGTAAAGTAGCTGCAAACTCATCTTTCCAGAGTCTTGTTTCGGCTCATGAGAGGTGTAGAAAAACGTCAAAAATTTCAATCCTGAACGATTCTACCAAAAAGTGTGAGTGTTCATTCAAACCGCTGCTTTTTGCTATTGGGCCCTATTGAATAATGAATGTTTGGAATTTTCTCCAAACGTAAAGTAGTTGCAATCTCATCCTTTTATAAACTTGTTTGGGCTGTTGAGTGGAGTAGTAAAGCATCAAAAATTTCAATCCTGCACGATTCTACCAAGAACTGTGATTGTTCATTCAAAATGCTGCTTTTTGCTATTAGACCCTATTGAATAATGAATGTATTGAATTTTCTCCAAAAGTAAAGTAGTTGCAAACTCATCTTTCTAGAGTCTTGTTTGTGTTCATGAGCGGAGTAGAAAAACGTCAAAAATTTCAATCCTGCACGATTCCACCAAGAACTTTGATTGTTCAGTCAAAACGCTGCTTTTTGCTATTAGACCCTATTGAATAATGAATGTTTTGAATTTTCTCCAAAAGTAAAGTAATTGCAAACTCATCCTTCTAGAATCTTGTTTGTGCTCATGAGCGGAGTAGAAAAACGTCAAAAATTTCAATCCTGCACGATGCTGCCAAGAAATGTGATTGTTCATTCAAACCGCTGCTTTTTGCCTTTAGGCCCTATTGAACAATGAATGTTTTGAATTTTCTCCAAAACTAAAGTATTTGCAAACTCATCCTTTTAGAAACTTGTTTGGGCTGTTGAGAGGAGTAGAAAAACATCAAAAATTTCAATCCTGCATTATTCTACCAAGAAATGTGAGTGTTCATTCAATCCGCTGCTTTTTGCTTTTGGGCCCTATTGAATAATGAATGTTTTAAATTTTCTCCAAAAGTAAAGTAGTTGCAAACTCATCCTTTTAGAAACTTGTTTGGGCTGTTGAGAGAAGTAGAAAAACATCAAAAATTTCAATCCTGCACGATTCTACCAAGAAATGTGATTGTTCATTCAAAGCGCTGCTTTTTGCTATTAGACCCTATTGAATAATGAATGTTTAGAATTTTCTCCAAAAGTAAAGTAGTTGCAAGCTCATCCTTTTAGAGTCGTGTTTGAGCTCATGATAGGAGTGGAAAAACGTCAAAAATTTCAATCCTGCACGATTCTACCACGAACTGTGATTGTTTATTCAAAATGCTGCTTTTTTCTATTAGACCCTATTGAATAATGAATGTTTTGAATTTTCTCCAAAAGTAAAGTAGTTGCAAACTCATCCTTTTAGTAACTTGTTTGGGCTGTTGAGAGGAGTAGAAAAGCATGAAAAATTTCAATCCTGCACGATTCTACCAAGAAATGTGATTGTTCTTTCAAAACGCTGCTTTTTGCTATTGGGCTCTATTGAATAATGAATGTTTTGAATTTTCTCCAAAAGTAATGTAGTTGCAAGCATATCCTTTTCGAGTCTTGTTTGGGCACATGAGAGAAGTAGAAAAACATCAAAAATTTCAATCCTGAAGATTCTACTAAGAGATGTGAGTGTTCATTCAAACCGCTGCTTTTTGCTATTGGGCCCTATTGAATAATGAATGTTTAGAATTTTCTCCAAAAGTAAAGTAGTTGCAAACTCATCCTTCTAGAAACTTGTTTGGGCTCATGAGAGTAGAAAAACATCAAAAATTTTAATCCTGCACGATTCTACCAAGAAATGCGCGTGTTCATTCAAAACGCTGCTTTTTGATATTAGACCCTATTGAATAATGAATGTTTAGAATTTTCTCCAAAAGTAAAGTAGTTGCAAACTCATCCTTCTAGAGTCTTGTTTGGGCTCATGAGAGGTGTAGAAAAACGTCAAAAATTTCAATCCTGCACGATTCTACCAAGAAATGTGATTGTTCTTTCAAAACGCTGCTTTTTGCTATTGGGCCCTATTGAATAATGAATGTTTTGAATTTTCTCCAAAAGTAAAGTAGTTGCAAAGTCATCCTTCTAGAGTCTTGGTTGGGCTCATAAGTGGAGTAGAAAAACGTCAAAAATTTCAATCCTGCACGATTCTACCAAGAACTGTTATTGTTCATTCAAACCGCTGCTTTTTGCTATTAGACCCTATTGAATAATGAATGTTTTGAATTTTCTCCAAAAGTAAAGTAGCTGCAAACTCATCTTTCCAGAGTCTTGTTTCGGCTCATGAGAGGTGTAGAAAAACGTCAAAAATTTCAATCCTGAACGATTCTACCAAAAAGTGTGAGTGTTCATTCAAACCGCTGCTTTTTGCTATTGGGCCCTATTGAATAATGAATGTTTGGAATTTTCTCCAAACGTAAAGTAGTTGCAATCTCATCCTTTTAGAAACTTGTTTGGGCTGTTGAGTGGAGTAGAAAAGCATCAAAAATTTCAATCCTGCACGATTCTACCAAGAACTGTGATTGTTCATTCAAAATGCTGCTTTTTGCTATTAGACCCTATTGAATAATGAATGTATTGAATTTTCTCCAAAAGTAAAGTAGTTGCAAACTCATCTTTCTAGAGTCTTGTTTGTGTTCATGAGCGGAGTAGAAAAACGTCAAAAATTTCAATCCTGCACGATTCCACCAAGAACTGTGATTGTTCAGTCAAAACGCTGCTTTTTGCTATTAGACCCTATTGAATAATGAATGTTTTGAATTTTCTCCAAAAGTAATGTAATTGCAAACTCATCCTTCTAGAATCTTGTTTGTGCTCATGAGCGGAGTAGAAAAACGTCAAAAATTTCAATCCTGCACGATGCTGCCAAGAAATGTGATTGTTCATTCAAACCGCTGCTTTTTGCCTTTAGGCCCTATTGAACAATGAATGTTTTGAATTTTCTCCAAAACTAAAGTATTTGCAAACTCATCCTTTTAGAAACTTGTTTGGGCTGTTGAGAGGAGTAGAAAAACATCAAAAATTTCAATCCTGCATTATTCTACCAAGAAATGTGAGTGTTCATTCAATCCGCTGCTTTTTGCTTTTGGGCCCTATTGAATAATGAATGTTTTAAATTTTCTCCAAAAGTAAAGTAGTTGCAAACTCATCCTTTTAGAAACTTGTTTGGGCTGTTGAGAGAAGTAGAAAAACATCAAAAATTTCAATCCTGCACGATTCTACCAAGAAATGTGATTGTTCATTCAAAGCGCTGCTTTTTGCTATTAGACCCTATTGAATAATGAATGTTTAGAATTTTCTCCAAAAGTAAAGTAGTTGCAAGCTCATCCTTTTAGAGTCGTGTTTGAGCTCATGATAGGAGTGGAAAAACGTCAAAAATTTCAATCCTGCACGATTCTACCACGAACTGTGATTGTTTATTCAAAATGCTGCTTTTTGCTATTAGACCCTATTGAATAATGAATGTTTTGAATTTTCTCCAAAAGTAAAGTAGTTGCAAACTCATCCTTTTAGTAACTTGTTTGGGCTGTTGAGAGGAGTTGAAAAGCATGAAAAATTTCAATCCTGCACGATTCTACCAAGAAATGTGATTGTTCTTTCAAAACGCTGCTTTTTGCTATTGGGCTCTATTGAATAATGAATGTTTTGAATTTTCTCCAAAAGTAATGTAGTTGCAAGCATATCCTTTTCGAGTCTTGTTTGGGCTCATGAGAGAAGTAGAAAAACATCAAAAATTTCAATCCTGAAGATTCTACTAAGAGATGTGAGTGTTCATTCAAACCGCTGCTTTTTGCTATTGGGCCCTATTGAATAATGAATGTTTAGAATTTTCTCCAAAAGTAAAGTAGTTGCAAACTCATCTTTCTAGAGTCTTGTTTGGGCTCATGAGAGTAGAAAAACATCAAAAATTTTAATCCTGCACGATTCTACCAAGAAATGCGCGTGTTCATTCAAAACGCTGCTTTTTGATATTAGACCCTATTGAATAATGAATGTTTAGAATTTTCTCCAAAAGTAAAGTAGTTGCAAACTCATCCTTCTAGAGTCTTGTTTGGGCTCATGAGAGGTGTAGAAAAACGTCAAAAATTTCAATCCTGCACGATTCTAACAAGAAATGTGTGTGTTCATTCAAAACGCTGCTTTTTGCTATTAGACCCTATTGAATAATGAATGTTTAGAATTTTCTCCAAAAGTAAAGTAGTTGCAACCTCATCCTTCTAAAGTCTTGTTTGGGCTCATGAGAGGAGCAGAAAAACGTCAAAAATTTCAATCCTGCACGATTCTACCAAGAAATGTGAGTGTTCATTCAAACTGCTGCTTTTTGCCTTTAGGCCCTATTGAACAATGGATGTTTTGAATTTTCTCCAAAAGTAAAGTAGTTGCAAACTCATCCTTTTTGAAACTTGTTTCGGCTGTTGAGAGGAGTAGAAAAAGATCAAAAATTTCAATCCTGCATGATTCTACCAAGAAATGTGAGTGTTCATTCAAGCCGCTGCTTTTTGCTTTTGGGCCCTATTGAATAATGAATGTTTAGAATTTTCTCCAAAAGTAATGTAGTTGCAAGCATATCCTTTTCGAGTCTTGTTTGGGCTCATGAGAGAAGTAGAAAAACATCAAAAATTTCAATCCTGAAGATTCTACTAAGAGATGTGAGTGTTCATTCAAACCGCTGCTTTTTGCTATTGGGCCCTATTGAGTAATGAATGTTTAGAATTTTCTCCAAAAGTAAAGTAGTTGCAAACTCATCCTTCTAGAGTCTTGTTTGGGCTCATGAGAGTAGAAAAACATCAAAAATTTTAATCCTGCACGATTCTACCAAGAAATGCGCGTGTTCATTCAAAACGCTGCTTTTTGATATTAGACCCTATTGAATAATGAATGTTTAGAATTTTCTCCAAAAGTAAAGCAGTTGCAAACTCATCCTTCTAGAGTCTTGTTTGGGCTCATGAGAGGTGTAGAAAAACGTCAAAAATTTCAATCCTGCACGATTCTAACAAGAAATGTGTGTGTTCATTCAAAACGCTGCTTTTTGCTATTAGACCCTATTGAATAATGAATGTTTAGAATTTTCTCCAAAAGTAAAGTAGTTGCAAACTCATCCTTCTAAAGTCTTGTTTGGGCTCATGAGAGGAGCAGAAAAACGTCAAAAATTTCAATCCTGCACGATTCTACCAAGAAATGTGAGTGTTCATTCAAACTGCTGATTTTTGCCTTTAGGCCCTATTGAACAATGGATGTTTTGAATTTTCTCCAAAAGTAAAGTAGTTGCAAACTCATCCTTTTTGAAACTTGTTTCGGCTGTTGAGAGGAGTAGAAAAAGATCAAAAATTTCAATCCTGCATGATTCTACCAAGAAATGTGAGTGTTCATTCAAGCCGCTGCTTTTTGCTTTTGGGCCCTATTGAATAATGAATGTTTAGAATTTTCTCCAAAAGTAAAGTAGTTGCAAACTCATCCTTTTAGAAACTTGTTTGGGCTGTTGAGAGGAGTAGAAAAACATCAAAAATCTCAATCCTGCACGATTCTACCAAGAAATGTGATTGTTCATTCAAAACGCTGCTTTTTGCTATTGGGCTCTATTGAATAATAAATGTTTTGAATTTTCTCCAAAAGTAAAGTAGTTGCAAGCTCATCCTTTTAGAGTCTTGTTTGAGCTCATGAGAGGAGTGAAAAAACGTAAACAATTTCAATCCAGCACGATTCTACCAAGAACTGTGATTGTTCATTCAAAACCCTGCTTTTTGCTATTAGACCCTATTGAATAATGAATGTTTTGAATTTTCTCCAAAAGTAAAGTAGTTGCAAACTCTTCCTTTTAGAAACTTGTTTGGGCTGTTGAGAGGAGTAGAAAAGCATGAAAAATTTCAATCCTGCACGATTCTACCAAGAAATGTGATTGTTCTTTCAAAACGCTGCTTTTTGCTATTGGGCTCTATTGAATAATGAATGTTTTGAATTTTCTCCAAAAGCAATGTAGTTGCTAGCATATCCATTTCGAGTCTTGTTTGGGCTCAGGAGAGGAGTAGAAAAACATCAAAAATTTCAATCCTGAACCATTCTACTAAGAGATGTGAGTGTTCATTCAAACCGCTGCTTTTTGCAATTGGGCCCTATTGAATAACGAATGTTTTGAATTTTCTCCAAACGTAAAGTAGATGCAAACTCATCCTTTTAGAAACTTGTTTGGGCTGTTGAGAGGAGTAGAAAGGCATCAAAAATTTCAATCCTGCACGATTCTACCAAGAACTGTGATTGTACATTCAAAACGCTGCTTTTTGCTATTAGACCCTATTGAATAATGAATGTTTTGAATTTTCTCCAAAAGTAAAGTAGTTGCAAACTCATCCTTCTAGAGTCTTGTTTGTTCTCATGAGCGGAGTGGAAAAACGTCAAAAATTTCAATCCTGCACGATTCTACCAAGAACTGTGATTGTTCATTCAAAATGCTGCTTTTTGCTATTAGACCCTATTGAATAATGAATGTTTTGAATTTTCTCCAAAAGTAAAGTAGTTGCAAACTCATCCTTCTAGAGTCTTGTTTGGGCTCATGAGAGTAGAAAAACGTCAAAAATTTCAATCCTGCACGATTCTACCAAGAAATGCGCGTGTTCATTCAAAACGCTGCTTTTTGCTATTAGACCTATTGAATAATGAATGTTTAGAATTTTCTAAAAAAGTAAAGTAGTTGCAAACTCATCCTTCTAAAGTCTTGTTTGGGCTCATGAGAGGAGCAGAAAAATGTCAAAAATTTCAATCCTGCACGATTCTACCAAGAAATGTGAGTGTTCATTCAAACCGCTGCTTTTTGCCTTTAGGCCCTATTGAACAATGCATGTTTTGAATTTTCTCCAAAAGTAAAGTAGTTGCAAACTCATCCTTTTAGAAACTTGTTTCAGCTGTTGAGAGGAGTAGAAATACATCAAAAATTTCAATCCTGCATGATTGAAATTGCTGGATTGAAATTGCTGGTGCTGGAGATGTTCTGGAGATCTTGTGATCCAGGTGGAGCTGAAAGGGTGAGCTGGGCAGGTTTGGACTGACTGTTGGCGTGTCCCCTGATGTCCCTGTCTTGTTGCATCCATGCCCTCCCCCCCAGCAGTGCTGGGAGCACCCTTTATGGAAAGTTGTACATTTAACTCTGCTAAGCTGTGACTGTTCAGTCTTTATAGCTACAAGCTGAGTGTAGTCATGGCCACTGCACTCTGTAAACCTACTCTTATGATTTCAAGGGACGATTTATTATTCTGGAATCATCCGCAATTTCTCATGGACTCCCCTTCTTGGAGCATGATTGCTAATTCAACAATTGAGTACATAAAATCCATTACTTCTGTGAAACCTGTGGAGGTGTACTGCAAGAGAGGTAGGAGAGGAGGAGTCCTGGCACACCTTCGGAGGAGAGGGTTCAGAACAGCTCTTCCTTCACTCCACTTGGCTAATGTCCGTTCCTTATCTAACAAAATGGAGGAACTGAACTTACTTTGTAACATGAGATCTGATATGGCCAATTCAGCTGCTCTTTGTTTTACTGAGACCTGGTTGAATGACACCATCCCTGATTGTAGTCTGGATCTACCTGGTTTTGTTATCTACAGAGCTGACCGTGATTGTGTAGCTTCAGGTAAACAAAGGGGGGTGGGGTATGTCTCTACATCAACACTAGCTGGTGCTGTGATGTTAACATACTGGGAAAAGGTTGCTCTCCAGATCTAGAGTACCTTGCACTCAATTGTAGACCATTTTACTCTCCAAGAGAGTTTTCATCTATGGTTCTGGTTGCAGTATATATTCCCCCTCAAGCATCTGTTAAAGCTGCTATTGGTGAATTAGCTTGCAAAATATCAGAATGGGAGAAAGGATCTCCTGAAGCATTTGTGATCGTAATGGGGGACTTTAACAAAGGAAAACTCAACCTGGATCTCCCCAAATTTACTCAACATATAAACTGCTTCACGAGAGAGAACAATACACTTGATCACTGCTATACTGTCTTAAAAGGGGCCTACAGGGCAGTGAGGAGAGCAGCAGTTGGCTTTTCAGATCATTGTCTAATTCATTTAATTCCAGCCTACAGGCAAAGGTTGAAAACATCCAAACCTACAGTTTATACAAAGAAGACATGGTCTGAGGAGGCAAAATTGCAACTGCAAGCATGCTTTGAATGCACGTACTGGGAGGTATTCCAGGAAACATGCTCGGGTCTGGATGAATGGGTTGACGCAGTGTCCTCATATATCCGTTTTTGTGAAGACACGTTTATTCCATCCAAATCTGTCCACTTTCGGGGAAACAACAAGCCGTGGTTTACAAATAAAGTCAGGTTGATCCGTAAGAGAAAAGAGGAGGCTTATAAAGCAGGTGATATTACTGAATTCAAGAAACTTAGGAACTCGCTATCTAAAGAGATCAAGTTAGCCAAACACGAGTATGCAAAGATTCTGGAGGAAAGGTTCTCATCAAAAGATACTAGATCTGCATGGAGAGGATTAAGAGAGGTCACCAATTATAAAAGCCACCCCACTATAGTGAACCCCAGCAGAAGTCTGGCAGCAGAGTTAAATGAATTCAACTGCAGATTTGAGGCAAGCTCTACACACAGTGGCTATTCATCTCTAAGCTCCTCAGTCTGTTCATATAAAGATCATTCATTGTGCAACACCCAAGTAGTGATCTCCGAGGCAGAGGTGATACGCATCCTGAAGGGACTTAAGGTCAAAAAGGCACCTGGCCCTGATGGTGTATCTCCAATGTGTCTGAAAGTATGTGCTACCCAGCTTGCCCCTATACTGACAAATATATACAATGTGTCACTGAAAGAGTGCGTTGTACCTCAGTGTTGGAAAAATTCCACAATTATCCCTGTCCCCAAGAAAGTGGGATCCTCTGAGTTGAACGACTATAGACCAGTAGCACTCACATCTGTAGCTATGAAAGTCTTCGAAAGAATTATGATGTCCCACCTGATAAAATTCACGCAGAAGCTATGGGACCCGCTTCAGTTTGCCTATAAGGAGAATCGTTCGGCAAACGACACTGTCAATCTGGCACTGAAGTACATTTTGGATCATACAGATGAACGGCACTCATATGTCCGGATTCTTTTCATGGACTTTAGCTCAGCGTTCAATACCATTGATCCGAATTTACTTCATAAGAAAATGGTAGCTCTTGGAGTCCCTCTCAACTTATGCTTGTGGATTTATAACTTCCTGACAGCCAGGATACAGAGTGTAAAAGTTGGACCATTCACTTCGGACACCTTGGTCACAAACATCGGGGCACCTCAGGGGTGTGTTTTGTCCCCGTTACTGTTTTCTCTCTATACGAATGATTGCATCTCTTCAGCAGACTCAGTAAAAATCTTGAAATTTGCCGATGATATGACACTGATTGGTCTCATCAGGGGAAATGCTGAAGACTTGTATCGGAGTGAGGTGGAAAGAATATGTGACTGGTGTAAAGCCAATAATCTTGTACTCAACACTAAAAAAACTGCTGAGATGGTTGTGGATTTTAGGAAAGATCAACATGAGATACTTCCAATCTACATCCATGACGAAGTGGTTCTTAGGGTCACAGAGACCAAATTCCTTGGTGTTATCATCTCTCATGATCTTAATTGGGGGAAAAACGTGGATGCTGTTATAAGAAAAGCACAACAGAGGATGTTCTTCCTGCGTCAGCTGAAAAGATATGGTTTGTCTAAGAATCTGCTGATCTTATTCTTTAATGCTGTCATCAGATCTGTGATTTGTTCCTCTCTGATAGTCTGGTATGGGGGAGCCACTGCGCATGACAAACTCCGCTTACAAAGGACTTTCAGAACAGCAGAGAGAATTATAGGCTCCCCCCTGCCTAAAATCCAGGATCTTTATGATAAGAGTATTCGATCCCACGCATTGAAAATTTCATCCGATCCCTCTCACCCGGGACACTCCTCATTCGAACTACTCCCTTCAGGACGTCGCTTCAGAGTCCCCAAATGCAGTACCAACCGCCATATGAACAGCTTCTATCCACTCTCTGTTCAACAATTAAATCGTCATGTGTAGACTATATACTGTATCTGTCTTGTTAGATGTTACTTGTTGTATCTGTTGTTATATATTATGTTGCCTCTTTGCCACAAAGAATTCCTTGTATATATGTAATATGTACTTGGCGATAATAAATTTGATTGACTGATTGATTGATTCTACCAAGAAATGTGAGTGTTCATTCAAGCCGCTGCTTTTTGCTTTTGGGCCCTATTGAAAAATGAATGTTTAGAATTTTCTCCAAACGTAAAGAAGATGCAAACTCATCCTTTTAGAAACTTGTTTGGGCTGTTGAGAGGAGTAGAAAAGCATCAAAAATTTCAATCCTGCACGATTCTACCAAGAACTGTGATTGTTCATTCAAAACGCTGCTTTTTGCTATTAGACCCTATTGAATAATGAATGTTTTGAATTTTCATCAAAAGTAAAGTAGTTGCAAACTCATACTTCTAGAGCCTTGTTTGTGCTCATGAGCGGAGTAGAAAAACGTCAAAAATTTCAATCCTGCACGATTCTACCAAGAAATGTGAGTGTTCATTCAAACCGCTGCTTTTTGCCTTTAGGCCCTATTGAACAATGAACGTTTTGAATTTTCTCCAAAAGTAAAGTAGTTGCAAACTCATCCTTTTAGAAACTTGTTTTGGCTGTTGAGAGGAGTACAAAAACATCAAAACTTTCAATCCTGCATGATTCTACCAAGAAATGTGAGTGTTCATTCAATCCACTGCTTTTTGCTTTTGAGCCCTATTGAATAATGAATGTTTTAAATTTTCTCCAAAAGTAAAGTAATTGCAAACTCATCCTTTTAGAAACTTGTTTGGACTGTTGAGAGGAGTAGAAAAACATCAAAAATTTCAATCCTGCACGATTCTGCCAAGAAATGTGATTGTTCATTCAAAACGCTGCTTTTTGCTATTGGGCTCTATTGAATAATAAATGTTTTGAATTTTCTCCAAAAGTAAAGTAGTTGCAAGCTCATCCTTTTAGAGTCTTTTTTGAGCTCATGAGAGGAGTGGAAAAACGTCAAAAATTTCAATCCAGCACGATTCTACCAAGAATTGTGATTGTTCATTCAAAACGCTGCTTTTTGCTATTAGACCCTATTGAATAATGAATGTTTTGAATTTTCTCCAAAAGTAAAGTAGTTGCAAACTCATCCTTTTAGTAACTTGTTTGAGCTGTTGAGAGGAGTAGAAAAGCATGAAAAATTTCAATCCTGCACGATTCTACCAAGAAATGTGATTGTTCTTTCAAAACGCTGCTTTTTGCTATTGGGCTCTATTGAATAATGAATGTTTTGAATTTTCTCCAAAAGTAATGTAGTTGCAAGCATATCCTTTTCGAGTCTTGTTTGGGCTCAGGAGAGAAGTAGAAAAAGATCAAAAATTTCAATCTTGAACCATTCTACTAAGAGATGTGAGTGTTCATTCAAACCACTGCTTTTTGCCTTTAGGCCCTATTGAACAATGAATGTTTTGAATTTTCTCCAAAAGTAAAGTAGTTGCAAACTCATCCTTTTAGAAACTTGTTTGGGCTGTTGAGAGGAGTAGAAAAACATCAAAAATTTCAATCCTGCACGATTCTACCAAGAAATGTGATAGTTCATTCAAAACGCTTTTCGCTATTGGGCTCTATTGAACAATGAATGTTTTGAATTTTCTCCAAAAGTAAAGTAGTTGTAAACTCATCCTTTTAGAAACTTGTTTCGGCTGTTGAGAGGAGTAGAAAAACATCAAAAATTTCAATCCTGCATGATTCTACCAAGAAATGTGAGTGTTCATTCAAGCTGCTGCTTTTTGCTTTTGGGCCCTATTGAATAATGAATGTTTAGAATTTTCTCCAAAAGTAAAGTAGTTGCAAACTCATCCTTTTAGAAACTTGTTTGGGCTGTTGAGAGGAGTAGAAAAACATCAAAAATTTCAATCCTGCACGATTCTACCAAGAAATGTGATTGTTCATTCAAAACGCTGCTTTTTGCTATTGGGCTCTATTGAATAATAAATGTTTTGAATTTTCTCCCAAAGTAAAGTAGTTGCAAGCTCATCCTTTTAGAGTCTTGTTTGAGCTCATGAGAGGAGTGGAAAAACGTCAAAAATTTCAATCCAGCATGATTCTACTAAGAACTGTGATTGTTCATTCAAAACGCTGCTTTTTGCTATTAGACCCTATTGAATAATGAATGTTTTGAGTTTTCTCCAAAAGTAAAGTAGTTGCAAGCTCATCCTTTTAGAGTCTTATTTGAGCTCATGAGAGGAGTGGAAAAACGTCAAAAATTTCAATCCTGCACGATTCTACCAAGAACTGTGATTGTTCATTCAAAACTATGCTTTTTGCTATTAGACCCTATTGAATAATGAATGTTTTGAATTTTCTCCAAAAGTAAAGTAGTTGCAAACTCTTCCTTTTAGTAACTTGTTTGGGCTGTTGAGAGGAGTAGAAAAGCATGAAAAATTTCAATCCTGCACGATTCTACCAAGAAATGTGATTGTTCTTTCAAAACGCTGCTTTTTGCTATTGGGCTCTATTGAATAATGAATGTTTTGAATTTTCTCCAAAAGCAATGTAGTTGCAAGCATATCCATTTCGAGTCTTGTTTGGGCTCAGGAGAGGAGTAGAAAAACATCAAAAATTTCAATCCTGAACCATTCTACTAAGAGATGTGAGTGTTCATTCAAACCGCTGCTTTTTGCTATTGGGCCCTATTGAATAATTAATGTTTTGAATTTTCTCCAAACGTAAAGTAGATGCAAACTCATCCTTTTAGAAACTTGTTTGGGCTGTTGAGAGGAGTAGAAAAGCATCAAAAATTTCAATCCTGCACGATTCTACCAAGAACTGTGATTGTTCATTCAAAACGCTGCTTTTTGCTATTAGACCCTATTGAATAATGAATGTTTTGAATTTTCTCCAAAAGTAAAGTAGTTGCAAACTCATCCTTCTAGAGTCTTGTTTGTTCTCATGAGCGGAGTAGAAAAACGTCAAAAATTTCAATCCTGCACGATTCTACCAAGAACTGTGATTGTTCATTCAAAACGCTGCTTTTTGCTATTAGACCCTATTGAATAATGAATGTTTAGAATTTTCTCCAAAAGTAAAGTAGTTGCAAACTCATCCTTCTAGAGTCTTGTTTGGGCTCATGAGAGGTGTAGAAAAACGTCAAAAATTTCAATCCTGCACAATTCTACCAAGAAATGTGCGTGTTCATTCAAAACGCTGCTTTTTGCTATTAGACCCTATTGAATAATGAATGTTTAGAATTTTCTCCAAAAGTAAAGTAGTTGCAAACTCATCCTTCTAGTGTCTTGTTTGGGCTCATGAGAGGAGCAGAAAAACGTCAAAAATTTCAATCCTGCACGATTCTACAAAGAAATGTGAGTGTTCATTCAAACCGCTGCTTTTTGCCTTTAGGCCCTATTGAACAATGAATGTTTTGAATTTTCTCCAAAACTAAAGTAGTTGCAAACTCATCCTTTTAGAAACTTGTTTCGGCTGTTGAGAGGAGAAGAAATACATCAAAAATTTCAATCCTCCATGATTCTACCAAGAAGTGTGAGTGCTCATTCAAGCCGCTGCTTTTTGCTTTTGTTCCCTATTGAATAATGAATGTTTAGAATTTTCTCCAAAAGTAAAGTAGTTACAAACTCATACTTTTAGAAACTTGTTTGGGGTGTTGAGAGGAGTAGAAAAACATCAAAAATTTCAATCCTGCACGATTCTACCAAGAAATGTGATTGTTCATTCAAAACACTGCTTTTTGCTATTGGGCACAATTGAATAATGAATGTTTTGAATTTTCTCCAAAAGTAATGTAGTTGCAAGCATATCCATTTCGATACTTGTTTGGGCTCAGGAGAGGAGTAGAAAAACATCAAAAATTTCAATCCTGAACCATTCTACTAAGAGATGTGAGTGTTCATTCAAACCGCTGCTTTTTGCTATTGGGCACTATTGAATAATGAATGTTTTGAATTTTCTCCAAACGTAAAGTAGATGCAAACTCATCCTTTTAGAAACTTGTTTGGGCTGTTGAGAGGAGTAGAAAAGCATCAAAAATTTCAATCCTGCACGATTATACCAAGAACTGTGATTGTTCATTCAAAACGCTGCTTTTTGCTATTAGACCCTAATGAATAATGAATGTTTTGAATTTTCATCAAAAGTAAAGTAGCTGCAAACTCATCCTTCTAGAGCCTTGTTTGTGCTCATGAGCAGAGTAGAAAGACGTCAAAAATTTAAATCCTACACGATTCTACCAAGAAATGTGAGTGTTCATTCAAACCGCTGCTTTTTGCCTTTAGGCCCTATTGAACAATGAATGTTTTGAATTTTCTCCAAAAGTAAAGTAGTTGCAAACTCATCCTTTTAGAAACTTGTTTGGGCTGTTGAGAGGAGTAGAAAAACATCAAAAATTTCAATCCTGCATGATTCTACCAAGAAATGTGAGTGTTCATTCAATCCGCTGATTTTTGCTTTTGAGCCCTATTGAATAATGAATGTTTTAAATTTTCTCCAAAATTAAAGTAGTTGCAAACTCATCCTTTTAGAAACTTGTTTGGGCTGTTGAGAGGAGTAGAAAAACATCAAAAGTTTCAATCCTGCACGATTCTGCCAAGAAATGTGATTGTTCATTCAAAACGCTGCTTTTTGCTATTGGGCTCTATTGAATAATAAATGTTTTGAATTTTCTCCAAAAGTAAAGTAGTTGCAAGCTCATCCTTTTAGAGTCTTGTTTGAGCTCATGAGGAGTGGAAAAACGTCAAAAATTTCAATCCAGCACGATTCTACCAAGAATTGTGATTGTTCATTCAAAACGCTGCTTTTTGCTATTAGAACCTATTGAATAATGAATGTTTTGAATTTTCTCCAAAAGTAAAGTAGTTGCAAACTCATCCTTTTAGTTACTTGTTTGAGCTGTTGAGAGGAGTAGAAAAGCATGAAAAATTTCAATCCTGCACGATTCTACCAAGAAATGTGATTGTTCTTTCAAAACGCTGCTTTTTGCTTTTGGGCTCTATTGAATAATGAATGTTTTGAATTTTCTCCAAAAGTAATGTAGTTGCAAGCATATCCTTTTCAAGTCTTGTTTGGGCTCAGGAGAGCAGTAGAAAAACATCAAAAATTTCAATCTTGAACCATTCTACTAAGAGATGTGAGTGTTCATTCAAACCGCTGCTTTTTGCTATTGGGCCCTATTGAATAATGAATGTTTTGAATTTCCTCCAAAAGTAAAGTAGTTGCAAACTCATCCTTCTAGAGTCTTGTTTGGGCTCATGAGAGTAGAAAAACGTCAAAAATTTCAATCCTGCACGATTCTACCAAGAAATGCGCGTGTTCATTCAAAACGCTGCTTTTTGCTATTAGACCCTATTGAATAATGAATGTTTAGAATTTTCTCCAAAAGTAAAGTAGTTGCAAACTCATCCTTCTAGAGTCTTGTTTGGGCTCATGAGAGGAGCAGAAAAACGTCAAAAATTTCAATCCTGGACAATTTTACCAAGAAATGTGAGTGTTCATTCAAACCGCTGCTTTTTGCCTTTAGGCCCTGTTGAACAATGAATGTTTTGAATTTTCTCCAAAAGTAAAGTAGTTGCAAACTCATCCTTTTAGAAACTTGTTTGGGCTGTTGAGAGTAGTAGAAAAACATCAAAAATTTCAAACCTGCACGATTCTACCAAGAACTGTGATTGTTCATTCAAAACGCTGCTTTTTGCTATTAGACCCTATTGAATAATGAATGTTTTGAATTTTCTCCAAAAGTAAAGTAGTTGCAAAGTAATCCTTCTAGCGTCTTGGTTGGGCTCATGAGTGGAGTAGAAAAACGTCAAAAATTTCAATCCTGCACGATTCTACCAAGAACTGTGATTGTTCATTCAAAACGCTGCTTTTTGCTATTAGACCCTATTGAATAATGAATGTTTTGAATTTTCTCCAAAAGTAAAGTAGTTGCAAACTCATCCTTCTAGAGTCTTGTTTGGACTCATGAGAGTAGTAGAAAAACATCAAAAATTTCAAACCTGCACGATTCTACCAAGAAATGTGATTTTTCATTCAAAACGCTGCTTTTTGCTATTAGACCCTATTGAAAAATGAATGTTTAGAATTTTCTCCAAAAGTAAAGTAGTTGCAAACTCATCCTTCTAGAGTCTTGTTTGGGCTCATGATAGTAGTAGAAAAACATCAAAACTTTCAATCCTGCATGATTCTACCAAGAAATGTGTGTTCATTCAATCCACTGCTTTTTGCTTTTGAGCCCTATTGAATAATGAATGTTTTAAATTTTCTCCAAAAGTAAAGTAGTTGCAAACTCATCCTTTTAGAAACTTGTTTGGGCTGTTGAGAGGAGTAGAAAAACATCAAAAATTTCAATCCTGCATGATTCTGCCAAGAAATGTGATTGTTCATTCAAAACGCTGCTTTTTGCTATTGGGCTCTATTGAATAATAAATGTTTTGAATTTTCTCCAAAAGTAAAGTAGTTGCAAGCTCATCCTTTTAGAGTCTTGTTTGAGCTCATGAGAGGAGTGGAAAAACGTCAAAAATTTCAATCCAGAACGATTCTACCAAGAATTGTGATTGTTCATTCAAAATGCTGCTTTTTGCTATTATACCCTATTGAATAATGAATGTTTTGAATTTTCTCCAAAAGTAAAGTAGTTGCAAACTCATCCTTCTAGAGTCTTGTTTGGGCTCATGAGAGGAGCAGAAAAACGTCAAAAATTTCAATCCTGCACAATTCTACCAAGAAATGTGAGTGTTCATTCAAACCGCTGCTTTTTGCCTTTAGGACCTGTTGAACAATGAATGTTTTGAATTTTCTCCAAAAGGAAAGTAGTTGCAAACTCATCCTTTTAGAAACTTGTTTGGGCTGTTGAGAGTAGTAGAAAAACATCAAAAATTTCAAACCTGCACGATTCTACCAAGAACTGTGATTGTTCATTCAAAACACTGCTTTTTGCTATTAGACCCTATTGAATAATTAATGTTTTGAATTTTCTCCAAAAGTAAAGTAGTTGCAAACTCATCCTTCTAGAGTCTTGTTTGGGCTCATGAGAGTAGAAAAACGTCAAAAATTTCAATCCTGCACGATTCTACCAAGAAATGCGCGTGTTCATTCAAAACGCTGATTTTTGCTATTAGACCTATTGAATAATGAATGTTTAGAATTTTCTAAAAAAGTAAAGTAGTTGCAAACTCATCCTTCTAAAGTCTTGTTTGGGCTCATGAGAGGAGCAGAAAAATGTCAAAAATTTCAATCCTGCACGATTCTACCAAGAAATGTGAGTGTTCATTCAAACCGCTGCTTTTTGCCTTTATGCCCTATTGAACAATGCATGTTTTGAATTTTCTCCAAAAGTAAAGTAGTTGCAAACTCATCCTTTTAGAAACTTGTTTCGGCTGTTGAGAGGAGTAGAAATACATCAAAAATTTCAATCCTGCATGATTATACCAAGAAATGTGAGTGTTCTTTCAAGCCGCTGCTTTTTGCTTTTGGGCCCTATTGAATAATTAATGTTTATAATTTTCTCCAAACGTAAAGTAGATGCAAACTCATCCTTTTAGAAACTTGTTTGTGCTGTTGAGAGGAGTAGAAAAGCATCAAAAATTTCAATCCTGCACGATACTACCAAGAGCTGTGATTGTTCATTCAAAACGCTGCTTTTTGCTATTTGACCCTATTGAATAATGAATGTTTTGAATTTTCATCAAAAGTAAAGTAGTTGCAAACTCATCCTTCTAGAGCCTTGTTTGTGCTCATGAGCGGAGTAGAAAGACGTCAAAAATTTCAATCCTGCACGATTCTACCAAGAAATGTGAGTGTTCATTCAAACCGCTGCTTTTTGCCTTTAGGCCCTATTGAACAATGAATGTTTTGAATTTTCTCCAAAAGTAAAGTAGTTGCAAACTCATCCTTTTAGAAACTTGTTTGGGCTGTTGAGAGGAGTAGAAAAACATCAAAAATTTCAATCCTGCATGATTCTACCAAGAAATGTGAGTGTTCATTCAATCCGCTGATTTTTGCTTTTGAGCCCTATTGAATAATGAATGTTTTAAATTTTCTCCAAAATTAAAGTAGTTGCAAACTCATCCTTTTAGAAACTTGTTTGGGCTGTTGAGAGGAGTAGAAAAACATCAAAAATTTCAATCCTGCACGATTCTGCCAAGAAATGTGATTGTTCATTCAAAACGCTGCTTTTTGCTATTGGGCTCTATTGAATAATAAATGTTTTGAATTTTCTCCAAAAGTAAAGTAGTTGCAAGCTCATCCTTTTAGAGTCTTGTTTGAGCTCATGAGGAGTGGAAAAACGTCAAAAATTTCAATCCAGCACGATTCTACCAAGAATTGTGATTGTTCATTCAAAACGCTGCTTTTTGCTATTAGAACCTATTGAATAATGAATGTTTTGAATTTTCTCCAAAAGTAAAGTAGTTGCAAACTCATCCTTTTAGTAACTTGTTTGAGCTGTTGAGAGGAGTAGAAAAGCATGAAAAATTTCAATCCTGCACGATTCTACCAAGAAATGTGATTGTTCTTTCAAAACGCTGCTTTTTGCTATTGGGCTCTATTGAATAATGAATGTTTTGAATTTTCTCCAAAAGTAATGTAGTTGCAAGCATATCCTTTTCAAGTCTTGTTTGGGCTCAGGAGAGGAGCAGAAAAAGATCAAAAATTTAAATCTTGAACCATTCTACTAAGAGATGTGAGTGTTCATTCAAACCGCTGCTTTTTGCTATTGGGCCCTATTGAATAATGAATGTTTTGAATTTCTCCAAAAGTGAAGTAGTTGCAAACTCATCCTTCTAGAGTCTTGTTTGGGCTCATGAGAGTAGAAAAACGTCAAAAATTTCAATCCTGCACGATTCTACCAAGAAATGCGCGTGTTCATTCAAAACGCTGCTTTTTGCTATTAGACCCTATTGAATAATGAATGTTTTGAATTTTCTCCAAAAGTAAAGTAGTTGCAAAGTAATCCTTCTAGCGTCTTGGCTGGGCTCATGAGTGGAGTAGAAAAACGTCAAAAATTTCAATCCTGCACGATTCTACCAAGAACTGTGATTGTTCATTCAAAACGCTGCTTTTTGCTATTAGACCCTATTGAATAATGAATGTTTTGAATTTTCTCCAAAAGTAAAGTAGTTGCAAACTCATCCTTCTAGAGTCTTGTTTGGACTCATGAGAGTAGTAGAAAAACATCAAAAATTTCAAACCTGCACGATTCTACCAAGAAATGTGATTTTTCATTCAAAACGCTGCTTTTTGCTATTACACCCTATTGAAAAATGAATGTTTAGAATTTTCTCCAAAAGTAAAGTAGTTGCCAACTCATCCTTCTAGAGTCTTGTTTGGGCTCATGATAGTAGTAGAAAAACATCAAAACTTTCAATCCTGCATGATTTTTCCAAGAAATGTGAGTGTTCATTCAATCCACTGCTTTTTGCTTTTGAGCCCTATTGAATAATGAATGTTTTAAATTTTCTCCAAAAGTAAAGTAGTTGCAAACTCATCCTTTTAGAAACTTGTTTGGGCTGTTGAGAGGAGTAGAAAAACATCAAAAATTTCAATCCTGCACGATTCTGCCAAGAAATGTGATTGTTCATTCAAAACGCTGCTTTTTGCTATTGGGCTCTATTGAATAATAAATGTTTTGAATTTTCTCCAAAAGTAAAGTAGTTGCAAGCTCATCCTTTTAGAGTCTTGTTTGAGCTCATGAGAGGAGTGGAAAAACGTCAAAAATTTCAATCCAGCACGATTCTACCAAGAATTGTGATTGTTCATTCAAAACGCTGCTTTTTGCTATTAGACCCTATTGAATAATGAATGTTTTGAATTTTCTCCAAAAGTAAAGTAGTTGCAAACTCATCCTTCTAGAGTCTTGTTTGGGCTCATGAGAGGAGCAGAAAAACGTCAAAAATTTCAATCATGCACAATTCTACCAAGAAATGTGAGTGTTCATTCAAACCGCTGCTTTTTGCCTTTAGGACCTGTTGAACAATGAATGTTTTGAATTTTCTCCAAAAGTAAAGTAGTTGCAAACTCATCCTTTTAGAAACTTGTTTGGGCTGTTGAGAGTAGTAGAAAAACATCAAAAATTTCAAACCTGCACGATTCTACCAAGAACTGTGATTGATCATTCAAAACACTGCTTTTTGCTATTAGACCCTATTGAATAATGAATGTTTTGAATTTTCTCCAAAAGTAAAGTAGTTGCAAACTCATCCTTCTAGAGTCTTGTTTGGGCTCATGATAGTAGTAGAAAAACGTCAAAAATTTCAATCCTGCACGATTCTACCAAGAAATGTGAGTGTTCATTCAAACCGCTGCTCTTTGCCTTTAGGCCCTTTTGAAAAATGAATGTTTAGAATTTTCTCCAAAAGTAAAGTAGTTGCAAACTCATCCTTCTAGAGTCTTGTTTGGGCTCATGATAGTAGTAGAAAAACATCAAAACTTTCAATCCTGCATGATTCTACCAAGAAATGTGAGTGTTCATTCAATCCACTGCTTTTTGCTTTTGAGCCCTATTGAATAATGAATGTTTTAAATTTTCTCCAAAAGTAAAGTAGTTGCAAACTCATCCTTTTAGAAACTTGTTTGGGCTGCTGAGAGGAGTAGAAAAACATCAAAAATTTCAATCCTGCACGATTCTGCCAAGAAATGTGATTGTTCATTCAAAACGCTGCTTTTTGCTATTGGGCTCTATAGAATAATGTTTTGAATTTTCTCCAAAGGTAAAGTAGTTGCAAACTCATCCTTTTAGAGTCTTGTTTGAGCTCATGAGAGGAGTGGAAAAACATCAAAAATTTCAATCCAGCACGATTCTACCAAGAATTGTGATTGTTCATTCAAAACGCTGTTTTTTGCTATTAGACCCTATTGAATAATGAATGTTTTGAATTTTCTCCAAAAGTAAAGTAGTTGCAAACTCATCCTTCTAGAGTCTTGTTTGGGCTCATGAGAGTAGAAAAACGTCAAAAATTTCAATCCTGCACGATTCTACCAAGAAATGCGCGTGTTCATTCAAAACGCTGCTTTTTGCTATTAGACCTATTGAATAATGAATGTTTAGAATTTTCTAAAAAAGTAAAGTAGTTGCAAACTCATCCTTCTAAAGTCTTGTTTGGGCTCATGAGAGGAGCAGAAAAATGTCAAAAATTTCAATCCTGCACGATTCTACCAAGAAATGTGAGTGTTCATTCAAACCGCTGCTTTTTGCCTTTATGCCCTATTGAACAATGCATGTTTTGAATTTTCTCCAAAAGTAAAGTAGTTGCAAACTCATCCTTTTAGAAACTTGTTTCGGCTGTTGAGAGGAGTAGAAATACATCAAAAATTTCAATCCTGCATGATTCTACCAAGAATTGTGAGTGTTCTTTCAAGCCGCTGCTTTTTGCTTTTGGGCCCTATTGAATAATTAATGTTTATAATTTTCTCCAAACGTAAAGTAGATGCAAACTCATCCTTTTAGAAACTTGTTTGTGCTGTTGAGAGGAGTAGAAAAGCATCAAAAATTTCAATCCTGCACGATTCTACCAAGAACTGTGATTGTTCATTCAAAACGCTGCTTTTTGCTATTAGACCCTATTGAATAATGAATGTTTTGAATTTTCATCAAAAGTAAAGTAGTTGCAAACTCATCCTTCTAGAGCCTTGTTTGTGCTCATGAGCGGAGTAGAAAAACGTCAAAAATTTCAATCCTGCACTATTCTACCAAGAAATGTGAGTGTTCATTCAAACCGCTGCTTTTTGCTTTTAGGCCCTATTGAACAATGAATGTTTTGAATTTTCTCCAAAAGTAAAGTAGTTGCAAACTCATCCTTTTAGAAACTTGTTTTGGCTGTTGAGAGGAGTACAAAAACATCAAAACTTTCAATCCTGCATGATTCTACCAAGAAATGTGAGTGTTCATTCAATCCACTGCTTTTTGCTTTTGAGCCCTATTGAATAATGAATGTTTTAAATTTTCTCCAAAAGTAAAGTAGTTGCAAACTCATCCTTTTAGAAACTTGTTTGGGCTGTTGAGAGGAGTAGAAAAACATCAAAAATTTCAATCCTGCACGATTCTGCCAAGAAATGTGATTGTTCATTCAAAACGCTGCTTTTTGCTATTGGGCTCTATTGAATAATAAATGTTTTGAATTTTCTCCAAAAGTAAAGTAGTTGCAAGCTCATCCTTTTAGAGTCTTGTTTGAGCTCATGAGAGGAGTGGAAAAACGTCAAAAATTTCAATCCAGCACGATTCTACCAAGAATTGTGATTGTTCATTCAAAACGCTGCTTTTTGCTATTAGACCCTATTGAATAATGAATGTTTTGAATTTTCTCCAAAAGTAAAGTAGTTGCAAACTCATCCTTCTAGAGTCTTGTTTGGGCTCATGAGAGGAGCAGAAAAACGTCAAAAATTTCAATCCTGCACAATTCTACCAAGAAATGTGAGTGTTCATTCAAACCGCTGCTTTTTGCCTTTAGGACCTGTTGAACAATGAATGTTTTGAATTTTCTCCAAAAGTAAAGTAGTTGCAAACTCATCCTTTTAGAAACTTGTTTGGGCTGTTGAGAGTAGTAGAAAAACATCAAAAATTTCAAACCTGCACGATTCTACCAAGAACTGTGATTGTTCATTCAAAACACTGCTTTTTGCTATTAGACCCTATTGAATAATGAATGTTTTGAATTTTCTCCAAAAGTAAAGTAGTTGCAAACTCATCCTTCTAGAGTCTTGTTTGGGCTCATGATAGTAGTAGAAAAACGTCAAAAATTTCAATCCTGCACGATTCTACCAAGAAATGTGAGTGTTCATTCAAACCGCTGCTCTTTGCCTTTAGGCCCTTTTGAAAAATGAATGTTTAGAATTTTCTCCAAAAGTAAAGTAGTTGCAAACTCATCCTTCTAGAGTCTTGTTTGGGCTCATGATAGTAGTAGAAAAACATCAAAACTTTCAATCCTGCATGATTCTACCAAGAAATGTGAGTGTTCATTCAATCCACTGCTTTTTGCTTTTGAGCCCTATTGAATAATGAATGTTTTAAATTTTCTCCAAAAGTAAAGTAGTTGCAAACTCATCCTTTTAGGAACTTGTTTGGGCTGTTGAGAGGAGTAGAAAAACATCAAAAATTTCAATCCTGCACGATTCTGCCAAGAAATGTGATTGTTCATTCAAAACGCTGCTTTTTGCTATTGGGCTCTATAGAATAATGTTTTGAATTTTCTCCAAAAGTAAAGTAGTTGCAAGCTCATACTTTTAGAGTCTTGTTTGAGCTCATGAGAGGAGTGGAAAAACGTCAAAAATTTCAATCCAGCACGATTCTACCAAGAATTGTGATTGTTCATTCAAAACGCTGCTTTTTGCCATTAGACCCTATTGAATAATGAATGTTTTGAATTTTCTCCAAAAGTAAAGTAGTTGCAAACTCATCCTTCTAGAGTCTTGTTTGGGCTCATGAGAGGAGCAGAAAAACGTCAAAAATTTCAATCCTGCACAATTCTACCAAGAAATGTGAGGGTTCATTCAAACAGCTGCTTTTTGCCTTTAGGCCCTGTTGAACAATGAATGTTTTGAATTTTCTTCAAAAGTAAAGTAGTTGCAAACTCATCCTTTTAGAAACTTGTTTGGGCTATTGAGAGTAGTAGAAAAACATCAAAAATTTCAAAGCTGCACGATTCTACGAAGAACTGTGATTGTTCATTCAAAACGCTGCTTTTTGCTATTAGACCCTATTGAATAATGAATGTTTTGAATTTTCTCCAAAAGTAAAGTTGTTGCAAAGTAATCCTTCTAGCGTCTTGGTTGGGCTCAAGAGTGGAGTAGAAAAACGTCAAAAATTTCAATCCTGCATGATTCTAAAAAAAACTTTGATTGTTCATTCAAAACGCTGCTTTTTGCTATTAGACCCTATTGAATAATGAATGTTTTGAATTTTCTCCAAAAGTAAAGTAGTTGCAAACTCATCCTTCTAGAGTCTTGTTTGGGCTCATGATAGTAGTAGAAAAACGTCAAAAATTTCAATCCTGCACGATTCTACCAAGAAATGTGAGTGTTCATTCAAACCGCTGCTCTTTGCCTTTAGGCCCTTTTGAAAAATGAATGTTTAGAATTTTCTCCAAAAGTAAAGTAGTTGCAAACTCATCCTTCTAGAGTCTTGTTGGGGCTCATGATAGTAGTAGAAAAACATCAAAACTTTCAATCCTGCATGATTCTACCAAGAAATGTGAGTGTTCATTCAATCCACTGCTTTTTGCTTTTGAGCCCTATTGAATAATGAATGTTTTAAATTTTCTCCAAAAGTAAAGTAGTTGCAAACTCATCCTTTTAGAAACTTGTTTGGGCTGTTGAGAGGAGTAGAAAAACATCAAAAATTTCAATCCTGCACGATTCTGCCAAGAAATGTGATTGTTCATTCAAAACGCTGCTTTTTGCTATTGGGCTCTATTGAATTATGTTTTGAATTTTCTCCAAAAGTAAAGTAGTTGCAAGCTCATCCTTTTAGAGTCTTGTTTGAGCTCATGAGAGGAGTGGAAAAACGTCAAAAATTTCAATCCAGCACGATTCTACCAAGAATTGTGATTGTTCATTCAAAACGCTGCTTTTTGCTATTAGACCCTATTGAATAATGAATGTTTTGAATTTTCTCCAAAAGTAAAGTAGTTGCAAACTCATCCTTCTAGAGTCTTGTTTGGGCTCATGAGAGTAGAAAAACGTCAAAAATTTCAATCCTGCACGATTCTACCAAGAAATGCGCGTGTTCATTCAAAACGCTGCTTTTTGCTATTAGACCTATTGAATAATGAATGTTTAGAATTTTCTAAAAAAGTAAAGTAGTTGCAAACTCATCCTTCTAAAGTCTTGTTTGGGTTCATGAGAGGAGCAGAAAAATGTCAAAAATTTCAATCCTGCACAATTCTACCAAGAAATATGAGTGTTCATTCAAACCGCTGCTTTTTGCCTTTATGCCCTATTGAACAATGCATGTTTTGAATTTTCTCCAAAAGTAAAGTAGTTGCAAACTCATCCTTTCAGAAACTTGTTTCGGCTGTTGAGAGGAGTAGAAATACATCAAAAATTTCAATCCTGCATGATTCTACCAAGAAATGTGAGTGTTCATTCAATCCACTGCTTTTTGCTTTTGAGCCCTATTGAATAATGAATGTTTTAAATTTTCTCCAAAAGTAAAGTAGTTGCAAACTCATCCTTTTAGAAACTTGTTTGGGCTGTTGAGAGGAGTAGAAAAACATCAAAAATTTAAATCCTGCACGATTCTGCCAAGAAATGTGATTGTTCATTCAAAACGCTGCTTTTTGCTATTGGGCTCTATTGAATAATAAATGTTTTCAATTTTCTCCAAAAGTAAAGTAGTTGCAAGCTCATCCTTTTAGAGTCTTGTTTACGCTCATTGGAGGAGTGGAAAAACGTCAAAAATTTCAATCCAGCACGTTTCTGCCAAGAATTGTGATTGTTCTTTCAAAACGCTGCTTTTTGCTATTAGACCCTATTGAATAATGAATGTTTTGAATTTTCTCCAAAAGTAAAGTAGTTGCAAACTCATCCTTCTAGATTCTTGTTTGGGCTCATGAGAGGAGCAGAAAAACGTCAAAAATTTCAATCCTGCACAATTCTACCAAGAAATGTGAGTGTTCATTCAAACCGCTGCTTTTTGCCTTTAGGCCCTGTTGAACAATGAATGTTTTGAATTTTCTCCAAAAGTAAAGTAGTTGCAAACTCATCCTTTTAGAAACTTGTTTGGGCTGTTGAGAGGAGTAGAAAAACATCAAAAATTTCAATCCTGCACGATTCTGCCAAGAAATGTGATTGTTCATTCAAAACGCTGCTTTTTGCTATTGGGCTCTATTGAATAATGTTTTGAATTTTCTCCAAAAGTAAAGTAGTTGCAAGCTCATCCTTTTAGAGTCTTGTTTGAGCTCATGAGATGAGTGGAAAAACGTCAAAAATTTCAATCCAGCACGATTCTACCAAGAATTGTGATTGTTCATTCAAAACGCTGCTTTTTGCTATTAGACCCTATTGAATAATGAATGTTTTGAATTTTCTCCAAAAGTAAAGTAGTTGCAAACTAATCCTTCTAGAGTCTTGTTTGGGCTCATGAGAGTAGAAAAACGTCAAAAATTTCAATCCTGCACGATTCTACCAAGAAATGCGCGTGTTCATTCAAAACGCTGCTTTATGCTATTAGACCTATTGAATAATGAATGTTTAGAATTTTCTAAAAAAGTAAAGTAGTTGCAAACTCATCCTTCTAAAGTCTTGTTTGGGCTCATGAGAGGAGCAGAAAAATGTCAAAAATTTCAATCCTGCACGATTCTACCAAGAAATGTGAGTGTTCATTCAAACCGCTGCTTTTTGCCTTTATGCCCTATTGAACAATGCATTTTTTGAATTTTCTCCAAAAGTAAAGTAGTTGCAAACTCATCCTTTTAGAAACTTGTTTCGGCTGTTGAGAGGAGTAGAAATACGTCAAAAATTTCAATCCTGCATGATTCTACCAAGAAATGTGAGTGTTCTTTCAAGCCCCTGCTTTTTGCTTTTGGGCCCTATTGAATAATTAATGTTTATAATTTTCTCCAAACGTAAAGTAGATGCAAAGTCATCCTTTTAGAGACTTGTTTGTGCTGTTGAGAGGAGTAGAAAAGCATCAAAAATTTCAATCCTGCACGATTCTACCAAGAACTGTGATTGTTCATTCAAAATGCTGCTTTTTGCTATTAGACCCTATTGAATAATAAATGTTTTGAATTTTCATCAAAAGTAAAGTAGTTGCAAACTCATCCTTCTAGAGCCTTGTTTGTGCTCATGAGCGGAGTAGAAAAACGTCAAAAATTTCAATCCTGCACTATTCTACCAAGAAATGTGAGTGTTCATTCAAACCGCTGCTTTTTGCCTTTAGGCCCTATTGAACAATGAATGTTTTGAATTTTCTCCAAAAGTAAAGTAGTTGCAAACTCATCCTTTTAGAAACTTGTTTTGGCTGTTGAGAGGAGTACAAAAACATCAAAACTTTCAATCCTGCATGATTCTACCAAGAAATGTGAGTGTTCATTCAATCCACTGCTTTTTGCTTTTGAGCCCTATTGAATAATGAATGTTTTAAATTTTCTCCAAAAGTAAAGTAGTTGCAAACTCATCCTTTTAGAAACTTGTTTGGGCTGTTGAGAGGAGTAGAAAAACGTCAAAAATTTAAATCCTGCACGATTCTGCCAAGAAATGTGATTGTTCATTCAAAACGCTGCTTTTTGCTATTGGGCTCTATTGAATAATAAATGTTTTGAATTTTCTCCAAAAGTAAAGTAGTTGCAAGCTCATCCTTTTAAAGTCTTGTTTACGCTCATTGGAGGAGTGGAAAAACGTCAAAAATTTCAATCCAGCACGATTCTACCAAGAATTGTGATTGTTCATTCAAAACGCTGCTTTTTGCTATTAGACCCTATTGAATAATGAATGTTTTGAATTTTCTCCAAAAGTAAAGTAGTTGCAAACTCATCCTTCTAGATTCTTGTTTGTGCTCATGAGAGGAGCAGAAAAACATCAAAAATTTCAATCCTGCACAATTCTACCAAGAAATGTGAGTGTTCATTCAAACCGCTGCTTTTTGCCTTTAGGCCCTGTTGAACAATGAATGTTTGGAATTTTCTCCAAAAGTAAAGTAGTTGCAAACTCATCCTTTTAGAAACTTGTTTGGGCTGTTGAGAGTAGTAGAAAAACATCAAAAATTTCAAACCTGCACGATTCTACCAAGAACTGTGATTGTTCATTCAAAACGCTGCTTTTTGCTATTAGACCCTATTGAATAATGAATGTTTTGAATTTTCTCCAAAAGTAAAGTAGTTGCAAAGTAATCCTTCTAGCGTCTTGGTTGGGCTCATGAGTGGAGTAGAAAAACGTCAAAAATTTCAATCCTGCACGATTCTACCAAGAACTTTGATTGTTCATTCAAAACGCTGCTTTTTGCTATTAGACCCTATTGAATAATGAATGTTTTGAATTTTCTCCAAAAGTAAAGTAGTTGCAAACTCATCCTTCTAGAGTCTTGTTTGGGCTCATGATAGTAGTAGAAAAACGTCAAAAATTTCAATCCTGCACGATTCTACCAAGAAATGTGAGTGTTCATTCAAACCGCTGCTCTTTGCCTTTAGGCCCTTTTGAAAAATGAATGTTTAGAATTTTCTCCAAAAGTAAAGTAGTTGCAAACTCATCCTTCTAGAGTCTTGTTTGGGCTCATGATAGTAGTAGAAAAACATCAAAACTTTCAATCCTGCATGATTCTACCAAGAAATGTGAGTGTTCATTCAATCCACTGCTTTTTGCTTTTGAGCCCTATTGAATAATGAATGTTTTAAATTTTCTCCAAAAGTAAAGTAGTTGCAAACTCATCCTTTTAGAAACTTGTTTGGGCTGTTGAGAGGAGTAGAAAAACATCAAAAATTTCAATCCTGCACGATTCTGCCAAGAAATGTGATTGTTCATTCAAAACGCTGCTTTTTGCTATTGGGCTCTATTGAATAATGTTTTGAATTTTCTCCAAAAGTAAAGTAGTTGCAAGCTCATCCTTTTAGAGTCTTGTTTGAGCTCATGAGAGGAGTGGAAAAACGTCAAAAATTTCAATCCAGCACGATTCTACCAAGAATTGTGATTGTTCATTCAAAACGCTGCTTTTTGCTATTAGACCCTATTGAATAATGAATGTTTTGAATTTTCTCCAAAAGTAAAGTAGTTGCAAACTCATCCTTCTAGAGTCTTGTTTGGGCTCATGAGAGTAGAAAAACGTCAAAAATTTCTATCCTGCACGATTCTACCAAGAAATGCGCGTGTTCATTCAAAACGCTGCTTTTTGCTATTAGACCTATTGAATAATGAATGTTTAGAATTTTCTAAAAAAGTAAAGTAGTTGCAAACTCATCCTTCTAAAGTCTTGTTTGGGCTCATGAGAGGAGCAGAAAAATGTCAAAAATTTCAATCCTGCACGATTCTACCAAGAAATGTGAGTGTTCATTCAAACCGCTGCTTTTTGCCTTTATGCCCTATTGAACAATGCATGTTTTGAATTTTCTCCAAAAGTAAAGTAGTTGCAAACTCATCCTTTTAGAAACTTGTTTCGGCTGTTGAGAGGAGTAGAAATACGTCAAAAATTTCAATCCTGCATGATTCTACCAAGAAATGTGAGTGTTCTTTCAAGCCGCTGCTTTTTGCTTTGGGGCCCTATTGAATAATTAATGTTTATAATTTTCTCCAAACGTAAAGTAGATGCAAACTCATCCTTTTAGAGTCTTGTTTGTGCTGTTGAGAGGAGTAGAAAAGCATCAAAAATTTCAATCCTGCACGATTCTACCAAGAACTGTGATTGTTCATTCAAAACGCTGCTTTTTGCTATTAGACCCTATTGAATAATGAATGTTTTGAATTTTCATCAAAAGTAAAGTAGTTGCAAACTCATCCTTCTAGAGCCTTGTTTGTGCTCATGAGCGGAGTAGAAAAACGTCAAAAATTTCAATCCTGCACTATTCTACCAAGAAATGTGAGTGTTCATTCAAACCGCTGCTTTTTGCCTTTAGGCCCTATTGAACAATGAATGTTTTGAATTTTCTCCAAAAGTAAAGTAGTTGCAAACTCATCCTTTTAGAAACTTGTTTTGGCTGTTGAGAGGAGTACAAAAACATCAAAACTTTCAATCCTGCATGATTCTACCAAGAAATGTGAGTGTTCATTCAATCCACTGCTTTTTGCTTTTGAGCCCTATTGAATAATGAATGTTTTAAATTTTCTCCAAAAGTAAAGTAGTTGCAAACTCATCCTTTTAGAAACTTGTTTGGGCTGTTGAGAGGAGTAGAAAAACATCAAAAATTTCAATCCTGCACGATTCTGCCAAGAAATGTGATTGTTCATTCAAAACGCTGCTTTTTGCTATTGGGCTCTATTGAATAATAAATGTTTTGAATTTTCTCCAAAAGTAAAGAAGTTGCAAGCTCATCCTTTTAGAGTCTTGTTTGAGCTCATGAGAGGAGTGGAAAAACGTCAAAAATTTCAGTCCAGCACGATTCTACCAAGAATTGTGATTGTTCATTCAAAACGCTGCTTTTTGCTATTAGACCCTATTGAATAATGAATGTTTTGAATTTTCTCCAAAAGTAAAGTAGTTGCAAACTCATCCTTCTAGAGTCTTGTTTGGGCTCATGAGAGGAGCAGAAAAACGTCAAAAATTTCAATCCTGCACAATTCTACCAAGAAATGTGAGTGTTCATTCAAACCGCTGCTTTTTGCCTTTAGGCCCTGTTGAACAATGAATGCTTTGAATTTTCTCCAAAAGTAAAGTAGTTGCAAACTCATCCTTTTAGAAACTTGTTTGGGCTGTTGAGAGTAGTAGAAAAACATCAAAAATTTCAAACCTGCACGATTCTACCAAGAACTGTGATTGTTCATTCAAAACGCTGCTTTTTGCTATTAGACCCTATTGAATAATGAATGATTTGAATTTTCTCCAAAAGTAAAGTAGTTGCAAAGTAATCCTTCTAGCGTCTTGGTTGGGCTCATGAGTGGAGTAGAAAAACGTCAAAAATTTCAATCCTGCACGATTCTACCAAGAACTTTGATTGTTCATTCAAAACGCTGCTTTTTGCTATTAGACCCTATTGAATAATGAATGTTTTGAATTTTCTCCAAAACTAAAGTAGTTGCAAACTCATCCTTCTAGAGTCTTGTTTGGGCTCATGATAGTAGTAGAAAAACGTCAAAAATTTCAATCCTGCACGATTCTTCCAAGAAATGTGAGTGTTCATTCAAACCGCTGCTCTTTGCCTTTAGGCCCTTTTGAAAAATGAATGTTTAGAATTTTCTCCAAAAGTAAAGTAGTTGCAAACTCATCCTTCTAGAGTCTTGTTTGGGCTCATGATAGTAGTAGAAAAACATCAAAACTTTCAATCCTGCATGATTCTACCAAGAAATGTGAGTGTTCATTCAATCCACTGCTTTTTGCTTTTGAGCCCTATTGAATAATGAATGTTTTAAATTTTCTCCAAAAGTAAAGTAGTTGCAAACTCATCCTTTTAGAAACTTGTTTGGGCTGTTGAGAGGAGTAGAAAAACATCAAAAATTTCAATCCTGCACGATTCTGCCAAGAAATGTGATTGTTCATTCAAAACGCTGCTTTTTGCTATTGGGCTCTATTGAATAATGTTTTGAATTTTCTCCAAAAGTAAAGTAGTTGCAAGCTCATCCTTTTAGAGTCTTGTTTGAGCTCATGAGAGGAGTGGAAAAAAGTCAAAAATTTCAATCCAGCACGATTCTACCAAGAATTGTGATTGTTCATTCAAAACGCTGCTTTTTGCTATTAGACCCTATTGAATAATGAATGTTTTGAATTTTCTCCAAAAGTAAAGTAGTTGCAAACTCATCCTTCTAGAGTCTTGTTTGGGCTCATGAGAGTAGAAAAACGTCAAAAATTTCAATCCTGCACGATTCTGCCAAGAAATGCGCGTGTTCATTCAAAACGCTGCTTTTTGCTATTAGACCTATTGAATAATGAATGTTTAGAATTTTCTAAAAAAGTAAAGTAGTTGCAAACTCATCCTTCTAAAGTCTTCTTTGGGCTCATGAGAGGAGCAGAAAAATGTCAAAAATTTCAATCCTGCACGATTCTACCAAGAAATGTGAGTGTTCATTCAAACTGCTGCTTTTTGCCTTTATGCCCTATTGAACAATGCATGTTTTGAATTTTCTCCAAAAGTAAAGTAGTTGCAAACTCATCCTTTTAGAAACTTGTTTCGGCTGTTGAGAGGAGTAGAAATACATCAAAAATTTCAATCCTGCATGATTCTACCAAGAAATGTGAGTGTTCTTTCAAGCCTCTACTTTTTGCTTTTGGGCCCTATTGAATAATTAATGTTATAATTTTCTCCAAACGTAAAGTAGATGCAAACTCATCCTTTTAGAAACTTGTTTGTGCTGTTGAGAGGAGTAGAAAAGCATCAAAAATTTCAATCCTGCACTATTCTACCAAGAAATGTGAGTGTTCATTCAAACCGCTGCTTTTTGCCTTTAGACCCTATTGAACAATGAATGTTTTGAATTTTCTCCAAAAGTAAAGTAGTTGCAAACTCATCCTTTTAGAAACTTGTTTTGGCTGTTGAGAGGAGTACAAAAACATCAAAACTTTCAATCCTGCATGATTCTACCAAGAAATGTGAGTGTTCATTCAATCCACTGCTTTTTGCTTTTGAGCCCTATTGAATAATGAATGTTTTAAATTTTCTCCAAAAGTAAAGTAGTTGCAAACTCATCCTTTAAGAAACTTGTTTGGGCTGTTGAGAGGAGTAGAAAAACATCAAAAATTTCAATCCTGCACGATTCTGCCAAGAAATGTGATTGTTCATTCAAAACGCTGCTTTTTGCTATTGGGCTCTATTGAATAATAAATGTTTTGAATTTTCTCCAAAAGTAAAGTAGTTGCAAGCTCATCCTTTTAGAGTCTTGTTTAAGCTCATTGGAGGAGTGGAAAAACGTCAAAAATTTCAATCCAGCACGATTCTACCAAGAATTGTGATTGTTCATTCAAAACGCTGCTTTTTGCTATTAGACCCTATTGAATAATGAATGTTTTGAATTTTCTCCAAAAGTAAAGTAGTTGCAAACTCATCCTTCTAGAGTCTTGTTTGGGCTCATGAGAGGAGCAGAAAAACGTCAAAAATTTAAATCATGCACAATTCTACCAAGAAATGTGAGTGTTCATTCAAACCGCTGCTTTTTGCCTTTAGGCCCTGTTGAACAATGAATGTTTTGAATTTTCTCCAAAAGTAAAGTAGTTGCAAACTCATCCTTTTAGAAACTTGTTTGGGCTGTTGAGAGTAGTAGAAAAACATCAAAAATTTCAAACCTGCACGATTCTACCAAGAACTTTGATTGTTCATTCAAAACGCTGCTTTTTGCTATTAGACCCTATTGAATAATGAATGTTTTGAATTTTCTCCAAAAGTAAAGTAGTTGCAAACTCATCCTTCTAGAGTCTTGTTTGGGCTCATGATAGTAGTAGAAAAACATCAAAACTTTCAATCCTGCATGATTCTACCAAGAAATGTGAGTGTTCATTCAATCCACTGCTTTTTGCTTTTGAGCCCTATTGAATAATGAATGTTTTAAATTTTCTCCAAAAGTAAAGTAGTTGCAAACTCATCCTTTTAGAAACTTGTTTTGGCTGTTGAGAGGAGTACAAAAACATCAAAACTTTCAATCCTGCATGATTCTACCAAGAAATGTGAGTGTTCATTCAATCCACTGCTTTTTGCTTTTGAGCCCTATTGAATAATGAATGTTTTAAATTTTCTCCAAAAGTAAAGTAGTTGCAAACTCATCCTTTAAGAAACTTGTTTGGGCTGTTGAGAGGAGTAGAAAAACATCAAAAATTTCAATCCTGCACGATTCTGCCAAGAAATGTGATTGTTCATTCAAAACGCTGCTTTTTGCTATTGGGCTCTATTGAATAATAAATGTTTTGAATTTTCTCCAAAAGTAAAGTAGTTGCAAGCTCATCCTTTTAGAGTCTTGTTTAAGCTCATTGGAGGAGTGGAAAAACGTCAAAAATTTCAATCCAGCACGATTCTACCAAGAATTGTGATTGTTCATTCAAAACGCTGCTTTTTGCTATTAGACCCTATTGAATAATGAATGTTTTGAATTTTCTCCAAAAGTAAAGTAGTTGCAAACTCATCCTTCTAGAGTCTTGTTTGGGCTCATGAGAGGAGCAGAAAAACGTCAAAAATTTAAATCATGCACAATTCTACCAAGAAATGTGAGTGTTCATTCAAACCGCTGCTTTTTGCCTTTAGGCCCTGTTGAACAATGAATGTTTTGAATTTTCTCCAAAAGTAAAGTAGTTGCAAACTCATCCTTTTAGAAACTTGTTTGGGCTGTTGAGAGTAGTAGAAAAACATCAAAAATTTCAAACCTGCACGATTCTACCAAGAACTTTGATTGTTCATTCAAAACGCTGCTTTTTGCTATTAGACCCTATTGAATAATGAATGTTTTGAATTTTCTCCAAAAGTAAAGTAGTTGCAAACTCATCCTTCTAGAGTCTTGTTTGGGCTCATGATAGTAGTAGAAAAACATCAAAACTTTCAATCCTGCATGATTCTACCAAGAAATGTGAGTGTTCATTCAATCCACTGCTTTTTGCTTTTGAGCCCTATTGAATAATGAATGTTTTAAATTTTCTCCAAAAGTAAAGTAGTTGCAAACTCATCCTTTTAGAAACTTGTTTGGGCTGTTGAGAGGAGTAGAAAAACATCAAAAATTTAAATCCTGCACGATTCTGCCAAGAAATGTGATTGTTCATTCAAAACGCTGCTTTTTGCTATTGGGCTCTATTGAATAATGTTTTGAATTTTCTCCAAAAGTAAAGTAGTTGCAAGCTCATCCTTTTAGAGTCTTGTTTGAGCTCATGAGAGGAGTGGAAAAACGTCAAAAATTTCAATCCAGCACGATTCTACCAAGAATTGTGATTGTTCATTCAAAACGCTGCTTTTTGCTATTAGACCCTATTGAATAATGAATGTTTTGAATTTTCTCCAAAAGTAAAGTAGTTGCAAACTCATCCTTCTAGAGTCTTGTTTGGGCTCATGAGAGTAGAAAAACGTCAAAAATTTCAATCCTGCACGATTCTACCAAGAAATGCGCGTGTTCATTCAAAACGCTGCTTTTTGCTATTAGACCTATTGAATAATGAATGTTTAGAATTTTCTAAAAAAGTAAAGTAGTTGCAAACTCATCCTTCTAAAGTCTTGTTTGGGCTCATGAGAGGAGCAGAAAAATGTCAAAAATTTCAATCCTGCACGATTCTACCAAGAAATGTGAGTGTTCATTCAAAACGCTGCTTTTTGCCTTTATGCCCTATTGAACAATGCATGTTTTGAATTTTCTCCAAAAGTAAAGTAGTTGCAAACTCATCCTTTTAGAAACTTGTTTCGGCTGTTGAGAGGAGTAGAAATACATCAAAAATTTCAATCCTGCATGATTCTACCAAGAAATGTGAGTGTTCTTTCAAGCCGCTGCTTTTTGCTTTTGGGCCCTATTGAATAATTAATGTTTATAATTTTCTCCAAGCGTAAAGTAGATGCAAACTCATCCTTTTAGAAACTTGTTTGTGCTGTTGAGAGGAGTAGAAAAGCATCAAAAATTTCAATCCTGCACGATTCTACCAAGAACTGTGATTGTTCATTCAAAACGCTGCTTTTTGCTATTAGACCCTATTGAATAATGATTGTTTTCAATTTTCATCAAAAGTAAAGTAGTTGCAAACTAATCCTTCTAGAGCCTTGTTTGTGCTCATGAGCGGAGTAGAAAAACGTCAAAAATTTCAATCCTGCACTATTCTACCAAGAAATGTGAGTGTTCATTCAAACCGCTGCTTTTTGCCTTTAGGCCCTATTGAACAATGAATGTTTTGAATTTTCTCCAAAAGTAAAGTAGTTGCAAACTCATCCTTCTAGAGTCTTGTTTGGGCTCATGATAGTAGTAGAAAAACATCAAAACTTTCAATCCTGCATGATTCTACCAAGAAATGTGAGTGTTCATTCAATCCACTGCTTTTGCTTTTGAGCCCTATTGAATAATGAATGTTTTAAATTTTCTCCAAAAGTAAAGTAGTTGCAAACTCATCATTTTAGAAACTTGTTTGGGCTGTTTAGAGGAGTAGAAAAACATCAAAAATTTCAATCCTGCACGATTCTGCCAAGAAATGTGATTGTTCATTCAAAACGCTGCTTTTTGCTATTGGGCTCTATTGAATAATGTTTTGAATTTTCTCCAAAAGTAAAGTAGTTGCAAGCTCATCCTTTTAGAGTCTTGTTTGAGCTCATGAGAGGAGTGGAAAAACGTCAAAAATTTCAATCCAGCACGATTCTACCAAGAATTGTGATTGTTCATTCAAAACGCTGCTTTTTGCTATTAGACCCTATTGAATAATGAATGTTTTGAATTTTCTCCAAAAGTAAAGTAGTTGCAAACTCATCCTTCTAGAGTCTTGTTTGGGCTCATGAGAGTAGAAAAACGTCAAAAATTTCAATCCTGCACGATTCTACCAAGAAATGCGCGTGTTCATTCAAAACGCTGCTTTTTGCTATTAGACCTATTGAATAATGAATGTTTAGAATTTTCTAAAAAAGTAAAGTAGTTGCAAACTCATCCTTCTAAAGTCTTCTTTGGGCTCATGAGAGGAGCAGAAAAATGTAAAAAATTTCAATCCTGCACGATTCTACCAAGAAATGTGAGTGTTCATTCAAACTGCTGCTTTTTGCCTTTATGCCCTATTGAACAATGCATGTTTTGAATTTTCTCCAAAAGTAAAGTAGTTGCAAACTCATCCTTTTAGAAACTTGTTTCGGCTGTTGAGAGGAGTAGAAATACATCAAAAATTTCAATCCTGCATGATTCTACCAAGAAATGTGAGTGTTCTTTCAAGCCTCTGCTTTTTGCTTTTGGGCCCTATTGAATAATTAATGTTTATAATTTTCTCCAAACGTAAAGTAGATGCAAACTCATCCTTTTAGAAACTTGTTTGTGCTGTTGAGAGGAGTAGAAAAGCATCAAAAATTTCAATCCTGCACTATTCTACCAAGAAATGTGAGTGTTCATTCAAACCGCTGCTTTTTGCCTTTAGGCCCTATTGAACAATGAATGTTTTGAATTTTCTCCAAAAGTAAAGTAGTTGCAAACTCATCCTTTTAGAAACTTGTTTTGGATGTTGAGAGGAGTACAAAAACATCAAAACTTTCAATCCTGCATGATTCTACCAAGAAATGTGAGTGTTCATTCAATCCACTGCTGTTTGCTTTTGAGCCCTATTGAATAATGAATGTTTTAAATTTTCTCCAAAAGTAAAGTAGTTGCAAACTCATACTTTTAGAAACTTGTTTGGGCTGTTGAGAGGAGTAGAAAAACATCAAAAATTTCAATCCTGCACGATTCTACCAAGAATTGTGATTGTTCATTCAAAACGCTGCTTTTTGCTATTAGACCCTATTGAATAATGAATGTTTTGAATTTTCTCCAAAAGTAAAGTAGTTGCAAACTCATCCTTCTAGAGTCTTGTTTGGGCTCATGAGAGGAGCAGAAAAACGTCAAAAATTTAAATCATGCACAATTCTACCAAGAAATGTGAGTGTTCATTCAAACCGCTGCTTTTTGCCTTTAGGCCCTGTTGAACAATGAATGTTTTGAATTTTCTCCAAAAGTAAAGTAGTTGCAAACTCATCCTTTTAGAAACTTGTTTGGGCTGTTGAGAGTAGTAGAAAAACATCAAAAATTTCAAACCTGCACGATTCTACCAAGAACTTTGATTGTTCATTCAAAACGCTGCTTTTTGCTATTAGACCCTATTGAATAATGAATGTTTTGAATTTTCTCCAAAAGTAAAGTAGTTGCAAACTCATCCTTCTAGAGTCTTGTTTCTTGTTTGGGCTCATGATAGTAGTAGAAAAACATCAAAACTTTCAATCCTGCATGATTCTACCAAGAAATGTGAGTGTTCATTCAATCCACTGCTTTTTGCTTTTGAGCCCTATTGAATAATGAATGTTTTAAATTTTCTCCAAAAGTAAAGTAGTTGCAAACTCATCCTTTTAGAAACTTGTTTGGGCTGTTGAGAGGAGTAGAAAAACATCAAAAATTTAAATCCTGCACGATTCTGCCAAGAAATGTGATTGTTCATTCAAAACGCTGCTTTTTGCTATTGGGCTCTATTGAATAATGTTTTGAATTTTCTCCAAAAGTAAAGTAGTTGCAAGCTCATCCTTTTAGAGTCTTGTTTGAGCTCATGAGAGGAGTGGAAAAACGTCAAAAATTTCAATCCAGCACGATTCTACCAAGAATTGTGATTGTTCATTCAAAACGCTGCTTTTTGCTATTAGACCCTATTGAATAATGAATGTTTTGAATTTTCTCCAAAAGTAAAGTAGTTGCAAACTCATCCTTCTAGAGTCTTGTTTGGGCTCATGAGAGTAGAAAAACGTCAAAAATTTCAATCCTGCACGATTCTACCAAGAAATGCGCGTGTTCATTCAAAACGCTGCTTTTTGCTATTAGACCTATTGAATAATGAATGTTTAGAATTTTCTAAAAAAGTAAAGTAGTTGCAAACTCATCCTTCTAAAGTCTTGTTTGGGCTCATGAGAGGAGCAGAAAAATGTCAAAAATTTCAATCCTGCACGATTCTACCAAGAAATGTGAGTGTTCATTCAAACCGCTGCTTTTTGCCTTTATGCCCTATTGAACAATGCATGTTTTGAATTTTCTCCAAAAGTAAAGTAGTTGCAAACTCATCCTTTCAGAAACTTGTTTCGGCTGTTGAGAGGAGTAGAAATACATCAAAAATTTCAATCCTGCATGATTCTACCAAGAAATGTGAGTGTTCTTTCAAGCCGCTGCTTTTTGCTTTTGGGCCCTATTGAATAATTAATGTTTATAATTTTCTCCAAGCGTAAAGTAGATGCAAACTCATCCTTTTAGAAACTTGTTTGTGCTGTTGAGAGGAGTAGAAAAGCATCAAAAATTTCAATCCTGCACGATTCTACCAAGAACTGTGATTGTTCATTCAAAACGCTGCTTTTTGCTATTAGACCCTATTGAATAATGATTGTTTTCAATTTTCATCAAAAGTAAAGTAGTTGCAAACTCATCCTTCTAGAGCCTTGTTTGTGCTCATGAGCGGAGTAGAAAAACGTCAAAAATTTCAATCCTGCACTATTCTACCAAGAAATGTGAGTGTTCATTCAAACCGCTGCTTTTTGCCTTTAGGCCCTATTGAACAATGAATGTTTTGAATTTTCTCCAAAAGTAAAGTAGTTGCAAACTCATCCTTCTAGAGTCTTGTTTGGGCTCATGATAGTAGTAGAAAAACATCAAAACTTTCAATCCTGCATGATTCTACCAAGAAATGTGAGTGTTCATTCAATCCACTGCTTTTGCTTTTGAGCCCTATTGAATAATGAATGTTTTAAATTTTCTCCAAAAGTAAAGTAGTTGCAAACTCATCATTTTAGAAACTTGTTTGGGCTGTTTAGAGGAGTAGAAAAACATCAAAAATTTCAATCCTGCACGATTCTGCCAAGAAATGTGATTGTTCATTCAAAACGCTGCTTTTTGCTATTGGGCTCTATTGAATAATGTTTTGAATTTTCTCCAAAAGTAAAGTAGTTGCAAGCTCATCCTTTTAGAGTCTTGTTTGAGCTCATGAGAGGAGTGGAAAAACGTCAAAAATTTCAATCCAGCACGATTCTACCAAGAATTGTGATTGTTCATTCAAAACGCTGCTTTTTGCTATTAGACCCTATTGAATAATGAATGTTTTGAATTTTCTCCAAAAGTAAAGTAGTTGCAAACTCATCCTTCTAGAGTCTTGTTTGGGCTCATGAGAGTAGAAAAACGTCAAAAATTTCAATCCTGCACGATTCTACCAAGAAATGCGCGTGTTCATTCAAAACGCTGCTTTTTGCTATTAGACCTATTGAATAATGAATGTTTAGAATTTTCTAAAAAAGTAAAGTAGTTGCAAACTCATCCTTCTAAAGTCTTCTTTGGGCTCATGAGAGGAGCAGAAAAATGTAAAAAATTTCAATCCTGCACGATTCTACCAAGAAATGTGAGTGTTCATTCAAACTGCTGCTTTTTGCCTTTATGCCCTATTGAACAATGCATGTTTTGAATTTTCTCCAAAAGTAAAGTAGTTGCAAACTCATCCTTTTAGAAACTTGTTTCGGCTGTTGAGAGGAGTAGAAATACATCAAAAATTTCAATCCTGCATGATTCTACCAAGAAATGTGAGTGTTCTTTCAAGCCTCTGCTTTTTGCTTTTGGGCCCTATTGAATAATTAATGTTTATAATTTTCTCCAAACGTAAAGTAGATGCAAACTCATCCTTTTAGAAACTTGTTTGTGCTGTTGAGAGGAGTAGAAAAGCATCAAAAATTTCAATCCTGCACTATTCTACCAAGAAATGTGAGTGTTCATTCAAACCGCTGCTTTTTGCCTTTAGGCCCTATTGAACAATGAATGTTTTGAATTTTCTCCAAAAGTAAAGTAGTTGCAAACTCATCCTTTTAGAAACTTGTTTTGGATGTTGAGAGGAGTACAAAAACATCAAAACTTTCAATCCTGCATGATTCTACCAAGAAATGTGAGTGTTCATTCAATCCACTGCTGTTTGCTTTTGAGCCCTATTGAATAATGAATGTTTTAAATTTTCTCCAAAAGTAAAGTAGTTGCAAACTCATACTTTTAGAAACTTGTTTGGGCTGTTGAGAGGAGTAGAAAAACATCAAAAATTTCAATCCTGCACGATTCTGCCAAGAAATGTGATTGTTCATTCAAAACGCTGCTTTTTGCTATTGGGCTCTATTGAATAATAAATGTTTTGAATTTTCTCCAAAAGTAAAGTAGTTGCAAGCTCATCCTTTTAGAGTCTTGTTTAAGCTCATTGGAGAAGTGGAAAAACGTCAAAAATTTCAATCCAGCACGATTCTACCAAGAATTGTGATTGTTCATTCAAAACGCTGCTTTTTGCTATTAGACCCTATTGAATAATGAATGTTTTGAATTTTCTCCAAAAGTAAAGTAGTTGCAAACTCATCCTTCTAGAGTCTTGTTTGGGCCCATGAGAGGAGCAGAAAAACGTCAAAAATTTCAATCCTGCACAATTCTACCAAGAAATGTGAGTGTTCATTCAAACCGCTGCTTTTTGCCTTTAGGCCCTGTTGAACAATGAATGTTTAGAATTTTCTCCAAAAGTAAAGTAGTTGCAAAGTAATCCTTCTAGCGTCTTGGTTGGGCTCATGAGTGGAGTAGAAAAACGTCAAAAATTTCAATCCTGCACGATTCTACCAAGAACTTTGATTGTTCATTCAAAACGCTGCTTTTTGCTATTAGACCCTATTGAATAATGAATGTTTTGAATTTTCTCCAAAAGTAAAGTAGTTGCAAACTCATCCTTCTAGAGTCTTGTTTGGGCTCATGATAGTAGTAGAAAAACGTTAAAAATTTCAATCCTGCACGATTCTACCAAGAAATGTGAGTGTTCATTCAAACCGCTGCTCTTTGCCTTTAGGCCCTTTTGAAAAATGAATGTTTAGAATTTTCTCCAAAAGTAAAGTAGTTGCAAACTCATCCTTCTAGAGTCTTGTTTGGGCTCATGATAGTAGTAGAAAAACATCAAAACTTTCAATCCTGCATGATTCTACCAAGAAATGTGAGTGTTCATTCAATCCACTGCTTTTTGCTTTTGAGCCCTATTGAATAATGAATGTTTTAAATTTTCTCCAAAAGTAAAGTAGTTGCAAACTCATCCTTTTAGAAACTTGTTTGGGCTGTTGAGAGGAGTAGAAAAACATCAAAAATTTCAATCCTGCACGATTCTGCCAAGAAATGTGATTGTTCATTCAAAACGCTGCTTTTTGCTATTGGGCTCTATTGAATAATGTTTTGAATTTTCTCCAAAAGTAAAGTAGTTGCAAGCTCATCCTTTTAGAGTCTTGTTTGAGCTCATGAGAGGAGTGGAAAAACGTCAAAAATTTCAATCCAGCACGATTCTACCAAGAATTGTGATTGTTCATTCAAAACGCTGCTTTTTGCTATTAGACCCTATTGAATAATGAATGTTTTCAATTTTCTCCAAAAGTAAAGTAGTTGCAAACTCATCCTTCTAGAGTTTTGTTTGGGCTCATGAGAGTAGAAAAACGTCAAAAATTTCAATCCTGCACGATTCTACCAAGAAATGCGCGTGTTCATTCAAAACGCTGCTTTTTGCTATTAGACCTATTGAATAATGAATGTTTAGAATTTTCTAAAAAAGTAAAGTAGTTGCAAACTCATCCTTCTAAAGTCTTCTTTGGGCTCATGAGAGGAGCAGAAAAATGTCAAAAATTTCAATCCTGCACAATTCTACCAAGAAATGTGAGTGTTCATTCAAACTGCTGCTTTTTGCCTTTATGCCCTATTGAACAATGCATGTTTTGAATTTTCTCCAAAAGTAAAGTAGTTGCAAACTCATCCTTTTAGAAACTTGTTTCGGCTGTTGAGAGGAGTAGAAATACATCAAAAATTTCAATCCTGCATGATTCTACCAAGAAATGTGAGTGTTCTTTCAAGCCTCTGCTTTTTGCTTTTGGGCCCTATTGAATAATTAATGTTTATAATTTTCTCCAAACGTAAAGTAGATGCAAACTCATCCTTTTACAAACTTGTTTGTGCTGTTGAGAGGAGTAGAAAAGCATCAAAAATTTCAATCCTGCACTATTCTACCAAGAAATGTGAGTGTTCATTCAAACCGCTGCTTTTTGCCTTTAGGCCCTATTGAACAATGAATGTTTTGAATTTTCTCCAAAAGTAAAGTAGTTGCAAAGTAATCCTTCTAGCGTCTTGGTTGGGCTCATGAGTGGAGAAGAAACACATCAAAAATTTCAATCCTGCACGATTCTACCAAGAACTTTGATTGTTCATTCAAAACGCTGCTTTTTGCTATTAGACCCTATTGAATAATGAATGTTTTGAATTTTCTCCAAAAGTAAAGTAGTTGCAAACTCATCCTTCTAGAGTCTTGTTTGGGCTCATGATAGTAGTAGAAAAACGTCAAAACTTTCAATCCTGCATGATTCTACCAAGAAATGTGAGTGTTCATTCAATCCACTGCTTTTTGCTTTTGAGCCCTATTGAATAATGAATGTTTTAAATTTTCTCCAAAAGTAAAGTGGTTGCAAACTCATCCTTTTAGAAACTTGTTTGGGCTGTTGAGAGGAGTAGAAAAACATCAAAAATTTCAATCCTGCACGATTCTGCCAAGAAATGTGATTGTTCATTCAAAACGCTGCTTTTTGCTATTGGGCTCTATTGAATAATGTTTTGAATTTTCTCCAAAAGTAAAGTAGTTGCAAGCTCATCCTTTTAGAGTCTTGTTTGAGCTCATGAGAGGAGTGGAAAAACGTCAAAAATTTCAATCCAGCACGATTCTACCAAGAATTGTGATTGTTCATTCAAAACGCTGCTTTTTGCTATTAGACCCTATTGAATAATGAATGTTTTGAATTTTCTCCAAAAGTAAAGTAGTTTCAAACTCATCCTTCTAGAGTCTTGTTTGGGCTCATGAGAGTAGAAAAACGTCAAAAATTTCAATCCTGCACGATTCTACCAAGAAATGTGAGTGTTCATTCAAAACGCTGCTTTTTGCTATTAGACCTATTGAATAATGAATGTTTAGAATTTTCTAAAAAAGTAAAGTAGTTGCAAACTCATCCTTCTAAAGTCTTGTTTGGGCTCATGAGAGGAGCAGAAAAATGTCAAAAATTTCAATCCTGCACGATTCTACCAAGAAATTTGAGTGTTCATTCAAACCGCTGCTTTTTGCCTTTATGCCCTATTGAACAATGCATGTTTTGAATTTTCTCCAAAAGTAAAGTAGTTGCAAACTCATCCTTTTAGAAACTTGTTTCGGCTGTTGAGAGGAGTAGAAATACATCAAAAATTTCAATCCTGCATGATTCTACCAAGAAATGTGAGTGTTCTTTCAAGCCGCTGCTTTTTGCTTTTGGGCCCTATTGAATAATTAATGTTTATAATTTTCTCCAAACGTAAAGTAGATGCAAACTCATCCTTTTAGAAACTTGTTTGTGCTGTTGAGAGGAGTAGAAAAGCATCAAAAATTTCAATCCTGCACGATTCTACCAAGAACTGTGATTGTTCATTCAAAACGCTGCTTTTTGCTATTAGACCCTATTGAATAATGAATGTTTTGAATTTTCATCAAAAGTAAAGTAGTTGCAAACTCATCCTTCTAGAGCCTTGTTTGTGCTCATGAGCGGAGTAGAAAAACGTCAAAAATTTCAATCCTGCACTATTCTACCAAGAAATGTGAGTGTTCATTCAAACCGCTGCTTTTTGCCTTTAGGCCCTATTGAACAATGAATGTTTTGAATTTTCTCCAAAAGTAAAGTAGTTGCAAACTCATCCTTTTAGAAACTTGTTTTGGCTGTTGAGAGGAGTACAAAAACATCAAAACTTTCAATCCTGCATGATTCTACCAAGAAATGTGAGTGTTCATTCAATCCATTGCTTTTTGCTTTTGAGCCCTATTGAATAATGAATGTTTTAAATTTTCTCCAAAAGTAAAGTAGTTGCAAACTCATCCTTTTAGAAACTTGTTTGGGCTGTTGAGAGGAGTAGAAAAACATCAAAAATTTCAATCCTGCACGATTCTGCCAAGAAATGTGATTGTTCATACAAAACGCTGCTTTTTGCTATTGGGCTCTATTGAATAATAAATGTTTTGAATTTTCTCCAAAAGTAAAGTAGTTGTAAGCTCATCCTTTTAGAGTCTTGTTTGAGCTCATGAGAGGAGTGGAAAAACGTCAAAAATTTCAATCCAGCACGATTCTACCAAGAATTGTGATTGTTCATTCAAAACGCTGCTTTTTGCTATTAGACCCTATTAAATAATGAATGTTTTGAATTTTCTCCAAAAGTAAAGTAGTTGCAAACTCATCCTTTTAGTAACTTGCTTGATCTGTTGAGAGGAGTAGAAAAGCATGAAAAATTTCAATCCTGTACGATTCTACCAAGAAATGTAATTGTTCTTTCAAAACGCTGCTTTTTGCTATTGGGCTCTATTGAATAATGAATGTTTTGAATTTTCTCCAAAAGTAATGTAGTTGCAAGCATATCCTTTTCGAGTCTTGTTTGGGCTCAGGAGAGTAGAAAAACATCAAAAATTTCAATCTTGAACCATTCTACTAAGAGATGTGAGTGTTCATTCAAACCGCTGCTTTTTGCTATTGGGCCCTATTGAATAATGAATGTTTAGAATTTTCTCCCAAAGTAAAGTATTTGCAAACTGATCCTTCTAGAGTCTTGTTTGGGCTCATGAGAGGAGCAGAAAAACGTCAAAAATTTCAATCCTGCACGATTCTACCAAGAAATGTGAGTGTTCATTCAAACCACTGCTTTTTGCCTTTAGGCCCTATTGAACAATGAATGTTTTGAATTTTCTCCAAAAGTAAAGTAGTTGCAAACTCATCCTTTTAGAAACTTGTTTGGGCTGTTGAGAGGAGTAGAAAAACATCAAAAATTTCAATCCTGCACGATTCTACCAAGAAATGTGATTGTTCATTCAAAACGCTTTTCGCTATTGGGCTCTATTGAACAATGAATGTTTTGAATTTTCTCCAAAAGTAAAGTATTTGCAAACTCATCCTTTTAGAAACTTGTTTCGGCTGTTGAGAGGAGTATAAAAACATCAAAAATTTCAATCCTGCATGTTTCTACCAAGAAATGTGAGTGTTAATTCAAGCTGCTGCTTTTTGCTTTTGGGCCCTATTGAATAATGAATGTTTAGAATTTTCTCCAAAAGTAAAGTAGTTGCAAACTCATCCTTTTAGAAACTTGTTTGGGCTGTTGAGAGGAGTAGAAAAACATCAAAAATTTCAATCCTGCACGATGCTACCAAGAAATGTGATTGTTCATTCAAAACGCTGCTTTTTGCTATTGGGCTCTATTGAATAATAAATGTTTTGAATTTTCTCCCAAAGTAAAGTAGTTGCAAGCTCATCCTTTTAGAGTCTTGTTTGAGCTCATGAGAGGAGTGGAAAAACGTCAAAAATTTCAATCCAGCACGATTCTACCAAGAACTGTGATTGTTCATTCAAAACGCTGCTTTTTGCTATTAGACCCTATTGAATAATGAATGTTTTGAATTTTCCCCAAAAGTAAAGTAGTTGCAAGCTCATCCTTTTAGAGTCTTATTTGAGCTCATGAGAGGAGTGGAAAAACGTCAAAAATTTCAATCCTGCACGATTCTACCAAGAACTGTGATTGTTCATTCAAAACGCTGCTTTTTGCTATTAGACCCTATTGAATAATGAATGTTTTGAATTTTCTCCAAAAGTAAAGTAGTTGCAAACTGATCCTTCTAGAGTCTTGTTTGTTCTCATGAGCGGAGTAGAAAAACGTCAAAAATTTCAATCCTGCACGATTCTACCAAGAACTGTGATTGTTCATTCAAAACGCTGCTTTTTGCTATTAGACCCTATTGAATAATGAATGTTTTGAATTTTCTCCAAAAGTAAAGTAGTTGCAAACTCATCCTTCTAGAGTCTTCTTTGGGCTCATGAGAGGTGTAGAAAAATGTCAAAAATTTCAATCCTGCACAATTCTACCAAGAAATGTGCGTGTTCATTCAAACCGCTGCTTTTTGCTATTAGACCCTATTGAATAATGAATGTTTAGAATTTTCTCCAAAAGTAAAGTAGTTGCAAACTCATCCTTCTAGAGTCTTGCTTGGGCTCATGAGAGGAGCAGAAAAACGTCAAAAATTTCAATCCTGCACAATTCTACCAAGAAATGTGCGTGTTCATTCAAACCGCTGCTTTTTGCCTTTAGGCCCTATTGAACAATGAATGTTTTGAATTTTCTCCAAAACTAAAGTAGTTGCAAACTCATCCTTTTAGAAACTTGTTTTGGCTGTTGGGAGGAGAAGAAATACATCAAAAATTTCAATCCTGCATTATTCTACCAAGAAATGTGAGTGTTCATTCAAGCCGCTGCTTTTTGCTTTTGTTCCCTATTGAATAATGAATGTTTAGAATTTTCTCCAAAAGTAAAGTAGTTGCAAACTCATCCTTTTAGAAACTTGTTTGGGCTGTTGAGAGGAGTAGAAAAACATCAAAAATTTCAATCCTGCACGCTTCTACCAAGAAATGTGATTGTTCATTCAAAACGCTGCTTTTTGCTATTGGGCACAATTGAATAATGAATGTTTTGAATTTTCTCCAAAAGTAATGTAGTTGCAAGCATATCCATTATGAGACTTGTTTGGGCTCAGGAGAGGAGTAGAAAAACATCAAAAATTTCAATCCTGCACGATTCTACCAAGAAATGTGAGTATTCATTCAAACCGCTGCTTTTTGCCTTTAGGCCCTATTGAACAATGAATGTTTTGAATTTTCTCCAAAAGTAAAGTAGTTGCAAACTCATCCTTTTAGAAACTTGTTTGGGCTGTTGAGAGGAGTAGAAAAACATCAAAAATTTCAATCCTGCATGATTCTACCAAGAAATGTGAGTGTTCATTCAATCGCTGATTTTTGCTTTTGAGCCCTATTGAATAATGAATGTTTTAAATTTTCTCCAAACGTAAAGTAGTTGCAAACTCATCCTTTTAGAAACTTGTTTGGGCTGTTGAGAGGAGTAGAAAAACATCAAAAATTTCAATCCTGCACGATTCTGCCAAGAAATGTGATTGTTCATTCAAAACGCTGCTTTTTGCTATTGGGCTCTATTGAATAATAAATGTTTTGAATTTTCTCCAAAAGTAAAGTAGTTGCAAGATCATCCTTTTAGAGTCTTGTTTGAGCTCATGAGAGGAGTGGAAAAACGTCAAAAATTTCAATCCAGCACGATTCTACCAAGAATTGTGATTGTTCATTCAAAACGCTGCTTTTTGCTATTAGACCCTATTGAATAATGAATGTTTTGAATTTTCTCCAAAAGTAAAGTAGTTGCAAACTCATCCTTTTAGTAACTTGTTTGAGCTGTTGAGAGGAGTAGAAAAGCATGAAAAATTTCAATCCTGCACGATTCTACCAAGAAATGTGATTGTTCTTTCAAAACGCTGCTTTTTGCTATTGTTCTCTATTGAATAATGAATGTTTTGAATTTTCTCCAAAAGTAATGTAGTTGCAAGCATATCCTTTTTGAGTCTTGTTTGGGCTCAGGAGAGGAGTAGAAAAACATCAAAAATTTCAATCTTGAACCATTCTACTAAGAGATGTGAGTGTTCATTCAAACCGCTGCTTTTTGCTATTGGGCCCTATTGAATAATGAATGTTTTCAATTTTCTCCAAAAGTAAAGTAGTTGCAAACTCATCCTTCTAGAGTCTTGTTTGGGCTCATGAGAGTAGAAAAACGTCAAAAATTTCAATCCTGCACGATTCTACCAAGAAATGCGCGTGTTCATTCAAAACGCTGCTTTTTGCTATTAGACCCTATTGAATAATGAATGTTTAGTATTTTCTCCAAAAGTAAAGTAGTTGCAAACTCATTCTTCTAGAGTCTTGTTTGGGCTCATGAGAGGAGCAGAAAAACGTCAAAAATTTCAATCCTGCACAATTCTACCAAGAAATGTGAGTGTTCATTCAAACCGCTGCTTTTTGCCTTTAGGCCCTGTTGAACAATGAATGTTTTGAATTTTCTCCAAAAGTAAAGTAGTTGCAAACTCATCCTTTTAGAAACTTGTTTGGGCTGTTGAGAGTAGTAGAAAAACATCAAAAATTTCAAACCTGCACGATTCTACCAAGAACTGTGATTGTTCATTCAAAACGCTGCTTTTTGCTTTTAGACCCTATTGAATAATGAATGTTTTGAATTTTCTCCAAAAGTAAAGTAGTTGCAAAGTAATCCTTCTAGAGTCTTGGTTGGGCTCATGAGTGGAGTAGAAAAACGTCAAAAATTTCAATCCTGCACGATTCTACCAAGAACTGTGATTGTTCATTCAAAACGCTGCTTTTTGCTATTAGACCCTATTGAATAATGAATGTTTTGAATTTTCTCCAAAAGTAAAGTAGTTGCAAACTCATCCTTCTAGAGTCTTGTTTGGACTCATGAGAGTAGTAGAAAAACATCAAAAATTTCAAACCTGCACGATTCTACCAAGAAATGTGATTGTTCATTCAAAACGCTGCTTTTTGCTATTGGGCTCTATTGAATAATAAATGTTTTGAATTTTCTCCCAAAATAAAGTATTTGCAAGCTCATCCTTTTAGAGTCTTGCTTGAGCTCATGAGAGGAGTGGAAAAACGTCAAAAATTTCAATCCAGCACGATTCTAACAAGAACTGTGATTGTTCATTCAAAACGCTGCTTTTTGCTATTAGACCCTATTGAATAATGAATGTTTTGAATTTTCCCCAAAAGTAAAGTAGTTGCAAGCTCATCCTTTTAGAGTCTTATTTGAGCTCGTGAGAGGAGTGGAAAAACGTCAAAAATTTCAATCCTGCACGATTCTACCAAGAACTGTGATTGTTCATTCAAAACGCTGCTTTTTGCTATTAAACCCTATTGAATAATGAATGTTTTGAATTTTCTCCAAAAGTAAAGTAGTTGCAAACTGATCCTTCTAGAGTCTTGTTTGTTCTCATGAGCGGAGTAGAAAAACGTCAAAAATTTCAATCCTGCACGATTCTACCAAGAACTGTGATTGTTCATTCAAAACGCTGCTTTTTGCTATTAGACCCTATTGAATAATGAATGTTTTGAATTTTCTCCAAAAGTAAAGTAGTTGCAAACTCATCCTTCTAGAGTCTTGTTTGGGCTCATGAGAGGTGTAGAAAAATGTCAAAAATTTCAATCCTGCACAATTCTACCAAGAAATGTGCGTGTTCATTCAAACCGCTGCTTTTTGCTATTAGACCCTATTGAATAATGAATGTTTAGAATTTTCTCCAAAAGTAAAGTAGTTGCAAACTCATCCTTCTAGAGTCTTGCTTGGGCTCATGAGAGGAGCAGAAAAACGTCAAAAATTTCAATCCTGCACAATTCTACCAAGAAATGTGCGTGTTCATTCAAACCGCTGCTTTTTGCCTTTAGGCCCTATTGAACAATGAATGTTTTGAATTTTCTCCAAAACTAAAGTAGTTGCAAACTCATCCTTTTAGAAACTTGTTTTGGCTGTTGGGAGGAGAAGAAATACATCAAAAATTTCAATCCTGCATTATTCTACCAAGAAATGTGAGTGTTCATTCAAGCCGCTGCTTTTTGCTTTTGTTCCCTATTGAATAATGAATGTTTAGAAATTTCTCCAAAAGTAAAGTAGTTGCAAACTCATCCTTTTAGAAACTTGTTTGGGCTGTTGAGAGGAGTAGAAAAACATCAAAAATTTCAATCCTGCACGCTTCTACCAAGAAATGTGATTGTTCATTCAAAACGCTGCTTTTTGCTATTGGGCACAATTGAATAATGAATGTTTTGAATTTTCTCCAAAAGTAATGTAGTTGCAAGCATATCCATTATGAGACTTGTTTGGGCTCAGGAGAGGAGTAGAAAAACATCAAAAATTTCAATCCTGAACCATTCTACTAAGAGATGTGAGTGTTCATTCAAACCGCTGCTTTTTGCTATTGGGCCCTATTGAATAATGAATGTTTTGAATTTTCTCCAAACGTAAAGTAGATGCAAACTCATCCTTTTAGAAACTTGTTTGGGCTGTTGAGTGGAGTAGAAAAGCATCAAAAATTTCAATCCTGCACGATTCTACCAAGAACTGTGATTGTTCATTCAAAACGCTGCTTTTTGCTATTAGACCCTATTGAATAATTAATGTTTTGAATTTTCATCAAAAGTAAAGTAGTTGCAAACTCATCATTCTAGAGCCTTGTTTGTGCTCATGAGCGGAGTAGAAAGACGTCAAAAATTTCAATCCTGCACGATTCTACCAAGAAATGTGAGTATTCATTCAAACCGCTGCTTTTTGCCTTTAGGCCCTATTGAACAATGAATGTTTTGAATTTTCTCCAAAAGTAAAGTAGTTGCAAACTCATCCTTTTAGAAACTTGTTTGGGCTGTTGAGAGGAGTAGAAAAACATCAAAAATTTCAATCCTGCATGATTCTACCAAGAAATGTGAGTGTTCATTCATTCGCTGATTTTTGCTTTTGAGCCCTATTGAATAATGAATGTTTTAAATTTTCTCCAAACGTAAAGTAGTTGCAAACTCATCCTTTTAGAAACTTGTTTGGGCTGTTGAGAGGAGTAGAACAACATCAAAAATTTCAATCCAGCACGATTCTACCAAGAATTGTGATTGTTCATTCAAAACGCTGCTTTTTGCTATTAGACCCTATTGAATAATGAATGTTTTGAATTTTCTCCAAAAGTAAAGTAGTTGCAAACTCATCCTTTTAGTAACTTGTTTGAGCTGTTGAGAGGAGTAGAAAAGCATGAAAAATTTCAATCCTGCACGATTCTACCAAGAAATGTGATTGTTCTTTCAAAACGCTGCTTTTTGCTATTGGGCTCTATTGAATAATGAATGTTTTGAATTTTCTCCAAAAGTAATGTAGTTGCAAGCATATCCTTTTTGAGTCTTGTTTGGGCTCAGGAGAGGAGTAGAAAAACATCAAAAATTTCAATCTTGAACCATTCTACTAAGAGATGTGAGTGTTCATTCAAACCTCTGCTTTTTGCTATTGGGCTCTATTGAATAATGAATGTTTTCAATTTTCTCCAAAAGTAAAGTAGTTGCAAACTCATCCTTCTAGAGTCTTGTTTGGGCTCATGAGAGTAGAAAAACGTCAAAAATTTCAATCCTGCACGATTCTACCAAGAAATGCGTGTGTTCATTCAAAACGCTGCTTTTTGCTATTAGACCCTATTGAATAATGAATGTTTAGTATTTTCTCCAAAAGTAAAGTAGTTGCAAACTCATCCTTCTAGAGTCTTGTTTGGGCTCATGAGAGGAGCAGAAAAACGTCAAAAATTTCAATCCTGCACAATTCTACCAAGAAATGTGAGTGTTCATTCAAACCGCTGCTTTTTGCCTTTAGGCCCTGTTGAACAATGAATGTTTTGAATTTTCTCCAAAAGTAAAGTAGTTGCAAACTCATCCTTTTAGAAACTTGTTTGGGCTGTTGAGAGTAGTAGAAAAACATCAAAAATTTCAAACCTGCACGATTCTACCAAGAACTGTGATTGTTCATTCAAAACGCTGCTTTTTGCTGTTAGACCCTATTGAATAATGAATGTTTTGAATTTTCTCCAAAAGTAAAGTAGTTGCAAAGTAATCCTTCTAGAGTCTTGGTTGGGCTCATGAGTGGAGTAGAAAAACGTCAAAAATTTCAATCCTGCACGATTCTACCAAGAACTGTGATTGTTCATTCAAAACGCTGCTTTTTGCTATTAGACCCTATTGAATAATGAATGTTTTGAATTTTCTCCAAAAGTAAAGTAGTTGCAAACTCATCCTTCTAGAGTCTTGTTTGGACTCATGAGAGTAGTAGAAAAACATCAAAAATTTCAAACCTGCACGATTCTACCAAGAAATGTGATTTTTCATTCAAAACGCTGCTTTTTGCTATTAGACCCTATTGAATAATGAATGTTTAGAATTTTCTCCAAAAGTAAAGTAGTTGCAAACTCATCCTTCTAGTGTCTTGTTTGGGCTCATGATAGTAGTAGAAAAACGTCAAAAATTTCAATCCTGCACGATTCTACCAAGAAATGTGAGTGTTCATTCAAACCGCTGCTCTTTGCCTTTAGGCCCTTTTGAAAAATGAATGTTTTGAATTTTCTCCAAAAGTAAAGTAGTTGCAAACTCATCCTTTCAGAAACTTGTTTGGGCTGTTTAGAGGAATAGAAAAACATCAAAAATTTCAGTCCTGCACAATTCTACCAAGAACTGTGATTGTTCATTCAAACCGCTGCTTTTTGCTATTAGACCCTATTGAATAATGAATGTTTTGAATTTTCTCCAAAAGTAAAGTAGCTGCAAACTCATCCTTCCAGAGTCTTGTTTGGGCTCATGAGAGGTGTAGAAAAATGTCAAAAATTTCAATCCTGAACGATTCTACCAAGAAGTGTGAGTGTTAATTCAAACCGCTGCTTTTAGCTATTAGACCCTATTGAATAATGAATGTTTTGAATTTTCTCCAAAATTAAAGTAGCTGCAAACTCATCCTTCCAGAGTCTTGTTTGGGCTCATAAGAGGTGTAGAAAAACATCAAAAATTTCAATCCTGAACGATTCTACCAAAAAGTGTGAGTGTTCATTCAAACCGCTGCTTTTTGCTATTGGGCCCTATTGAATAATGAATGTTTTGAATTTTCTCCAAGCGTAAAGTATTTGCAAACTCATCCTTTTAGAAACTTGTTTGGGCTGTTGAGAGGAGTAGAAAAGCATCAAAAATTTCAATCCTGCACGATTCTACCAAGAACTGTGATTGTTCATTCAAAACGCTGCTTTTTGCTATTAGACCCTCTTGAATAATGAATGTTTTGAATTATCTCCAAAAGTAAAGTAGTTGCAAACTCATCCTTCTAGAGTCTTGTTTGTGCTCATGAGCGGAGTAGAAAAACGTCAAAAATTTCAATCCTGCACGATTCTACCAAGAACTGTGATTGTTCATTCAAAACGCTGCTTTTTGCTATTAGACCCTATTGAATAATGAATGTTTTGAATTTTCTCCAAAAGTAAAGTAGTTGCAAACTCATCCTTCTAGAGTCTTGTTTGTGCTCATGAGCAGAGTAGAAAAACGTCAAAAATTTCAATCCTGCACGATTCTACCAAGAAATGTGCGTGTTCAATCAAAACGCTGCTTTTTGCTATTAGACCCTATTGAATAATGAATGTTTAGAATTTTCTCCAAAAGTAAAGTAGTTGCAAACTCATCCTTCTAGAGTCTTGTTTGGGCTCATGAGAGGAGTAGAAAAACGTCAAAAATTTCAATCCTGCACGATTCTACCAAGAAATGTGAGTGTTCATTCAAACCGCTGCTTTTTGCCTTCAGGCCCTATTGAACAATGAATGTTTTGAATTTTCTCCATTTTCAAATAACTTTATTAAAAAATTTTACATAAGAAATTAACAGTAGTATTTTTACATCATACTGGTAACCATATTGTTTAGATTAATATACAAGAATAGCAGTATTGTGGTACTTTAAGTATACCCAGTAGGAGTATCCAATACACAGATAAAAATAAATTTGAAGCACTTAACAGTAATATAGTATATTTTTGAAGTACAAAGAGATAATCCTACAAATAGACTAAAGTAGTGAGTTACATCGTTTTTCTGTTTTAAGAGGGTAATGTTCACTTTACCAAAAGGTAAATTCAAGGAGAGTGAGAGAAAAACAACAAAATGGAAAAAGAACAACAAATTAAATGAGTCACACAATATAAGAGACCAGAAACAAGCGAGTTAGGATAGATTATGACTAGAGGTGAAGTCCATCCAAGATTTGCACCTTTTGCTAAATGTTGTAAAGTAATTCTTTGCCATTGCATGACTTTTTTCATAGGAACAATGCCACGACATCCTATCCATAATGTCACTGATTTTGGGGGTTGCATTTTCATTCCATAAAGATGCTATGGCGTTCTTTGTTATTAAAAACAAATGAATGACTGTTGAAATATGAGATGGGTGGATCTCATCTAGATCTAAGGACAGTAATGCCATTTGGGGTGTTAGGGTAATTTTTTGTTTGGTCAATTTGTTAACTATTCTAGAAATCTCCAACCACAAAGGCATAATATTGGGACATTCCCAGAACAGGTGCAATAGTGTACTTGTAAATCCGCAATTTCTCCAACATTCGGGGGATCTACCCGGAAATATTCTGCCTAGCCTCACAGGAGTAAAATACCACCTAGAGGCCAGTTTGTAAAAGGACTTGTGTAAAGAGGCACAAATGTTAGATGAATAGGTCAGTTTAAAAGCCTGTTTCCACTGCTCCAGAGAGACTGGAGTATTAATATCATTCTCCCAGTTTAACATAAATGGAGTCTTCTCTGAAATTTCGGAGCCGTTCAAGAGATCGTAGATATTTCTTGATTTCCAATGAAGCTTGACATCAGGGTTACAAAGTAGCAGGCTAGTAGATTTTGTTATGTAGGATTTTTTCCTCAGAAATTTTAAAATATATTTCTTTACTAAAGAGAGGAGTATTAAATCTTGAGAAGAAAAGTTTTCTTGAGAAGTTAAAGACTCGTTGCTTATAAATTTCTTACCATCGTATAAATCTCCTATCACGTTAATACTAGCTTTTTTCCATGCAGTCGGGATCTCCTTTTCCATTAGTAAACCAAGAAATTTTAGAGGAATATTTTTTAATTGAACGTATCTTAGGCTTTTATTTTTCTGAATCTGAGGCTTAGCTAATTGTTTCCATGCTGAAAGGGTTGCGGAAATTGTTGGGGAATCGTAATGTAAAGGAATGGATGACGTAAGACATTCCAAGATCACCCTTAAAAGAGTTTTATTTTTAATGTAATGCTTCTCAATTTCTACCCATGCTGGAGCGTTGTTTATATTGACCCAAAAGAAGGATTGATTAATTAGCATAATAATAGTTAATTAAATTCGGTAGGGCAAGGCCGCCATTTAATTTACTTCTAGTTAGTATATGGGATGCTACCCTTGCTCTTTTCTTATTCCAGATAAATTTATTTATTATAGACTGAAGTTTTCTAAGATATTTTAAAGGGATGAACAATGGGATTGCTCTAAAAATATAGAGGATTTTTGGGAGGGTAAAAAGTTTAAATAATATTATTCTCCCTACCCAAGAGATTTCGTGACTCGAAAGACTATTCAGTTCGTTCTGAGATTTTTTAGTAATATTCTGCAAGTTTACCTCAACAGTCTTCCGAAAGTTTCTAGTTATACAGATACCCAGGTATGAGATAGCCTCCCTCTCCCAATCAAACCGGGAAATCTCCCTAATGCTTGAAATAGTTAAATCATTAAGGAAAAAATCTAAGATTTTGGATTTGGTCTCGTTAATTTTGTAGAATGAAACCTTAGAGAAGCTTTCAATAATTGATAAGACCCCCTTAATGGATTTCAATGGATCTGATAGACTTAGAATAATGTCATCAGCGAAGAGACCGATTTTAAATTGATTATCTCCTATTTGGACACCATGAATTTCACCATTGGCTCTTATTGCTTCTGCCAAAGGTTCCATTATCAGCGCAAATAAAAGGGGGGAGAGTGAGCATCCCTGTCTGGTTCCATTTGTTATCATAATTTGGTTGGAAAAATGATTGTTCGCGTAAACATTAGCGGAAGGATTTGCATATAATGCCATTATCATCTTTATTACATTGTTGCTAAAGCCAAATTTATGTAAAGTAGCTATTAGGAAGTCCCAACTAACCCTATCAAAGGCTTTCTCCGCGTCTAAAGCCAGAAGGAGTGAAGGGATTTTCTTTCTTTTAATGAAACTTATCAGGTTTAATGTTCTCCTAGTACCATCAATAGTCTGGCGTCCCTCAATGAACCCAAGTTGATCTTTATGGATAATGTTTGGAAGGATATTTTTTAGTCTGTTTGCCATAATTTTTGAAAATAGTTTGACATCCGTATTTATTAACGAAATGGGTCTGTAATTTTTGACTGACTCCAAGTCTCCTTTGGGCTTAGGTATTAGAATTATGTTAGCCTGTAACATTTCAGGAGGAAATTCACCAATCCGAGGTGCTTTGTTAAAAATTTGGACTAAATATGGGGTCAAAATAGTTACGAAGGTTTGGTAATATTCATTAGAGTAGCCATCGGGACCCGGAGTCTTTTTTTTTGAGTGATTTAATAACTTCCGAAACTTCAGATGCAGAGAAAGGGGCCTCAAGATTCGACAACTGTTGGGAGGTGACCTTAGGCAGATTTAAATAAGTGAGGAAGTCATCTATTCCCTGACCATCAGGTTGTTGGCTATCCTGATCTAGTTTAAGATTGTAAATAGAAGAATAATATTCTGCAAAGGCGTCTAAAATTTTCTTGGGGTGTTCTAATAAAGAGCTCCCTGTGAGCTTCTCTGAGACACTCAGAGTAGAGCAATGTGCTGTACTGCTCCGAGGGTCTCCTTCCCTGCAGGCCACTGGATCCAAGTTGGCCCCCAGATCCAAGATGCAGGGAGGTGGCTTCCTCAGTGCCTGCTGAGAGCAGGCTCTGAGAAAGCCTGCAGCAGCGCCTGTCAGATCACCGACCTGACACAGCGCTGTGCAAATGGTCAGATCAGCGATCTGACACTAGACAGTGATGCCCCCGGGACAATAAAATAAAGAAACACATATAAAAGTAATTTATAAAATATATATATATATATATTCCCTAATAAATTCATTTTTTGGAAATAAAAAAAATAAAAGTACACATATTTAGCATCACCGCATCCCTGAGGACCCGCCCTATAAAACTGTCCCACTAAATAACCCCTATAGTTAACCCCTTAAAAAATAAAAAACTAAGCAAAAAACAATGCTTTATCATCATACCATCGAACAAAAAGTGCAATAAGACGCGATCAAAAAGACATATATAAATAAACATGGTACCGCTGAAAACGTCATCTTGACCCGAAAAAGCGAGCCACGATACAGCTTCATCAGCGAAAAAATAAAAAAGTTATAGCTCGCAGAATAAAGCGATACAAAAATAATTATTTTTGTATAAAATTGTTTTCATTGCATAAAAGCGCCAAAACATAAAGAAAGACATAAATGAGATATTGCTGTAATCGTACTGACCCGAAGAATAAAGCCGCTTTATCAATTTTACCACACGCGGAATGGTGTGAACACACCCCCCAAAACAAATTGAAGAAATGCTAGTTTTTAGTCATTCTGCGTCACAAAAATCAGAATAAAAAGTGATCAAAAAATGTCACATGCCTGAAAATGGTGCCAATAAAAACATCAACCCGTCCCTCAAAAAATAAGACCTCACATGACTCAGTGGGTCAAAATATTGAAAAATTATAGCTCTCAAAATATGGTGATGCAAAAACTATTTTTACAATAAAAAGCACCTTTTAGTGTATGACAGCTGTTAAACCCCACTAAAAATAGTAAATCAAACCCCCTTAGTTAGGGAAAAATAATAAAATTATAAAAAAATGTATTTTCATTTTCCCATTAGGGGTGTCTTGTGGTTAGGGTAGGAGTTATAATTGGGGGTTTTCCACTGTTTAGGTACATCAGGGGCTCTCCTAACGCAACATGGCGTATGATCTCAATTCCAGGCAATTCTGCGTTGAAAAAGTCAAATGGTGCTCCTTCCTTTCTCCTTTCCAAGCTCTGCCATGCGCCCAAGCAGTGGTTTACTCCCACATATGGGGTATCAGCGTACTCAGGACAAATTGGACAACAACTTTTGGTGTGCAATTTCTCCTCTAACCCTTGGGAAAATAAAAAAATTGGGGACTAAAAGATCATGTTTGTAGAAAAAATATGATTTTGTTTTCACGCCTGTGCATTATAAACTTCTGTGTAGCACTTGGGGGTTCAAAGTGCTCACCACATTTCTAGATAAGTTCCTTGGGGTGTCCAGTTTCCAAAATGGGGTCACTTGTGGGCGGTTTAAACAGTTTAGGCACATCAGGGGCTCTCCAAAGGCAACATGACACCTGCAGACCATTCCATCAAAGTCTGCATTCCAAAGCATCAATACTTCCCTTCCGAGCCCCGAAGTGTGCCCATACAGTAGTTTTCTCCCACATATGGGGTATCAGTGTACTCAGGACAAATTGGACAACAACTCTTGGGGTCCAATTTCTCCTGTTATCCTTGGGAAAGTAAAAAAATTGGGGACTAAAAGATTATGTTTGTGGAAAAAATATGATTTTATTTTCACACCCGGGCGTTATAAAGTTCTGTGAAGCCCTTGGGGGTTCAAAGTGCTCACCACACATCTAGATAAGTTCCTTGGGGGGTCTAATTTCCAAAATGGGGTCACTTGTGGGGGGTTTCCACTGTTTAGTCAGAGCGGGTTTTTAGTGCCGCTGGTGGAATTATCACAGATAAGCGCATTCGCCTGTCAATGGAAAATGCAGACAGGCTGACTCTTATAAAAATGAACAAGGGCTGGATTGGGCCAGACTTCTCGACACCACTAAATGATGACAACAAAACATAACCTCCAATACAGTGTGTTTTTGAGATTTGTATTCCCATACACCTCTTCACATCAACACATGGGAACATGCTTCCTGGTTTTGTCTATTTAGTGTGCTCCTCCTCTTTCTCCTCTTTCTCCTCATCCTCACCTTCCACCACCACTAGAACACCAGGGTGAATGTATTCCGCCATGTCAAGGGTGTTATGATGTCCATCGCCAAATTTAAAAGAAATATGTACCCCCCCAGGGGGAAATGTTTGTCATCCCATACACTTAGTGTTTGGGCATTACAAGTCTAGGAGACCTGCTCCTTTAAATTGGGCATATTTTTTAATGAGGCCTTCCTCCAAGTCTCATCATCCACTGCCACTAGATCACCAGGGTTAACGTGTTCCATACTGCTACAGCCAGTGTTGACTTGTTAGCAAGGGTGGGTGGTTATTCTTGAAGTAAAATAATTGGCATGGAAAAGGTTGAGGTGTACCCCACAGGGGAAAATGTTTGCCAGCCAAAGTGTGTGACCATTACAAGTCTAGGAGACCCACTCCTTTAAATTAGCCATATTTTTTTTAATGAGGCCTTCCTCCACATCTCATCATCCACCACCACTAGATCTCCAGGTTTAACGTGTTCTGTGCTTCTACAGCCAGTGTCGAATTCTTAGCAAGGGTGGGTGGTTCCGCTGGCCATAAATTAATTGTTATGAAAAATGTTGAAGTGTTCTCCACGGGGAAAATGTTTGCCAGCCTAAGTATATGGGCATTACAAGTCTAGGAGACCCACTCCTTTAAATTGGACATATTTTTTAATGAGGCCTTCCTCCACGTCTCATCATCCACCGCTGCTAGATCACCAGGGTTAACGTGTTCCTTGCTGCTACAGCTAGTGTCAAATTCTTAGCAAGGGTGAGTGGTTTTGCTGGCCGTAAAATAATTGTTATGAAAAAGGTTGAGGTTTACCCCACAGGGGAAAATGTTTGCCAGTCCATACACTTAGTGAGTCTAGGAGACTCACACCATCCTTATTGAAAAAATGAATAAGTATGGAATGGACAAGGCAACTGTTAGGTGGATTCATACCTGGCTTAGTCATCGGACCCAGAGAGTGGTCATAAATGGCTGCACATCCAGTTGAAGAATGTCTCAAGTGGGGTACCACAGGGTTCTGTCCTGGGCCCTGTATTGTTCAACATCTTTATCAATGATTTAGATGAAGTAATTGAGGTTAAACTGATTAAATTTGCTGAGGACACAAAGCTAGGACGGATAGCTAATACTAGAGAAGAGAGAGAGAGAGGATTCAAAAAGATATAAATAAACTGGAGCAGTGGGCAGCAACTAACAGAATGGTTTTTATCAGGGAAAAATGCAAAGTACTACATCTGGGCAATAAAAATGAAAAAAGCATATGCAGAATGGGAGGAATAGGGCTAAGCAACAGCACATGTGAAAAAGACTTGGTTATACTAGTAGATCACAGACTGAATATGAGTCAACAGTGTGATGCAGCAGTAAAAAAGGCAAATGCAATTCTAGGATGTATTAACAGAAGCATACAGTCTAGATCACTTGAAGTCATTATTGCCCTCTACTCCTCTTTGGTCAGACCTCATCTGGAATACTGTGTCCAATTTTGGGCAACAGATTTAAAAAAAAACATCAATAAACTGGAGCAAGTTCAGAAAAGAGCGACCAGAATGGTGACCGGTCTGCAAACGATGTCTTATGAGGAAAGGTTGCAGAATTTGGGAATGTTTAGCTTTCAAAAGAGAAGACTGAAAGGAGACTTAATAGCTGTCTACAAATATCTCAAGGGTTGTCACATTGTAGAAGGATCATCTTTATTCTCATTTGCACAAGGAAAGACTAGAAGCAATAGAATGAAACTGAATGGGAGGAGACACAGATTAGATATTAGAAAAACTTTTTGACAGAGTGATCAATGAGTGGAACAGGCTGTCATGAGAGGTGGTCAGCTCTCCTTTAATAGAAGTCTTCAAACAGAGGCTGGACAGACATCTGTCTGGAATGATTTAGTGAATCCTGCTTTGAGCAGGGGGTTGGACCAGATGGCCCAGAAGGTCCCTTCCAACTCCACGATTCTATGATTCTATGGTTCTATGAGACCCGTTCCTTTAATTGAGCATATTTTTTAATGAGACCTTCCTCCACATCTCATAATCCACCGCCACTAGATCACCAGGGTTAACATGTTCCGTGCTGCTACAGCCAGTGCTGAATTCTTAACAAGGGTGGGTGGTTATGTGGGCCGTAAAATAATTGTTTTGAAAAAGGTTGAGGTGTACCCCACAGGAGAAAATGTTTGCCAGCCCATACACTTAGTGTATGGGCATTACAAGTCTAGGAGACCCAGTGCTTTAAATTGGGCATACAGTATTTTTTAATGAGGCCTTCCTTCATGTCTCATCTTCCGCCACTAGATCACCTGGGTTAACGTGTTCCATGCTTCTACAGCCAGTGTCGAATTGTTAGCAAGGGTGGGTGGTTATGCTGGATGTAAAATAATTGTTATGAAAAAGGTTGAGGTGTACCCCACAAGGGAAAATGTTTGCCAGCCCATACACTTAGTGTATGTGCATTACAACTTTAGGAGACCCGCTCCTTTGTAATGTGACATTTTTTTGTGAGGCCCTCCTCCATGTTTCTTCCAAGGGGGGATTGGGGTCTGTGCAAAGTTAGGTCAAGGCAGCCCTTGCATTCAATGTATAAGGTAAGACCAACTGAAGAATGTGTTGTGGGTTTTCCTGTTCCCATCCAGTACCTGGGTTCAAAGGCTTATTGGGGTGCATATGACTTGGTAGCAGTGCAGGCCTAATGCATAAGAAAAGAGTTTGAGAGTACAAAATGAATAATGTCAAGTGGAATTTCCTGTGCCCATCCATTATGTGGGTTCAAAGGCTTATTGGGGTGCATATGACTTGGTAGCAGTGTAGGCCTTGCAGTCAATGCATGAGAAAAGAGTATGGGAGTGCAAAATGAATAATGTGAAGTGGATTTTCCTGTGCCCATCCAGTGTGTGGGTTCAAAGACTTATTGGGGTGAGGTCCGGCCCTCCCATCTTCTAGAGATGACGTCCTCCTTCTTACTTCTGCTCCTGCGCAGGCGTACTTACTTTGACCTGTTGAAGGCAGAGTAAGGTACTGCAGTGGGCAGGCGCCGGGAAAGGTCAGAGAGGTCCAGCGCCTGCGCAGTGCAGTACTTTACTCTGCCCCATCGGACCTGACCGGATCCCTGGGTGAGTATAATCTAACTCTTTTTTTCTTATCTTTCAGGTTACATTGGCGGCTTATCTACAGCATTACAGAATGCTGTTGATAAGCCCCTGATGGCTGTGGCCGCAGCTTATAAGCCAAAAATGGGGTGACAGATTCCCTTTAAAGGCCTCTTTCTAGGAAAGCTGTGTGATGACCACTAACTGTGGTTAGTTATAACAAATTATAATGATTATCCTCCATCCCATAGTCCAGTGCCCATATACCTATCATACATATCCTCCATCCCATAGTCCAGTGCCCATATACCCATCATACATATCCTTCATCCCATAGTCTATTGCCCATGTACCCATCAAACATCCTCCATCCCATGTCCATATTCCTATCATAAATATCCTACATCCCATAGTTCTACGCCCATATACCCATTATGACATCATTTTCGCCATGACAACCATTCTGACATCATTGTCACCATGCAACCTATTATGATATCATCATCACCATGGCAACCATTATGGCACAACCATCACCATTGCAACCTATTATGACATCAACTTCCTCTTGACAAAGCGGCCTGGGGCGCTGCAAAACGCGCATCAGGGGTGACACTGCTGGGTTCTCCTCCTCCTCCCATCCCTGGTAAGCACCTTTGATGGCACTCTGGACCATGATTGGTCATGCACTATGGATTTTCACTATATGCCAATCTGTTCATTTATATTGGTCCCTGACCCCAGTAACAGCCGGTGGGCACTACTATTGAACATTTACATGGGTAATTGGGACATGGCCACTTTAGATATGCATACCGGGATTATTCTCCATCTTGGTGGGAGGAGTTGGTGATATTTTGGGCAATACTGTCTGCATTATTTCTACTGACACTCTGTTACTATTAAGATTTTTTATCTGGTGTTATTCAATAATAAAATTTGATATTTTTTACATGCAATGTATCGCATGCTCATGTTTGTTCTCCTGTTTTTCTCTAATATGACATCAGCATCGCTATGGCAACCATTATGACATCATAATGTGGGGCGGGGCTTGATACACACACACTCTTTTTTTTATATATAGATTATTAGAACTCGCGTGTGCAAGGCACGACCACACTAGGGCTACAATTGACGCATGCTCAGTCTAATCTCACGCTCTGAACAACGGCATCCAAGTCAGAAAGACTCAGAGAGCTGACGGACAGAAGCAGAGGAGAGACAAGCATTCGTAAAGGACCAAAAATTACTAAGTTAAATAAAGGATGTGGTCATAGAAAGAATACACAGGTACATAAAAATAAAAACAGACATATCATCAAATATAAGGGACATTCTGACATAAGTCAGAATGGACATCATTAGAGAACCTTCGCAGAAAAAGATATATATATATATATATATATATGTATATATATATATATATATATATATATATTTAATAAATAATATATAACTCTCATGGCACAATATGCAAAAGGACCCTGGGGAAGTGCCTAAACTGAATAAACATCATTATTAAGGATATAAATATACATACTAAAACAATAATAGCAGCAAATCGCTCAGGGCACATGGACCAAATGCATAAAGGGCAAGAGATTAAGGCTGGTTTCACATTTGCGTTTTTTTGCACTTGAAAAAAACGCATACGTGCGCATGCGTTTTTTCCCCTATATTTAACATGGGTGCGCATACCTGCGCGCTGGCATGCGCACGTATGTGATTTTCATGCGCTGCGTTTTTTTGGGGTGTGCGTTTGTATTTTACAGACGCTACATGTTGCATTTTTTGGTCCTGCAAAAAAGCGCATGCGCACGTATGCGCACATTTTGCGCTAAAAATGGCCATTATAGCCTATGGATGCGCATACGTGCGCACTGGCATGCGCATGTATGCGTTTTTTTAGCGCTGCGTTTTTTTGGTGGTGTCCACTTGTTGTACTAGTTATAAACTTCTAAAGTAAAAAAAAAAAAAGTCTATATAAAGGAGGTGCCTGCCAAAACTCTGCCACTACTACACTGACAGATTGGAGAGCAGACAGTCACCAAGGAACCCATCTTCTATCAGCGTCAAGAATGTGAGTATATTACATTATATGCCTGTCCTTTTAAATTATGTATGTACTAATGATTTTTATTATTTTTACATGCAGTATGTCTTCAGAATCCGAATATTCCCCATCGCGGCAGGAATTGGCGCAAGCAGACCGTGAGGTGATTATTTTCGTGCATCTGGTAAGTATATCTGCTGCTACTCCAAATCTCTTATGTTTTTTTCAACTTTTTTAAGACATCATCATCATCATCTTCTGCGGACGGGACTACTGAGGGCGAAGAGCAGGAGCAGCGAAGCCAAGTCCCGGTGGTGATACGGAATGTATGTATCAAATGATTTGTAATGTTCTTTATTTTTTATCTTCTATTTTTACTCTTTTTTATGTTTCTTTTTTTTGTAACTTTTTATTCAATTTAAATTTGATTATTCTAATGAATGTGTTTTGTCTAGGTTCCACAACGGGATGAAGACGTCTACCTGGATAATGAGCAGCTCATCAGCCTGGTCCAGGAGCGTGCGCCGTTGTGGGACAGCCGTGACCGGCTGTACAAGGACAATGTGGTGACCCGGCGGCTATGGAATGAGGTGGCCGCAGCGTTGATGGATGGCTGGGACAGCGCCACAGCATCCTCCAAAAAGGCGTTTAGTGAGTATTTCCCTGCTCTGTATTGTGCCGCAGTGACTGTTGTCCTTGACGGCACTGTTGGGTTACGTGCTAGGTATATTCTAGCAGGAAACCCAACAGTGTCATCGGGCTCTACAGTGACTGCTTTGAGTATTGTATTGCTATATTGTGCCGCAGTGACTGTTGTCCTTGACGGCACTGTTGGGTTTCGTGCTAGGTATATTCTAGCAGGAAACCCAACAGTGTCATCGGGCTCTACAGTGACTGCTTTGAGTATTGTATTGCTATATTGTGCCGCAGTGACTGTTGTCCTTGACGGCACTGTTTTTTTTTTCCCAACAGTGGACAAAGTCCGAACACGTTGGCGTTCGATCAAGGACCGCTTCAACAGTGATGTTCGTGCTGAGGGCCAGGTTCGCAGTGGATCTGCGTCAAGGACCAGAACTAGATACCGTCACAATCACGCGTTGCAGTTCCTAAGACCGGTCCTTGCCACGAGATCGTAAGTATTATAAATTTTGGGTTTTTATTTTTATTAATCTGTGTTTTTCTAATTCACAGCTGATGCTTCTTGTAAAGGCATGGTAGTAATGATTTTCCTTTCTTCCACAGCACCTGGAGCAGCACCCTGCAACCTGGCCCTGAAGCGGTCCTTCCTCGGACGTCCTCTGACCCGTCCCAGCCATCCGACAGCTATGAAGCACCTTGCAGGTCAGCCACACACACAGCTGGTGACCAGGAAGCTGGGCCATCAGGTGTTCCCCTGTCCCAGGTCTCTGCCACTGGTTATGCGGGCACTACCCGCCAGAGGCAGATGGCCTTGGACAGGAATGTCTTGCCCGAGTTTATGCATTTGAGCGAGGCCTTTAATTCCAGCCTCAAGTCGCTGTCCGACAGAGTTGAAAGCGGTTTTGCACTCATGGAGCGTGGTTTTAACCACTTTAACACCGCTTCAATTCTGTAGAACAGCGCCTTGACCGTCTGGAGGCCGACCTCAACAGACCAGCACACCATTTTTTTAGTAAGATTGAAAAGGGCATGGCGGAACACCTTAGTCCTGAGCAACAGCTGAATGTGCTGCAGGCCTGCAACAATGCTTTCTTGCAGGCTATGCAGCATAATCGGTACGGTCAGCAGTCAGTGGTGTCATTTCCACCTGTGCCACCATTGACTTGCTTCACCTCACTACCGACTTGTGCTGCATACCACTGCACGGACACCTCTATTCAAAGCCAGGACACCCACCGTTACACCACCACAAGTCTGAGTGCAGCTGGTCACTTCACCGACACCACCATGGCAAGCGCTGCTCCTGTCTGGAGCACCACCGCCACTCCCATGCATGCGTGGAGCTCAGCCACCACTAGGCAAACATGGAACAGCCCTGCCGCTACAACAACATGTAGTAGCCCTGCCACCACCACTCCGCAAACCTGGACCATCACTGCCGCCACCAGTCCTCCTGCAAGGACGAGCACTGCCAACCAAGAGCAGCAGCAGCAGCCACCTCAGCAGCAGCAGCCACCTCAGCAGCAGCCACCTCAGCAGCAGCCACCTCAGCAGCAGCAGCAGCCACCTCAGCAGCAGCAGCCACCTCAGCAGCAGCAGCCACCTCAGCAGCAGCAGCAGCCACCCCAGCAGACGGGGGACCTACACTCAATATTTGCCCTAAGTTCAAGGCGAAATCAATCAAGGCGGGCATTGGGCCAAAGTCGGTCCAGGCACACAAGCCTACGGCGACATGCCATTACAACAAATGTACCTGAACAGATTTCCTCTCCTCCAAGTGTTCCTAGTTTAATTCCCTTAACTGGACTACCTTCCCCCACAGGTTTTGTTGCCCCTTCCCCTCAAACACCGTCTTCAACTGCAAGTGTTGCATATTCCCTGCACACCCCCAAATTGAAACCATCTGCCCCCAAACGCCGGAAAAAATAATTTTTTGGTTTATTTTTGTGATTAAAAATAAATTTACATTTGTGGTTCACCATTACAAAGTTTCATTAATGTTGTTTGCGCCGCTCACACACACTGATGGGTAAATACATGTTAAAAACCAACCCAAGGCCTAGTATAGTCATATGTGAAATAACACGGACTAGTATAGTCATACCAAGGCCTAGTGTAATAACTCGAGTTTTACCAACTTGGATCTGGTTTCATGAAAAACAAACAGTTGAAACTTGTCTAAAAAATAAGTTTCTTTCTTAAAAAGTTTCACCAGTTTGTTTTTTGTGAAACAAGATGCTAGTTGGTAAAAATCGAGTTATTACAGTAGGCCTTGGTATGACTATACTAGGCCGTGGTATTTCACATATGACTATACTAGTAGGCCCAAGGCCTACTATACTCATATTTGAAAAACCACGGCCTAGTATAGTCATTCCAAGGCCTAGTGTAATAACTCTAGTTTTACCAACTAGAATCTGGTTTCATGAAAAACAAACTGTTGAAACTTGTTAAGTTTCACCAGTTTGTTTTTCGTGAAACAAGATCCTAGTTGGTAAAAATCGAGTTATTACAGTAGGCCTTGGTATGACTATACTAGGCCGTGGTATTTCACATGACTATACTAGTAGGCCCAAGGCCTACTATACTCATATTTGAAATACCACGGCCTAGTATAGTCATTCCAAGGCCTAGTGTAATAACTCTAGTTTTACCAACTAGAATCTGGTTTCATGAAAAACAAACTGTTGAAACTTGTCAAGTTTCACCAGTTTGTTTTTCATGAAACAAGATCCTAGTTGGTAAAAATCGAGTTATTACAGTAGGCCTTGGTATGACTATACTAGGCCGTGGTATTTCACATGACTATACTAGTAGGCCCAAGGCCTACTATACTCATATTTGAAATACCACGGCCTAGTATAGTCATTTCAAGGCCTAGTGTAATAACTCTAGTTTTACCAACTAGAATCTGGTTTCATGAAAAACAAACTGGTGAAACTTGTCAAGTTTCACCAGTTTGTTTTTCGTGAAACAAGATCCTAGTTGGTAAAAATCGAGTTATTACAGTAGGCCTTGGTATGACTATACTAGGCCGTGGTATTTCACATGACTATACTAGTAGGCCCAAGGCCTACTATACTCATATTTGAAATACCACGGCCTAGTATAGTCATTCCAAGGCCTAGTGTAATAACTCTAGTTTTAACAACTAGAATCTGGTTTAATGAAAAACAAACTGTTGAAACTTGTCAAGTTTCACCAGTTTGTTTTTCGTGAAACAAGATCCTAGTTGGTAAAAATCGAGTTATTACAGTAGGCCTTGGTATGACTATACTAGGCCGTGGTATTTCACATATGACTATACTAGTAGGCCCAAGGCCTACTATACTCATATTTTAAATACCACGGCCTAGTATAGTCATTCCAAGGCCTAGTGTAATAACTCTAGAAACTTGTCTATTTATACACTACCACAATTTTAAATAAAAGTTGGAATTGAGCTGATTACATTCATCCACTCAATGCTGACTTGTATTCCCCATTGACTTTCATTGGGTGGGGTTGGGTTTTGAGGGTTGGGTTTTGAAAAAATCACATACTTTTTTTTCAACTAGTTGGACAATTTTCTCTTGAAAAAAATTGGTTTCCTGATTCATGGCCTGCAGCTTTGCTCATTCCAATATATTTCACGCAGACTAGCAATGCTGCATTTTAACTCATATGTGTATTTACCTGCCCAGGTGTGTGAACATCAAAAAATTCAGTTATACATGGGAAGTTTTTTATTTAATTGGATTTTAAAAAATATAGTGCACTCAGTAATGGTATCAAATAAGGTTTTTTATTACCATAAACAAACAAAAACATTACACCATTTCATCTTGCCAGTGCACCCGTCCTACATCAGAAATAAAGTAGGCCGCAAATTGGTCCCTCATTTGGCCAACTTCAACGGATGACCTGAGAGTGTGCTGAGTGAATTCAGGCAATGGGTTAGGAGCATCATCGTCCAGTTCAAAGGTCGGGTGCTCTTTAGCCATCACAAAGTTATGTAGAACCACACAGGCCTTCACCACCTCATCGACTGTTTCAAGTTTAAGATTAATGGCCGTGCCCAGAATTCGCCATCTGGAGACAAGAATCCCAAAAGCACACTCGACAGTTCTTCTGGCCCTGGTCAGCCTGTAATTAAATATTTTTTTGGTGTGGTCCAAGTCCCGGCTGGAGTAGGGTTTCAGTAAGTTTCCGCACATTTGAAAAGCCTCATCGCCAACCATTACAAAGGGCAGTGGCGGAGCTTCGGTGTGAGGAAGAGGCCGTGGCATAGGGAAATTAAATTGGTTGCCATACAACCTCCGGCCCATGTCTGAGTTTTTAAAAGCCTGTGAGTCATTACCACGGCCAAATGCTCCAATGTCCACTGCTACAAACATACATCCGGCATCCGCAATGGCCATGAGTACTATTGAAAAGTACTTTTTGTAATTATAGTACTCAGATCCCGTTCTTTTGGGTTTGATGATCCGTATGTGTTTACCATCAACAGCTCCCAAACAGTTGGGAAAATTGCATACTGTCCAGAATTTGTCAGCAATTTCCATCCACTTTTCAGCGGTGGGCAGGGGCAGAAATTCTGGACAAAGAACATTCCAGAGAGCCCGGCAGGTGTCAGCAACAATTCCAGACAAGGTAGAGATTCCAATACGGTACTGGAAGTGTAGTGAAGATAGGGTTTCTCCAGTCGCCAGGAATCTGTGAACAGACAAAGAAGTAAAATTAATATTTATGTATATTATTTTAAAAAACTATAAAATAAAATATTAGTACATTCACGAAAACTAATTACCCAAGGTTTTGAATACTAAATTTAAAAAAAAAAATCAGACCGCACCCCTTGGTTTAATATTACATACCGTAATGTCACCAGTAGCCGTTCCTCAGGAGGAATCGCACGACGGAGCTGTGTGTCCTGTCTCCGGATGGATTGTTGGACACGAGCAAGCAAATCCCTGAAACTTTCTTGGGACATCCGGATATAATCTATAAATTTCTCCGGGTTTGCCTGGAGCTCGCTGTAGAGGGTGTGGTATGCCCCACGGCTCTCCCGGAGTTCAACAATCGGATGTATCCACATACGCCGCCGCTGCCGTCTTCGCTCCCTCTCTCTCTTCCTTTGTTCATGGCAAGCAACTGCATACGCCTGAGCCATCGCGATGTCCAAATCCAAGTTGAAGTGAAAACTCTTCCAGCGCAGATCCATGGTCACGAGAAGAATCAAGCAAATGTGAAGAATACTGTAGACAGGGTCTATATATTAACATACCACACCCACAATGAAGTCCCATTGGTCTTGTGTGTTGTTGAATGTTTTTTTTTTCTTTTTTGGGGGGTTTTTCCAAAATCTGTAAAAAAACGCAAACGCACAAAAAACGCATACAAACGCACAAAAACGCTGCGTTTTTTTCATGCATGCGCATAAAAATGCTTGAAAAAAAGCAGCGTTTGTATGCATTTGTATGCATTTTTTCAATGCGTTTTTTTGCGGGAAAAACACGCTGCAAAAAAAAGCAAGTGTGAAACAGGCCTTACAAGTACACAATACCTAAATAATGTAAGATAATACAAATTCTGCAGATAGAAACAGCAGAAATAAATAAGCTGAAAAATAACAAAATGATGTCCACTTCTGAATTATAGTTGATGATGAGGAAGGGGCCACAGCTACAGTACAAGAACGATATTCACCCAAAATATATGTGCAAGTCACAAAAAAGGTAACCTAGAAAAGTAAATGTTAATTAAAAACAAAGATAAAAACAGACAAACATATGCAATTGATGACATAATACTGATTACAGAAACATAGGTGGAAAAAAGAATGGGGAAGGGAAAGAAGGGGAAAGGGAAGGAAGGGAAAAGAGAAAAAGGGGGAGGAAAGAAAAGGGAAGGAAGTATATTACAAAAAGGGCAAAGCTAATGCTTTCACTGAGGCCATTTGGAATGCAAGGTATTAAGAGTCCATATCCAGCGTGACTCAAGCTGGGACACTTTCTGCGAAATCCTCCCCTCACAGACCCGAAGGAGGGTGGAATCGCAACCATGGTGTGCAGTGGCTTAACTACAAAGTTATGGGCCCCGATGTAAACTTTCAAATGGGGCCCCCGTGCCAAAATACACGCACATCTCCACTCTGTATACCTTGTACACGTGTGGCTCCTCTCCGTACACCTCGTACACACGCGACTCCTCTCCGTACACCTTGTACACGCTCCGCTCCATACACCTCATACACGCGTGGCTCTGCTCCGTACACCTCGTACACACCCGGCTCCGCTCCGTACACCTCATACATGCGCGGCTCCACTCCGCACACCTCGTACATGCGCTGCTCCGCTCCATACACTTCGCACATGCGCGGCTCCGCTCCATACACCTCGTACACGCGCGGCTCCGCTCCATACACCTCGTACACGTGCGGCTCCTGTTCGTCCACCTCGTACACACGTGGCTCCATTCCGTACACCTTGTACACGCCCGGCTCCGCTCCGTACACCTCGTACACGACCGGCTCCACTCCGTACACCTCATACATGCGCGGCTCCGCTTAGCACACTTCGTACACGTGCAACTCCTCTCCGTACACCTCGTACAGACACGGCTCCACTCCATACGCACGTGACTCCTCTGTACTCCTCCTACACGCCCAGCTCCACACACCTCGCACACACGCGGCTTCTCTCCTTACACATGTGGCTCTGCTCCATTCACCTTGCACACACACGGCTCTGCTCCGTACATCTCGCACACACACAGCTCTGCTCCGTAGATCTCATACACACACGGCTCTACTCTGTACATCTCGTAAAAACATGGCTCTGCTGTGTACAGCTCGTACACACACAGCTCTGCTACGTACATCTCGTACACACACGGCTCTGCTCCATACACCTCGTACACACACGGCTCTGCTCCGCACATCTATGTTGTGAGTTTTCTTGCTTGGAGTTCTGAGCCAAAGCTCCCTCTGGTGGTTGCTGAGAGTAGTGGAGAGAGTAGTGGAGCTGGCCAGGTGGATGGAAGTTCCCAACCTGATGACGATAATTGGAAACCTGGGATTACTGGCTGGGAGCATATAATTGAGCTGGCTGCTCTTGGAGGTTGCTGGTGATTTCCTCAGTGTGCCTTTGGAGCTCTTTTGCCTCCTGCCTGATCTGCATGGTTCAGCTAAGTGATTCTTTTGCTAATATTTTGCATCTAATCTGGTTGTGTCTTTTTTTTGCTTTCTGTTTTGCTGCTAGGGTTCAGCGTGCTCCCTGCTGGGGGCAGCGCTGGGCCCTGCTTCATATGTTGCAGCTTGTTCAGTCCCCTGTTATGTTAGCATCTTTTTGCTTTGCTGCCAGTTTATACCAGAGTGCTGATCTAGTGGGGGTGAGATAGTGTGATCTCAGGTTTTTTGGATATCAGTAGTGTTGGACTTTTTCAGGGTTTTGTGCGTGATTGCAGACAGTATCTTTTCTATTCTGTCCTGTCTAGACAGCTTGGGTCCCACCGTTTGCTCAGTCTGTTCTCTGCCTGCGTTTGTGTCTCATCTTGTCTCACCGACAATATATGTTTGGGGGCTGTCTATTCCTTTGGGAATCTGCTCCGGGGCAGTTTAGATTTCATCTTTCTGTCTTTAGGCTTAGCTAGTCCTCTGGCTGTGACGAAGCGTCTAGGGCATCGTAGGAACGCTCCACGGCTACTGATAGTTGTACGGATAGGATCAGGGGTTTGCAATCCGCTTACTTACCAACCTATCTGGTCATCTGGTGGCTTAGCCTGTTCCTGCCATCCTCCTCAGTGACCCATTCATAACAGAATCACCAGCCTAACGGCAGACTCTAGGGTACTCAAAAGAAGGAAAGAATTGTAAAAAAAAAAAAAAAAGGTGTCAGAATTTTTTTATATATTTTTTCCTCATTTTCTCTGGGGCCGTAGGAGGATTTTTTCTTTAATGAAGACTGGAAAGTGCAGTGAATTTCTGCCAATCTCGCTCAATCATCTGCTGTAGAACCAAAGATCCCTACTCCTGATATTTTTTCTGGGGATCGGTGTTTGAATTTCAAGAATAACTGTAAACTATTTCTTGCCTTGAAGCCAAATTCATCGGGGAGCTTGGTGCAGCAGGTTAAAATTGTCATCTCCCTGCTGCGTGGCGATCCCCAGGATTTGGCTTTTTCTCTGACACCTGGAGATCCTATTCTGGCTAATGTGGATGCATTTTTTCAGGCCCTGGGGTTGTTGTATGATGAACCTAATGCTATTGATCAAGCTGAGAAGACCTTATTGGCATTGAACCAAGGTCAGAATGTTGCGGAGTAATACTGCCAGAAGTTCCGAAAGTGGGCGGTCCTTACTAAATGGAATGATGCCCTAGCAGCTCTCTTTCGGAAAGGTCTAGCAGAAACCGTAAAAGATGTTATGGTGGGATTTCCTGTCCCCTCTGGTCCTAACGACTCCATGTAATTAGCCATTCAAATTGATCGACGTTTACGTGAACGGAAAAGTACGCGAGAGGCGGTGCTGCCTTTTGAACAAACTTCTGAACCCATGCAATGTGATAGGGTTTGGTCTAGGACGCAACGTCAAGAGTTTAGAAGGTGTAATAAGTTATGCTTCTTTTGTGGGGACGCTTCTCATGTTGTTTCTGTCTGCCCTAAATGAGAAAAACATTTTGCTCACGCATTTGCGGTGGGCAGTGTACAGCCTAAGCTCCTGTTGGCAGTTACCTTGATCTGCTCCTTGTCTACTTTTTCTGCTAAGGTCTTTGTTGATTCAGGAGCAGCTTTGAATCTGATGGATCTTGACTTTGCCAAGCGTTATGGTTTCCCCATGGTGCCCCTGAGAACCACTATTCCCTTGAGGGGGATTGATGCTACCACTTTGGCAGAGAATAAACCCCAGTTTTGGACCCAGGTGGTAATGCAGGTCACCTTGGACCATCAAGAGAATTGTAAATTTTTGGTGTTGCACAATTTGCATGATACTATTGTACTGGGTTTTCCTTGGTTGCAAACCCATAATCCTGTTTTAAATTGGAAATCTCTGTCTGTGGTGAGTTGGGGTTGTCAATTTGTTCTTAGTGACACTCCTGCTTTCTCCTCCTCTCCCCAATTTTAAGACGTTCCTGACTATTTGGCTGATTTTTCTGATGTATTTAGTGAGAGTAAAGGCCCCGCCACACTAAGCGAGATCGCTAGCGATGTCGCTTAAGCATCACCGATTTTGTGATCCAGCAGCGATATTGCTAGCGATATCGCTATATGTGACACCTTACCGGCTTCCACGCTGTCTATCGCTGATTGCGCGAGAACGTCCTGGGCCGTTTCTCGTCGGTGGCTTCCTGCTGTGCTTCCTGCTGGAGCTGACGAGCGATGCGTGGACGCGGACGGGAGGACATCTTCATCGCCGCGTCTGACAGGTAATTAACGACCGCCGACCGCTGCTATGTCACGGGTAAGATCTACCTGTTTGGCAGCTCACTAGCGACCATTTAGCGATGCACCAGCGATCCTGACAGAGTCGTATCGTGGTCGAAATCTCTGGTGCATCGCTAAATGTGACGGGACCTTAAGTCCGCGTCTTTGCCTCCTCTTAGGAGTTATGACTGCACAATTGAGTTGATGTCCAGTTGTAAACTTCCCAAGGGTCGGCTTTTCAACTTATCTGTACCCGAACATGATGCTATGCGATCTTATATCAAGGAGTCATTGGAGAAGGGTTATATCAGACCATCCTCTTCGCCTTTGGGTGCTGTTTTTTTCTTTGTGGCCAAAAAAGATGGCTCAATAAGGCCATTTATTGACTATCGTTTCCTTAACAAAATCACTGTTAAATATCAGTACCCGTTACCCCTGATTTCTGATTTATTTTCCAGAGTTAAAAGTGCTTGTTGGTTTACCCAACTTGACCTCAGGGGGCGTATAATATTATTTGCATCAAGCACGGGGATGAATGGAAGATGGCGTTTAATACTCCGGAGGGACATTTTGAGTACCTGATGATGCCTTTTGGGCTCACTAATGCCCCTTCCGTCTTCCAATCTTTTATGAATGATATTTTCCGTGACATTGTGGATAAGTTTTTGATCATTTATCTGGATGATATTTTGATTTTTTTCCAGTGATTGGGATTCTCATGTGGAACATGTCCGGACTGAGTTTCGGATTTTGAGGGAAAATACTCTGTATGTTAAGGGATCGAAATGTCTTTTTGGTGTACAGAGGATTTCGTTTTTGGGATTCATTTTGTCCCCGTCTGTTATTGAAATGGACCCGGCTAGAGTTGAGCGACTTTTGGTTTTTTAGGGTCGCGTTTCGTTTCGTGAAACCCGACTTTTCCAAAAGTCGGGTCGAGCAAGATCGGCCGATTATAGGGAAAAGTCGGGGTCGTCCCGAAACACGAAACCCAATGTAAGTCAATGGGGAATAAAAGTCGGCAGTGAGAGGAGGACAGGAAACACACCTACAGTGCCCATTTGAATGCCAAAAGCATCAATTCTTCTTACTTAAGCTTGTCAACCTTAATTAACTTCATAATACAAGTTACGCACTGAAAAATGGGGGTTATTTGGCTAAAGTTGTGGGGGGGGAGGGCTGGCTGCAGGTTTTCATGTGCCCTGGGCGAAAGAGCGCCCCTTTAACACATACCACAACTCATCATGCTCCGATACGGCAGAGAAATAGCGGTATAGTACAATGAAAAATACCTCACTTTTTACATCTCATGACGAGGCCCATCTATTTCTCCATACAGAATCATTGGTCCCATATAATGTTTGAAACAGTATATGATGAGCTCCACATAATGCTACAGTATATGTTGGTCCCCATGGATGAAGCTCCACTGGCTTATGGACCCAAATAATGCTCCAAACATAATGGGCCCCATTTCTAATGCTCTAGTGTATAATGGGCCCTGTAAATGCTGCTCCAGTGTCTGATGTCCACCTTTGGAATGTTCCAGTGTATGGTGGGCCCCATCTATCATTCTCCAGAGTATAGTGCTCCCCAAAAATTGCTGTCCCAACATTGAAAACAATCAAATAAGTCTCCTCGCTAGGGAATCCCTGTACTTGTCTGGATTCCTCTTCGTCCCCATCTTCCATCTCACTGCACAGTATTTCAACTGTGCAAGTGCTGTGATCCTGAGCAAGCAGGGGGAGCCCAGTCGTTGATGATGGCACTGGCACAGGGCCCCTGATAGTACGGTGGTGTGTCTGATGGCGGGTGGGCCGAACCTGCACTTTCATCTGCAGCTTCCTCTTTGTCTCCGTGTAAGATGGAACTGTATATGGGAAGGGTAACCTGAGTTTCATCAGGGTCAGATTCAGGTCGTGTAGCGTGCGAGGGGAATGTAGTGGTCTGGGTCAATGTACCTGCAGATTCATGGAGCAGTGGCTGGGCATCAGTGCACTTGTGTCGCCCCCAGGAGTGCGGTCGCCACAGTGGCATTACCTTCTTCCTAGGGAGTGTGATGTCATGCTTGGGAGCAACGAACGATCTCTCTAGCAGGTTAACTGATTGGGCGGCGTTATTCCCACAAGTCATGACCCTCCAAAAGCGTTCATGAAGGCAAAGTGTTTGTTTTACGTGGGCAGTATGGTTGCAAAGCTGAACCTTAAAGGAATGTCCAGAAGGGCACCACCAGGAGTGGAGCCTACGGTTAAATTCGACTCCACCTGGGAAACCTCAACCATGCCAGCTACAGAACAGATGCACACATTGCAAGCTTAATTCCGTTAACGAACGAGACTCCGTCATGCCCTGCGGTCCGATTACAATTATTACCCGCGAACAATGATTTCCCAGTAAGTGCAGGTCAACCGCAGTTCCGGAATTAGGCCTAACCGTCATTCCTGAAAAAATGAAAAACTTACGTGTGCTAACCACAGGTGCTGTAGCTTGCTTAACAGCTCGCCAGCCGTTCTCACGCCCAGTATGGATTACACGTGATTGCACAAAGGTGAGAAAGGGTACCGTATCCCCAGATAACATGTATGGATAGCGTACACATTCAAAATATATGTCTATACATCAGGAGGCAGGCTCAGACGGTGTTAGGCCCAGTATGGATTGCACGTGATTGCACAAAGGTTAGAAAGGGTACCGTATCCCCAGATAACATGTATGGATAGCGTACACATTCAAAATATATGTCTATACATCAGGAGGCAGGCTCAGACGGTGTTAGGCCCAGTATGGATTGCACGTGATTGCACAAAGGTTAGAAAGGGTACCGTTTCCCCAGATAACATGTATGGATAGCGTACACATTCAAAATATATGTCTATATATCAGGAGGCAGGCTCAGACGGTGCTAGGCCCAGTATGGATTGCACGTGATTGCACAAAGGTTAGAAAGGGCACCGTATCCCCAGATAACATGTATGGATAGCGTACACATTCAAAATATATGTCTATACATCAGGAGGCAGGCTCAGACGGTGTTAGGCCCAGTATGGATTGCACGTGATTGCACAAGGTTAGAAAGGGTACCGTATCCCCAGATAACATGTATGGATAGCGTACACATTCAAAATATATGTCTATACATCAGGAGGCAGGCTCAGACGGTGTTAGGCCCAGTATGGATTGCACGTGATTGCACAAAGGTTAGAAAGGGTACCGTATCCCCAGATAACATGTATGGATAGCGTACACATTCAAAATATATGTCTATACATCAGGAGGCAGGCTCAGACGGTGTTAGGCCCAGTATGGATTGCACGTGATTGCACAAAGGTTAGAAAGGGTACCGTATCCCCAGATAACAGGTATGGATAGCGTACACATTCAAAATATATGTCTATACATCAGGAGGCAGGCTCAGACGGTGTTAGGCCCAGTATGGATTGCACGTGATTGCACAAAGGTTAGAAAGGGTACCGTATCCCCAGATAACATGTATGGATAGCGTACACATTCAAAATATATGTCTATACATCAGGAGGCAGGCTCAGACGGTGTTAGGCCCAGTATGGATTGCACGTGATTGCACAAAGGTTAGAAAGGGTACCGTATCCCCAGATAACAGGTATGGATAGCGTACACATTCAAAATATATGTCTATACATCAGGAGGCAGGCTCAGACGGTGTTAGGCCCAGTATGGATTGCACGTGATTGCACAAAGGTTAGAAAGGGTACCGTTTCCCCGGATAACATGTATGGATAGCGTACACATTCAAAATATATGTCTATACATCAGGAGGCAGGCTCAGACGGTGTTAGGCCCAGTATGGATTGCACGTGATTGCACAAAGGTTAGAAAGGGTTCAGTTTCCCCAGATAACATGTATGGATAGCGTACACATTCAAAATATATGTCTATACATCAGGAGGCAGGCTCAGACGGTGTCAGGCACAGTATGGATTTGACGGCCCAGACTACACAGCGGAGGAGCAGGGAGAGGTAAAGATTGCAAATGCTGGGGCCCTGCCCAAGCAAGTGGGGCCCACTCGAGGGCGTCGGTACTGGCACTGGGCCCCTCATAGTACGGCGGTGTGTCTGACGGCGGGTGTGCACCACCACCGTCAGAGACACTTGATTGCACTATGAAGGACCCTGTACCAGTGCCCGCGCCCAAGAGTCAGCCTACCCACCTGTCCAGGGCAACGGCACTCGCACGGTGTCGTGCGCTAGGTGGTGACCCCGGCCATGGGGGGTGAGGCAGCACAGTTAGGGAGTTTTAGAAAGTGGCATATGTTGATGTTGGACATTCAGCTGATGCAAAAGTTGAAATAGGTCAAGTCCCAGGAAGAGGTGGACCAAAGCAAGCCATTTTTCTGTCACCCTATGTGTCATCAGGGGAAGGTGGGACAAAATCCTTGGAAACCCATGCGTGGTTCATTTTAATGAAGGTTAGATCATCCACATTTTGGGTTGACAGACGGGTCCTTTTTTCTGTCAGGATTGATCCAGCTGCACTGAAGACTCTTTCCGATAGCACACTTGCAGCTGGGCAAGCGAGCTCCTGTAAGGCATATTGTGCCAATTCAGGCCAGGTGTCCAGTTTAGTGGCCCAATAGTCAAAGGGGAATGACCTGTGTGGGAGAACATCGATATGGGAGGAAAAGTAGTTTGTAACCATAGTTGACAACTGCTGTCTCCTGTCACTTTCCATCGATGCTGTATTACCAGTTGTGTGAGCGGTACTTGAAAAATCAGTCCACAACATTGTCATGAAACCCCTGTCTCCAACGCCACTTCTGCTGTGTGCACCACGAACACCTCTGCCAAGCTGCCCCCGGCCCGTACGGTTCGTGTGAGAACCATCACCGCTGCTGTGTGCTGGTAATGCCTCAAGCAACCGATTTACCAGAGTTGCTTGTTTATTAGCCAATATTAGGTCAAGGTTCTCCTGTGGCATGATGTTTTGTAATTTGCCTTTATAGCGTGGATCCAGGATGCTGGCCAACCAGTAGTCGTCATCGTTCATCATTTTGGCAATGCGTGGGTCCCTTTTTAGGATGTGCAAGGCATAATCTGACATGTGGGCCAATGTTCCCGGTGTCAATGATGCACTGCGAGTGCTGGTTGGAGGAGCACTTTCTGGCAAATCCACATCTCTCCAGTCACGCACAAACCCTGTACCAGACCTTGCCACGCCAACATTTTCACTTGCCCCACGAGATGCATCCTCCTCCCCTAAGTAATCATCCCCATCATCCTCCTCCTCCTCCTCTTCTTCCTCCACCTCGTCCAGGAGAGGTCCCTGAGCAGACAATGACTGAATGTCATCAAGGATTCCCTCCTCCTCTTCCTCCTCATCAACATTGGCTGCAGACGCCTGCTCCTTAAGGTGCGTCAAAGTTTGCATGAGCAGACGCATAAGTGGGATGCTCATGCTTAGGATGGCGTCGTCTGCCCTTACCAGCCGTGTGCATTCCTCAAAACACTGAAGGACTTTACAGAGGTCTTTCAGCTTCGACCACTGCACACCTGTCAACTCCATGTCTGCTCTCAAAGTGCCTGGCCGTGTATCCTCCCACAAATGCATTATGGCCTGCCTCTGCTCGCACAGCCGCTCCACCATGTGCAGGGTGGAGTTCCACCTTGTTGCAATGTCGATAATGAGGCGGTGGTTGGGAAGGTGGAGCAATCGCTGCAGCTTCTGCATACGAACGGAGTGTACAGGCGACCGGCGGATGTGCGCGCACAGTCTTCGCACCTTCTGGAGCAGGGCTGTTAACTCCGGATAATTTTTGAGGAAGCACTGCACCACCAGGTTCAAGGTGTGAGCCAAGCAAGGTATATGGCTGAGTTTTGAAAGGGCTATGGCTGCCACAAAATTACGGCCGTTATCACTAACTACCTTGCCTGCCTCAAGATGTACACTGCCCAGCCATGACTCAGTTTGTCGCTTCAAGTACTCGGCCAGCACCTCGGCGGTGTGTCTGTTGCCCAAACACATCATCTGCAACACAGCCTGCTGACGCTTTCCACTAGCTGCTCAATAGGGGGACACATCGTGTGCAACAGTGGCAGCTGCAGATGGAGTGCTCGTACGACTGCGCTCTGTGGACGAGCTTTCGCTTCTGGAGGAGGAGGAGGAGGGTCGAACGCCTACAGCCAACTGTTTCCTATACCGTGGGCTAGGCAGCACTGTCCCACCACCGCTGTCCCCTGTGGACCCTGCATCCACCACATTAACCCAGTGCGCAGTGATGGACACGTAACGGCCCTGGCCATGCCGACTGGACCATGCATCAGTTGTGAGGTGCACCTTTCCGCTCACTGACTGCTTGAGTGCATGGACAATGCGGTCTTTCACATGATGGTGGAGGGCTGGGATGGCTTTGCGAGAGAAGAAGTGGCGACTGGGTAGGTCATAGCGTGGTACTGCATAAGCCATGAGTTCGCGGAAAGCTGTGCTTTCCACCAACCGAAAGGGCATCATCTCAAATGAGATTAGTTTGGCAATGTGGGCGTTCAAACCCAGTGTACGCGGATGAGAGACTGAGTACTTTCTTGACCTACTCATAGTGTCTGGGAGGGTGAGCTGGACTTGAGAGCTGCATATGGTGGAAGTAGCGGTGGACAGGGCGGACTGAGAGAGGGTTGATGATGGTGATGGAGTTGGTGTTCTTTCTGATGGCCTAGAATCAGTCTTTCGTTGATATAACAGTGGGATTCCCTGACTGCTGTGGCCTTGCAACGACACCTCAACATTTGCTGCTGTGCTAACCGGTGGGCTTACAGTGGGGGAAACAATGTAGTGTTGCTGACTACCTTAATTGTGATCAGTTGCACATGTGGCACTTGAGGTTTGGTGTTGTGTCCACGCTTGCAAGTGCATGCTGGTTAAATGTCTAAGCATGCAACTGGTATTCAAATTTTTCAGATTTTTCCCTCGGCTAAAGGTCTTTGCGCACTTCTTACAGATAACCTTGGCCTGATCATGAGGATTTTGGTCAAAAAAGTGCCACACTGCACTCTTCCTACTTTGGCAGACATTTTGCGGCCTAGCACGCTGTGATCTTTTGACCCTCTGGACAAGCTGTCCAGCAACTCTTTTGATGTTTGGAACCTGTCTTTGGAGTGCTCCGGGCCTGCCAGATAACAGCTGTTGCGATGTCGATGTCTGCTGTGGATGCTCCTCATCTGAGCTATTGGAAGCAGCACCCTCTTCCCCCAATGGATGCCAATCTGGGTCAACAACTGGGTCATCCATCACCTCCTCTTCTATGTCATGTGCACCTTCCTCTGTGTCACCGTGTATGGTGGTATAGTGTGCGGGAAGGGGCACCTGAGTCTCATCAGGGTCAGAATCTGGCTCTGTACACTGCGAGGACAATGTAGTGCTCTGAGTGAATGTACCAGCAGAATCATCCATCAGCGGCTGTGCATCAGTGCACTCCATGTCAGATTCATCTTGGCCTGGGTAATTCACCATTTGACTTGATAATCCAGGCATGGTATGTGAAAACAGCTCCATGGAGTAATCAGTGGTATGGCCTGCGTCATCCTTCAATCTTGGTTGGGGTGAAGGACACAAGGAAAGGTGTGGTTCATGAACATGAGCCTCCAATGACGACTCAGTGCTTTTACTTTTTACAACTGAAGAAGAGGATGTCGATAGAGCTGGAGGCTGAGTCAGCAATGTAAGACAAAACTTTTTCCTGATGCTCTGGCTTTAAAAGCGGTTTGCAACTCCTAGAAAACGAAGCATTCGAGGCCTTATGTAGCCAGACGATGACGCAGGCTCAACACCTCCTGCATTCGGTCCTCTTTTGCTCTTGCCACTACCATCAGATCCACCACCAACACCATCATTACCAGCTGCCAACCCCCGCCCAATTCCACGGCCTCTTCCACCATCCTTCCTCATTTTTGGTAGAAATGTAGACAAAATCCAACAAACTATATAGTAATGTAAAACAAGGTACAAGGTGTCTATAGGACAGGGGAGATTTTGAATTTCTGCAGACATTTGTGGACACTGGACACTTTTGGATTGTGTGAGGGCCACTGATATCTGAGCGCTATGTCACAGGCTCGATGGCACAGCTGTGACAAAAGTGACGAGAGGATAAGGGAGATTTTGAATTTCTGCACACACTTGTGGACACTGGACACTTTTGGATTGTGTGAGACCCAATGAATATCTGAGTGCTATGTGACAGGCTCGATGGCACAGCTGTGACCAAAGTGACTAGAGGATAAGGGAGATTTTGAATTTCTGCACACACTTGTAGACACTGGACACTTTTGGATTGTGTGAGGCCCAATGAATATCTGAGCGCTATGTGACAGGCTCGATGGCACAGCTGTGACCAAAGTGACTAGAGGATAAGGGAGATTTTGAATTTCTGCACACACTTGTGGACACTGGACACTTTTGGATTGTGTGAGGCCCAATGAATATCTGAGCGCTATATGACAGGCTCGATGGCACAGCTGTGACCAAAGTGACTAGAGGATAAGGGAGATTTTGAATTTCTGCACACACTTGTGGACACTGGACACTTTTGGATTGTGTGAGGCCCAATGAATATCTGAGCGCTATGTGACAGGCTCGCTGGCACAGCTGTGACCAAAGTGACTAGAGGATAAGGGAGATTTTGAATTTCTGCACACACTTGTGGACACTGGACACTTTTGGATTGTGTGAGGCCCAATGAATATCTGAGCGCTATGTGACAGGCTCGATGGCACAGCTGTGACCAAAGTGACTAGAGGATAAGGGAGATTTTGAATTTCTGCACACACTTGTGGACACTGGACACTTTTGGATTGTGTGAGGCCCAATGAATATCTGAGCGCTATGTGACAGGCTCGATGGCACAGCTGTGACCAAAGTGACTAGAGGATAAGGGAGATTTTGAATTTCTGCACAAACTTGTGGACACTGGACACTTTTGGATTGTGTGAGACCCAATGAATATCTGAGCGCTATGTGACAGGCTCGATGGCACAGCTGTGACCAAAGTGACTAGAGGATAAGGGAGATTTTGAATTTCTGCACACACTTGTAGACACTGGACACTTTTGGATTGTGTGAGGCCCAATGAATATCTGAGCGCTATGTGACAGGCTCGATGGCACAGCTGTGACCAAAGTGACTAGAGGATAAGGGAGATTTTGAATTTCTGCACACTCTTGTGGACACTGGACACTTTTGGATTGTGTGAGGCCCAATGAATATCTGAGCGCTATGTGACAGGCTCGATGACACAGCTGTGACCAAAGTGACTAGAGGATAAGGGAGATTTTGAATTTCTGCACACACTTGAGGACACTGGACACTTTTGGATTGTGTGAGACCCAATGAATATCTGAGCGCTATGTGACAGGCTCGATGGCACAGCTGTGACCAAAGTGACTAGAGGATAAGGGAGATTTTGAATTTCTGCACACACTTGTGGACACTGGACACTTTTGGATTGTGTGAGGCCCAATGAATATCTGAGCGCTATGTGACAGGCTCGATGGCACAGCTGTGACCAAAGTGACTACAGGATAAGGGAGATTTTGAATTTCTGCACACACTTGTGGACACTGGACACTTTTGGATTGTGTGAGGCCCAATGAATATCTGAGCGCTATGTGACAGGCTCGATGGCACAGCTGTGACCAAAGTGACTAGAGGATAAGGGAGATTTTGAATTTCTGCACACACTTGTGGACACTGGACACTTTTGGATTGTGTGAGACCCAATGAATATCTGAGCGCTATGTGACAGGCTCGATGGCACAGCTGTGACCAAAGTGACTAGAGGATAAGGGAGATTTTGAATTTCTGCACACACTTGTGGACGCTGGACACTTTTGGATTGTGTGAGGCCCAATGAATATCTGAGCGCTATGTGACAGGCTCGATGGCACAGCTGTGACCAAAGTGACTAGAGGATAAGGGAGATTTTGAATTTCTGCACACACTTGTGGACACTGGACACTTTTGGATTGTGTGAGGCCCAATGAATATCTGAGCGCTATGTGACAGGCTCGATGGCACAGCTGTGACCAAAGTGACTAGAGGATAAGGGAGATTTTGAATTTCTGCACACACTTGACACTGGACACTTTTGGATTGTGTGAGGCCCAATGAATATCTGAGCGCTATGTGACAGGCTCGATGGCACAGCTGTGACCAAAGTGACTAGAGGATAATGGAGATTTTGAATTTCTGCACACACTTGTGGACACTGGACACTTTTGGATTGTGTGAGACCCAATAAATATCTGAGCGCTATGTGACAGGCTCGATGGCACAGCTGTGACCAAAGTGACTAGAGGATAAGGGAGATTTTGAATTTCTGCACACACTTGTGGACACTGGACACTTTTGGATTGTGTGAGGCCCAATGAATATCTGAGCGCTATGTGACAGGCTCGATGGCACAGCTGTGACCAAAGTGACTAGAGGATAAGGGAGATTTTGAATTTCTGCACACACTTGTGCACACTGGACACTTTTGGATTGTGTGAGGCCCAATGAATATCTGAGCGCTATGTGACAGGCTCGATGGCACAGCTGTGACCAAAGTGACTAGAGGATAAGGGAGATTTTGAATTTCTGCACACACTTGTGGACACTGGACACTTTTGGATTGTGTGAGGCCCAATGAATATCTGAGCGCTATGTGACAGGCTCGATGGCACAGCTGTGACCAAAGTGACGAGAGGATAAGGGAGATTTTGAATTTCTGCACACACTTGTGGACACTGGACACTTTTGGATTGTATGAGACCCAATGAATATCTGAGCGCTATGTGACAGGCTCGATGGCACAGCTGTGACCAAAGTGACTAGAGGATAAGGGAGATTTTGAATTTCTGCACACACTTGTGGACACTGGACACTTTTGGATTGTGTGAGGCCCAATGAATATCTGAGCGCTATGTGACAGGCTCGATGGCACAGCTGTGACCAAAGTGACTAGAGTATAAGGGAGATTTTGAATTTCTGCAGACACTTGTGGACACTGGACACTTTTGGATTGTGTGAGGGCCACTGATATCTGAGCGCTATGTCACAGGCTCGATGGCACAGCTGTGACAAAAGTGACGAGAGGATAAGGGAGATTTTGAATTTCTGCAGACATTTTTGGACACTGGACACTTTTGGATTGTGTGAGGCCCACTGATATCTGAGCGCTATGTCACAGGCTCGATGGCACAGCTGTGACAAAAGTGACTAGAGGATAAGGGAGATTGGATTGCTTTTAAAAAAGCAGTTTGCAGAGCAGTGGGTAAACAGCAATGCCAGCCTGTCAGGAAGCCTTAAAAGGCAGCCCAACAACCAACACCACTGATACACCACAATATAGCCTCCCCTTGCACTGCACACACAGTGACTGGTGTGTTGTACAGGCCAAATCGCTAGCAGCAGAAGCAGTTTTTTTTTCTTCTCAGCAGGACAAAAACAAAAATTGGGATTGCTTTTAAAAAAGCAGTTTGCGGAGCAGTGGGTAAACAGCAATGCAGGAATGTCAGGAAGCCTTAGAAGGCAGCCCAACAACCAACACCACTGATACACCACTATATAGCCTCCCCTTGCACTGCACACACAGTGACTGGTGTGTTGTGCAGGCCAAATCGCTAGCAGCAGAGGCAGTTTTTTTGTCTTCTTCCCTGCCTAACGCTCTCCCTACAGAATCAGCAGCAACCTCTCCCTATACTGAGATCGGCAGGAGTAAGATGGCGGTCGGCGTGCACGCCCTTTTATACCCCCTGTGACGCCCACCAAAGCAAGCCAATCACTTGCATGCCCTTCTGAAAGATGGTGGTGACCCCTGCCTATGTCATCACGTTGCCCACAGTGTCCGTAGATCCTGATTGGCTGAAAAAGAGCGCAAAACAAACTTTTGAAACGCGACTTTGGCGCGTAAGTCGCCGACCTCGTGGCCGACCTCATCCTAGGGTCGGGTTTCGTTTCATGAAACCCGACTTTGCCAAAAGTCGGCGACTTTTGAAATTTTTCGACCCGTTTCGCTCAACTCTAGACCCGGCCAAGGTTCAGGCCATTTATGATTGGGTTCAGCACACTTCTCTGAAGGCTCTTAAAAAATTTTTGAGTTTTGCTAATTTCTACCATAAATTTATAAGTAATTTTTCTGGTATTGTTAAACTTCTGACGGATTTGACTAAAAAGGGCACTGATGTGGTAAATTGGTCTCCAGAGGAAGTCTCGGCATTTCAGGAGCTTAAGCAGAGATTCACTTCTGCTTCGGTTCTACGGCACCCTGATGTTTCATTCCTATTTCAGTTGGAGATAGATGCTTCTGAGATTGGTGCAGGGGCCGTTTTGTCTCAAAGAGATCCAGTAAACACTAAGATGAATCCCTGTGCCTTCTTTTCTCGAAAATTTTCTCCATCTGAACGTAACTACTACGTGGGGAATCGGGAATTATTGGCCAAGAAGTGGGCATTTGAAGAGTGGAGACATTGGTTGTAGGGAGCTAGACATAAAAGTTGTGGTCCTCACCGATCACAAGAATTTGATTTATCTTGAATCAGCCAAGCGCTTGAATCCTAGACAGGCTAGGTGGGCCTTGTTTTTCATGCGTTTTAATTTTGTGGTCTACTTTCTTCCGGGCACTAAGACTGTTAAGGGGGACGCCCATTCTAGGAGTTTCTTTGCGGATTCTCTATTGACATGACCGAGCCTACGACCATTCTAAATGAGGGTGTAGTTCTTTCTGCCATCTCTCCTGATTTGAGACATGCCCTGGAGGAATTTCAGGAGAATAAACCTGAATGATGCCCTATGGGAAAATTGTATGTCCCTGACCAGTGAAGGAAAAGAGTAATGTCTGAAATTCATTGCTCCGTGTTGGCTGGTCATCCAGGTACCTTTGGTACCAGAGATTTGGTGAGTCAGTCTTTTTGGTGGCCTGCCTTATCTCATGATGTCAGGAATTTTGTGCAGTCCTGTAGGACTTGTTCATGGTCTAAGTCCTGTTCTCGTGCTAGTGGTTTGCTGATGCCTCTGCCGGTGCCCAGGAGGCCATGGACCCATATCTCATTGGATTTTATCTCTGATCTCCCTGTCTCTCAGAGAATGACAGTTATTTGGGTAATCTGTGATACATTTTCTAAGATGGTCCATCATGTACCACTCCCAGAGTTGCCATTTTCTTCTGAGTTGGTGCCCTTGTTTTTACAACAAGTGGTTCATTTGCACGGGATTCCTGAGAACATTGTGTCGGACAGAGGGGTCCAGTCTGTTTCCAAATTTTGGAGGGCTTTTTGTTCCAAACTGGGAATTCAGCGTCCTCCAATCTACTTTGAGATTGAAATTCTCAGCAATACTCTATACAGCTTTTGCCTTCTCATACACCAGCCAATTTCTGCCTGTCACATTGCGGTGTAATCTATACTGGGCCTGAGACAATAGTTCAGCATCCTCCAATCTACATTGAGATTAAAATTCTCACCAATACTCTATACAGCTTTTGTCTTCTCATACACCAGCCAATTTCTGCCTGTCACATTGTGGTGTAATCTATGCTGGGCCTGAGACAATAGTTCAGCATCCTCCAATCTACATTGAGATTAAAATTCTCACCAATACTCTATACAGCTTTTGTCTTCTCATACACCAGCCAATTTCTGCCTGTCACATTGTGGTGTAATCTATACTGGGCCTGAGACAATAATTCAGCGTCCTCCAATCTACAGTGAGATTCAAATTCTCACCAATACTCTATACAGCTTCTGCCTTCTCATAAACCAGACAATTTCTGCCTGTCACATAGCTTTGTAATCTATACTGGGCCTGAGACAATAGTTCAGCGTCCTCCAATCTACTTTGAGATTCAAATTCTCACCAATACTATATACAGGATCTGCCTTCTCATACACCAGCCAATTTCTGCCTCTCACATTGCGGTGTAATCTATACTGGGCCTGAGACAATAGTTCAGCATCCTCCAATCTACATTGAGATTCAAATTCTCACCAATACTCTATGCAGCTTTTGCCTTCTCATACACCATCCAATTTCTACCTGTCCCATTGCGGTGTAATCTATACTGGGCCTGAGACAATAGTTCAGCGTCCTCCAATCTACATTGAGATTAAAATTCTCACCAATACTCTATACATCTTCTGCCTTCTCATACACCAGCCAATTTCTGCCTCTCACATTGCGGTGTAATCCATACTGGGCCTGAGACAATAGTTCAGCCTCCTCCAATCTACATTGAGATTCAAATTCTCACCAATACTCTATGCAGCTTTTGCCTTCTCATACACCAGCCAGTTTCTGCCAGTCACATTGTGGTGTAATCTATACTGGGCCTGAGACAATAGTTAAGCGTCCTCCAATCTACATTGAGATTCAAATTCTCACCAATACTGTATACAGCTTTTGCCTTCTCATACACCAGCCAATTTCTGCCAGTCACATTGTGGTGTAATCTATACTGGGCCTGAGACAATAATTCAGCGTCCTCCAATCTACAGTGAGATTCAAATTCTCACCAATACTCTATACAGCTTCTGCCTTCTCATACACCAGCCAATCTCTGCCTGTCACATTGCGGCGTAATCTATACTGGGCCTGAGACAATAGTTCAGCGTCCTCCAATCTACTTTGAGATTCAAATTCTCACCAATACTATATACAGGTTCTGCCTTCTCATACACCAGCCAATTTCTGCCTCTCACATTGCGGTGTAATCTATACTGGGCCTGAGACAATAGTTCAGCATCCTCCAATCTACATTGAGATTCAAATTCTCACCAATACTCTATACAGATTTTGCCTTCTCATACACCAGCCAATTTCTGCCTGTCCCATTGTGGTGTAATCTATACTGGGCCTGAGACAATAGTTCAGCGTCCTCCAATCTACATTGAGATTCAAATTCTCACCAATACTATATACAGCTTCTGCCTTCTCATACACCAGCAAATTTCTGCCTCTCACATTGCGGTGTAATCTATACTGGGCCTGAGACAATAGTTCAGCGTCCTCCAATCTACAGTGAGATTAAAATTCTCACCAATACTCTATAGACCCTTTACCTTGTTTTACAGTACCATATAGCTGTTGTTATTTTGGGTACCTTTTTCAAAACAATGAAGAAGTATGGTGGAAGAGGCCGTGGAAGTGGGCGGGGGTTGCCAGCTGGTCCTGATGGTGGTATTGGTGGTGGTGCTTCTGCTGGTTGTGGCAAAAGCACAATAGCACCTAAGGCAGCAGGTGGTGAGCCAGCATCATTGTCTGGCTCCACAAGGCCTCGTAGGCTCCCTTTTCTGGGAGTAGGTAAATCGCTTTTAAAGCCGGAGCTTCAGGAACAAGTTTTGGCTTACATTGCTGACACAGCTTCCAGGTCTATCGCCTCCTCTTCTGAAGTTTCAAAAAATAAAAGCACTGCGTCGTCAGGGGAGACTCCTGGTCAGGAACAACACCTTTCCTTGTGTCCTTCACCCCTACCAAAAGTGAAGGATGCGGCAGGCCACACTACAGATTACTCCATGGAGCTCTTTTCTCATACCATGCTTGGGTTATCAAGTCAAATCGTGAATTCCCCAGTTCAAGATGAATCTGACATGGAGTGCACTGATGCACAGCCACTGCTAGATTTATCTGCAGGTACATTCACTCAGAGCACTACATTGTCCTCGCAGTGTACTGAGCCAGAATCTGACCCTTATGAAACTCAGGTGCCCCTTCCTGCATACTATACCACCATACATCGTGACACAGAGGAAGGTGCACATGACATTGAAGAGGAGGTGATGGATGCCCCAGTTGTTGACCCAGATTGGCATCCATTGGGGGAAGAGGGTGCCACTGCCAATAGCCTAGAAAAGGAGGAGGAGCATCGGCAGCAGGCATCGACATCGCAACAGCTGTTATCTGGCAGGCCCAGAGCAGTCCAAAAACAGGTTACAAAAAGCAAAAGAGTTGCAGGACAGCTTGGCCAGACAGTCAAAATAGCACAGAGTGCAAGGCCTCAAAATGTCTTCCATAGTAGGACGAGTGCAGTGTGGCACTTTTTTGAACAAAATCCTAATGATCAGGCAAAGGTTATCTGTAAGAAGTGCTCAAAGACCTTTAGTTGAGGGAAAAATCTGAGAAATTTGAATACCAGTTGCATGCTTAAACATTTAACCACCATGCACTTGCAAGCGTGGACGGACTACCAAACCTCACGTACCACATGTGCAACTGCCCCCAAAGAAGGTAGTCAGCAACGCTACATTGTTTCCCCCACTGTAAGCCCACCGGTGAGCACACCACCAGCAGCAAATGTTGAGGTGTCGTCACAAGGCCAAAGCAGTCAGGGAATCACAATGTTATATCAACAAAAGACTGAATCTAGGCCATCAGAAAGAACACCAACTCCATCACCATCATCAACCCTCTCTCAGTCCGCCATGTCCACCGCTAGTTCCACCATATGCAGCTCTCAAGTCCAGCTCACCTCACCTTACCAGAGACAATGAGTAGGACAAGAAAGTACTCCTCCTCTCATCCGCTTACACTCGGTTTGAACGCCCACATTGCCAAACTAATCTCGTTAGAGATGATGACCTATCGGTTGGTTGAAAGCGCAGCTTTCCGCGAACTCATGGCAGTACCACGCTATGACCTACCCAGTCGCCACTTCTTTTCTCGCAAAGCCATCCCAGCCCTCTACCTTCATGTGAAAGACCACATTGTCCATGCACTCAAGCAATCAGTGAGTGGAAAGGTGCAACTCACAACTGATGCATGGTCACGTAGGCATGGCCAGGGCCGTTACGTGTCCATCACTGCGCACTGGGTTAATGTGGTGGATGCAGGGTCCACAGGGGACAGCGGTGGTGGGACAGTGCTGCCTAGCCCACGGTATAGGAAAGAGTTGGCTGTAGCGTTCGACCCTCCTCCTCCTCCAGAAGCGAAAGCTCATCCACAGAGCGCAGTCGCACGAGCACTTCATCCACAGCTGCCAGTGTTGCACACGAGGTGTCCCCCTATCGATCAGCTAGTGGAAAGCGTAAGCAGGCTGTGTTGCAGATGATGTGTTTGGTCGACAGACCCACCGCGGAGGTACTGGCCGACTACTTTCAGCGACAAACTGAGTCATGGCTGGTCAGTCTACATCTTGAGGCAGGCAAGGTAGTTAGTGATAAAGTCCGGAATTTTGTGGCAGCCATAGCCCTTTCAAAACTCAGACACAAACTGAGTCACGGCTGGTCAGTCTACATCTTGAGGCAGGCAAGGTACTTAGTGATAACGTTTGGAATTTTGTGGCAGCCATAGCCCTTTCAAAACTCAGACACATACGTTGCTTGGCTCACACCTTGAACCTGGTGGTGCAGTGCTTCATCAATAATTATTTGGAGTTAACAGGGCTGCTCCATAAGGTTCGAAGACCGTGGTCGCACATCCGCCGGTCGCCGGTACACTCCAGTCATATGCAGAAGCTGCAGCGATTGCTCCACCTTCCCAAGCACCGCCTAATTATCGATGTTGCAACAAGGTGGAACTCCATCCTGCACATGGTTGAGCGGCTGTGCGAACAGAGGCAGGCCATAATGAATTTGTGGGAGGATACAAGGGCAGGCACTTTGAAGGCAGACATGGAGTTGACAGGTGTGCAGTGGTTGAAGCTGAAAGACCTCTGTAAAGTCCTTCAGTGTTTTGAGGAATGCACATGGCTGGTAAGCGCAGACGATGCCATCATAAGCATGAGCATCCCACTTATGCGTCTGCTCATGCAAACTTTGACGCACATTAAGGTGCAGGCATCTGCAGCCGAGGAGGAAGAGGAGGAGGGAAGCCTTGATGACAATCAGCCATTGTCTGGTCAGGGAAGAATCGTGGACGAGGTGGAGGAAGAAGAGGAGGAGGAGGATGATGATGGGGATGATTATTTAGGGGAGGAGGATGCTTCTCGTGGGGCTAGAGAAAATTTTGTCGTGGCAAGGTCTGGTACAGGGTTTGTTTGTGACTGGAGGGATGTGGATTTTCCAGAAAGTGCTTCTCCACCCAACACTCGCAGTGCATCATTGACACCGGGAACATTGGCCCACATGTCAGATTATGCCTTGCAGATCCTAAAAAGGGACCCCCGCATTGACAAAATGATGAACGATGACGACTACTGGCTGGCCAGCATCCTGGATCCACGCTATAAAGGCAAATTCCAAAACATACTGCCACAGGAGAACCGTGACCTAATATTGGTTAACAAACAAGCAACTCTGGTAAATCGGTTGGTTGAGGCATTCCCAGCACACAGAAGCGGTGATGGTTCTCACACGAGCCGTAGGGGCCGGGGGCAGCTTTGAAGAGGTGTTCGTGGTGCACACATCAGAAGTAGCGTTGGAGACAGGGGTTTCATGACCATGTTGTGGACTGATTTTTCAAGTCCCGCTCACATGACTGGTAATACTGCATCGATTGAAAGTGACAGGAGACAGCAGTTGTCAACTATGCTTACAAACTACTTCTCATCCCATATCGATGTTCTCCCGCACAGGTCATTCCCATTTGACTATTGGGCCGCTAAACTGGACACCTGGCCTGAATTGGCACAATATGCCTTACAGGAGCTCGCTTGCCCAGCTGCAAGTGTGCTATCAGAAAGAGTCTTCAGTGCAGCTGGATCAATCCTGACAGAAAAAAGGACCCGTCTGTCGACCCAAAATGTGGATGATCTAACCTTCATTAAAATGAACCATGCATGGGTTTCCAAGGATTTTGTCCCACCTTCCCCTGATGACACCTAGGTTGCCAGAAAAATAACTTGCTTTGGTCCTCCTCTTCCTCGCACTTGCACAATTTCGCCTTTTGCAGCAGCTGAATGTCCAACATCAACATATGCCATTTTGTAAACCTCTCTAACTGGGCTGCCTCCTCCCGCCATGGCCGGGGTCACCACCTAGTGCACCCAACCATACGAGTGCCATTGCCCTGGACAGGTGGGTGGGCCGACTCTTGGGCGCGGGCACTGGCACAGGGTCCCTCATAGTGCAATCAAGTGTCTCTCATGGTGGGGGTGCACACCCGCTGTCAGACACACCGCCATACTATGAGGGGCCCAGTGCCAGTACCGACACCCACGAGTGTGCCCCCCTTGCTTGGGCAGGGCCACAGCTTTTGCAATGTTTACCTCTCCCTGCTCCTCCGCTGTGTAGTCTGGGCTGTCAAATCCTTCACTGGGACTGCCACTACAAATTTGGTGAACTGATAGATGATGGTTAAGACGTAGCTATGCCCTGTCCCGCTGGCCGTGCTCTAGCTTCAGATGATCAATGGCTTCCATTTCTTATGGACCTCGACTCACAATGACATGCCTTTGTGGTTTATCATCAGCTTTCACAGTTTTCCTACTCACAGACGCGTGACATTCCGGCGCACATTTTTAAATATGCCCTCTTATGCCAATCCCATAGAATCGCCTACGGCCTGTGGCTTCTGTCTTTTGCACTCCAAAGTTACGTGACAGATCATGATAGGCAGTGAGCAACATGTTTACATTTCTCCCTGTGATTAAAATTTGATGGAGATGAGTAACCCTGATGGGATCAACGGTACTGCGATACAGCAACACTTTCTTCACAAAGTTATGTTTTCGCTGTCTCCACACACAAATTAATTGAGGGTCAGCATCGCCTCTGAGAATTGTGACGGCAGTTTTTCCCATGATTGTTAATTCCTAGATTTCTGCAATCACTAGACTTTATGTCAGTAATTGTATGCATCTCATTTCCAATGTCGGAGAGGCTGGACTGTCTTACTGAGACAGAAATATATATGAAGATTTAAAAATACCACCAAAAGTGTATACTGGTGTACGCTTCAAAAACATATCCTTTTTTCTACTTTTTAGATTGTTGTCTAATCCATACTGAGAACACGGAGATTTTAAATGTTTAAACTATGCTATATATACCTGCTATCCAGTGATAATGTACCATTTCTCACCTTTGTCCAATCACGTCTAATCCATACTGGGCCTGAGACCGTCTGAGCCTGCCTCCTGGTCTATAGACATAGGTTTTTAATGTGTAAACTATGCTATACATACCTGTAATCCGGTGATAAGTTACCCTTTCTCACCTTTGTCCTATCACGTCTAATCCATACTGGGCCTGAGACCGTCTGAGCATGCCTCCTGATCTATAGACATAGGTTTTTAATGTGTAAACTATGCTAAATATATACGTGCTATCCGGTGAAACTGTACCCTTTATCAACTTTCTACAATGTTGTCGAATCCATACTGGGCCTGAGAACGGCTGGCGAGCTGTTAAGCAAGCTACAGCACCTGTGGTTTGGACACGTAATTTTTTCATTTTGTCAGGAATGCCGGTTAGGCCTAATTCCGTAATTGCGTTTGACCTGCACTTACTGGGAAATCATAGTTCACGGGGAATATTTGGAATCCCAGATCCCCATCACTAACGGTGTTCAGTGGGTTATCAGCACCTGTAAGTCACAAAAGCTGGTCCTTTCAGAGTAGCGCGCATGCAGCCCCGGATATGTAAAGGCATGATAGACCTGTTATTGCTCGATCTCGCGTGCCAGAGCCTCACGTATCCCTCTAGTAAGCTTGACGCGTACCGCGGGGGCATGCCTGAGTCTCGGTCATTAACGGAATAAAGCTGAGAAATCGCTAGCACAACTACAAACGGACATACCATACCACACAGAGAAACGACAAAGCTTGCAATCTGTCCATCTTTTCTGTAGCTTGTATGGTTGTGGTTTCCCGGGTGGAGTCCAATTAAGCCACAGGCTCCACTCCTAGTGGTGCCCTTTTGGACATTCCTTGGTTCAGCTTTGCAATCATACAGCCCCCGGAAACCAAACACTTTGCCTTCATGGACGCAGTTTGGAGGTTCGTGGGAATACGCCGCCCCATCCGCAGTTGCCATAATTTATTGGTGGGCAGTCCGACGGTATATGATCGTTTTCGATTTCAGAATTTTTTTATTTTTTTTTGGTTTGTATTTTACATTTTTATTCCAGCCTTTCTTGACTTCATAAGGGCCTGACAAGCCTATATCTGTGTCTCCTCCACCTCCTCCTTTTACTCCTCAACCTCTTTTCTAAATGTAGTTGCCCTTTTCCATATGTTATTTTTGTCTTCTGAGCATTTTGTCTGCTTTAGGACACCTTTAAAGGTGTTTTGTAATTGTTTTCTATGTGTTTGTATGTGTTTGTGTTTGCCTGCCATTGTTTTGAATGGGGTTCGACGGTGTTCTTCGAACGTTCGGCGAACATTCGACAAGCTTGCCTCCTGTGCGACGAACCAAAACACTAGCGGGGTGGCTCAACACTACTCCTGATTAGTGTTGAGCATTCCGATACCGCAAGTATCGGGTATCGGCCAATAATCACTGTATCGGAGTTCCGATACTGAGTTCCGATACTTTTTCCATATTGAATACCAGAATCGGAAGTTCCCATAATGCTATGAGCCCGCTCGATTTGATTCAGCCAATGGGAATCCTCAGAAGTGTGGGCACATCCTGCTAGGCATGTAGGCATGTTAACTATTGGCAAGGCTGTGATTGGCTGCTGAAATGATGTCATGATGCACTATAAAAGCCGCCGCCATTTGTGTTCACTCTGCTGTAAATTCAGTTAGAGACAGGCTGCTGTTGAAGACTGTGAGGGACAGTTAGAAATAGCGATTATCAAAAAAAATTGTGCTTTACCCAGGCTACATAAACCACCACTGTAGCTTTCTTTTGCCTAGCAGCAGTGTTCACAGCTGTCTGCAAGGGCTGTGTGAGTGCAGCTCACGCTGTGTAGTGGGTCCTTAAGCCACGTCTGGTTGTAGGCCGCCCAGCGTGCGTCACTGCTGCCTCATACATATTTTTCTTTTATTGCTGCTTATTTTTCATAAATTCTATCTAGTGTGCTTCCATCTGTATCCATATACGTTGGTTGCAAACACTGTAGTAGACAGCGGAGCCTTTCTGCAGCCTTTCAGTGCTAGTGCCCACTTCTCTGCAATGTTCACGGCTGTCTGAGAGGTCTCTGACTGTGTGTGAGTGCAGCTAACACTGAGTAGTGTGTCCTGCATCTACGTCTGGTTGTAGGCCACTCAGCGTGCGTCACTGCCTCACACATATTTTTCTTTTATAGCAGCTCATTTTTTATTCTCCGATTAATGTGTGCATCCATCCGTATCCATATATGGTGGTTGCAAACACTATAGGAGTAGACAGCCGAGCCTTTCTGCAGCCTTTCAGTGCTAGTGCCCACTTATCTGCAGTGTTCACGGCTGTCTGAGAGGTCTCTGTGTGTGATTGCAGCTCATGCTGAATAGTGTGTCCTGCAGCTACGTCTTGTTGTAGGCCGCTCAGCGTTGCGTCACTGCCTCACACATATTTTTCTTTTATTGCAGCTCATTTTTTATTCTCCTATTAGTGTGCATCCATCCGTATCTATCTACATTGGTTGGTTGCAAAAACTATATAGGAGTAGATACAGGTGCCTTTTTTCTGGCTTGTGCCCTTCAGCTGCAGTCAGATTAGTATTACCCAATTTTTTTGGAGCCTCATCTTTTGCATTGTAGGTTACCTGCCTGCATTGTAATAGCTCCAAAAAGTTTGTGATACTATCACTTTCAAATCTTTGGTCACATCCTTTTAGTTTTTTTTAAAAAAAAAACAAAAACAAAATAAAGTTCACCAAACACTCCATTTGACAGTTGTGTAGGCCACATTAGCTCCTATTAAAGTGTAGTCCACACACACTTCATAAAATTAGTGTTTCTTATACCTGTTACCAGCTGTTCAGGAATAAGCCCCCCCTTTGTACTTTTCTGCCTATCTTTATCAGTCTAGCAAGATGAAGAAGGCAGGGAGTAAGGCACGTGGGCGTGGGCGTGGAGTTTCAGCAGAGAGAGGACGTGGGGATTCTGCAGGGAGAGGACGTAGGGATTCTGTGCCTGCTGCAGGCACCAGTGAGTCAGCATCCCCCAGTTTTAGCAGGCAACAGTCCTTTATGCACAGCTTTGTAGGACCTCTCCGTACCCCACTGCTGCGGGAGGAACAAATAGAAGCCGTTATCGGATGGATGGCAGCTAACGCATCGACTTCAATGACTTCCACATCCTCTCAGGGCCCGAGCACCGAAGAGCAACCATCTGTCTCTTCACCACCTGCCAAAGTGCCCAGGCAGTCAGAGAGCCCTGGACAGGAGCCATCACAGTCTCTACTTCTGTTCTCTGAATCTGTTGGCTTGGAAAGAGGGGGCCAGCCAAGCAGCATTCAAGAATGTGAAGAAGAGGGAGTATGCAGTGATGCGCAACTTCTTTGTCCCTCGGAATCTGAAGAGGCGGGTGGGCCAGTGCCTATGGTCAGCACACCTCAGTACGCATCAGATGATGACGAGACTCAGGTGCCACTTTCTGGTGCGTACAGTGCTGGCGAGACAACCCAGGAGAAGCAGGTGTTTGAAGAGGGGAGTGTAGATGATGACGTCCTTGACCCATCATGGTGTGAGGAACAGGAAGGTGGTGGGAGCAGCTCTGAGGAAGAGATTCCCCGAACGGCCAAAACAGGAGGGAGAGGGAGGGGGCAGACTTGGTTGCCTGTAGCCTCCACTTCGGCACCCGTTAGGAGCATTCCTCTTTCAAAAGGCAAAGCTGGCGCTCCCAAGACTTGCAGTGCGTGGTCCTTTTTTGACACAGTTGTAGATGACATTTGCTTTGTCAAATGCAAGCTGTGTCATCAGGAAGTCAAAAGAGGGAAAAATGTCAGCAACCTCAACACCACAAATATGTGAAAACATGTGCGGACCAAGCACGAGGTGGAGTTACACAGACACACTGAAGATGTAGGCCAACGTACAGCATCACCTACCACCTCTTCAGCTCGTGTTGGGGCCTCTTCCTCCAGCTCACACACAGCTGGTTTGGCTTCCTCACAGGATCGCCAAGGAAGAACCTCTGGCACTGTTGTCCAGAGACCCAGTGACATTCCACTCACAGCACCACGTTCCCAGCCATCCTCACACTCCCAGGCCACTCTACAGCCATTGGTAGCACAGGCAAGGGATAAAAGGTGGCCATACTCGGCAAACCATCCCCGAGCATAGGCTCTGAATGATGGCATTGCCAAACTACTGGCACTTGAAATGCTCTCATTCAGGCTGTGGAGACTGACAACTTCCGGATTTTCATGGCATTGGCAGTCCCACAATACACCATGCCCAGCCACTTTTATTTCAGCAGGCGAGCCGTCCCTGCCCTGCAAAAACAAGTGGAGGGAAAAATAAAACATGCGCTACTAAATGCCGTCAGTAGCAAGGTCCACCTGACCACCGATGCATGGACCAGTAACCATGGACAGGGACGATACCTTTCCCTCACTGCCCATTGGGTCAATGTTGTGGAGCCGGATACAGATCTGGAGAGTGGCGCTGTATGTGTTCTGCCAACTCCATGGATTGCAGGAATCCAGTCTGTACACATTGACTCCTCCTCCTACTCAAGTTCCTCAGAAACAGCGCAGCAGGAATCTGTTACGACCGGTATGAGCACAGCCGTGGCCAAACGTCAACAGGCCATACTCAGATTAATTTCTTTGGGGAATCGAAGCCACACAGCGCAGGAGCTCTGGAATGCCATCAAGCAGGAGAGCGACGTGTGGTTTGTGCCAGCGACTCTCCAGCCGGGCTTGGTAGTGTGTGACAATGGCCAAAATCTGGTGGCAGCTCTTGGCCTAGGCAACCTCACTCACATCCCATGTCTGGCACATGTGCTGAACTTGGTCGTGCAGAGCTTTCTGAGGGACTATCCGCATCTTGATGTACTGCTGCACAAGGTCCGCATAGAGTGCGCTCACTTGCGGCGTTCCAGCACGGCAAGATCGTGCCTTGCTGCTCTGCAGCGCCAATTACGCCTTCCCGAACATCGCATCATATGTGACCTACCCACCAGGTGGAATTCAACGTTACATATGTTGGAGCGGTTGTGTGAGCAGCAGGCAGCAGTCATGGAGTACCAGCTGCATCAGGCGCAAACAAATTGCACTGTGCACCGGTCACACTTCAGCACCACTGAGTGGGCCTCTATGAAGGACATCTGCCTCGTTTTGCATGCCTTCGATGATTCCACACGGATGGCGAGTGCAGATGATGCACTAATCAGCATGACTGTCCCCCTTATCTGCCTGCTTCAAAAAACACTGCAAGCACTAAGAGAGGAGGTTTTGGAAGAGGTGGAGGATGAGGAGTCCCAAATGCCATCTGCTTCTGGACAGTCTGTGCTACGTGGATCCTCACAAAGGCCAAGGCAGGGGACACTTTGTGAGGAGGATGAGGAGGAGTCGATGGAGGAGGAAGACATCTCCCCAGAGGAGGGAGGTACACAATGCTCTAGTCGGTATGTACAGCGAGGGTGGGGTGATGCAGAGCAGTCAGAGATGACACCTCAAGCAGGGGACAGCGTTTCTTTGGCAGTTGGGAGTCTGCAGCACATGGTTGATTTCAGGCTGCAGTGCCTGAGAAACGACCGCCGCATCGCCCACATTCTCAACACGACTGATTATTGGGTGTACACCCTCCTAGATCCTCGCTACCGGGACAACTTGCAAAGCCTCATACCACCGTTGAACCGGGAGCGTAAACTGCGGGAGTACCAAGACACACTGGTGCAGTCCATCATGTTTTCTATTCCACCCAACAGCAGTGGTGCTAGTGCTTTACAAAGCAGCTCTGTGCGTCGAGGCAGTGGAGGAAACTCGGCACAAAGAGGGAGCAGAGGCAGCGCCTCAGCACAAGGCAAGACCACTATGGCCCAAATGTGGCAAAGTTTTGTGTGTCCGCCACAATTGTCTACATCATCACAGACGGCTCCAGTCAGCAGGAGGCAACGTTTCCGTCAGATGGTGACAGACTACATGTCTTGCCCTGTCAGTGTACTCCCAGATTGCTCTTCCCCCTTCAAGTTTTGGGTCTCTAAACTGGATACATGGCCAGAGCTTAGCCAGTATGCATTGGAGATGCTGGCTTGCCCTGCTGCCAGTGTATTATCGGAACGCGTCTTTAGTGCCGCAGGTGGTGTACTAGCAGACCGTCGCACGTGACTATCTTCCGATAACGTTGACCAGCTTACTTTTCTTAAAATGAACAAGGCCTGGATCTCGCCAGAATTTGCCAGCCCTCTTCCCGAATAAATAATTGGTTGGCAACAGTATCCAGGTCTCCTGTTGTGCTCATGTTTCTACCACCTGAACTATAATCCCTGGGCTTCAACACAGCCAGTTGTCACTCAGAAGTGTCGTCTGCACAGAGAAAAACACTAGCTCCTGTGTTAGTGGGGTTCAGTAACGTCAGCTGTTCCCCTGCTGTGTGGACGGCAACGTCTCTTGCTGCCTCCACATGCAAAAACCATCAGGCTTCAGCCTGCTCCAAGCTTCATCCTGGGCTCCAACAATGCCAGTTGGTGTTCAGAAGTGCTGTCTTCACAGACCAAAACACACTAGCTCCTGTGTTAGTAGGGTTCAGTAACGTCAGCTGTTCCCCTGCTGTGTGGACGGCAATGTCTCCTGCCTCCACATGCAGGAGACATTGCCGTCTCCCATAGTAAACAAAAAGTTAATGGTCATGTGTTAATATGCACTTACATTGTGCATACACATTAACTTACTTTTCTCAGTTCAGATTTGTTTTTTATTCATTTCATTGTGCATTCAGTGCATATAGGGGTGTGACCACCCTCTTTCTGAGCTGGGAAAGCCATCCAGTCTGGCCTAAGCTGTTACTAGTGGTTCAGCCGCTCGACCCTTATTCACATTCACGCCACTTGGCAAGTGAAAAGGTTTTAAATACTAGAGTAGGGACTGTCCCACAAGGGTTGCCGTGACGTGGCGGGATGGCTTGTACATTATTTTGATCAAAATTATGTTTACTAAATACCCCTATTATTATTATTACCTTTATGCATTATTTGCAGTATATTTTTTACTTTTTAGTTCATGATATTTGTGTTTTTTGCTTTTTGTTTTCTCTGGTTAATGGTCATGTGTTAATATGCACTTACATTGTGCATACACATTAACTTACTTTTCCCAGTTCAGATTTGTTTTTTATTCGTCTCCCATAGTAGTGGAAATGTGGACAGAGCAGGAGACCTTGCCAGACACACATCAGGAGATCCACTGACATGACAGAGCCCCTGTAACCAAGGAACAAGTGTGGATTGTGCAGACGCCACTTCAGAGCAGCAACTGGCGGGGTTGGAGGCCAGGGGAAATACTAGAGACAGTAGAGCAAGATTCCTAAGTGGAGGACAGTTACAATCAGTAGTAGTGTACAACCGATATAAAACTTGCTTCAAGTAGGCCTCAGCCTGCTCCATGAACTGGGCTTCAACACAGCCAGTTGTTGCTTGGAAGTGCCGTCCGCACAGATAGAAACACTCGGTCCTGTGTCAGTGGGGTTCAGTAACGCCTGCTGCTCCCCTGCTGTGTGGATGGCAAAGTCTCCTGCTGCCTCCAAAATCACACTACATCTTATTTTCTACTTGCTCCAAGTAGGCCTCAGCCTGCTCCGTGATTGATCCTGGGCTTCAACACAGCCAGTTGTTGCTTGGAAGTGCCGTTCGCACAGATAGAAACACTCGGTCCTGTGTCAGTGGGGTTCAGTAACGCCAGCTGCTCCCCTGCTGTGTGGATGGCAAAGTCTTCTGATGCCTACACAGTCACACTACTACTGATTTTTAACCATGCTCCACTTAGGCCTCCACTGTCTCTAGTACTTCCCCTGGCCTCCAACCCCGCCAGTTGCTGCTCTGAAGTGGCGTCTGCACTATCCACACTTGTTCCTGTGTTACTGGTGCTCAGTCACGTCAGTGGATCCCCTGATGTGTGTCCGGCAATGTCTCCAGCTCTGTCCACATTCCCATAACTAGTAGTGTGAATATGGAAAGAGCAGGAGACCTTGCCGGACACACATCAGGGGATCCGCTGATGTGACAGAGCCCCTGTAACCAAGGAACAAGTGTGGATTGTGCAGACGCCACTTCAGAGCAGCAACTGGCGGGGTTGGAGGCCAGGGGAAATACTAGAGACAGTAGAGCCAGAGGCCTAAGTGGAGGACAGTTACAATCAGTAGTAGTGTACAACCGATATAAAACTTGCTTCAAGTAGGCCTCAGCCTTCTCCATGATTGATCCTGGGCTTCAACACAGCCAGTTGTTGCTTGGAAGTGCCGTCCTCACAGATAGAAACACTCGCTCCTGTGTCAGTGTGGTTCAGTAACACCAGCTGCTCCCCTGCTGTGTGGATGGCAAAGTCTCCTGCTGCCTCCAAAATCACACTACATCTTATTTTCTACTTGCTCCAAGTAGGCCTCAGCCTGCTCCGTGATTGATACTAGGCTTTAACACAGCCAGTTGTTGCTTGGAAGTGCCGTCCGCACAGATAAAAACACTCGCTCCAGTGTTAGTGGTGTTCAGTAACGCCTGCTGCTCCCCTGCTGTGTGGATGGCAAAGTCTCCTGCTGCCTCCAAAATCACACTACATCTTATTTTCTACTTGGTCCAAGTAGGCCTCAGCCTGCTGCATGATTGACCCTGGGCTCCAACATCGCCAGTTGCTGCTCAGAAGTGTCTTTGGCACAGGTACTCCCTCCTGCCCAGCCTGGTTCCAGTGCGCCTGCTGTTTCTGGGTAGTGTCAATGTCACTTTGCCACCAATACGTTGTCCTGTCGTGTTGCGGTTGGCCGAGTCTATGGTGCCTGCAGTTTAGGTGCTTCCTATGTGGGCTGGGGGTTCTGGTAATAAAGGCTGGTTCCGTAGTGCCAATAGGACAAGCACCCCCTGTTGAACTGTGGGTTTCGGTAACTGCGTCCTGCTCGCGGCCTTGCAGCTTTGTTGATTATGGGTACCTTGTGCTACCCAGCCAGGTTCCATCACCGTCAGCTGGTTCTTGGCAGAGCCTTTGACCTAGATGCCTCCTTCTCGGTATCCGAGTTCCAGCAACGTCTGCTGGTCCTTGGTAGTGCTTTGGAGCACAGGTACCTCCTGCTTAGTAACCGTGTTCCAGCACCATCAGCTGGTCCACGGTTGTGCCATTGGCTCTTGTTCCTTCTGCTGCCCCTCCGGGTTCCAGCACTGTCAGCTGGTTCTCGGAAGTGTCTTTGGCACGGGTACTCCCTCCTGCCCAGCCTGGTTTCAGCCCGCCTGCTGATTCCGTGTAGTGTCAACGTCACTTTGCCACCAATACGTTGTCCTGTCGTGTTGCGGTCGGGTTAGCTGAGTCTATGGTGCCTGCAGTTTAGGTGCTTCCTATGTGGGCTGCGGGTTCTGGTAATAAAGGCTGGTTCCGTAGTGTGAATAGGACAAGCAGCCCCTGTTGGACTGTGGGTTTCAGTAACTGCGTCCTGCTCGCGGCCTTGCAACTTTGTTGATTATTGGTACCTTGTGCTACCCAGCCAGGTTCCAGCACCGTCAGCTGGTTCTCGGCAGAGCCTTTGGCCTAGATGCCTCCTTCTCGGTATCCGAGTTCCAGCAACGTCTGCTGGTCCTTGGTAGTGCTTTGGAGCACAGGTGCCTCCTGCTTAGTAACCGTGTTCCAGCACCGTCAGCTGGTCCACGGTTGTGCCATTGGCTCTTGCTCCTTCTGCTGCCTCTCCGGGTTCCAGCACCATCAGCTGGTTCTCGGCAGAGCCTTTGGCCTAGGTGCCTCCTTCTCAGTATCCGAGTTCAAGCAACATCTGCTGGCCCTTGGTAGTGCTTTGGAGCACAGGTACCTCCTGCTTAGTAACCGTGTTCCAGCACCGTCAGCTGGTCCACGGCTGTGCCATTGGCTCTTGTTCCTTCTGCTGCCCCTCCGGGTTCCAGCACCGTCGGCTGGTTCTCGGCAGAGCCTTTGGCCTAGGTGCCTCCTTCTCGGTATCCGAGTTCAAGCAACGTCTGCTGGTCCTTGGTAGTGCTTTGGAGCACAGGTACCTCCTGCTTAGTAACCGTGTTCCAGCACCATCAGCTGGTCCACGGTTGTGCCATTGGCTCTTGTTCCTTCTGCTGCCCCTCCGGGTTCCAGCACCGTCAGCTGGTCCTCGCTAGTTTCATTTGCTCTTGCAGCTTCTGCTACCCATCCGGGTTCCAACACCGTCAGCTGGTTCTCGGCAGTGCCTTTGGCCTAGGTGCCTCCTTCTTGGTATCCGAGTTCAAGCAACGTCTGCTGGTCCTTGGTAGTGCTTTGGAGCACAGGTACCTCCTGCTTAGTAACCGTGTTCCATCACCGTCAGCTGGTCCACTGTTGTGCCATTGGCTCTTGTTCCTTATGCTGCCCCTCCGGGTTCCAGCACCGTCAGCTGGTCCTCGCTAGTTCCATTTGCCATTGTTCCTTCTGCTACCCATCCGGGTTCCAGTACCGTCAGCTGGTTCTCGGCAGTTCCTCAGCCTTCTTGTACCTTCTGCTACTTTTCCAAGTTCAGGCTTGTGGAAATGGTTTTTGATTCTCACTCTGGATCTCCCTGACGATGACCCTGAAGACGACGACCCTGAAGACCACACCGAAGAATACAAAAAAGATGACCCTGAAGAAGATGACCAAGAGGACAAAGAGCATGAACACATCCACCAAGATGCAGAACAACAAGAGACAGAAGTCCAAGAAGCATAACAACCAAAAGCAGAAGAACATTAAGCATAAGACTAAAAATCTGAGCAAATGATATTATCTAAATTATAAGTAGAAGAAGACTAAGCAGTGTATGAGGGTGAGTCCGTTCCTCCTCGTGGTGCCCCTGGAAAATGCCTGCTGTTGCAGGCCAAACTGAACGCGAACAAATCCTGTTGTAAATCTTTTGTGACAGGCAGAAAGGAAGGTGTAATCGTCAAACTTTTATAGATAACAACTACAGGAATGCCTGTCACAAATAAGAATATGATGAAGAAGAAGAATAGGAAGAAGATGAAGAAGTAGAATATGAAGAAGAATAATAGTTGAATAAGAAGAATATGAAGAATGTAAAAAAAAGAATAATAGGAAGAAGGTGAAGAAGAAGTAGAAGAATAAGCTGAAGAAGAAGTTGATGAAAAAGATGCTGCTGAGGATGATGAAGGAGAAAGTGTGGGAGAAGTAAAAAATAAGGTGAAGAGCATGGAAGTAGTGAAACATACATATCTGACAAAATATTTAAGAGGTTAACATAGTCAATATCTTTGTAACTACAAACGTCTTTAATAAAAAAAATAATAATTCCTGCTATTCCATTTGATTGGGCTAAAGCTCTATGGCTTTAATGTCTCCTACACCTCCCACAATACATTCTACATTATTATTAGTTGTTTTTCTTCATGTAGAATTAACCTACAAGGAAAGAAAGGGTTTTTTTAAATTCCGATATTTCTGTTCCATTGTCTTGAATGGGACTTCTGGGATCGGAATCGGCGAGACCCGATACTTTTTTTAGATCGGCCGATCCAATCCGATCCGATATTTTTCAATATCGGGTGGTATCGCTCAACACTACTCCTGATATATCGAAGTACATTGTTAATGTTTAAACTATGCTATATATACCTGGTATCTGGTGATACTGTACCCTTTCTGCCAGGAAGTCCTCCCCCATCCAACACTCTAAGTGTATCATTGACACCTGGAACATTGTCCCACATGTGTGATTATTTCTTGCGGATCTTCTTGTTATATTGTGGTGTGATCCATCCTGAGCGTGTGAGTGTCTATGGGATACTCCTGCAATTTAGATGTACATTTAAAAATTACCCCAACACTGTATACAGCTCTACACTTGGGATACATTACCCATTTACTGCTTGTTATATTCTGGTCTAATCCAAACTGACCAAGTGAGAGTTATTTTCTGACTGTGGAAATAAATACTGAAATTGACAACAATGACACCTACACTGTGTACAGCTGTACTCTTGAGATCCATGACCGCTTTATGGCTTTTTAGATTGTGTTGTAATCCAATACTGAGCCTGAGAGTGTCTGTGTGTGCCTCCCCAAATATCTACGGAGATTTAGAATGTTTAAACTATACTATATATACCTGCTATCTGATGATACTGTACTCTTTGTCTAATTTCTATATTCTTGTCTAATCCATACTGAGCCTGTGAGCGTCTCTGTGTGACTGATGGAATATATAGGGAGATTGAAAATTATCCTTTGACTGAATAGAGCTGTACTCTTCTGGTACAGTGCCATATATCTGATGTTATTTTGGGTGTATTTTCTGCAAAATTTTGAAGTTTGGTGGAAGAGGCCGCGGACGTGGGCGTGGGGGGGCCAGCTGGTGCTGATGGTGGTGGTGCATCTGCTGGTAGTGGCAAAAGCACAATAGCAGCTAAGGCAGGAGGTGTTTAGCCTGCGTCATGGTCTGGCTCCAGAACGCCTGGAAGACTACCTTTTCTGGGAGTAGGTTAATCGCATTTAAAGTCGGAGCATGAAGAACTGGTTTTGGCTTACATTGACGAAACAGACTCCAGCAAATATGCCCTCCTCTTCTGAAGTTTCAAAAAATGCAAGCACTGAGTCGTCAAGTGCTGGCTCCTGGTCAGGAAGAACCCCTTTCCTTGTGTCGCTTCTCTGGGACAGATGTTGTGGTGCAGCTAAGATGTAGAAGCCTTGCACAGGTAGGGCCGTAGTCGCAGGGCAGATGAAAGAGTTGGTAGATGGTGTGCAGTGCAGGATGTAGCAGAGCCGTGCGCCAGGCGCAGGAGAAAGATGATAGACACAGTCATGCAGTTCCTTTACCTGTACTTGGTAAGTGCCGTCCAGGACCCAGAGTACAGATGGAGAAGGAGTTGGTCAGCCTGGAAGCCAATTTGGAATTCTCTCTCTGCAGATAGGTAGTGTGGCTTCCGTTCTAACGCTTATCTGAGGTATTCGCAGTGCTGAGTTCAATGAAGTTCCCCCTGTTGACTCTCTTTTGGAACTTTCTCGTATGGCAGGCAGCCGTAGCCTTTTCCTTCTGGCTCCCACACGTCGATGCTGGTGCCTCTGAGCCTTAGTTGGGTACAGAGCATTTACAACTGCTACTTCCTCCGGTTTCAGCTGCAGGAACGTCAGTGTCCCTACAAACTCGGAGACCGGAATCCGGACCATGCGCTCCAGCTAGGAGTGAGCCTTAACTCTGCTCATCCTCCAGCTCCCCTTCACACGTCCACACACTTCCCCTTCCCTGCACAGAGTGCCCTAACTTATCTCCTCCCAACCACAGAGAGCAGCTCCTCAGCAGTCAGGTTCAAAGGTCTCGCTGCTGGCCTGGAGTGGGAAATGTGTTGTGTGTTGGTTGAACTGCTAGAGAGATCCTTCGTTGCTCCCAAGCATGACATCACACTCCCTAGGAGGAAGGTAATGCCACTGTGGCGACCGTACTCCTGGGGGCGCCACAAGTGCACTGATGCCCAGCCACTGCTAGATGATTCTGCTGGTACACTGACCCAGACCATTACATTCCCCTCACACTCTACACAGCCAGAATGTGACCATGAGGAAACTCAGGTTCCCCTTCCCGCATACTATACCACCTTACAAGGTGACAAAGTGGAAGGTGCAGATGAAAGTGCAGGTTCCTTGAGCAGGTGGGGGGCATACTCATGGGCGATGGCACTGGCACAGGGCCCCTCATAGTACGCAAAAGTGTCTCTGCCGGTGGGAGGGCCCACCCGCCCACCCCCACCCGCCGTCAGACACACCGCCACACACAGCCATACTATGAGGCGCCCTGTGCCAGTGCCGTTGCCAACGAGTGGGCCCCCCCTGCTTGCTCTGGATCACAGCACTTGCAAAGTTGAAATACTTACCTCTCCCTGCTCCACCACCATGACGTCTTCCGCGGGTCCTGACAGTGATATTCTGATCAGAGAGCGCAATGACATCATGTCTGTACACCCTCTGCCTAAACAACTAAGTGCAGTGAGATGGAAGATGGGGACGATGAGGAGTCCAGACTAGTACAGGGATTCCCTAGCGAGGAGACTTACTTAATTGTTTTCAATGTTGGGACAGCAATTTTTGGGGAGCACTATACTCTGGAGAATGATATATGGGGCCCACCATACACTGGAGCATTCCAAAGGTGGACATCAGACACTGGAGCAGCATTTACAGGGCCCATTATACACTGGAGCATTAGAAATGGGGCCCATTATATATGGAGCATTATTTGGGCCCATAAGACAGTGGAGCTTCATGCATGGGGACCAACATATACTGTAGCATTATGTGGAGCTCATCATATACTGTTTCAAACATTATATGGGACCAATGTTTCTGTATGGAGAAATATATGGGCCTCATTACTCTGTATAGCGCACTATGCGGTGCCCATAATACTGTATGGAGTAATATACTGTCCGTTTTTGGAGCTATTGGAGAATTTAAAATCGATATCAGTCATGAGATGTAAAAAGTGAAGTATTTTTCATTGTACTATACCGCTATTTCTCTACCGTATCGGAGCATCATGAGTTGTGGTATGTGTTAAAGGGGCGCTCTTTGGCCCAGGGCACATGAAAACCTGGAGCCAGCCCTACCCCTCCACAACTTTAGCCAAATAACCCCCAGTTTTCAGTGCGTAACTATTATTATGAAGTAAATTAAGGTTGAAAAACTTCAGTAATCGGAATTGATGTTTTTTCCATTAAAATGAGCACTGTATGTGTGTTTCCTGTTCTCCACTCACTGCCGACTTTGCTTCCCTATTGACTTGCATTGGGTTTCGTGTTTCAGTCGGCCTTCGACTTTTTTACGATAATCGGCTGATTTCGTTCGACCCGACTTTTGCGAAAGTTGGGTTTCGTGAAACCCGACTTGACCCGAAAAAAGGCAAAGTCGCTCATCTCTAGTCTTTACTGTATGTAAACCATTTCTTCTATCCTGTCGGTTCCTGCAATGATTTTACAGAACCCGGCAGATGTTTTATCTACTTTTCTTCTCTCTCTCTATGCAATATAAATACATATATATGTGTGTGTCACTGTCATATGTGTATATATATACATATATATATATATATATATATTCTATTCTAGCCTGTCATGGTGATTTTACTGTACGCGCACACGAATGTATCTATCATATATATATATAATTATATATATATATGTGTGTGTGTGTATTTTGACAAATATTTCCTTTGAAAACAATGTGTAATTGGCAGAGAACTGCTGTATATATAAGCTTGGGGAGCCTGGGTGGTCGAGTACCCCTCGAGAAACGGCTCTTAGTGCCCCAGGGGGACGAGACGTCCTCGCTTGACTTTAAACCATAGAAGCCTTTCAGTCTTGATTCTTTACTTTATAGGTCGATATCTAATTTCATTCATATTATGCTTATTTAGACATGTCGCCAGTCTGTTCTAGATTGTTGCACCTGACTGTTATTTTGTAATTTCGTTGCCTCAAAATTTTTGATTTCATACATGCCATCTCTACGACATAAATTTACTGTCTTCCCTTATCCACAGATCTCTAAGGACTATAATTTTGTGTGATTTATGTAACTGTGGATATATTTGTCGTGTTTCTTTAAAACTATAAATAAAGAATTACAAAAAAAAAAATCGCATTGTACTCGGATGCCAATCTCACTACACCTCAGATGTAAATTGGATGCTAGGTGTCAAAATCGCATGACACTCGCATTGTACTCGCATGACACTCGCATGGCACTCATCCATTTTTTCAGTCCAGATATCGGAACAGTTTTTTTTCACACATATGGGTATGTACCCTGAGGGCGACATAACTATCCCATCTGAAAAATACCAATTCATCTCATTTATGGACAGCAGGTGTCAGTATCTGCACTGTTGTCTCAGGCCAAATGGTTTCTGTAAGCATCAACTAGAACAGTCGTACTGTTATGCTGAATAAATAAATTGATGGCACTGCATCGAGACATCATATTATCTGACCTTCTGTTTATGGGGTAATTATTTTCATTGCTGATGCTAAAAATTACTTATGTCATCTCACAAGGAAAATTTGCCCTCCCAATGTGTCAATGAGGATCATTAGCGAATAGATCTGTTCACAGATAAGGGTATGTGCACACGTTGCGGATTCTACTGCGGATCCGTGGCGGATTTAGCCCTGCGGTTCCGCAGCAGAATCTCCTGTGTTGTACAGTACCATTGTAATCAATGAGAATTGAAAATCACTGTGCACATGCTGTGGAAAAATCAGCCGGATTAGCTGTGGGTTCATTTCCACAGCATGTCAATTCTTTGGGCGCATCTGCAGTGTTTCTGCACCCATTGACTGGTATTGATCCGCAGCAAAGCTGCAGGTCTCAGACAGATCTGCGGCCTTGCTGCAGATGAAACACTGCAGATCGGGAGGGGGGAAGAGTGTGGGTGGAGAGTGTGCTTGTATGATATTTGGGTGGTGACTGGGCGTGTATGTGTGTGCGGGGCAGTGTGTGCGGCGGTCTGCGGGGCTCATCGGGCTTTCCGGGGGTCTGTGCGGGGGGGTTACCGGGCCTATGCGGTGGTTATTGGGCTGCCGGGGGTCTGGCAGGGTCTATGCTGGGGGTTACTCGACCTGTGCAGTGGTCATCAGGCTGTCGAGGGTCTGGCGGGGCCTGTGAGGGGGGTTACCGGGCCTGTGCGGGGGTCATCAGGCTGTTGGGGGGTCTGGCGGGGCTGTGTGTGTGCATGTGTGTATATGTGTATGCAGGCATCGTCCAATGGGACTATGGGTCGCCCTCCCAGGGCTGTGGGGTACTCGGTACTGGGCCGGTGTCGGCGGGATGTGTCACAGCAGCGGTGACCCGGTTGTGGCCCTGGGCACCCAATTAATATGGGAAGTTTGAATGTGAAATGTAGTTGATTAAATGAATAGTTCATGATGCCACCTGTGGTGTTCGGCAAGTTAGATGTTAAGCCGACGCTGCATGCAGATCCTCTGGGACTGGTGGTGTGGTGCAGCCGAGATGGTGAAGCTCCCCACAGGTGGAGCTGTAGTCCCAGGGCAGTGTAGATGTAGGGGCAGAGGAGAGGCACAGGCGGTGTAGAATCTGGTACCCCGATGTAGTGGTACAGGGTGTGTTAGCGCAGGAATAATTGGAGGACACCAGGGCATGTAGTTCCAAAGCTTTACTCACAGTCTGTAGTACACACAGGTGCCTGCCTCCGTGCCGTGTCCTCCGGGTCAGGGACTCAGTCAACCTCCAGGTCACATGGAATGCTCCCTTCCAACACTCCGCCAACATGTGCCTTTCTGAACGTCTCCTCTTATAACGCCTTTGGTGTGAAGTACTCCTAGTACTGAGTTACACTGGAGTTCCTCCTGACAGATGTTCCCAAGAACCATACTTGTGCGGCAGACAGCTGTAGCCTGCTTCGGGGACTCCTTGCTCCTGAGTCCCAGCTCACTATCCAAGTTGCTGTTGTGCCCCCAAGTCTTAGATGGGAGTAGTGCATTTACAGCTCACTACTCCACCGGTGTCTGCTGTAGGACCATTAGTATCCATACAACCTCGGGGCCCGGGCCCCAGCCTAGCGCTTAGAACTTCTAGGCAGGGTTCTCTCTTAACCCACATCCTCTGTTCCCTTTTACTCCTTCGTTCTGTACTAGTCTCTCCTTCTTATGGAAGATCAGGATTCTGTTCAATGTCTTTCTCCTTCTTTCCTTTCCCGTGCCAGCAGACCCAGGTCACTGAGGTCTGCTGCAGCACCTCCTTCCTCCATCCCTCTCCCAGGGATCTTCTCTCCTCACTCTCTCCTACTGGCTGACCGACTGACCTCAAATCCTAAACCTTCCCGCTCTTTTATGTATTCTAACTCCACCCGCCTCCCAGCACGTTTCGTGTTCCAAGCAGGGAGCCACCAAAGGTGCTCTGCTACACTCCAAGCAGGGAGCCACAATGTGGCTTTGCTGAACTACTGTGTTGTGTGGGATGCAGGTGTTGGAGCGTGGTCAGGAGCCTTCAACCTATCTGGATGGTGGGGCACCACCCCTCAGGAGGAGGTGCAGTACCTCTGTGGCAACTGAATCCTCAGGGGCGCCACAACTACAAGTCCCATTGGGCTATGCCTGCTACCCTTACAGTGAGTGACACATTAGCCAATGATGGGACAGTAGTAGTCTCATCATCCGGCTAATGTGTTGAATGTAAAAGAAAAAAAAACACATACAGAACATACAACACAGAACATACAACACAGAACACATAACATACAGAACATATAACATACAGAACATACAACATACAGCATATAACGTACAGAACATACAACCTACAGAACATACAACACATACAGAACATATAACATACAGATCATATAACATACAGATCATATAACATGCAGATCATATAACATACAGAACATACAACATGCAGAACATACAATACATACAACATATAACATACAGAACATATAACATACAGGACTTATAACATACAGAATATACAACATATAACATACAGAACATACAACATATAACATCCAACACATAACATAGAGTACATAGTTACCGCACACACCTAATTCCCCGAAGCCATCGATCACCTGTAATAAAAATAAAATAAACCAACCTATACTTACCTCTCCGCCGTAGTCCAATTAATAATGAGGGTCCCACGATGATTTCCCGTGGAGAGCAGCCACATTAGCTGAGGCGACCGCTCTCCAGGGGCTCCAGCAATGAAATGACAGGAGCAGAAAATCCTCTGCTGTGTATCCCTCTGCCGGGAAAGAGGTCCCGTAACCCTAACGCTAACCCTAGCCCTAACCCGTAACCCTAATTCTCACGCAGAAGTGCTGTAAAGTGAAACTCTGAACTCAGGTAACCTCAGTGATGGACTGCAGGAGGCATTGTCTCCTGTCAGTTCATCACAGGGAGGCCCTATAGAGCAGTGACATCACCTGATGTCACTGTTCTATAGGGGAGGTCGCCGTGGGACCCTCATTATTAATTGGATTGCGACGGACAGGAAGTATACGGTTGGTTTATTATTTTTCATTTTTATTTTAAGGAGATTGAAGGCATCGCTTGGATCTGGAAGTTAAATAAAAAGATGAAAACCGTGTTGTGCTTTATTTCTTTAAAAGACTTTATTCTTATGTGTGTGGTTTTTTTAACCCTTTGAAAAGATTAATAATGGATAGGCGTCTTATTGACGCCTCTCCATTATTAACCGGGCTTAATGTCACCTTACAATAGCAAGGTGACATTAACCCCTTATTACCCCATATCCCACTGCTACTCGGGAGTGGGAAGAGAGGGGCTAAGTGCAGGAATTAGCGCATCTTATAGATGCGCCATTTCTGGGGCAGCTGCGGGCTGGTATTTGTAGCTGGGGGGGCAATATCCATGGCCCCTTCCTAGGCTATGAATATCAGCCCGCAGCTGTCTGCATAGCCTTTCTAGCTGTAAAATATAGGGGGATCCCACGTCATTTTTTGGGGTCCTCCTATTTAATAGCCAGTAAGGGCTAGCCAGACAGCTGTGGGCTGATATTCATAGACTGGGAAGGGGCCATAGGTATTACCCGCTTCCCAGGCTACAAATATTGGCCCCTGGTCGTCAGCTTTCCCCCTCTGGTGCAGAAAATTGTGCGGGAGCCTATGCCATTTTATTCTGTCTTTTTTTTTAAATATATATGGCTATATATCTTTAGATATATCTACGTATATCTCTATAGATCTATCTATGGAAATATCTATAGATAGATCTATAGATCTATCTATGGAAATATCTATAGATATATCTATAGATGGATAGATATGGAATAGATCTATCTATCTATCTCTGTGTCTGTAATGTAGTGAGGGTTGGACAAATGTAAAAGAGGAGGTTGGACAGAAATGACATCACATTTTTTTTTTGTTAAATAACATATCTTTATTTAGCTTACAAGAACGCATACAAACCCGCAGGCAAAACCGCACTGAAAAACCGCATCACATCCGCGGCAAAAACACATCAAACCCACGGCAAAAGCGCATCAAAAATGCACTTGCATTTTCTGCCAAGAGCTGCGGTTTTTGTGAGGAAAAATCCGCGGGAAAATCCGCACTGTGTGTGGAGCGCCCCACAGGGCCTTAGGTTACTTGGTACCGGGTCGGTCAGGTTCCTTAAAGGGGATGTCAAGGTCAGTGACCTTGTCCATTGCCCTGGTCATCCAGTGATTAAAAATAGAGGAAAATTATGTGGTGTTTGGTCGTGATGCCACCCATGGTGTTCGGCAATGGGCGGCCGACGCTGTGGTCTGGGTCCACGGAGGCTGTTGGTGATGCAGCAAAGATGGTTCAGCTCCCAAAGGGTGGAGTGGGGCCCCAGGGCAAATATATTTAATTGTTCAAATGCTGGTGAACGTTGGCGTGCAGAGAATAAGTGAAGGACACAGAGAGGTGCGGTAATCTTTACCTTTTACTTGAACGTAAATGCAATCTGGGGTACCACATACAAATGATGGATTGGCTCACCTAGAGGCATTCAATGGACCCACCCTGCCAGGTGGGGTTGGGGACCTTCCTTCTGCGCTCTGTTTTCAGGCCCCTGCTGCTTGAAGTTAAGCTGCGACCCTCTCCTGCGTGATGATTTCTAACCTGTATGGCTGACAGCATGAGCCTATATCACGGGAACTGTTTGGTTCACTCTCAGCCAGGGCTCTTGGTCTGCTGCTGTGCCTTCAGGTGTTCAGTCTGGCCAAGGAACTTGCAGTCCCCTGCACTCCAGATTCGGCTGTCAGGGTGTACAGCTTCTGGCCATCCAAGGACTCTGGTGTCCCTTTTTATCAGCGCTTCGCTCTGGGGTTAGCTATATGCAATTTCAGTTCCCCCAGAGACCCTTTTCTCTGCTCCTGTCCCTTTCCTCTCCACAAACCAACTCTCTATCTCTAACTGTCTTGTCATGAGCTCCAACTGCTCCCGTTTCCATGACAACTGGCCAGAATTTATAAGGAAGCTCCTCTTTCTGGCCTGCAGTAGGAATTGTCATGTACCCTGTGTTACCTGGCATGGGGACCCCCCTCCTGCCTCCAGGCATGACATCACCCCTTAGAGGGAGGCAATGTCACTATGGCAACCAGACTCTTGGGTGCCACATGTGCACATACCCTAAGTCTCTCTACTACAGCTCATCAGTGAGAAACTCATTCTAGAGTGACATTAAATTTGATAGTAGGCATCTAAACACACATCTGCAGAAACAAAATACATTTTTGGGGGAGCAATGGCTGAAAATGTTTTTTGTCATTTAAAGCAACCTCTTTAACATGAGAACCTGGCTGTGGCTTTGGGATCTTTAGAGCCAGTCTGCTCTTTTATTCTTTTTGTTTTTACATTTGGTGAATGATCTGCAAACCATAGCCTATGAGGAACAGTTACAGGATTTGGGAATGTCAGAGAAGACTGAGAGGAGGCTTAATAGTTGTCTACAAATATCTGAAGGGAACATCACAGTGTAGAGGGATAATCATTATTCTCATTTGCACAAGGAAAGACTAGAAGCAATGGGATGAAGCTAAATGGGAGGAAACACAGGGTGTCAATAAGTGGAACAGGCTGCCACAAAAGGTGGTGAGCTCTCCTTCAATGGAAGTCTTCAAACAGAGGCTGTACAGACATTTTGTCTGGTATGATTTAGTGAATCCTGCTTTCAACAGGGGGTTGGACCAGATGCCCCTTAAGGTCCCATCCAACTCTACCATTCTATGATTCAAATGTCACTGGATCTGATTATATTAACAATTGAAGGTAGATTAATACAGAAGTTCTGTTATCCTATACAAACTTTTCTTATAGGCCACAATGCTTAAAACTGTTTGGGGCTCTTTCTGAATTTTATTTGCAGTTGAAAACATTGTTATAAACCGGTGTAAAAAAAACAGGACACATCAAGGAACAATATGTATGCATTGAATTTCCTATCAGGGATCTGTGATAGGATCAACTGCAAGAAGCATAAGTTAATGACACAAACTGTAATGTTTTCTGACATTCACTTGATTATCAATCAACTTAAAATGATTTTTTAACTAAATTGATAGCTGAAAAAATATCACTTTAAATTAATAGAATTGTTACAGCTTTAAACAACTTTGAAGAGAATCTGTCAGTGGATTCATTCTGCCCGATCCATGGTCAGCATGAATCAGAACCTGACTCCATTATTTACAACCATGTATGCTTCACTCTGAAAGTCTGCAGCATTTCAGGGAAAAGATATTTCAAGATGAAATCCATGGGTGATGTGATTTGTGTGATTACTCCAAAGGGCAGGTCCTTTGTGGCTTCTCTCTTCCCTGCTCTTCTTGACTTGACATTTGTCTATACTCAGACAAGTCAGTCTAGGGCAGTGTTTCCCAAACTCCAGTCCTCCCGACCACCAACATATCATGTTTTCAGGACTTCTTCAGCCCCTTCACGACCTTAGGATTTTCCAGTTTTGCGTTTCCATTTTTTATTATGATTATCTAGGTCATTAAGAGTTCACAGATATCAAGTATATATAGGTTTTATTTAAGTGGTAAAAAAAAACCAAAAGTTTGCAAAAAGCAAAATAGGCGGCATTTTTCAAGACTCGTAGCGTCTACATTTTGTGGGATCTGGGGCTGGGCAAGGGCTTATTTTTTGTGTGCTGAGCTAACATGTTTATTGATACCATTTCGGTGTAGATTTTTATCGCTCGCTATTGCATTTTATTGCAATGTTGCAGCGAACAAAAAAGTAATTTTGTAATTTTTATTTTTTTCTTGTTATGCTGTTTACCGATTGGATTAAATTGTTTACATTTTGATAGATCAGGCATTTCTGAATGCAGCAATACCAAATATGTGTTTTTTTATTTGGATCGGCCGATACCCAAAAAGTATCGGGTATCGCCGATTCCGAAACCGGAAGTCCCATTCATGTCAATGGGACAGAAATATCGGAATTAAAAAAACCCCTTTCTTTACTTGCACATCCTGTTCGGGAGTGGGGAAAGAGTGTGGGCGGTGCATGGACGGACACTGTGCGTGTCTGTATGTGCAGCCAGGGTCTGTGCGGGCCTGCCGGGGGTCGATGCGGGCCTGCCGGGGGTCTGTACGGGCCTGCCGGGGGTCTGTGCCAGCTGCCGAGGGTCTGTGCGGACTGCCGGGGGTCTGTACAGGCTTGCCGGGGGTCTGTGCTGGCTGATGGGGGTCTGTACGGGCCTGCCGGAGGTCTGTGCAGGCCTGCCGGGGGTCTGTGCCAGCTGCCAGAGGTCTGTGGGACTGCCGGGGGTCTGTGCGGGCCTGCCGGGGGTTGTGTGTGTGTGCAGGCATCGTCCGATGGGACTGCAAGTCCCATCAGGCTATGCCTGCTACAATGACAGTGATTGACACATTATCCAATGATGGGACAGTAGTAGTCCCATCATCCGGCTAATGTGTTGAGTGTAAAAAAAAAATATACATACTACATTCATACAACATACATACATACTACATTCATACAGCATACATACATACTACATTCATAGAGTATACATACATACTACATACATACTACATATATACTACATTCATACAGCATACATACATATTACATACATACTACATACATATTACATATATACAACATTCATACAGCATACATACAGCATTCATACAACATACATACATACTACATATATACTACATTCATACAACATACATACATACTGCATATATACTACATTCATACAACATACATACTACATACATACTTCATATATTCTACATTCATACTACATAGATACTACATATATACAACATTCATACAGCATACATACATACTACATATATACAACATTCAAACAACATACATACTACATACTACATATATACCACATACATACATACTACATATATACTACATTCATACAACATAAATACTACATACAAACTTCATATATACTACATTCATACTACATACATACTACATACATACTACATATATACTACATTCATGCAGCATACATACATACTACATATATACAACATTCATACAACATACATACATACTACATATATACTACAATCATACAACATACATACTACATGCATACTACATATATACTACATTCATACTACATACATACATAGTACATGCTACAGACATACAACATACATAAAACATGCTACAGACATACAACATACATACTACATACATACTACATACAATACATTCATACAATACATACATATAGACATACAGTAAATATAACATGGAGTACATACTCACCATCACTTGTCTCTTTGCTCCCCGAAGCCAGTGTCATCTCACTATAAAAAATATGAAAAAAACAAACAAGCAATATACTCCCTGATCCGCAGAAATCCACGAGTGTCCCACGACGATCTCCCGTGGAGAACAGCAGCATCAGTTGATGCGACCGCTCTCTAGGGGCCCCAGGAATCCAATGACGGGAGGTAGGTATCCTTCCACACTGTATTCCTCCGCCACTGTAAAAAAATAGTCCCTAGTCTCACTTTTGGCATTGCTGTGTGAGAAAGTTCCCATGCAGCTTTTGCCATAAAGTGAGACCAGTGAACCATAGTAACCTCTCAGTGATGCAGTGCAGGAGATCGTCGTGGGACACACGTGGATTTCTGCGGATCAGGGAGTATATTGCTTGTTTTTTTCATAGTGAGATGACACTGGCTTCGGGGAACAAAATGACAAGTGATGGTGAGTATGTACTCTATGTTATATGTACTGTATGTCTATATGTATGTATTGTATGAATGTATTGTATGTAGTATGTATTTTGTATGTCTGTAGCATGTTGTATGTATGTTGTATGTACTATGTATGTATGTTGTATGAATGTAGTATATATGTAGTATGTATGTATGTTGTATGAATGTAGTATATACAGTATGAAGTATGTATGTAGTATGTATGTTGTATGAATGTAGTATATATGTAGTATGTATGTATGTTGTATGTATGTAGTATGTAGTATGTATGCATGTTGTATGAATGTAGTATATATTGTTGTGAGTTCATTTTCCCCTTCATCACTGAGGTCTGGTGAACTCCCTATTCTGGTAAAGGAAGGTAATGAGCCTGATTATCAGGCACCTGAGCCTAATGAGGAGGACTGGCTGAGTGGAGTCACTGACTGGATATAAGGCTGCTGACGCCCTTCTGCCCTGCGGGTGATTTCTCTGTGGACTTCTAGGACACCAGTCTGATTCCTGCTTCCCTAAAGCTAAGTTTTCTGCTTTGCCTGTTTGCATTTATGTTTTGTGTTGGATTTCCTTGCTTTTCTGGATTCTGCCATTCCCTGCTGGGATGAGCTGAATCTCCTTTTGCCGGTTGCTCTGTCTTCAGAATATTCCCGAGTACTGACATAGCTTTTTTGAAGCCTAGCGTCTTCAGGGCCTTTTTCACTGTCAGTCTGTTGGCTCTTATTTTCATAGGGTTTTTCACGGATTGCAGACAGCAGCCTTCCTGTCCTTTCCTATCTAGGTAGTTTGGGCCCCGTCTTTGCTCAGTCTATCTTTCTGTCTGTGTTAGTGTTTTCATCTTGCTTCACCGTCATTATATGTTGGGGGCTGCCTATTGCTTTGGGGTCTGCTCTGGGGCAGTTTAGATTTCCCCTTTCTTTCTTTAGGCCTATTTAATTCTCCGGCTGTGATCGAGGGGTCTAGGGCATCGTAGGAACCCCCCATGGCTACTGTTAGTTGTTGTGATAGGATAAGGGGTCTGCAATCCGATAGCTTCCAACCTCTCTGGTTTTCTGGACTTAGGTAGCATTTTTGTTTTTGCCTCCTACGGTGACTCAATCATAACAGAATCACCCGCCATACCGCAGATCCTAGGGTACTCAATAGCAGGAAAGAATTGTGTTTAAAAAAAAAAAAAAAAAGGTGTGTGTATTTTCTTTCCTCTATATCTCTGAGGCCGTAGGGGGAATTTTTTTTTCTCTCAATGGAGATAAAGCAATTGTCTGATCGTGTGGAACAGCTCGCTGCGGAAGTGCTGGGAATCTCCGCCTACCTTGCTCGTTCGCATGCTGTTGAACCAAAGATCCCTACACCTGATGTATTTTTTGGGGATCGATCTAAATTTTTGAGTTTCAAAAATAATTGTAAATTATTTTTTGCCTTGAAGCCTAACTTGTCAGGGACCTCCGCGCAGCAGGTTAAAATTGTCATCTCTTTGCTGCGTGGCGATCCCCAGGATTGGGCGTTTTCTTTGAAACCAGATGATCCTATTCTGACTAATGTGAACGCATTCTTTCAAGCTTTGGGGTTGTTGTATGACGAACCTAATGCTATTGATCAGGCTGAAAAGACCCTGTTGGCATTAAACCAGGGTCGAGATTCTGCAGAGTTGTTCCGAAAGTGGGCGGTCCTTACTACCTGGAATGATAATGCCTTGGCTGCTCTCTTTCGGAAGGGTTTGTCAGAAGCCGTAAAAGATACCATGGTGGGATTTCCTGTTCCCTCTGGTCTGGACGATTCTATGTCATTAGCCATTCAGGTTGATCGGCGTTTACGTGAACGCAGGATTGCACGAGAGGTGTTGCCACCGGTTGAACTGTCGTCTGAACCTATGCAATGTGATAGAGTTTTGTCTAAGGCGCAACGTCAGGAGTTCAGAAGGCGTAATAAGCGGTGTTTTTTCTGTGGAGATGCCTCGCATATTATTTCTGTTTGTCCTAAACGAGAGAAACGCTTTGCACACACGTTTTCTGTTGGTGGTGTTCAACCTAAGTTTCTTCTGGCAATTACTCTGATCTGCTCCCTGTCCACATTTTCCGCCAAGGCTTTTGTGGATTCGGGAGCAGCGCTAAACCTAATGGACTTGGATTTTGCTAAACATTGTGGATTTCCGATGACACCTCTGCAGATGCCTATCCCTTTGAGGGGGATTAATGCTACTCCTTTGGCTAAAAATAAACCTCAGTTTTGGACCCAGGTGGTCATGCGGGTCGCCCCTGACAATCAAGAAAATTGCAGATTTTGGTGTTGCATGGTCTGCATGATGCCGTTGTTCTGGGGTTTCCCTGGTTGCAAATTCATAATCCAGTTTTGGATTGGAAGTCTGTGTCTGTGGTGAGTTGGGGTTGTCGGTGTGCCTTTAGTGAGGCTCTGGTTTTTTCCACCTCTCCTCAGTCGCATGATGTTCCTGACTATTTGGCGGACTTTTATGATGTATTTAGTGAGAATGAGTCTGCGTCCTTGCCTCCTCATAGGAGTTATGACTGTGCAATTGAACTAAGCCCGGGGTGTAAATTTCCCAAGGGTCGGCTCTTCAATTTATCTGTACCCGAGCACGAGGCTATGCGGTCCTCTATTAAGGAGGCGTTGGAGAAGGGTCATATTAGACCATCCTCTTCACCCTTAGGTGCCGGGTTTTTTTTTGTGGCCAAAAAGGATGGTTCTTTAAGGCCTTGTATTGATTATCGTGCCCTCTATAAAATTACTATTAAATATCAGTATCCGTTACCCCTGATGTCGGATCTATTCTCTAGAGTTAGAGGTGCTTGCTGGTTTACCAAGCTTGACCTCAGGGGGCGTATAATCTTATCCGCATTAAGCAGGTGGATGAATGGAAAACGGCGTTTAATACTCCGGAGGGACATTTTGAGTACCTGGTGATGCCTTTTGGGCTCACTAATGCTCCTTCTGTCTTCCAGTGCTTCATGAACGATATTTTCCGAGACTTTGTCGATAAATTTTTGATTATCTATCTGGATGATATTTTGATCTTCTCCAAGGATTGGGATTCTCATGTGGAACATATTCGGACTGTGTTCCGGATCTTGAGGGAGAATTCCCTGTATGTCAAAGGATCGAAATGCCTTTTTGGAGTACAGAGGATTTCATTTTTGGGATTTATTTTGTCTCCGTCAACTATTGAAATGGACCCGGCCAAGGTACAGGCCATTTATGATTGGGTTCAGCCCACTTCTTTGAAGGCCCTCCAGAAGTTTTTGGGTTTTGCTAATTTTTATCGGAAATTTATAGCAAAATTTTCGAGTATTGCCAAGCCATTGACTGGTCTGACTAAGAAGGGTGCTGATGTGTTGAATTGGTCTCCGGAGGCTGTTGCTTCCTTTCAGGAGCTGAAGCGAAGATTTACCTCCGCCCCGGTTTTGCGGCAACCGGATGTCTCACTCCCGTTCCAGGTAGAGATGGATGCTTCTGAGATTGGTGCAGGAGCTGTTTTGTCCCAAAAGGATCCTGTAACATCTAAAATGAATCCCTGTGCTTTCTTTTCCTGAAAGTTCTCTCCATCTGAACGTAACTATGATGTGGGGAATCGGGAACTGTTGGCCATGAAATAGGCATTTGAGGAGTGGAGACATTGGTTGGAGGGAGCTAAACATCAAGTTGTGGTCCTCACTGACCACAAGAATTTGATTTACCTAGAGTCGGCTAAACGCTTGAACCCTAGACAGGCTAGGTGGGCCTTGTTTTTTACACGTTTTGATTTTGTGGTCTCTTTTCTTCCTGGAACTAAGAATGTCAAGGCAGACGCCCTCTCTAGGAGTTTCTTTGCTGATTCTCCTGTGGTGACCAAGCCTGCTACCATCTTAGGTGAAGGGGTAGTTCTTTCTGCCATCTCGCCCGATTTGAGACTTGCTCTGCAAGAGTTCCAGGAGGACAAACCTGAGCGTTGTCCCAGTGGAAAGTTGTATGTTCCTGACCAGTGGAAGAAGAGAGTGATGTCTGAAGTTCATTGCTCTGCATTGGCTGGTCATCCAGGTATTTTTGGTACTAGAGATCTGGTGAGTCGCTCTTTTTGGTGGCCCACCTTGTCTCATGATGTCAGGAATTTTGTGCAGTCCTGTGGGACTTGCTCCCGGTCTAAATCTTGTTCTCGCTCTAGTGGGTTGTTCATGCCTTTGCCGGTCCCCAGGAGGCCATGGACCCATATTTCAATGGATTTCATCTCTGATATGCCGGTCTCTCAAAGAATGACTGTTATTTGGGTGATTTGTGATAGGTTCTCTAAGATGGTTCATCTTGTACCACTCCCTAAGTTGCCATCTTCCTCTGAGTTGGTGCCCCTGTTTTTGCAACAGGTGGTTCGCTTGCACGAGATTCCTGAGAACATTGTATCTGACAAAGGAGTTCAGTTTGTGTCTAGATTTTGGAGGACTTTCTGTTCCAAGCTGGGAATTCAGTTGTCCTTCTCCCCTGCTTTTCACCCTCAGACCAATGGGCAGACAGAGAGAACAAACCAGACCTTGGAGTCGTATTTGAGATGTTTTATTTCCGCTGATCAGGATGATTGGGTTTCATTTTTGCCCTTGACCGAATTTGCTTTAAATAATAGAGCTAGTTCTGCCACTTTGATGTCACCTTTTTTTTGTAACTTTAGGTTTCATCCTCGATTTTCTTCAGGGCAGGTGGAGCCTTCTGCCTGCCCAGGTGTTGACATTGTGGTGGAGAGAATGCACCAGATCTGGGACCAAGTGGTGGATAAGTTATCTCTCTCCCAGGAAAAGGCCCAGCGGTTTTCCAACCGACATAGGACCATTGATCCCCAGTTTAAGATTGGTGATATGGTGTGGTTATCATCAAAAAATATTGCTATGAAGGTGGCTTCTCCTAAGTTTAAGCCTAGATTTATTGGACCTTACAAGATTTTGGAGGTTATTAATCCGGTCTCTTTTCGTTTGGCTCTTCCTGTCACATTTAAAATCCATAATGTGTTCCATAAGTCCTTGTTGAAGAGGTTTGTTGAACCAGTTGTTCCTGGGGTGGCACCTCCAGACCCTGTATTGGTTGAAGGTAACATGGGATATGAGGTAGAGAAAATACTGGATTCCCGTCTGGCTAGACGGAGACTCCAGTATTTGGTTAAGTGGAAGGGTTATGGTCAGGAGGATAATTCCTGGGTCTCTGCCTCTGATATTCATGCCAAAAGATTGGTGTGTGCCTTTCATCGGGCTCACCCTGATCACCCTGGTGGCGTGGTTGAGAGTTCGGTGACCCCTCCTCAAGGGGGAGGTACTGTTGTGAGTTCATTTTCCCCTTCGTCACTGAGGTCTGGTGAACTCCCTATTCTGGTAAAGGAAGGTAATGAGCCTGATTATCAGGCACCTGAGTCTAATGAGGATGACTGGCTGAGTGGAGTCACTGACTGGATATAAGGCTGCCGACGCCCTTCTGCCATGCGGGTGATTTCTCTGTGGACTTCTAGGACACCAGTCTGATTCCTGCTTCCCTAAAGCTAAGTTTTCTGCTTTGCCTGTTTGCATTTATGTTTTGGGTTGGATTTCCTTGCTTTTCTGGATTCTGCCATTCCCTGCTGGGATGAGCTGAATCTCCTTTTGCCGGTTGCTCTGTCTTCAGAATATTCCGGAGTACTGACATAGCTTTTTTGAAGCCTAGCGTCTTCAGGGTCTTTTTCACTGTCAGTCTGTTGGCTCTTATTTTCATAGGGTTTTTCACGGATTGCAGACAGCAGCCTTCCTGTCCTTTCCTATCTAGGTAGTTTGGGCCCCGTCTTTGCTCAGTCTATCTTTCTGTCTGTGTTAGTGTTTTCATCTTGCTTCACCGTCATTATATGTTGTGGGCTGCCTATTGCTTTGGGGTCTGCTCTGGGGCAGTTTAGATTTCCCCTTTCTTTCTTTAGGCCTATTTAATTCTCCGGCTGTGATCGAGGGGTCTAGGGCATCGTAGGAACCCCCCATGGCTACTGTTAGTTGTTGTGATAGGATCAGGGGTCTGCAATCCGATAGCTGCCAACCTCTCTGGTTTTCTGGACTTAGCTAGCATTTTTGTTTTTGCCTCCTACGGTGACTCAATCATAACAATATATGTAGTATGTATGTATGTTGTATGTATGTAGTATGTAACATAGTAACATAGTAACATAGTTATTAAGGTTGAAGGGAGACTTTAAGTCCATCTAGTTCAACCCATATCCTATCCTAAATTGCCCTAACATGTTGATCCAGAGGAAGGCAAAAAAACCCCATGTGGCAACAGTAAGCTTCACATTGGGGAAAAAAATTCCTTCCCGACTCCACATACGGCAATCAGACTAGCTCCCTGGATCAACGCAATATTAAGGAGACTAGTGTATATACCCTGTAATATACTTTTCAAGAAAGGCATCCAGTCCCTTCTTAAATTTTAGTAGTGAATCACTCATTACAACATCATATGGCAGAGTTCCATAGTCTCACTGCTCTTACAGTAAAGAATCCGCGTCTGTGAGTATGCTTAAACCTTCTGTCCTCCAGACGTAGAGGATGCCCCCTTGTCCCCGTCACAGGTCTAAGAGTAAAAAGTAGAGTTGAGCGAAACGGGTCGAAAAATTTCAAAAGTCGCCGACTTTTGTCAAAGTCGGGTTTCATGAAACGAAGCCCGACCCTAGGATGAGGTCGGCCACGAGGTCGGCGACTTACGCGCCAAAGTCGCGTTTCAAAAGTTTGTTTTGCGCTCTTTTACAGCCAATCAGGATCCACGGACACTGTGGGCAACGTGATGACATAGGCAGGGGTCACCACCATCTTTCAGAAGGGCATGCAAGTGATTGGCTTGCTTTGGTGGGCGTCACAGGGGGTATAAAAGGGCGTGCACGCCGACCGCCATCTTACTTCTGCCGATCTCAGTATAGGGAGAGGTTGCTGCTGATTCTGTAGGGAGAGCGTTAGGCAGGGAAGAAGACAAAAAAACTGCTTCTGCTGCTAGCGATTTGGCCTGCACAACACACAAGTCACTGTGTGTGCAGTGCAAGGGGAGGCTATATTGTCGTGTATCAGTGGTGTTGGTTGTTGGGCTGCCTTTTAAGGCTTCCTGACAGGCTGGCATTGCTGTTTACCCACTGCTCTGCAAACTGCTTTTTTAAAAGCAATCCCAATTTTTTTTTTTGTCCTGCTGAGAAGAAAAAAAAACTGCTTCTGCTGCTAGCAATTTGGCCTGCACAACACACAAGTCACTGTGTGTGCAGTGCAAGGGGAGGCTATATTGTGGTGTATCAGTGGTGTTGGTTGTTGGGCTGCCTTTTAAGGCTTCCTGACAGGCTGGCATTGCTGTTTACCCACTGCTCCTCAAACTGCTTTTTTAAAAGCAATCCAATCTCCCTTATCCTGTAGTCACTTTGGTCACAGCTGTGCCATCGAGCCTGTCACATAGCGCTCAGATATTCATTGGGCATCACACAATACACAAGTGTCCAGTGACCAAAAGTGTGTGCAGAGATTCAAAATCTCCCTTATCCTCTCGTCACTTTGGTCACAGCTGTGCCATCGAGCCAGTCACATAGCGCTCAGATATTCATTGGGCATCACACAATACACAAGTGTCCAGTGACCAAAAGTGTGTGCAGAGATTCAAAATCTCCCTTATCCTCTCGTCACTTTGGTCACAGCTGAGCCATCGAGCCTGTCACATAGCGCTCAGATATTCATTGGGCCTCACACAATCCACAAGTGTCCAGTGTCCAAAAGTGTGTGCAGAGATTCAAAATCTCCCTTATCCTGTAGTCACTTTGGTCACAGCTGTGCCATCGAGCCTGTCACATAGCGCTCAGATATTCATTGGGCCTCGCACAATCCACAAGTGTTCAGTGTCCAAAAGTGTGTACAGAGATTCAAAATCTCCCTTATCCTCTCGTCACTTTGGTCACAGCTGTGCCATCGAGCCTGTCACATAGCGCTCAGATATTCATTGGGCCTCACACAATCCACAAGTGTCCAGTGTCCAAAAGTGTGTGCAGAGATTCAAAATCTCCCTTATCCTCTCGTCACTTTGGTCACAGCTGTGCCATCGAGCCTGTCACATAGCGCTCAGATATTCTTTGGGCCTCACACAATCCACAAGTGTCCAGTGTCCAAAAGTGTGTGCAGAGATTCAAAATCTCCCTTATCCTCTCGTCACTTTGGTCACAGCTGTGCCATCGAGCCTGTCACATAGCGCTCAGATATTCATTGGGCCTCACACAATCCACAAGTGTCCAGTGTCCAAAAGTGTGTGCAGAGATTCAAAATCTCCCTTATCCTCTCGTCACTTTGGTTACAGCTGTGCCATCGAGCCTGTCACATAGCGCTTAGATATTCATTGGGCCTCACACAATCCACAAGTGTCCAGTGTCCAAAAGTGTGTGCAGAGATTCAAAATCTCCCTTATCCTCTCGTCACTTTGGTCACAGCTGTGCCATCGAGCCTGTCACATAGCGCTCAGATATTCATTGGGCCTCACACAATCCACAAGAGTCCAGTGTCCAAAAGTGTGTGCAGAGATTCAAAATCTCCCTTATCCTCTCGTCACTTTGGTCACAGCTGTGCCATCGAGCCTGTCACATAGCGCTCAGATATTCATTGGGCCTCACACAATCCACAAGTGTCCAGTGTCCAAAAGTGTGTGCAGAGATTCAAAATATCCCTTATCCTGTAGTCACTTTGGTCACAGCTGTGCCATCGAGCCTGTCACATAGCGCTCAGATATTCATTGGGCCTCACACAATCCACAAGTGTCCAGTGTCCAAAAGTGTGTGCAGAGATTCAAAATCTCCCTTATCCTCTCGTCACTTTGGTCACAGCTGTGCCATCGAGCCTGTCACATAGCGCTCAGATATTCATTGGGCCTCACACAATCCAAAAGTGTCCAGTGTCCAAAAGTATGTGCAGAGATTCAAAATCTCCCTTATCCTGTAGTCACTTTGGTCACAGCTGTGCCATCGAGCCTGTCACATAGCGCTCAGATATTCATTGGGCCTCACACAATCCACAAGTGTCCAGTGTCCAAAAGTGTGTGCAGAGATTCAAAAATCTCCCTTATCCTCTCGTCACTTTGGTCACAGCTGTGCCATCGAGCCTGTCACATAGCGCTCAGATATTCATTGGGCCTCACACAATCCACAAGTGTCCAGTGTCCAAAAGTGTGTGCAGAGATTCAAAATCTCCCTTATCCTGTAGTCACTTTGGTCACAGCTGTGCCATCGAGCCTGTCACATAGCGCTCAGATATTCATTGGGCCTCACACAATCCAAAAGTGTCCAGTGTCCAAAAGTGTGTGCAGAGATTCAAAATCTCCCTTATCCTGTAGTCACTTTGGTCACAGCTGTGCCATCGAGCCTATCACATAGCGCTCAGATATTCATTGGGCCTCACACAATCCAAAAGTGTCCAGTGTCCAAAAGTGTGTGCAGAGACTCAAAATCTCCCTTATCCTCTCGTCACTTTGGTCACAGCTGTGCCATCGAGCCTGTCACATAGTGCTCAGATATTCATTGGGCCTCACACAATCCAAAAGTGTCCAGTGTCCACAAGTGTCTGCAGAAATTCAAAATCTCCCCTGTCCTATAGACACCTTGTACCTTGTTTTACATTACTATATAGTTTGTTGGATTTTGTCTACATTTCTACCAAAAATGAGAAAGGCTGGTGGAAGAGGCCGTGGAATTGGGCGGGGGTTGGCAGCTGGTAATGATGGTGTTGGTGGTGGATCTGATGGTAGTGGCAAGAGCAAAATAGGACCGAATGCAGGAGGTGTTGAGCCTGCGTCATCGTCTGGCTACATAAGGCCTCGAACGCTTAGTTTTCTAGGAGTTGGCAAACCGCTTTTAAAGCCAGAGCATCAGGAAAAAGTTTTGTCTTACATTGCTGACTCAGCCTCCAGCTCTATCGCCTCCTCTTCTTCAGTTGTAAAAAGTAAAAGCACTGAGTCGTCATTGGAGGCTCATGTTCATGAACCACACCTTTCCTTGTGTCCTTCACCCCAACCAAGATTGAAGGATGACGCAGGCCATACTACTGATTACTCCATGGAGCTGTTTTCACATACCATGCCTGGATTATCAAGTCAAATGGTGAATTACCCAGGCCAAGATGAATCTGACATGGAGTGCACTGATGCACAGCCGCTGATGGATGATTCTGCTGGTACATTCACTCAGAGCACTACATTGTCCTCGCAGTGTACAGAGCCAGATTCTGACCCTGATGAGACTCAGGTGCCCCTTCCCGCACACTATACCACCATACACGGTGACACAGAGGAAGGTGCACATGACATAGAAGAGGAGGTGATGGATGACCCAGTTGTTGACCCAGATTGGCATCCATTGGGGGAAGAGGATGCTGCTTCCAATAGCTCAGATGAGGAGCATCCACAGCAGACATCGACATCGCAACAGCTGTTATCTGGCAGGCCCGTAGCACTCCAAAGACAGGTTCCAAACATCAAAAGAGTTGCTGGACAGCTTGTCCAGAGGGTCAAAAGATCACAGCATGCTAGGCCGCAAAATGTCTGCCAAAGTAGGAAGAGTGCAGTGTGGCACTTTTTTGAGCAAAATCCTCATGATCAGGCCAAGGTTATCTGTAAGAAGTGCGCAAAGACCTTTAGCCGAGGGAAAAATCTGAAAAATTTGAATACCAGTTGCATGCGTAGACATTTAACCAGCATGCACTTGCAAGCGTGGACACAACACCAAACCTCAAGTGCCACATGTGCAACTGATCACAACGAAGGTAGTCAGCAACGCTACATTGTTTCCCCCACTGTAAGCCCACCGGTTATCACAGCAGCAAATGTTGAGGTGTCGTTGCAAGGCCACAGCAGTCTGGGAATCCCACTGTTATATCAACGAAAGACTGATTCTAGGCCATCAGAAAGAACACCAACTCCATCACCATCATCAACCCTCTCTCAGTCCACCCTGTCCACCGCTACTTCCACCATATGCAGCTCTCAAGTCCAGCTCACCCTCCCAGACACTATGAGTAGGTCAAGAAAGTACTCAGTCTCTCATCCGCGTACACTGGGTTTGAACGCCCACATTGCCAAACTAATCTCGTTTGAGATGATGCCCTTTCGGTTGGTGGAAAGCACAGCTTTCCGCGAACTCATGGCCTATGCAGTACCACGCTATGACCTACCCAGTCGCCACTTCTTCTCTCGCAAAGCCATCCCAGCCCTCCACCATCATGTGAAAGACCGCATTGTCCATGCACTCAAGCAGTCAGTGAGCGGAAAGGTGCACCTCACAACTGATGCATGGTCCAGTCAGCATGGCCAGGGCCGTTACGTGTCCATCACTGCGCACTGGGTTAATGTGGTGGATGCAGGGTCCACAGGGGACAGCGGTGGTGGGACAGTGCTGCCTAGCCCACGGTATAGGAAACAGTTGGCTGTAGGCGTTCGACCCTTCTCCTCCAGAAGCGAAAGCTCGTCCACAGAGCGCAGTCGTACGAGCACTCCATCTGCAGCTGCCACTGTTGCACACGATGTGTCCCCTATCAAGCAGCTAGTGGAAAGCGTCAGCAGGCTGTGTTGCAGATGATGTGTTTGGGCGACAGACACACCGCCGAGGTGCTGGCCGAGTACTTGAAGCGACAAACTGAGTCATGGCTGGGCAGTGTACATCTTGAGGCAGGCAAGGTAGTTAGTGATAACGGCCGTAATTTTGTGGCAGCCATAGCCCTTTCAAAACTCAGCCACATACCTTGCTTGGCTCACACCTTGAACCTGGTGGTGCAGTGCTTCCTCAAAAATTATCCGGAGTTAACAGCCCTGCTCCAGAAGGTGCGAAGACTGTGCGCGCACATCCGCCGGTCGCCTGTACACTTCCGTTCGTATGCAGAAGCTGCAGCGATTGCTCCACCTTCCCAACCACCGCCTCATTATCGACATTGCAACAAGGTGGAACTCCACCCTGCACATGGTGGAGCGGCTGTGCGAGCAGAGGCAGGCCATAATGCATTTGTGGGAGGATACAAGGCCAGGCACTTTGAGAGCAGACATGGAGTTGACAGGTGTGCAGTGGTCGAAGCTGAAAGACCTCTCTAAAGTCCTTCAGTGTTTTGAGGAATGCACACGGCTGGTAAGCGCAGACGACGCCATCATAAGCATGAGCATCCCACTTATGCGTCTGCTCATGCAAACTTTGACGCACCTTAAGGAGCAGGCGTCTGCAGCCAATGTTGAGGAGGAGGGAATCCTTGATGACATTCAGCCATTGTCTGCTCAGGGACCTCTCCTGGACGAGGTGGAGGAAGAAGAGGAGGAGGATGATGATGGGGATGATTACTTAGGGGAGGAGGATGCATCTCGTGGGGCAAGTGAAAATGTTGGCGTGGCAAGGTCTGGTACAGGGTTTGTGCGTGACTGGAGGGATGTGGATTTGCCAGAAAGTGCTCCTCCAACCAGCACTCGCAGTGCATCATTGACACCGGGAACATTGGCCCACATGTCAGATTATGCCTTGCAGATCCTAAAAAGGGACCCCCGCATTGCCAAAATGATGAACGATGATGACTACTGGTTGGCCAGCATCCTGGATCCACGCTATAAAGGCAAATTACAAAACATCATGCCACAGGAGAACCTTGACCTAATATTGGCTAATAAACAAGCAACTCTGGTAAATCGGTTGCTTGAGGCATTCCCAGCACACAGCAGCGGTGATGGTTCTCACACGAGCCGTATGGGCCGGGGGCAGCTTGGCAGAGGTGTTCGTGGTGCACACAGCAGAAGTGGCGTTGGAGACAGGGGTTTCATGACAATGTTGTGGACTGATTTTTCAAATACCGCTCACACAACTGGTAATACTGCATCGATGGAAAGTAACAGGAGACAGCAGTTGTCAACTATGGTTACAAACTACTTTTCCTCCCATATCGATGTTCTCCCACACAGTTCATTCCCCTTTGACTATTGGGCCGCTAAACTGGACACCTGGCCTGAATTGGCCCAATATGCCTTACAGGAGCTCGCTTGCCCAGCTGCAAGTGTGCTATCGGAAAGAGTCTTCAGTGCAGCTGGATCAATCCTGACAGAAAAAAGGACCCGTCTGTCAACCCAAAATGTGGATGATCTAACCTTCATTAAAATGAACCATGCATGGGTTTCCAAGGATTTTGTCCCACCTTCCCCTGATGACACATAGGGTGACAGAAAAATGGCTTGCTTTGGTCCACCTCTTCCTGGGACTTCACCTATTTCGCCTTTTGCATCAGCTGAATGTCCAACATCAACATATGCCACTTTCTAAAACTCCCTAACTGTGCTGCCTCCCCCCCCATGGCCGGGGTCACCACCTAGCGCACGACACCGTGCGAGTGCCGTTGCCCTGGACAGGTGGGTAGGCCGACTCTTGGGCGCGGGCACTGGCACAGGGTCCCTCATAGTGCAATCAAGTGTCTCTGACGGTGGTGGTGCACACCCGCCGTCAGACACACCGCTGTACTATGAGGGGCCCAGTGCCAGTACCGGCGCCCACGAGTGGGCCCCCCTTGCTTGGGCAGGGCCCCAGCATTTGCAATCTTTACCTCTCCCTGCTCCTCCACTGTGTAATCTGGTCCGTCAAATCCATACTGTGCCTGACACCGTCTGAGCCTGCCTCCTGATGTATAGACATATATTTTGAATGTGTACGCTATCCATACATGTTATCCGGGGAAACGGTACCCTTTCAAACCTTTGTGCAATCACATGCAATCCATACTGGGCCTAACACCATCTGAGCCTGCCTCCTGAGACATATATTTTGAATGTGTACGCTATCCATACATGTTATCTGGGGATACGGTACCCTTTCTAACCTTTGTGCAATCACGTGCAATCCATACTGGGCCTAACACCGTCTGAGCCTGCCTCCTGAGACATATATTTTGAATGTGTACGCTATCCATACGTGTTATCCGGGAAAACGGTACCCTTTCTAACCTTTGTGCAATCACGTGCAATCCATACTGGGCCTAACACCGTCTGAGCCTGCCTCCTGAGACATATATTTTGAATGTGTACGCTATCCATACATGTTATCTGGGGATACGGTACCCTTTCTAACCTTTGTGCAATCACGTGCAATCCATACTGGGCCTGACACCGTCTGAGCCTGCCTCCTGAGACATATATTTTGAATGTGTACGCTATCCATACATGTTATCTGGGGATACGGTACCCTTTCTAACCTTTGTGCAATCACGTGCAATCCATACTGGGCCTAACCCCGTCTGAGCCCGCCTCCGGAGACATATATTTTGAATGTGTACGCTATCCATACATGTTATCTGGGGATATGGTACCCTTTCTAACCTTTGTGCAATCACGTGCAATCCATACTGGGCCTGACACCGTCTGAGCCTGCCTCCTGAGACATATATTTTGAATGTGTACGCTATCCATACATGTTATCTGGGGATACGGTACCCTTTCTAACCTTTGTGCAATCACGTGCAATCCATACTGGGCCTAACACCGTCTGAGCCTGCCTCCTGAGACATATATTTTGAATGTGTACGCTATCCATACTTGTTATCCGGGGAAACGGTACCCTTTCTAACCTTTGTGCAATCACGTGCAATCCATACTGGGCCTAACACCGTCTGAGCCTGCCTCCTGAGACATATATTTTGAATGTGTACGCTATCCATACATGTTATCTGGGGATACGGTACCCTTTCTAACCTTTGTGCAATCACGTGCAATCCATACTGGGCCTGACACCATCTGAGCCTGCCTCCTGAGACATATATTTTGAATGTGTACGCTATCCATACATGTTATCTGGGGATACGTTACCCTTTCTAACCTTTGTTCAATCACGTGCAATCCATACTGGGCCTGACACCGTCTGAGCCTGCCTCCTGAGACATATATTTTGAATGTGTACGCTATCCATACATGTTATCTGGGGATACGGTACCCTTTCTAACCTTTGTGCAATCACGTGCAATCCATACTGGGCCTGACATCGTCTGAGCCTGCCTCCTGAGACATATATTTTGAATGTGTACGCTATCCATACATGTTATCTGGGGATACGGTACCCTTTCTAACCTTTGTGCAATCACGTGCAATCCATACTGGGCCTAACACCATCTGAGCCTGCCTCCTGAGACATATATTTTGAATGTGTACGCTATCCATACAAGTTATCTGGGGATACGGTACCCTTTCTAACCTTTGTGCAATCATGTGCAATCCATACTGGGCCTAACACCGTCTGAGCCTGCCTCCTGAGACATATATTTTGAATGTGTACGCTATCCATACATGTTATCTGGGGATACGGTACCCTTTCTAACCTTTGTGCAATCACGTGCAATCCATACTGGGCCTAACACCGTCTGAGCCTGCCTCCTGATGTATAGACATATATTTTGAATGTGTACGCAATCCATACATGTTATCTGGGGATACGGTACCCTTTCTCACCTTTGTGCAATCACGTGTAATCCATACTGGGCGTGAGAACGGCTGGCGAGCTGTTAAGCAAGCTACAGCACCTGTGGTTTGCACACGTAAGTTTTTAATTTTTTCAGGAATGACGGTTAGGCCTAATTCCGGAACTGCGGTTGACCTGCACTTACTGGTAAATCATCGTTCGCGGGTAATAATTGTAATCAGTGATCCCCATCACTAACGTTGTTCAGCGGGTTATCTGCACCCGTAAGCGACAAACGCTGGCCTTTTCAGTGTAGCGCACATGCAGCCACGGACATGTAAGGGCATGACACACCAGTTATTGGCCAATCTCATGTGCCAGAGCCTCACTTGTCCCTCTAGTAAGCCGGACTCGGACCGCGGGGCATGACGGAGTCTCGTTCGTTAACGGAATTAAGCTTGCAATGTGTGCATCTGTTCTGTAGCTGGCATGGTTGAGGTTTCCCAGGTGGAGTCGAATTTAACTGTAGGCTCCACTCCTGGTGGTGCCCTTCTGGACATTCCTTTAAGATTCAGCTTTGCAACCATACTGCCCACGTAAAACAAACACTTTGCCTTCATGAACGCTGTTTGGAGGGTCATGACTCGTGGGAATAACGCCGCCCAATCAGTTAACCTGCTAGAGAGATCCTTTGTTGCTCAGTCCCAAGCATGACATCACACTCCCTAGGAAGAAGGTAATGCCACTTTGGCGACCGTACTCCTGGGGGCGACACAAGTGCACTGATGCCCAGCCACTGCTCGATGAATCTGCTGGTACATTGACCCAGACCACTACATTCCCCTCGCACGCTACACGACCTGAATCTGACCCTGATGAAACTCAGGTTACCCTTCCCATATACAGTTCCATCTTACACGGTGACAAAGAGGAAGCTGCAGATGAAAGTGCAGGTTCGGCCCACCCGCCATCAGACACACCACCGTACTATCATGGGCCCTGTGCCAGTGCCGTTGCCAACGAGTGGGCCCCCCCTGCTTGCCCAGGATCACAGCACTTGCAAAGTTGAAATACTGTGCAGTGAGATGGAAGATGGGGACGACGAGGAATCCAGAGAAGTACAGGGATTCCCTAGCGAGGAGACTTATTTGATTGTTTTCAATGTTGGGACAACAATTTTTGGGGAGCACTATACTCTGAAGAATGATAGATGGGGCCCACCATACACTGGAACATTCCAAAGGTGGACATCAGACACTGGAGCAGCATTTACAGGGCCCATTATACACTAGAGCATTAGAAATGGGGCCCATTATGTTTGGAGCATTATTTGGGCCCATAAGACAGTGGAGCTTTATCCATGGGGACCAACATATACTGTAGCATTATGTGGAGCTCATCATATACTGTTTCAAGCATTAAATGGGACCAATGATTCTGTATGGAGAAATAGATGGGCCACGTCATGAGATGTAAAAAGTGAGGTATTTTTCATTGTACTATACCGCTATTTCTCTGCCGTATCGGAGCATGATGAGTTGTGGTATGTGTTAAAGGGGCGCTCTTTCGCCCAGGGCACATGAAAACCTGGAGCCAGCCCTCCCCCACACAGTCTGTAGCCAAATAACCCCCATTTTTCGGTGCGTAACTTGTATTATGAAGTTAATTAAGGTTGACAAGCTTAAGTAAAAAGAATTGATGCTTTTGGCATTCAAATGGGCACTGTCGGTGTGTTTCCTGTCCTCCTCTCACTGCCGACTTTTATTCCCCATTGACTTACATTGGGTTTCGTGTTTCGGGACGACCCCGACTTTTCCCTATAATCGGACGATCTTGCTCGACCCGACTTTTGGAAAAGTCGGGTTTCACGAAACGAAACGCGACCCTAAAAAACCAAAAGTCGCTCAACTCTAGTAAAAAGATCATTAGAAAGGTCTTTGTATTGTCCCCACATATATTTATACATTGTAATAAGATCACCCCTAAGCCTTCGATTCTCCAAACTAAATAACCCCAAGTGTAATAACCTGTCTTGGTATTGCAGACCCCCTAGTTCCCTAATAACCTTGGTCGCTCTTCTCTGCACCCGCTCCAGTTCAGCTATGTCTTTCTTATACACCGGAGACCAGAACTGTACACAGTATTCTAAGTGTGGTCGCACTAGTGACTTATATAGAGGTAAAATTATGTTCTCCTCATGAGCATCTATGCCTCTTTTAATGCATCCCATTATTTTATTTGCCTTTGCAGCAGCTGCTTGACTCTGGCCACTAAATGTGAGTTTGTCGTCCACCCATACACCCAGGTATTTTTCAGTGACTGTTTTGCCCAGTGTTTTACAATTAAGCACATAATTATGCAACTTGTTCGTTCTACCCAAGTGCATGACCTTACATTTACCCCCATTAAAGCTCATTTGCCATTTATCAGCCCAAGCTTCTAGTTTACATAAATCCTCCTGTAATATAAAATTGTCCTCCTCTGTATTAATTACCCTGCAGAGTTTAGTGTCATCTGCAAATATTGAAATTCTACTCTCTATGCCCCCTACAAGGTCATTAATAAATATGTTAAAAAGAAGCGGGCCCAAAACTGACCCCTGTGGTACCCCACTGCTAACCGTGACCCAGTCAGAGTGTGCTCCATTAATAACCACCCTTTGTTTCCTATCCCTGAGCCAGCTCTTAACCCACCTACACATATTTTCCCCTATCCCCATTGTTCTCATTTTATGTATCAACCTTTTGTGTGGCACCGTATCAAAAGCTTTTGAAAAGTCCATGTACACCACGTCCACTGCATTCCCTTGGTCCAGTCCGGAACTTACCTCTTCATAAAAGCTTATCAGATTAGTCTGACAGGAACGGTCTCTTGTAAACCCATGTTGATATTGGATCATAAGGTTATTCTTCTCCAGATACTCCAGTATAGTATCTCTTAGAAAACCCTCCAGGATTTTACCCACAGTTGAGGTTAAACTTACTGGCCTATAATTTCCAAGTTCAGTTTTTGTCCCCTTTTTGAATATTGGCACCACATTTGCTATACGCCAGTCCTGTGGTACAGACCCTGTTATTATGGAATCTTTAAAGATTAAAAATAGTGGTCTATCTATGACTGTGCTTAATTCCTGCAGTACTCGGGGGTGTATCCCATCCGGGCCCGGGGATTTGTCAATTTTAGTGATTTGTAGACGCCGCCGTACTTCCTGCTGGGTTAAGCAGGTGACATTTAATGGAGAATTTTTTGATCCCTGATCATGTTATCCGTCATGGGATTTTTTTGTGTAAATACTGTTGAAAAAAAGTCATTTAGCATATTGGCTTTTTCCTCATCCTCATCCACCATTTCACCCAGACTATTTTTAAGGGGACCAACACTATCATTTTTTAGCTTCTTACTATTTATGTAGTTAAAGAATATTTTGGGATTATTTTTACTTTCTCTGGCAATGAGTCTCTCTGTCTCAATCTTTGCTGTCTTGATTTGCTTTTTACAGAATTTATTTAATCTTCTGTATTTATTTAATGCCTCATCACTACCTTCTTGCTTTAATTCTCTAAATGCTTTATTTTTATCTCTTATTGCACCCCTTACAGCTCTATTTAGCCATAGTGGTTTCCTCCTATTTCTCGCATGTTTATTCCCATACGGTATATATTGTGCACAGGTCCTATTCAGGATGCTAATAAACGTCTCCCATTTTCTTTGTGTATTTTTATGTCTCAGGATATCGTCCCAGTTAATTGCACCAAGATCATCTCTCATCCGTTGGAAATTTGTAGTATGTATGTATGTTGTATGAATGTAGTATATATGTAGTATGTATGTAGTATGCATGTATGTATGTTGTATGAATGTAGTATATATGAAGTAAGTATGTAGTATGTATGTATGTTGTATGAATGTAGTATATATTTAGTATGTACTATGTATGTATGTTGTATGAATGTAGTATATATGTGGTATGTATGTATGTTGTATGTATGTAGTATGTATGTAGTACATATATATATTTTTTTCTACATTCAACACATTAGCCGGATGATGGGACTGCTACTGTCCCATCATTGGCTAATGTGTCAATCACTATCATTGTAGCAGGCATAGCCTGATGGGACTTGTAGTCCAATCGGACAATGCCTGCACACACACACACAACCCCCGGTAGGCCCGCACAGACCCCCGGCAGACCAGTACAGACCCCCGGCAGCCCGCACAGACCCCCAGCAGCCCGCACAGACCCCCGGAAGTCCGCACAGACCCCCGGCAACCGGCACAGACCCCTGGCAGCCAGCACAGACCCCCGGCAGGCCCGCACAGACCCCCGGCAGGCCCGCACAGACCCCCAGCAGGCCCGTACAGACCCCCGGCAGGCCCGTACAGACCCCCGGCAGTCCACACAGACCCCCGGCAGCCGGCACAGACCCCCGGCAGGCCCTTACAGACCCCCGGCAGTCCGCACAGACAGCGCATCATGATGCGCACAGACCGCGCATCATGATGACATCATTTCAGCAGCCAATCACAGCCACAACACTGGTTCATTGCATTATGGGAATGTAAAAATATCGGTACTCGGTATCGGAATTCCGATACAGCGAATATCGGCTGATACCCGATATTTGCAGTATTGGAAAGCTCAACACTACACAGGGGTCTTCTGCAGACCCCGGGTTTTCACACCAACTCATCGCCGACCTTTGGTCATGTGACAAGGGTGCCAATGGGGGGGTTGTGACGCATATCAAGCTCATGTTAAATGCCGATGTCAGAGATTGACAGCCTCATTCAGAATGTTACCATTAAATCAGCTGGAAAACATGTAGGCTCAGCATCAGAGCCAGCATGGACTGCGGGGATTCAAACTATGACGTACCTATACCTCATAGCTCGTGAAGGGGTTAATTTTGCACAGGAGATGGAATTATTTAGGCATCAGCAACTGCCATAGGTTCTCTCACTTCTGTGATAGTTACTAAGGAAACCCTGAAAACATTTTGTGTTGGGGCTGTGAGGACGGGGTTTAGGAAACACTGGTCTAGAGGAGTGGGGCAAGGAGAAGTCATCGGGGACCTATCACTTGGAGGTGACTAGATATCATCCTCAGACCTCATCTTAAAGTATGTTTTCTCTGACACTGCATTGTTTCAGAATAAAACATAAATTTCTGCAGTAACTTACTGGTCTCTCATTCATGTTTGCCATTTTTGGGCAGCATGAATAGGCATTCTAGCTCTCTTTTATAGGTTTGCAGACATTTGTCTATGTGCGTCTGGTAACACATGTAAGTAGTGTTGAGCGATACCATCTGATATCGTGAATAGTGTTGAGCATTCCGATACCGCAAGTATCGGGTATCGGCCGATATTCACTGTATCGGAATTCCGATACTGAGTTCCGATACTTTTAGCATATCGAATACCGGAATCGGAAGTTCCCATAATGCTATGAGCCAATTTGATTTGATTCAGCCAATGACAATCCTCAGAAGTGTGGGCAAATCCTGTTAGGCATGTAGGCATGTTAACTAATGGCATGGCTGTGATTGGCTACTGAAATTATGTCATGATGCACTATAAAAGCCGCCGCCGCCATTTCGGGTTCACTCTGCTGTGAATTCAGTTAGGGACAGGCTGCTGTTCAAGACTGTGAGGGTCAGTTAGAGATAGCGATTTTCACAATCATAGTGTGCTTTACCCAGGCTACATAATCCACCACTGTAGCTTTCTTTTGCCTTGCAGCAGTGTTCACAGCTGTCTGCAAGGTCTGTGTGAGTGCAGCTCACGCTAAGTAGTGTGTCCTGCAGCCACGTCTGGTTGTAGGCCGTGCAGCGTGTGCCACTGCCTCATACATATTTTTCTTTTTTTGCTGCTCATTTTTCATTCTCCTATTAGTGTGCACTGTGCATCCAGCCGTATCCATATACTTTGGTTGCAAACACTATAGAAGTAGACAGCGGAGCCTCTCTGCAGCCTTTCAGTGCTAGTGCCCAGTTTGCTGCACTGTTCACGGCTGTCTGAGAGGTCTCTGTGTGTGAGTGTAGCTCACGCTGAGTAGTGTGTCCTTCAGCTACGTCAGGTTGTAGGCCGCTCAGCGTGCGTCACTGCCTCACACATATTTTTCTTTTATTGCAGCTCATTTTTTATTCTCCTATTAGTGTGCATCCATCTGCATCCATATACGGTGGCTGCAAACACTACAGGAGTAGACAGCGCACCCTCTCTGCAGCCTTTCAGTGCTAGTGCCCACTTATCTGCACTGTTCACAGCTGTCTGACAGGTCTCTGACTGTGTGTGAGTGCAGCTCACGCTGAGTAGTGTGTCCTGCAGCTACGTCTGGTTGTAGGCCGCTCAGCGTGCGTCACTGCCTCACACATATTTTTCTTTTATTGCAGCTCATTTTTTATTCTCCTATTAGTGTGCATCCATCCGTATCTATCTACATTGGTTGGTTGCAAACATTATATAGGAGTAGATAGAGGAGCCTTTTTTCTGGCTTGTGCCCTTCAGGTGCAGCCAGATTAGTATTACCCCATTTTTTGGAACCTCATCTTTTGCATTGTAGGTTACCTTCCAGCATTGTAATAGCTCCAAAAAGTTTGCGATACTATCGCTTTCAAACCTTTGGTCACATCCTTTTAGTTTCTTAAAAAAAAAAAATAAAAATAAAGTTCACCAAACACTCCATTTGACAGTTGTGTAGGCCACATTAGCTCCTATTAAAGTGTAGTCCACACACACAACTTCATAAAATTAGTGTTTCTTATACCTGTTACCAGCTGTTCAGGAATAAGCACACTAAGCCCCCCTTTGTACTTTTCTGCCAATCTTTATCAGTCTACCAAGATGAAGAAGGCAGGGAGTAAGGCACGTGGGCGTGGGCATGGAGTTTTAGCAGGGAGAGGATGTGGGGATTCTGCAGGGAGAGGACGTGAGGATTCTGTGCCTGCTGTGGGCACCAGTGAGTCAGCATCCCCCAATATTAGCAGGCAACAGTCCTTTATGCGCAGCTTTGTAGGATTTCGCCGTACCCCACTGCTGCGGGAGGAACAAATTGAAGCCGTTGTCGGATGGATGGCAGCTAATGCATCGACTTCAATGACTTCCACGTCCTCTCAGGGCCCGAGCACTTAAGAGCAACCATCTGTCTCTTCACCACCTGCCAAAGTGCCCAGGCAGTCAGAGAGCCCTGGACAGGAGCCATCACAGTCTCTACTTCTGTTCTCTGAATCTGTTGGCTTGGAAAAGGGGGCCAGCCAAGCAGCATTCAAGAATGTGAAGAAGAGGGAGTATGCAGTGATGTGCAACTTCCTTGTCCCTCGGAATCTGAAGAGGCGGGTGGGCCAGTGCCTATGGTCAGCACACCTCAGTACGCATCAGATGATGACGAGACTCAGGTGCCACTTTCTGGTGCGTACGGTGCTGGCGAGACAACCCAGGAGAAGCAGGTGTTTGAAGAGGGGAGTGTAGATGATGACGTCCTTGACCCATCATGGCGTGAGGAACAGGAAGGTGGTGGGAGCAGCTCTGAGGAAGAGATTCCCCGAACGGCCAAAACAGGAGGGAGAGGGAGGGGGCAGACTTGGTTGCCTGTAGCCTTCACTTCGGCACCCGTTAGGAGCATTCCTCTTTCAAAAGCCAAAACGGGCGCTCCCCAGACTTGCAGTGCGTGGTCCTTTTTTGACACAGTTGCAGATGACATTTGCTTTGTCAAATGCAAGCTGTGTCATCAGAAAGTCAAAAGAGGGAAAAATGTCAGCAACCTCAATACCACAAATATGTGGAAACATGTGCGGACCAAGCACGAGGTGGAGTTACACAGACACACTGAAGACGTAGGCCAATGTACAGCACCACCTGCAACCTCTTCAGCTCATGTTGGGGCCTCTTCCTCCAGCTCACACACAGCTGGTTCGGCTTCCTCACAGGATCGCCAAGGAAGAACCTCTGGCACTGTTGTCCGGAGACCCAGTGACGTTCCACCCACAGCACCACGTTCCCAGTCATCCTCACACTCCCAGGCCACTCTACAGCCATCGGTAGCACAGGCATGGGAGAAAAGGCGGCCATACTCGGAAAACCATCCCCGAGCACAGGCTCTGAATGCTGGCATTGCCAATCTACTGGCACTTGAAATGCTCTCATTCAGGCTGGTGGAGACTGACACCTTCCGGGACTTCATGGCATTGGCAGTCCCACAATACACAGTGCCCAGCCGCTTTTATTTCAGCAGGCAAGCCGTCCCTGCCCTGCAAAAACATGTGGAGGGAAAAATAAAACATGCGCTACTAAATGCCGTCAGTAGCAAGGTCCACCTGACCACCGATGCGTGGACCAGTAACCATGGACAGGGACGATACATTTCCCTCACTGCCCATTGGGTCAATGTTGTGGAGCCGGGTACAGATCTGGAGAGTGGCGCTGTACGTGTTCTGCCAACTCCACGGATTGCAGGAACGCAGTCTGTACACATTGACTCCTCCTCCTACTCAAGTTCCTCAGAAACAGCGCAGCAGGAACCTGTTACGACCGGTATGAGCACAGCCGTGGCCAAACGTCAACAGGCCATACTCAGATTAATTTCTTTGGGGAATCGAAGCCACACAGCGCAGGAGCTCTGGAATGCCATCAAGCAGGAGAGCGACGTGTGGTTTGTGCCAGCGACTCTCCAGCCGGGCTTGGTAGTGTGTGACAATGGCCAAAATCTGGTGGCAGCTCTTGGCCTAGGCAACCTTACTCACATCCCATGTCTGGCACATGTGCTGAACTTGGTCGTGCAGAGCTTTCTGAGGGAATATCCGGATCTTGATGCACTGCTGCACAAGGTCCGCATAGAGTGCGCTCACTTGTGGCGTTCCAGCATGGCAAGATCGTGCCTTGCTGCTCTACAACGCCGATTACGCCTTCCGGAACATCGCATCATATGTGACCTACCCACCAGGTAGAATTCAACATTACATATGTTGGAGCGGTTGTGTGAGCAGCAGGCAGCAGTCATGGAGTACCACCTGCATCAGGCGCAAACAAGTTGCACTGTGCACCGGTCACACTTCAGCACCACTGAATGGGCCTCTATGAAGGACATCTGCCTCGTTTTGCGTGCCTTCGATGATTCCACGCAGATGTCGAGTGCAGATGATGCACTAGTCAGCATGACTGTCCCCCTTATCTGCCTGCTTCAAAAAACACTGCAAACACTAAGGGAGGAGGTTTTGGAAGAGGTGGAGGATGAAGAGTCACAAATGTCATCTGCTTCTGGACAGTCTGCGCTACTTGGTTCCTCACAAAGGCCTAGGCAGGGGACACTTTGTGAGGAGGATGAGGAGGAGTCAATGGAGGAGGAAGACATCTCTCCAGAGGAGGAAGGTACACAATGCTCTTGTCAGTATGTACAGCGAGGGTGGGGTGATGCAGAGCAGGCAGAGATGACGACTCAAGCAGGGGACAGTGTTTCTTTGGCATGTGGGAGTCTGCAGCACATGGTTGATTTCATGCTGCAGTGCCTCAACACGGCTGATTATTGGGTGTACACCCTCCTAGATCCTCGCTACCGGGGCAACTTACAAAGCCTCATACCACCGTTGAACCGGGAGCGTAAACTGCGGGAGTACCAAGACACACTGGTGCAGTCCATCATGTTCTCCATTCCACCCGACAGCAGCGCTGCTAGTGCTTTACAAAGCAGCTCTGTGCGTCGAGGCAGTGGAGGAAGCTCAGCACAAAGAGGGAGCAGAGGCAGCGCCTCAGCACAAGGCAAGACCACTATGGCCCAAATGTGGCAACGTTTTGTTTTTCTGCCACAAATGTCTACACCATCACAGACGGCTCCAGTCAGCAGGAGGCAATGTTTCCGTCAGATGGTGACAGACTACATGTCTTGCCCTGTCAGTGTACTCCCAGATGGCTCTTCCCCCTTCAAGTTTTGGGTCTCAAAGCTGGATACATGGCCAGAGCTTGCTTAGCCAGTATGCATTGGAGGTGCTGGCTTGCCCTGCTGCCAGTGTATTATCGGAACGCGTCTTTAGTACCGCAGGTGGTGTACTAACAGACCGTCGCACGTGACTATCCTCCGATAACGTTGACCGGCTTACTTTTCTGAAAATGAACAAGGCCTGGATCTCGCCAGAATTTTCCAGTCCTCTCCCAGAATAATTAATTGGTTGGCAACAGTATCCAGGTCTCCTGTTGTGTTCATGTTTCTACCACCTGAACTGTAAACCCTGGGCTTCAAAACAGCCAGTTGTAGACAGAAGTGCCATCTGCACAGAGAAAAACACTAGCTCCTGTGTTAGTGGGGTTCAGTAACGCCATCTGCTCCCCTGCTGTGTGGACGGCAAAGTCTCCTGCTCCCTCCACAATCGAACTACTACTGATTTTTAACCGTGCTCCACTGTCTCTAGTGTTTCCCCTGGCCTCTAACCCCGCCAGTTGCTTCTCTGAAGTGGCATCTGCACAATCCACACTTGTTCCTGTGTTACTGGGGCTCAGTCACGGCAGTTGATCCCCTGATATGTGTCCGGCAATGTCTCCTGCTCTGTCCACATTCCCATTACTAGTAGAGGGAATGTGGACAGAGCAGGAGACCTTGCAGAAAATATCAGGCCTCAGCCTGCTCCATGCTTGATCCTGGGCTCCATCAACGCCAGTTGGTGTTCAGAAGTGCCGTCTTCACAGAGAAAAACACACTAGCTCCTGTGTTAGTGTGGTTCTGTAACGTCAGCTGTTCCCCTGCTGTGTGGACGGCAATGTCTCCTGCTGCCTCCACATGCAAAAGCCATAAGGCCTCTGCCTGCTCCATGCTTGATCCTGGGCTCCAACAACGCCAGTTGGTGTTCATAAGTGCCGTCTTCACAGAGAAAAACACACTAGCTCCTGTGTTAGTGGGGTTCAGTAACGTCAGCTGTTCCCCTGCTGTGTGGACGGCAATGTCTCCTGCTGCCTCCACATTCAAAAACCATCAGGCCTCTGCCTGCTCCATGCTTGATCCTGGGCTCCAGCAACGCCAGTTGGTGTTCAGAAGTGCCGTCTTCACAGAGAAAAACACACTAGCTCCTGTGTTAGTGGGGTTCAGTAACGTCAGCTGTTCCCCTGCTGTGTGGACGACAAAGTCTCCTGCTGCCCCCAAAATCACACTACATCTTATTTTCTACTCGCTCCAAGTAGGCCTCAGCCTGCTCTATAATTGATCCTGGGCTTCAACACAGCCAGTTGTTGCTTGGAAGTAACATAGTAACATAGTAACATAGTAATTAAGGTTGAAGGGAGACTTTAAGTCCATCTAGTTCAACCCATATCCTATCCTAACTTGCCCTAACATGTTGATCCAGAGGAAGGCAAAAAAAACCCATGTGGCAACAGTAAGCTTCACATTGGAAAAAAAAATTCCTTCCCGACTCCACATACGGCAATCAGACTAGCTCCCTGGATCAACGCAATATTAAGGAGACTAGTGTATATACCCTGTAATATTATACTTTTCAAGAAAGGCATCCAGTCCCTTCTTAAATTTTAGTAGTGAATCACTCATTACAACATCATATGGCAGAGAGTTCCATAGTCTCACTGCTCTTACAGTAAAGAATCCGCGTCTGTGAGTATGCTTAAACCTTCTTTCCTCCAGACGTAGAGGATGCCCCCTTGTCCCCGTCACAGGTCTAAGAGTAAAAAGATCATTAGAAAGGTCTTTGTATTGTCCCCACATATATTTATACATTGTAATAAGATCACCCCTAAGCCTTCGATTCTCCAAACTAAATAACCCCAAGTGTAATAACCTGTCTTGGTATTGCAGACCCCCTAGTTCCCTAATAACCTTGGTTGCTCTTCTCTGCACCCGCTCCAGTTCAGCTATGTCTTTCTTATACACCGGAGACCAGAACTGTACACAGTATTCTAAGTGTGGTCGCACTAGTGACTTATATAGAGGTAAAATTATGTTCTCCTCATGAGCATCTATGCCTCTTTTAATGCATCCCATTATTTTATTTGCCTTTGCAGCAGCTGCTTGACTCTGGCCACTAAATGTGAGTTTGTCGTCCACCCATACACCCAGGTCTTTTTCAGTGACTGTTTTGCCCAGTGTTTTACAATTAAGCACATAATTATACAACTTGTTCGTCCACACAGAGAGAAACACTAGCTCCTGTGTCAGTGGGGTTCAGTAACGCCAGCTGCTCCCCTGCTGTGTGGATGGCAAAGTAGATGCCTACACAGTCACACTACTACTTATTTTTAACCGTGTTCCACTTAGGCCTCTGGCTCCACTGTCTCTAGTATTTCCCCTGGCCTCCAACCCCGCCAGTTTCTGCTCTGAAGTGGCATCTGCACAATCCACACTTGTTCCTGTGTTACTGGGGCTCAGTCACATCAGTTGATCCCCTGATGTGTGTCCGGCAATGTCTCCTGCTCTGTCCACATTCCCATTACTAGTAGTAACTGGTTCTCAGCAGTGCCTTTGGCCTAGGTGCCTCCTTCTTGGTATCCGAGTTCCAGCAACGTCAGCTGGTCCTTGGTAGTGCTTTGTAGCACAGGTACCTCCTGCTTATTAACCTTCTTCCAGCACCATCAGCTGGTCCACAGTTGTGCCATTGGCTCTTGTTCCTTCTGCTGCCCCTCCGGGTTCCAGCACTGTCAGCTGGTTCTCGGAAGTGTCTTTGGCACGGGTACTCCCTCCTGCCCAGCCTGGTTCCAGCCCGCCTGCTGTTTCCGGGTAGTGTCAACGTCACTTTGCCACCAATACGTTGTCCTGTCCTGTTGCGGCCGGGTTAGCTGAGTCTATCGTGCCTGCAGTTTAGGCCTCTTGTTCCTTCTGCTGCCCCTCCAGGTTCCAGCACCGTCAGCTGGTCCTCGCTAGTTTCATTTGCTCTTGCAGCTTCTGCTACCCATCCGGGTTCCAGCACTGTCAGCTGGTTCTCGGTAGTGCCTTTGGCCTAGGTGCCTCCTTCTCGGTATCCGAGTTCCAGCAACGTCTGCTGGTCCTTGGTAGTGCTTTGTTGCACAGGTACCTCCTGCTTATTAACCGTCTTCCAGCACCGTCAGCTGGTCCACGGTTGTGCCATTGGCTCTTGTTCCTTCTCCTGCCCCTCCGGGTTCCAGCACCGTCAGCTGGTCCTCGCTAGTTCCATTTGCTCTTGTTCCTTCTGCTACCCATCCGGGTTCCAGTACCGTCAGTTGGTTCTTGGCAGTTCCTCAGCCTTAATGTACCTTCTGCTACTTTTCTAAGTTCAAGCTTGTGGAAATGGTTTTTGGTTCTCACTCTGGATCTCCCTGACGATGACCCTGAAGACGACGACCCTGAAGACCACACCGAAGAAGACCAAAAAGATGACCCTGAAGAAGATGACCAAGAGGGCAAAGAACATGAAGACAACCACCAAGATGCAGAACAACAAGAGACAGAAGACGAAGAAGCAGAAGAACAAGAAGCAGAAGAGCCAAAAGCAGAAGAACATTAAGCATAAGACTAAAAATCAAAGCAAAAAATATTATCTAAATTATAAGCAGAAGAAGACTAAGCAGTGTATGGGGGTGAGTCCGCTCCTCCTCGTGGTGCCCCTGGAAAATGGCTGCTGCTGCAGGCCAAATTGAACGCGAACAAATCCTGTTGTAAATCTTTTGTGACAGGCAGAACGGAAGGTGTAATCTTCAAACTTTTATAGATAACAACTACAGGAATGCCTGTCACAAATAAGAATATGATGAAGAAGAAGAATAGGAAGAAGATGAAGAAGTAGAATATGAAGAAGAATAATCGTTGAATAAGAAGAATATGAATAATGTACAAAAAAAGAATAATAGGAAGAAGGTGAAGAAGAAGAAGATGAATAAGGTGAAGAAGAAGTTGATGAAAAATGCTGCTGCTGCTGCTGAGGATCATGAAGGAGAAAGTGTGGGAGAAGTAAAAAAGAAGGTGAAGAGCATGGAATAAGTGAAACATACATATCTGACAAAATATAAAGAGGTTGACATAGTCAATATCTTTGTAACTCCGAACGTCTTTAAAAAAAAAAATTAAATTCCTGCTATTCCATTTGATTGGGCTAAACCTTTATGGCTTTAATGTCTCCAACACCTCCCACATTACATTCTACATTATTATTAGTTGCTTTTCTTCATGTAGAATTAACCTACAAGGAAAGAAAGGGTTTTTTTTAATTCCGATATTTCTATTCGATTGACTTGAATGGGACTTCCGGGATCGGAATCGTCGATACCCGATACTTTTTTGATATCGGCCGATCCAATCAGATCCGATATTTTTCAATATCGGGTGGTATCGCTCAATACTAATCGTGAAGGATCGGATTGGATCCGACTGATACCCAAAAAGTATCGGGTATCGTCGATTCCGATACCGGAAACCCATGCAAGTCAATGGGGCACAAATATCGGAATAAAAAAACCCCTTTCTTTACTTGCACATCCAGATCGAAAGGGGGGAAGAGTGTGGGCGGTGCATGGGTGGACACTGTGAGTGTCTGTGTGCAGGTGGGGTCTCTATGGGCCTCTCGGGGGCCTGTACGGGCCTGCGCGGGCCTGCCGGGGGTCTGTGCGGGCCTGCCGGGGGACTGTGCGGGCCTGCCAGGGGTCTGTGCGGGCTGCCTGGGGTCTGTGCGGGCCTGTCAGGGGTTGTGTGTGTGTGCATGCATCGTCCGATGGCACTACAAGTCCCATCGGGCTATGCCTGCTACAATGACAGTGATTGACACATTAGCCAATATTGGGACAGTAGTAGTCCCATCATCCGGCTGTGTTGAATGTAAAAAAAAAAAAACCATACATACTACATACATACTACATTTATACAATATATACATATAGACATACAGTACATGCAACATAGCTTACATACCATCACTTGTCACTTTGATCCCCGAAGCCAGTGTCATCTGTAAAAAATATTAAAATAACAAACAAGCAATATACTCCCTCATCCGCAGAAATCCACGAGTGTCCCACGAAAATCTCCCATGGAGAACAACAGCATCAGCTGATGCGACCGCTCTCTAGGGGCCCCAGGAATACAATGACGGGAGGCAGGTATCCTTCAGCACTGTATTCCTCCGCCACTGTAAAAAAAATAGTCTCAGTGATGCACTGCAGGAGATCATCGTGGGACACTCGAGGATTTCTGCGGATCAGGTAGTATATCGGTTGTTTGTTATTTTAACATTTTTTACAGTGAGATGACACTGGCTTCGGGGATCAAAGTGAGAAGTGATGGTGAGTATGTACTCTATGTTATATGTACTGTATGTCTATATGTATGTATTGCATCAATGTATTGTATGTATGTATGTAGTATGTATGTTGTATGCATGCTGTATGTATGCTGTATGAATGTAGTATATATGCAGTATGTAGTATGTATGTGTATGTGTGTAGTATATATGAAGTATGTATGTAGTATGTATGTATATTGTATGAATGTAGTATACATGTAGTATGTATGTAGTATGTATGTATGCTGTATGAATGTAGTATGTATGTAGTATGTATGTATGTTGTATGAATGTAGTGTATGTGTAGTATGTATATAGTATGTAGTATGTATGTTGTATGAATTGTAGTATACATGAAGTATGTATGTAGTATGAAGTATGTATGTATGTTGTATGAATGTAGTATGTTTGAAGTATGTATGTAGTATGAAGTATGTATGTATGGTGTATGAATGTAGTATATATGTAGTATGTACAGTTGTGGCCAAAAGTATTGACACCCCTGCAATTCTGTCAGGTAATACTGTCAGGTTTCTTCCTGAAAATGATTGCAAACACAAATTCTTTGGTATCATTATCTTCATTTAATTTGTCTTAAATGAAAAAACACAAAAAGAATTGTCCTAAAGCCAAATTGGATATAATTCCTCACCAAACATAAAAAAGAGAGTATTATCTGAGAGAATTGCAGGGGTGTCAATAATTTTGGCCACAACTGTATGTAGTATGTATGTATGTTGTATGAATGTAGTATATATGTAGTATGTATGTAGCATGTATGTATACTGTATGAAAGTAGTATGTATGTATGTAGTATGTATGTTTTGTTTTTTTTACATTCAACACATTAGCCGGATGATCGGACTACTACTGTCCCATCATTGGCTAATGTGTCAATCACTGTCATTGTAGCAGGCATTTCCCGATGGGACTTGTAGTCCCATCGGACGATGCCTGCACACACACACAACCCCCGGCAGGCCCGCACAGACCCCCGGCAGGCCCACACGAACACCCGGCAGGCCCGCACAGACCCCCGGCAGGCCCGCACAGACCCCCGGCAGGCCCACACAGACCGTGCATCATGATGCGCACAGACCGCACATCATGATGACATAATTTCAGCAGCCAATCACAGCCACAACACTGGCTCATTGCATTATGGGAACTTCCGATTCCGGTATTCGATATTGTAAAAATATCGGTACTCAGTATCGGAAATCTGACACAGCGAATATCGGCCGATACCTGATATTTGCAGTATCGGAATGCTCAACACTACATGTAAGTGATATTTGAGGTATCACATGCAGATAAAATATCCAAACACCTATCAATCTATATACAAAGCTAAGTGTATGTATGTGTGTGTGTGTGTATGTATGAAGCCACACCCATTCCACATAGCCCCACCCACTCACCATAGCCACACTCACTCCACATGCAAAGCCCCGTATAACAAATATCTAATATATATATATACACATATATATATATATATATATATATATTTATATGTGTGTGTGTGTATATATATATATATATATATATATATATACTAGCTGAAGAGCCCGGCGCTGCCTGGGCATAGTAACCAACTGTGGTTAGTTATAACAAATTATAATGATTATATTGCACATAAAAACATTTCACATCATATATTCAGCACTACAGATTTGCAACACAAATTAACTGAACGATTACCCAAGTATTGATAGTATTTTATTTTCAACTCATTTAAGAGCCTTTTGATAAACAATATTTGTATCTGTGTATCTAACCCTATCCTGTCTGCTGAGCTGTGCACCTAATCCTCTCCTGTGTGATACTTTCTGCTGAGCTGTGTATCTAATCCTATAGTGTGTTACTGACTGCTCAGCCGTGTATCTAATCCTATCCTGTGTGATACTGACTGCTGAGCAGTGTATCTAATCCTATCCTGTGTGATACAATCTGCTGAGCCATGTATCTAACCCTATCCTGTGTGATACTGACTGCTGAGCAGTGTATCTAATCCTATCCTGCGTGATACCATCTGCTGAGCCGTGTATCTAACCCTATCCTGTGTGATACTGACTGCTGAGCCGTGTATCTAATCCTATTCTGTGAGATACTGTGTGCTGAGCTGTGTATCTAATCCTATCCTGTTGTTGGCCAGCACGGCCCGCAGGTAGCACCCCTCGGACTCCAGCTCCCGGACGCGCACTCCCAGGCCCCTCCGCTCCTGCTCCAGCTGGACGTTCTCCTCGACATAGCTGATGACTTCCTCCAGGTATTCGTTCTCGCGTCTTATGGATGTCAGTTACGTCCACAGAAAGTGAAAGATGGCTGTATCTGTTCACTTCATGTCATCCCCTGAGGAAGAAGTGATAGAAAATTCGAAACGCGTTGGGAATTAAACAGTTAAAACTTCTCATGTCGTACTAAATTGAACTTTGTCAAGCAGCGCACATTAAGTCCGAGAAAATACTTTATCCATAAGCATTCACATTGGCGGTCACGGAGTGGTCCTTCGGGCGTGCAGCAGGCTGACAGTTGGTTCTTATGCCCTTTCTCTCCTGGAATAGGTGAGTGTATTTTCTATATTTAATTTGAATCACCACCCGGATAAGTCCCTATTGCGCTCTCTTTTTTCCTTTAGCCTCCCTTCTCTATATTAACCCTATCCTGTGTGATACTGACTGCTGAGCCGTGTATCTAATCCTATTCTGTGTGATACTGTGTGCTGAGCTGTGTATCTAATCCTATCCTGTGCGATACTGTCTGCTAAGCTGTGTATCTATACCTATCCTGTGTGATACTTACTGCTGAGATGTGTATCTAATCCTATCCTGTGTGATACTGACTGCTGAGCTGTGTATCTAATCCTATCCTGTGTGATACTGACTGCTGAGCCGTGGATCTAATCCTATCCTGTGTGATACTGGGCTCCCACTGCAGTCTGTGTCAGAGGGTGGTCTGTGTTGGCACGGTAATAAATTGTGTTATTTCCAGCTTTACAGAAGGATGATAACACCATAGAAATGATAAGAATAATAGGCAAAAGTGTTTGGTGAATTGGAACGCGCGGGGTTAAAATTTCGCTTAACAACATGCCTATGATGCTCTCGGTGTCCAGACGTGTGACTGCAAAATGTTGTGGCTGTCGCTGCGACAGTGCAGATGCCAATCCCAGACATACACACATACATACACTTTTTCCCCATTGTGTACATAGGGGCAAAATTGTTTGGTGAATTGGAACATGTGGGGTTAAAATTTCGCCTCACAACATAGCCTATGATGCTCTCGGGGTCCAGACGTGTGACTTTGCAAAATTTTGTGGCTTTAGCTGCAACGGTGCAGATGCCAATCCCGGACATACACACATACTGTACATACACACACACACATTGAGTTTTATATATTAGATTTATATATATACTAGCTGTACTACCCAGCTTCACCCGGGTTAATAACTGCTGTTAGCAAAATAGAATGTGTTAACAAAATTTATTCTGCACACAAAAATCACAAAACAAATAGACAGAAATGTACTGTAATTATTAAAAGCTGCTATTCTCATGTGTGTCAGCCTTGTTTCTCGGTCTTCACATTTTTCATTGACCCGTAATGCAGCTTTTCTTTTTGCATCAGCTGACATTCGAGCCATGGAATTCCTTTTCTTATGAGGCAATACTGTAGTAAAAATAGTCTGTAACTGGCAGTTTCTATATCCTCTCACATAGAGGTAATGTGACTGACATCAGCCTTTCCACCAACACACCGTAACTGATATGCTATTACCTCACACAAGCTTTGATATACTGAGAATGTCCTTTGTTGCCTATATTAACCAATCATAGCTCAGATTAATTAACTGTAGCAAAATAGAAGCTGAGCTGTGATTGGTTGCTATTGGCAGCCTGATAAATCCCCAGCCAACAGATAGCCCTCCCCTCTAGCAGTATATATTAGCTCACACATACACAAAATGGACAGGTCATGTGACTGACAGCTGCTGTATTTCCTATATGGTACATTTGTTGCTCTTGTAGTTTGCCTGCTTATTAATCAGATTTTTATTTTTGAAGGATAATACCAGACTTGTGTGTGTTTTAGGGCGAGTTTCATGTGTCAAGTTGCGTGTGTTGAGTTGTGAGTGGCGACATGCATGTAGCGCCTTTTGTGAGATGAGTTTTGTGAGGCGACATGCGTGTAGCAACTTTTTGCACGTCGAATTGCATGTGACAGGTTAGTGTAGCAAGTTGTGTGCAGCAAGTTTTGCGCATGGCGAGTTTTGCGAGTGGTGCGTTTTATGTGTGGTGTGTTTTGAGTATGTGCAAGTTTTGTGTGAGGCAACTTTTGCATGTGTTGCAACTTTTGTGCATGTGGCAATTTTTCCGCATTTGCAAGTTTTGCGTGTGGCGAGTTTTCCATGAAGTGAGTTTTGCACGTGTGGCGAGTTTTGCGTGAGCCTAGTTTTGCATGTGGCGAGTTTCGCATGTGGCGAGTTTTGAGTGGCAACTTTTGTGTTTCGACTTTTATGTGGCGAGGTTGGTGTACGTGTGGTGAAATGTGTGCTGAGTAGAGTTGAGCGACTTTGGTCGGATCGGGTTTCATGAAACAAAATTTGCTTCAGATGAAACTGGTCCGACTAGGGCAAAAAAAGTCCGAGTTTCATCCGAAACCCGACCCCATTGCAAGTCAATGGGAAATAAAAGTCGGCATTGAGCGAATGACGTTCATCCACTCAATGCCGACTTTCATTCCCCATTGACTTGCGTTGGGGTCGGGTTTCGGACGAAACTCCGACTTTTTTTTGCCCTAGTCGGACCAGTTTCATCTGAAACAAATTTTGTTTCATGAAACCTGATCCGACCAAAGTCGCTCAACTCTAGTGCTGAGGGTGGTATATGTGTTGAAGCATGTGGTAGTGTGTGGCACATTTTGTGTGTGTATTCATATCCCTGTGTGTGGTGAGAATCCCATGTCAGGGCCCCACCTTAGCAACTGTATGGTATATACTCTTTGGCGCCATCGCTCTCATTCTTTAAGTCCCCCTTGTTCACATCTTGCAGCTGTCAATTTGCCTCCAACACTTTTCCTTTCACTTTTTCCCCATTATGTAGATAGGGGCAAAATTGTTTGATGAATTGGAAAGTGCAGGGTTAAAATTTCACCTCACAACATAGCCTATGATGCTCTCGGGGTCCAGACGTGTGACTGTGCAAAATTTTGTGGCTGTAGCTGCGACGGTGCACATGCCAATCCCAGACATACTCACATACACACACACATTGAGCTTTATATAATATATTATTAAATATATATATATATAAAGATATTAAATATCTAAAATATATATATAATCTCATAGGCACATCTTCTTGACCACAACAGGTTACACTGCCTATGTTGCCCATAGCAACCAGTCATTAAGCATCTTTCATTTCACCAGAACTGTTTAAAAGCTGAAAGCTAAGCAGTGATTGGTTGCTGTGAGCAACAGTTTTCCTTGCAGACAGTTGTGGTAACTGAGGCCTATTATTCTTATCATTTCTATGGTCTTATCATCCTGTAAAGCTGGAAATAACACAATTTTTTACTGTGCCAACACAGACTACCCCCTGACACAGACTGCAGGGTGAGCCCAGAATTAGGAACTTCTCTTTGTCTGGCATGAAGCATCTCATTAACTTAAAAATTCAAGCACAGATTATAAAAAGAAACACAAGACGGATTTCTCCATCCCTGGCATCATTTTAATCGGTATAATAGCGTCAACCTGATAATGCCTGGTTCACTTTAAACATATTTATGCGGCTACATCTAATGCCACTCTAAATTAGTCCTTCTATAAAATTTCTAACTTAATGGTATTACACTCCCACAAAGTTGAAATCTGTTTTATCTAATAGAAAAGCTGCATTACACCTCAATGAGCAAGACTTACAGAAAGAAGAAAGGGAGCAAAGACTTACAGAAATGAGTACAAAAATGGATGAAAGGGAGGCAAGAGCTGCTTCCTTAAGGGCCACTGAAATATCTCAGGAGAGAGAAGCAAGACTTGCAGACAGGAGAACAAGAGCTGCTTCCTCAAGGGCCACTGAAAAGTCCCTGCAGAGAGAAGCAAGACTTGCAGACAAGAGAACAAGTGCTGCTCCATCAAGGTCCACTGAAACGTCTCAGCAGAGAAAAGTAAGACTTGCAGACAAGAGACCAAGAGCTACTTCATCAAGGTCAACTGAAAAGTCTCTGCAGAGAAAAGCAAGACAGGAGAATCACAACTGCTTCCACCAGGACACAGGAAAAAGTTGGAAATTTGAAATACTCTGCCTTTTGCTACCACTCAGACATCAACTATCAGGATAATCCAATAGTTAACATAGGAAAAATGGTTGCGGTCTGCATGTACTGCAATGCCTTGAAGTGGAAAGATGAACCGCCAGGTTTATGCTGTGCAAATGGCAAGTTAAAACTGCTTCCTCTCCTCTCACCATCAGATCCCCTGAAGTCTCTGATGACAGGCACCACTGCAATATCAAACCATTTCTTGGACAACATCAAGAAGTACAACTCCTGCTTCCAAATGACATCATTTGGTGCAAAAAGAGAAGTTTATTCAAATGAATTTATGCCCATGTTCAAAGTTCAAGGACAGATTTACCACTCAATAGGATCACTGCTTCCATTACAAAGAAAAGAACCTGACTTTCTTCAACTCTACTTCATGGGAAATGCAGAGGCTCAGCAGAGATGCTGTTTAATTCTAAACACTCACCTTGATATTGTCACTAACTTAACAAAGTTCCTTTACTTAAACAATCCATATGTTCAACTTTTCAAGACTGCACTTGAATGCATGCCAAGTGACAATTACAAAGTTGTTATCAGAGCTGGCAAAACACCAGAAGGTGAGCATCAGCAGTGTTTCACTGCCCCCACATTTGATGAGGTAGCTATTTTGATTGTTGGTAATGAGTTTCACAGCTGTGACATTATGCTTCAGAAAAGGAACAATGGTTTGCAATGGGTAGCAGAAACTCACAGGTCCTATGATGCACTGCAATATCCAATTATCTTTTGGCAAGGACAGGATGGCTATCACTTTGAAATACCTCAGAAAAATCCTGCAACAGGCAACCGTTCAGGGAAAAAAGTGTCGACCATAGACTTCTATGCCTATACGACCATGACAAGAGTTGGTGAGGAAAATCACATCCTCAAATGCAGACATCTCTTCCACCAATTCATCGTTGACATGTATGCAAAAATTGAGAGTGAAACCAATTCATCATTGACATGTCTGCAAAAATTGAGAGTGAAACCAATTCATCATTGACATGTCTGCAAAAATTGAGAGTGAACGTCTTCTGTATATCCTACTAAATCAAAAGAAGCTCAGAGTCGAGGAATACATTCACCTTAGAGATGTTGTGGCAAATGATGCCGGTCCAAAAGACTTGGGTAAAATGGTAATCCTTCTATCAACTTTCACTGGAAAGACGACACATGAACGAATACACGCAGGATGCAACAACTTACATAAGAAAGTTTGGCCGTCCAGATCTTTTCCTTAACTAGCAATCCTAATTGGGAGGAAATCAGAGAGCACCTGTTACCAGACCAGAAAACTGTCCATCACCATGACATCATTGCACAAGTTTTCAAATGAAAACTTGCAAAAATGGTTCATCTGATTACAAAAGCACACGTTTTTGGTGAGGCACAGTGCTGTATGTATTTAGTATCATGCAAAAAAGAGGCCTTCCTCATGCCCATATCTTAATCCCTTCACCCCCAAGGGTGGTTTGCACGTTCATGACCGCGCCAATTTTTACAATTCTGACCACTGTACCTTTATGAGGTCATAACTCTGGAACGCTTCCATGGATCCCAGTGATTCTGACACTGTTTTCTCGTGACATATTGTACTTCATGTTAGTGGTAAAATTTCATTCAAATAACTTGCGTTTATTTGTGAGAAAAAGGGAAATTTGGCGAAAATTTTGAAAATTTCGCAATTTTCCAACTTTGAATTTTTATGCCCTTAAATCACAGAGATATGGCACCCAAAAAACTTGATAACTAACATTTCCCACATGTTTACTTTACATCAGCACAATTTTGGAACCAAAATTTTTTTTTGTTAGGAAGTTATAAGGGTTAAAAGTTGACCAGCGATTTCTCATTTTTACAACAACATTTTATTTTTACGGACCACATCACATTTGAATCCACTTTGGGGGTCTATATGATAGAAAATACCCAAAAGTGACACCATTCTAAAAACTGCACCCCTTAAGGTGCTCAAAACCACATTCAAGAAGTTTATTAACCCTTTAGGTGCGTCACAGGAATTTTTTTGAATATTTAAAAAAAAATGATCATCTAACTTTTTTTCACAAAAAAAGTACTTCAGGTTCAATTTTTTTTATTTTACCAAGGGTAACAGGAGAAATTGGAATGCAAAAGTTATTGTGCAATTTGTCCTGAGTACACTGATACCTGATATGTGGGGGAGAACGACTGTTTCGGTGCATGGCAGAGCTCAGAATGGAAGGAGCGCCGTTTGACTTTTTCAATGCAAAATTGTCTGGAATTCAGATCGGATGCCATGTCACGTTTGGAGAGTCCCTGATGTACCTAAACAGTGGAAATCCCCTAGAAGTGACCCCATTTTGGAAACTAGACCCCCCAAGGAACTTATCTAGATATGTGGTGAGAACTTTGAACCCACAAGGGCATTACAGAAGTTTATAATGTACAGCAGTACAATTAAAAAATCATATTTTTTCCACAAAAATGATCTTTTCACCCCAATTTTTATTTTCCCAAGGGTAACAGGACCCTAAAAGTTATTGTGCAATTTGTCCTGAGTACGCTGATACCCCACATGTGGGGGTAAACCACTATTTGGGCGCATGGCAGAGCTCGGAAGGGAAGCAGCGCCATTTGACGTTTTTGGCTGGAATTGAGATCGGACATCATGTCGCGATTGGAAAACCCCTGATGTACCAAAACAGTGGAAACCCCCCACAAATGACACCATTTTGGAAACTAGACCCCCTAAGGAACTTATCTAGATGTGTGGTGAGAACTTTGAACCCCCAAGGGCTTCACAGAAGTTTATAACATAAAGCCGTACAATTAAAAAATCATATTTGTTCCACAAAAATGATCTTTTCACCCTCAATTCTTATTTTTCCAAGGGTAACAGGACCCTAAAAGTTATTGTGCAATTTGTCCTGAGTACGCTTATACCCCACATGTGGGGGTAAACCACTATTTGGGCGCATGGCAGAGCTCGGAAGGGAAGCAGCGCCATTTGACGTTTTTGGCTGGAATTGAGATCGGACACCATGTCGCGATTGGAAAACCCCTGATGTACCTAAACAGTGGAAACCCCCCTCAAATGACACCATTTTGTAAACTAGACCCCCCCAAGGAACTTATCTAGATGTGTGGTGAGAACTTTGAACCCCCCAGTGCTTCACAGAAGTTTATAACGCCCGGGCGTGAAAATAAAAAATTCATATTTTTTCCACAAACATGATCTTTTAGTCACCATTTTTTTATTTTCCCAAGGGTACCAGGAGAAATTGGACCCCAAAAGTTGTTGTCCAATTTGTCCTGAGTACGCTGACGCCCCATATGTGGGAGAAAACTACTGTATGGACACACGTCGGGGCTCAGAAGGGAAGTAGTGACGTTTTGGAATGCAGACTTTGAGGGAATGTTCTGCGGGTGTCATGTTGCTTTTGGAGAGCCCCTAATGTACCTAAACAGTGGAAACCCCCCACAAATGACCCCATTTTGGAAACGAGACCCCCTAAGGAACTTATCTAGATGTGTGGTGAGCACTTTGAACCCCCAAGGGCTTCACTGAAGTTTATAATGCCCGGGCATGAAAATAAAAAAATCGTATTTTTTCCACAAACATGATCAATTAGTCCCCAATTTTTTCATTTTCCCAAGGGTAACAGGAGAAATTGGACCCCAAAAGTTGTTGTCCAACTTGTCATGAGTATGCTGACACCCCATATGTGGGAGAAAACTACTGTATGGACACACGTCGGGGCTCGGAAGGGAAGTAGTGACGTTTTGGAATGCAGACTTTGATGGAATGTTCTGCGGGTGTCATGTGCGTTTGGAGAGCCCCTGATGTACCTAAACTATTGAAACTCCCCACAAGTGCCCCCATTTTGGACACTATACCCCCCACGGAACTTATCTAGATGTGTGGTGAGCACTTTGAACCCCCAAGGGCTTCACAGAATTTTATAACGCTCGGACGTGAAAATAAAAAAATCATTTTTTTCCACAAAAATGATATTTTTGCCCCCAATTTTTTATTTTCCTAAGGGTAACAGGAGAAATTGGACCCCAAAAATTGTTTTGCAATTTGTCCTGAGTAGGCTGATACCCTACATGTGGGGGTAAAACACTGTTTGGGCGCATGTCAGAGCTTGGAAGGGAAGGAGCACCATTTGACTTTTTCAACTCAGAATTGGCTGGAATTGAAATCAGATGCCATGTTGCATTTGGAGAGCCCCTGATGTGCCCAAACAGTGGAAACCCCCAATTCTAACTCCAACCCGAACCCCAACACACCCCTAACCCTAATCTCAGCCCTAACCCTAGCCCTAACCCTAGCCCTAACCCTAACCCTAGCCCTAACCCTAGCCCTAACCCTAACCCTAGCCCTAACCCTAACCCTAACCCTACCCTAACCGTAATGGGAAAATGGAAATAAATACATTTTTTTAATTTTATTATTTTTCCCTTACTAAGGGGGTGATAACGGGGGGTTTGATTTACTATTTATGGCGGATTTTTTATTTGGCAGCTGTCATACGCTAAAAGACGCTTTTTATTGTAAAAATAGTTTTTGCATCACCACATATTGAGAGCTATAATTTTTCTGTATTTTGATCCACCGAGTCATGTGAGGTCTTATTTTTTGCGGGACGAGTTGACGTTTTTATTGGTACCATTTTCGGGCACGTGACATTTTTTGATCGCTTTTTATTCCGATTTTTGGGACGCAGAATGAACAAAATCCAGCGTTTCATGAATTTCCTTTGGGGGGGGTGCGTTTACACCGTTCCGCGTGCGGTAAAATTGATAAAGCGGTTTTATTCTTCGGGTCAGTACGGTTACAGCGATACCTCATTTAGGTCGTTTTTTTATGTTTTGTCGGTTTTATGCAATGAAAACTATTTTATATAAAAAAAAATTATTTTTGCATCGCTTTATTCTGCGGGACAAGATGACATTTTCAGCGGTACCATGGATATTTATATGCGTCTTTTTGATCGCGCGTTATTACACTTTTTGTTTGGCGGTATGATAATAAATCATTATTTTTTGCTTCGTTTTTTATTTTTATTTTTTAAGGGGTTCGCTAAAGGGGTTAACTAATGGGTCAGTTTTATAGGGCGGGTCGTTACGGACGCAGCGATACCTAATATGTGTACTTTTATTGTTTTGGGTTTTTTTTATTTTCAAAAAATTGATTTATTTGGGGGAATATTTTTTTTTGTAATTTATTTGGCGATTTTTTTTAAATTATTGTAACACTTTATTTTTATTTTTTTTTTACTTTATTAAATAGTCCCAGGTGGGACATCACTGTTCTGTGACAGATCGCTGATCTGTCACATCACAGATCACTGTGACAGATCAGCGATCTGTCACAGGCAGTGCAGAAGGCTTCCTCATGCCTGCGCTTTGCAGGCACTGAGGAAGCCAGCTTCCTGCAGGCCCCCGAAGGCCCCCGTCGCCATCTTGGATTTGGGGGCCTGCAGGAAAGGAGCCCCCGGCAGCAGCGCTGCACATTGCGCTGCCGTGGGGGGCTCAGGGAAGCACGGAGGGAGCCCCCTCCCTGCCGATGCTTCCTTTAACCCCCGGTATACCGCGATCATGTTTTGTCCGTGACCGCCCCTGACACATTGTGCCGGGTGTCAGCTGTGATAATCAGCTGACACCCGGCCGCGATCAGCGGCGCTCACCACGTGGGCGCCGCTGATCGCGGTAGACATACTATCCCGTCCATGGGCATAGGGGCCCGGGTCCCATGGACGGGATTGTACGTCGGATGTCAGGAAGGGGTTAATCTGGCTGAAACAAAAAATACAGCCCACTGAAATTGACAATATCATCAGTGTAGAATTGCCAGACCCTGAGATTGACCCACTGCTGTTTGACACCATCACAAAGAACATGATCCATGGTCCCTGTGGGAATCTCAACAAATATTCTCTCTACATGGTTGATGGCAGGTATTTAAAGATTTACCCATGAAACCTGGTCTAAGAAACACAAACTGGACCTGACGGATATCCAGTCTACTGAAGAAGAAAACAAGGGGATGGTGGTTTCATAGCAAAGCTCAAAATGGGGGTTGGATCATCACCCCAAGAGATAGAAATTGACAACATGTGGGTGGTGCCTTACAATCCTCTGCTCTCAAAAATTTTCCAGGCCCACATCAACGTCAAATCTTGCCACTCTGTGAAATCAATCAAGTAATAATAATCTTTATTTTTATATAGCGCTAACATATTCCGCAGCGCTTTACAGTTTGCACATATTTTCATCACTGTCCCTGATGGGGCTCACAATCTAAATTCCCTATCAGTATGTCTTTGGAGTGTGGGAGGAAACCGGAGTGCCCGGAGGAAACCCACGCAAACACGTGGAGAACATACAAACTCCTTGCAGATGTTGTCCTTGGTCGGATTCGAACCCAGGACTCCAGCGCTGCAACACTAACCACTGAGCCACCGTGCTGCCCAAGTATCAAGTATGTACATATGCAAATATGTCTACAATGGAAGTGATCAAGCAGTGTTTGAACTCCAGAAAAATGGACCTAGTGATGAAGTAAAGGCATTCCTGATGGGCAGGCACATCAGCAGTAATTAAGCTGTTTGGAAAATACTAGGGTTCTCCATTCATGAGTGCTACCCACAAGTTATGCATCTCAGTGTTCACTTGGAACATGTATAGAGGATTTCCTTTCACCAGGCAAATCTGATTCAGCAACTTCAAACACCACCTAAGACCACCCTCTTGGCATTTTTTGAACTTTTTCAACAAGATTCATCTGCAAAAACAATACTCTACTGTGATCTACTAAAGTACTACACTGAAAAACACTGTAGTGGAGGAAACGGGCTTGATGTTGAAGGCCATCCAGGGGTCAAAGCAAATGATACTCTTGATCGTATCTACACTATTCATCCTTCATATGCAGAGTGTTTCTACCTGCACATGTTACTTCATGTTGTCAAGGGTCCAACATCATTTTCTGACTTGAAGACTGTCAGAGGCTATATTTTTGAAACATTCAGGGAAGCTTCCCAAAGACGAGGACTTCTGGAAAATGATGCACACTGGGACATGACTCTCAATGAAGCAGCAGCCACACAAACACCAAAGTGACTAAGACACCTCTTTGCTATACTTCTAACAATAGGTAACATTTCAAATCCCCTTGACATTTGGACAAGGATCAAAACTGACCTCAGTGAGGACATCCTCATGCAGGTTAAAAAGGAATATCCTCAGCAACTTATCAACATCACTGAATACATTTTCAACAAAACCTTAATTCTCCTTGTGGACCACTGCATGGAAATGTCTGGAAAAGTATTCCACCTACTTGGCTTGCCTACTCCAACAAGAAATCATTAAGCTAACTGAATGTGCAGGGAGATTTTCAGAGAAACATGCTACAACACTGATGAACTCACAGCATTTTTGTCTCTCACAATGAGCCACTGTTGGTAACAGACCAAAGAAACGCCTAAAACCAAATTTTAAGTTTCACTGCCACCAATAAAAGGGCGATTGTCTTCCTAGATGCTCCAGGTGAAACAAGAAAGACAATTCTAATCAACTTGCTCCTAGCAAAATTTCGGCGACAACAAAAGATTGCACTTGCAGTGGCATTTTCTGGAATTGCAGCTACACTTAACTGGTGGTAGGATGGCACATTCCACATTCAAGCTACCACTTAACCTGTCTCACAGTCCCAGCCAGTTTGCAACATTGCCAAACGATCAGGACAGGCCAACCTGCTTCAAAAGTGCAGTGCCATCAACTGGGTTGAATGCACAATGTCACAAAATAGGGCTCTGGAAGCAGTGGACAGACTGCTGCAAGACTTGCCTGGAAACAATTCTATCATGGGAGGTGTAGTTGTTGTTTTGGCAGGTGACTTTTGACAAACACTACCTGTTATACCAAGATCAACACCTGCAGATGAATGCAATGCCTGCATAAAAGCATTATACCTTTGGAGACAAGTGAAG